>NC_059140.1:23193849-23793849 GCF_020740605.2 Lemur catta | reverse complement strand
TTCAGTCTTTAGACTGAAACAGGATCCGCACTATTCACCTCTCCCACAAAGGCGCACTTCTCGTGTCTGGCGCGAGTCCCACAAACCCAGGACGGACAGAGGCCCTGCACTTGCCACCCCAGAAAAATATCTCATCTCCAAGGAAGGGTCCTTACGCTAACGGTTGAAAAGGGCTCCCGTTCTTGAAACGGTGGTGAAAGGACGGTGAAAGAATACTGAAAACAATCCTATCTTCCAAGGCTCCGGTGCCAGGTATGGGAAATACCAAGTTACCTGGGCCTCAGCAGAGGTTTCTCTGCGAAAAGCATCCTAGGCTTCAGGATGCAGAGACCGACCTCATGACTGTCCCGGTGCAAAACGCTATGGAAATGGCCAATAATTACCAACATACTGGTGATCTCAAAAGGGTCAGGATGAAATCTGAAGCACGATCCACACTTTTGCCATCTCACGCAAATATGCACTTACCAACTCTGCAGGTAAGCAAACCAAAGGCAGGGCTGACAGAACCCCGCACTTACACCCCACCCAGAAATCTCAACTACCAGGCAGGATTGTGACGCTAATGCGAGAAACCTGCTCGGGTTCTGAACATCATGGCGAAACCACAGTGGAATAATACCGAAAAGAACACTTTCTTTGCAGTCTCTAGCACCAACTATTGGAAATGACAAGTTTACTGGGCCTCGGCCTGCTTTCCTCTGTGAAAACTCCCCTATGCTTAAGGATGCAGAGACCAACCTTAGGACAGTTACGGGGAAAAGTGCTACGGAAAAATACCAAATAGTTCTCCACCTAGCGGTTCTTTCCAAAGTTGCGCCACACACCTCTCGGAAAGATCGAGTGACTGCGGCCTAGTCTTCCATTGGTCTGGAGAAGGAATCTCCGTTCCTAGCTGATGAATCAAATGATTCTGAAAAGAACGGTGAAAAGTGCGGATCCTGTTTCAGTCTTTAGACTGAAACAGGATCCGCACTATTCACCTCTCCCACAAAGGCGCACTTCTCGTGTCTGGCGTGAGTCCCACAAACCCAGGACGGACAGAGGCCCTGCACTTGCCACCCCAGAAAAATATCTCATCTCCAAGGAAGGGTCCTTACGCTAACGGTTGAAAAGGGCTCCCGTTCTTGAAACGGTGGTGAAAGGACGGTGAAAGAATACTGAAAACAATCCTATCTTCCAAGGCTCCGGTGCCAGGTATGGGAAATACCAAGTTACCTGGGCCTCAGCAGAGGTTTCTCTGCGAAAAGCATCCTAGGCTTCAGGATGCAGAGACCGACCTCATGCCTGTTACGGTGCAAAACGCTATGGAAATGGCCAATAATTACCAACATACTGGTGATCTCAAAAGGGTCAGGATGAAATCTGAAGCACGATCCACACTTTTCCCATCTCACGCAAATATGCACTTACCAACTCTGCAGGTAAGCAAACCAAAGGCAGGGCTGACAGAAGCCCCGCACTTACACCCCACCCAGAAATCTCAACTACCAGGCCGGATTCTGACGCTAATGCGAGAAACCTGCTCGGGTTCTGAACATCATGGCGAAATCACACTGGAATAATACCGAAAAGAACACTTTCTTTGCAGTCTCTAGCACCAACTATTGGAAATGCCAAGTTTACTGGGCCTCGGCCTGCTTTCCTCTGTGAAAACTCCCCTATGCGTAAGGATGCATAGACCAACATTAGGACAGTTACGGGGAAAAGTGCTACGGAAAAATACCAAATAGTTCTCCACCTAGCGGTTCTTTCCAAAGTTGCGCCACACACCTCTCGGAAAGATCGAGTGACTGCGGCCTAGCCTTCCATTGGTCTGGAGAAGGAATCGCCGTTCCTAGCTGATGAACCAAATGATTCTGAAAGGAACGGTGAAAAGTGCGGATCCTGTTTCAGTCTTTCGATTGAAACAGGATCCGCACTATTCACCTCTCCCACAAAGGCGCACTTCTCGTGTCTGGCGCGAGTCCCACAAACCCAGGACGGACAGAGGCCCTGCACTTGCCACCCCAGAAAAATATCTCATCTCCAAGGAAGGGTCCTTACGCTAACGGTTGAAAAGGGCTCCCGTTCTTGAAACGGTGGTGAAAGGGCGGTGAAAGAATACTGAAAACAATCCTATCTTCCAAGGCTCCGGTGCCAGGTATGGGAAATACCAAGTTACCTGGGCCTCAGCAGAGGTTTCTCTGCGAAAAGCATCCTAGGCTTCAGGACGCAGAGACCGACCTCATGACTGTTACGGTGCAAAATGCTATGGAAATGGCCAATAATTAACAACATACTGGTGATCTCAAAAGGGTCAGGATGAAATCTGAAGCACGATCCACTCTTTTCCCATCTCTCGCAAATATGCACTTACCAACTGTGCAGGTAAGCAAACCAAAGGCAGGGCTGACAGAAGCCCCGCACTTACACCCCACCCAGAAATCTCAACTACCAGGCAGGATTCTGACGCTAATGCGAGAAACCTCCTCGGGGTCTGAACATCATGGCGAAACCACAGTGGAATAATACCGAAGAGAACACTTTCTTTGCAGTCTCTAGCACCAACTATTGGAAATGCCAATTTTACTGGGTCTCGGCCTGCTTTCCTCTGTGAAAACTCCCCTATGCTTAAAGATGCAGAGACCGACCTTAGGACAGTTACGGGGAAAAGTGCTACGGAAAAATACCAAATAGTTCTCCACCTAGCGGTTCTTTCCAAAGTTGCGCCACACCCCTTTCGGAAAGATCGAGTGACTGCGGCCTAGGCTTCCATTGGTCTGGAGAAGGAATCGCCGTTCCTAGCTGATGAATCAAATGATTCTGAAAGGAACGGTGAAAAGTGCGGATCCCGTTTCAGTCTTTAGACTGAAACAGGATCCGCACTATTCACCTCTCCCACAAAGGCGCACTTCTCATGTCTGGCGCGAGTCCCACAAACCCAGGACGGACAGAGGCCCTGCACTTGCCACCCCAGAAAAATATCTCATCTCCAAGGAAGGGTCCTGACGCTAACGGTTGAAAAGGGCTCCCGTTCTTGAAACGGTGGTGAAAGGACGGTGAAAGAATACTGAAAACAATCCAATCTTCCAAGACTCCGGTGCCAGGTATGGGAAATACCAAGTTACCTGGGCCTCAGCAGAGGTTTCTCTGTGAAAAGCATCCTAGGCTTCAGGATGCAGAACCGACCTCATGACTGTTACGGTGCAAAACGCTATGGAAATGGCCAATAATTACCAACATACTGGTGATCTCAAAAGGGTCAGGATGAAATCTGAAGCACGATCCACACTTTTCCCATCTCACGCAAATATGCACTTACCAACTCTGCAGGTAAGCAAACCAAAGGCAGGGCTGACAGAACCCCGCACTTACACCCCACCCAGAAATCTCAACTACCAGGCAGGATTGTGACGCTAATGCGAGAAACCTGCTCGGGTTCTGAACATCATGGCGAAACCACAGTGGAATAATACCGAAAAGAACACTTTCTTTGCAGTCTCTAGCACCAACTATTGGAAATGCCAAGTTAACTGGGCCTCGGCCTGCTTTCCTCTGTGAAAACTCCCCTATGCTTAAGGATGCAGAGACCAACCTTAGGGCAGTTACGGGGAAAAGTGCTACGGAAAAATACCAAATAGTTCTCCACCTAGCGGTTCTTTCCAAAGTTGCGCCACACACCTCTCGGAAAGATCGAGTGACTGCGGCCTAGTCTTCCATTGGTCTGGAGAAGGAATCTCCGTTCCTAGCTGATGAATCAAATGATTCTGAAAGGAACGGTGAAAAGTGCGGATCCTGTTTCAGTCTTTAGACTGAAACAGGATCCGCACTATTCACCTCTCCCACAAAGGCGCACTTCTCGTGTCTGGCGCGAGTCCCACAAACCCATGACGGACAGAGGCCCTGTACTTGCCACCCCAGAAAAATATCTCATCTCCAACGAAGGGTCCTTACGCTAACGGTTGAAAAGGGCTCCCGTTCTTGAAACGGTGGTGAAAGGACGGTGAAAGAATACTGAAAACAATCCTATCTTCCAAGGCTCCGGTGCCAGGTATGGGAAATACCAAGTTACCTGGGCCTCAGCAGAGGTTTCTCTGCGAAAAGCATCCTAGGCTTCAGGATGCAGAGACTGACCTCATGCCTGTTACGGTGCAAAACGCTATGGAAATGGCCAATAATTACCAACATACTGGTGATCTCAAAAGGGTCAGGATGAAATCTGAAGCACGATCCACACTTTTCCCATCTCACGCCAATATGCACTTACCAACTCTGCAGGTAAGCAAACCAATGGCAGGGCTGACAGACGCCCCGCACTTACACCCCACCCAGAAATCTCAACTACCAGGCCGGATTCTGACGCTAATGCGAGAAACCTGCTCGGGTTCTGAACATCATGGCGAAATCACACTGGAATAATACCGAAAAGAACACTTTCTTTGCAGTCTCTAGCACCAACTATTGGAAATGCCAAGTTTACTCGGCCTCGGCCTGCTTTCCTCTGTGAAAACTCCCCTATGCTTAAGGATGCAGAGACCAACATTAGGACAGTTACGGGGAAAAGTGCAACGGAAAAATACCAAATAGTTCTCCACCTAGCGGTTCTTTCCAAAGTTGCGCCACACACCTCTCGGAAAGATCGAGTGACTGCGGCCTAGCCTTCCATTGGTCTGGAGAAGGAATCGCCGTTCCTAGCTGATGAACCAAATGATTCTGAAAGGAACGGTGAAAAGTGCGGATCCTGTTTCAGTCTTTAGACTGAAACAGGATCCGCACTATTCACCTCTCCCACAAAGGCGCACTTCTCGTGTCTGGCGCGAGTCCCACAAACCCAGGACGGACAGAGGCCCTGCACTTGCCACCCCAGAAAAATATCTCATCTCCAAGGAAGGGTCCTGAGGCTAACGGTTGAAAAGGGCTCCCGTTCTTGAAACGGTGGTGAAAGGACGGTGAAAGAATACTGAAAACAATCCTATCTTCCAAGGCTCCGGTGCCAGGTATGGGAAATACCAAGTTACCTGGGCCTCAGCAGAGGTTTCTCTGCGAAAAGCATCCTAGGCTTCAGGATGCAGAGACCGACCTCATGCCTGTTACGGTGCAAAACGATATGGAAATGGCCAATAATTACCAACATACTGGTGATCTCAAAAGGGTCAGGATGAAATCTGAAGCACGATCCACACTTTTCCCATCTCACGCAAATATGCACTTACCAACTCTGCAGGTAAGCAAACCAAAGGCAGGGCTGACAGAAGCCCCGCACTTACACCCCACCCAGAAATCTCAACTACCAGGCCGGATTCTGACGCTAATGCGAGAAACCTGCTCGGGTTCTGAACATCATGGCGAAATAACACTGGAATAATACCGAAAAGAACACTTTCTTTGCAGTCTCTAGCACCAACTATTGGAAATGCCAAGTTTACTGGGCCTCGGCCTGCTTTCCTCTGTGAAAACTCCCCTATGCGTAAGGATGCATAGACCAACATTAGGACAGTTACGGGGAAAAGTGCTACGGAAAAATACCAAATAGTTCTCCACCTAGCGGTTCTTTCCAAAGTTGCGCCACACACCTCTCGGAAAGATCGAGTGACTGCGGCCTAGCCTTCCATTGGTCTGGAGAAGGAATCGCCGTTCCTAGCTGATGAACCAAATGATTCTGAAAGGAACGGTGAAAAGTGCGGATCCTGTTTCAGTCTTTCGATTGAAACAGGATCCGCACTATTCACCTCTCCCACAAAGGCGCACTTCTCGTGTCTGGCGCGAGTCCCACAAACCCAGGACGGACAGAGGCCCTGCACTTGCCACCCCAGAAAAATATCTCATCTCCAAGGAAGGGTCCTTACGCTAACGGTTGAAAAGGGCTCCCGTTCTTGAAACGGTGGTGAAAGGGCGGTGAAAGAATACTGAAAACAATCCTATCTTCCAAGGCTCCGGTGCCAGGTATGGGAAATACCAAGTTACCTGGGCCTCAGCAGAGGTTTCTCTGCGAAAAGCATCCTAGGCTTCAGGACGCAGAGACCGACCTCATGACTGTTACGGTGCAAAATGCTATGGAAATGGCCAATAATTAACAACATACTGGTGATCTCAAAAGGGTCAGGATGAAATCTGAAGCACGATCCACTCTTTTCCCATCTCTCGCAAATATGCACTTACCAACTGTGCAGGTAAGCAAACCAAAGGCAGGGCTGACAGAAGCCCCGCACTTACACCCCACCCAGAAATCTCAACTACCAGGCAGGATTCTGACGCTAATGCGAGAAACCTCCTCGGGGTCTGAACATCATGGCGAAACCACAGTGGAATAATACCGAAGAGAACACTTTCTTTGCAGTCTCTAGCACCAACTATTGGAAATGCCAATTTTACTGGGTCTCGGCCTGCTTTCCTCTGTGAAAACTCCCCTATGCTTAAAGATGCAGAGACCGAGCTTAGGACAGTTACGGGGAAAAGTGCTACGGAAAAATACCAAATAGTTCTCCACCTAGCGGTTCTTTCCAAAGTTGCGCCACACCCCTTTCGGAAAGATCGAGTGACTGCGGCCTAGGCTTCCATTGGTCTGGAGAAGGAATCGCCGTTCCTAGCTGATGAATCAAATGATTCTGAAAGGAACGGTGAAAAGTGCGGATCCTGTTTCAGTCTTTAGACTGAAACAGGATCCGCACTATTCACCTCTCCCACAAAGGCGCACTTCTCATGTCTGGCGCGAGTCCCACAAACCCAGGACGGACAGAGGCCCTGCACTTGCCACCCCAGAAAAATATCTCATCTCCAAGGAAGGGTCCTGACGCTAACGGTTGAAAAGGGCTCCCGTTCTTGAAACGGTGGTGAAAGGACGGTGAAAGAATACTGAAAACAATCCAATCTTCCAAGGCTCCGGTGCCAGGTATGGGAAATACCAAGTTACCTGGGCCTCAGCAGAGGTTTCTCTGTGAAAAGCATCCTAGGCTTCAGGATGCAGAACCGACCTCATGACTGTTACGGTGCAAAACGCTATGGAAATGGCCAATAATTACCAACATACTGGTGATCTCAAAAGGGTCAGGATGAAATCTGAAGCACGATCCACACTTTTCCCATCTCACGCAAATATGCACTTACCAACTCTGCAGGTAAGCAAACCAAAGGCAGGGCTGACAGAACCCCGCACTTACACCCCACCCAGAAATCTCAACTACCAGGCAGGATTGTGACGCTAATGCGACAAACCTGCTCGGGTTCTGAACATCATGGCGAAACCACAGTGGAATAATACCGAAAAGAACACTTTCTTTGCAGTCTCTAGCACCAACTATTGGAAATGCCAAGTTTACTGGGCCTCGGCCTGCTTTCCTCTGTGAAAACTCCCCTATGCTTAAGGATGCAGAGACCAACCTTAGGTCAGTTACGGGGAAAAGTGCTACGGAAAAATACCAAATAGTTCTCCACCTAGCGGTTCTTTCCAAAGTTGCGCCACACACCTCTCGGAAAGATCGAGTGACTGCGGCCTAGTCTTCCATTGGTCTGGAGAAGGAATCTCCGTTCCTAGCTGATGAATCAAATGATTCTGAAAGGAACGGTGAAAAGTGCGGATCCTGTTTCAGTCTTTAGACTGAAACAGGATCCGCACTATTCACCTCTCCCACAAAGGCGCACTTCTCGTGTCTGGCGCGAGTCCCACAAACCCAGGACGGACAGAGGCCCTGTACTTGCCACCCCAGAAAAATATCTCATCTCCAACGAAGGGTCCTTACGCTAACGGTTGAAAAGGGCTCCCGTTCTTGAAACGGTGGTGAAAGGACGGTGAAAGAATACTGAAAACAATCCTATCTTCCAAGGCTCCGGTGCCAGGTATGGGAAATACCAAGTTACCTGGGCCTCAGCAGAGGTTTCTCTGCGAAAAGCATCCTAGGCTTCAGGATGCAGAGACCGACCTCATGCCTGTTACGGTGCAAAACGCTATGGAAATGGCCAATAATTACCAACATACTGGTGATCTCAAAAGGGTCAGGATGAAATCTGAAGCACGATCCACACTTTTCCCATCTCACGCCAATATGCACTTACCAACTCTGCAGGTAAGCAAACCAATGGCAGGGCTGACAGAAGCCCCGCACTTACACCCCACCCAGAAATCTCAACTACCAGGCCGGATTCTGACGCTAATGCGAGAAACCTGCTCGGGTTCTGAACATCATGGCGAAATCACACTGGAATAATACCGAAAAGAACACTTTCTTTGCAGTCTCTAGCACCAACTATTGGAAATGCCAAGTTTACTCGGCCTCGGCCTGCTTTCCTCTGTGAAAACTCCCCTATGCTTAAGGATGCATAGACCAACATTAGGACAGTTACGGGGAAAAGTGCAACGGAAAAATACCAAATAGTTCTCCACCTAGCGGTTCTTTCCAAAGTTGCGCCACACACCTCTCAGAAAGATCGAGTGACTGCGGCCTAGCCTTCCATTGGTCTGGAGAAGGAATCGCCGTTCCTAGCTGATGAACCAAATGATTCTGAAAGGAACGGTGAAAAGTGCGGATCCTGTTTCAGTCTTTAGACTGAAACAGGATCCGCACTATTCACCTCTCCCACAAAGGCGCACTTCTCGTGTCTGGCGCGAGTCCCACAAACCCAGGACGGACAGAGGCCCTGCACTTGCCACCCCAGAAAAATATCTCATCTCCAAGGAAGGGTCCTGACGCTAACGGTTGAAAAGGGCTCCCGTTCTTGAAACGGTGGTGAAAGGACGGTGAAAGAATACTGAAAACAATCCAATCTTCCAAGGCTCCGGTGCCAGGTATGGGAAATACCAAGTTACCTGGGCCTCAGCAGAGGTTTCTCTGTGAAAAGCATCCTAGGCTTCAGGATGCAGAACCGACCTCATGACTGTTACGGTGCAAAACGCTATGGAAATGGCCAATAATTACCAACATACTGGTGATCTCAAAAAGGGTCAGGATGAAATCTGAAGCACGATCCACACTTTTCCCATCTCACGCAAATATGCACTTACCAACTCTGCAGGTAAGCAAACCAAAGGCAGGGCTGACAGAACCCCGCACTTACACCCCACCCAGAAATCTCAACTACCAGGCAGGATTCTGACGCTAATGCGAGAAACCTGCTCGGGTTCTTAACATCATGGCGAAACCACAGTGGAATAATACCGAAAAGAACACTTTCTTTGCAGTCTCTAGCACCAGCTATTGGAAATGCCAAGTTTACTGGGCCTCGGCCTGCTTTCCTCTGTGAAAACTCCCCTATGCTTAAGGATGCAGAGACCGACCTTAGGACAGTTACGGGGAAAAGTGCTACGGAAAAATACCAAATAGTTCTCCACCTAGCGGTTCTTTCCAAAGTTGCGCCACACACCTCTCGGAAAGATCGAGTGACTGTGGCCTAGGCTTCCATTGGTCTGGAGAAGGAATCGCCGTTCCTAGCTCATGAATCAAATGATTCTGAAAGGAATGGTGAAAAGTGCGGATCCTGTTTCACTCTTTAGACTGAAACAGGATCCGCACTATTCACCTCTCCCATAAAGGCGCACTTCTCGTGTCTGGCGCGAGTCCCACAAACCCAGGACGGACAGAGGCCCTGCACTTGCCACCCCAGAAAAATATCTCATCTCCAAGGAAGGGTCCTTACGCTAACGGTTGAAAAGGGCTCCCGTTCTTGAAACGGTGGTGAAAGGACGGTGAAAGAATACTGAAAACAATCCTATCTTCCAAGGCTCCGGTGCCAGGTATGGGAAATACCAAGTTACCTGGGCCTCAGCAGAGGTTTCTCTGCGAAAAGCATCCTAGCCTTCAGGACGCAGAGACCGACCTCATGACTGTTACAGTGCAAAACGCTATGAAAAAAGCCAATAATTACCAACATACTGGTGATCTCAAAAGGGTCATTATGAAATCTGAAGCACGATCCACACTTTTCCCATCTCACGCAAATATGCACTTACCAACTCTACAGGTAAGCAAACCAAAGGCAGGGCTGACAGAAGACCCGCACTTACACCCCACCCAGAAATCTCAACTACCAGGCTGGATTGTGACGCTAATGCGAGTAACCGGCTCGGGTTCTGAACATCATGGCGAAACCACACTGGAATAATACCGAAAAGAACACTTTCTTTGCAGTGTATAGCACCAACTATTAGAAATGCCAAGTTTACTGGGCCTCGGCCTGCTTTCCTCTGTGAAAACTCCCCTATGCCTAAGGATGCAGAGACCAACCTTAGGACAGTTACGGGGAAAAGTGCTACGGAAAAATACCAAATAGTTCTCCACCTAGCGGTTCTTTCCAAAGTTGCGCCACACACCTCTCGGAAAGATCCAGTGACTGCGGACTAGGCTTCCATTGGTCTGGAGAAGGAATCGCCGTTCCTAGCTGATGAATCAAATGATTCTGAAAGGAACGGTGAAAAGTGCGGATCCTGTTTCAGTCTTTAGACTGAAACAGGATCCGCACTATTCACCTCTCCCACAAAGGCGCACTTCTCGTGTCTGGCGCGAGTCCCACAAACCCAGGACCGACAGAGGCCCTGCACTTGCCACCCCAGAAAAATATCTCATCTCCAAGGAAGGGTCCTTACGCTAACGGTTGAAAAGGGCTCCCGTTCTTGAAACGGTGGTGAAAGGACGGTGAAAGAATACTGAAAACAATCCTATCTTCCAAGGCTCCGGTGCCAGGTATGGGAAATACCAAGTTACCTGGGCCTCAGCAGAGGTTTCTCTGCGAAAAGCATCCTAGGCTTCAGGATGCAGAGACCGACCTGATGCCTGTTACGGTGCAAAACACCATGGAAATGGCAAATAATTACCAACATACTGGTGATCTCAAAAGGGTCAGGATGAAATCTGAAGCACGATCCACACTTTTCCCATCTCACGCAAATATGCACTTACCAACTCTGCAGGTAAGCAAACCAAAGGCAGGGCTGACAGAACCCCGCACTTACACCCCACCCAGAAATCTCAACTACCAGGCAGGATTCTGACGCTAATGCGAGAAACCTGCTCGGGTTCTGAACATCATGGCGAAACCACAGTGGAATAATACCGAAAAGAACACTTTCTTTGCAGTCTCTAGCACCAACTATTGGAAATGCCAAGTTTACTGGGCCTCGGCCTGCTTTCCTCTGTGAAAACTCCCCTATGCTTAAGGATGCAGAGACCAACATTAGGACAGTTTCGGGGAAAAGTGCTACGGAAAATTACCAAATAGTTCTCCACCTAACGGTTCTTTCCAAAGTTGCGCCACACACCTCTCGGGAAGATCGAGTTACTGCGGCCTAGCCTTCCATTGGTCTTTGAAGGAATCGCCGTTCCTAGCTGATGATTCAAATGATTCTGAAAGGAACGGTGAAAAGTGCGGATCCTGTTTCTGTCTTTAGACTGAAACAGGATCCGCACTATTCACCTCTCCCACAAAGGCGCACTTCTCGTGTCTGGCACAAGTCCCACAAACCCAGGACGGACAGAGGCCCTGCACTTGCCACCCCAGAAAAATATCTCATCTCCAAGGAAGGGTCCTTACGCTAACGGTTGAAAAGGGCTCCCGTTCTAGAAACGGTGGTGAAAGGACGGTGAAAAAATACTGAAAACAATCCTATCTTCCAAGGCTCCGGTGCCAGGTATGGGAAATACCAAGTTACCTGACCTCAGCAGAGGTTTCTCTGCGAAAAGCATCCTAGGCTTCAGGATGCAGAGACCGACCTCATGCTTGTTACGGTGCAAAACGCCATGGAAATGGCCAATAATTACCAACATACTGGTGATATCAAAAGGGTCAGGATGAAATCTGAAGCACGATCCACACTTTTCCCATCTCACGCATATATGCACTTACCAACTCTGCAGGTATGCAAACTAAAAGCAGGGGTGACAGAAGCCACGCACTTACACCCCACCCAGAAATCTCAACTACCAGGCAGGATTCTGACGCTAATGCAAGAAACCTGCTCGGGTTCTGAACATCATGGCGAAACCACAGTGGAATAATACCGAAAAGAACACTTTCTTTGCAGTCTCTAGCACCAACTATTGGAAATGCCAAGTTTACTGGGCCTCGGCCTGCTTTCCTCTGTGAAAACTCCCCTATGCTTAAGGATGCAGAGACCAACCTTAGGACACTTACGGGGAAAAGTGCTACGGAAAAATACTAACTAGTTCTCCACCTAGCGGTTCTTTCCAAAGTTACGCCACACACCTCTCGGAAAGATCGAGTGACTGCGGCCTAGCCTTCCATTGGTCTGGGAAGGAATCGCCGTTCCTAGCTGATGAATCAAATGATTCTGAAAGGAACGGTGAAAAGTGCGGATCCTGTTTCAGTCTTTAGACTGAAACAGGATCCGCACTATTCACCTCTCCCACAAAGGCGCACTTCCCGTGTCTGGCGCGAGTCCCACAAACCCAGGACAAACAGAGGCCCTGCACTTGCCACCCCCAGAAAAATATCTCATCTCCACGGAAGAGTCCTTACCTAACGGTTGAAAAGGACTCCCGTTCTTGAAACGGTGGTGAAAGGAGGGTGAATGAATACTGAAAACAATCCTATCTTCCAAGGCTCCGGTGCCAGGTATGGGAAATACCAAGTTACCTGGGCCTCAGCAGAGGTTTCTCTGCGAAAAGCATCCTAGGCTTCAGGATGCAGAGACCGACCTCATGCCTGTTACGGTGCAAAACGCCATGGAAATTGCCAATAATTACCAACATACTGGTGATCTCAAAAGGGTCAGGATGAAATCTGAAGCACGATCCACACTTTTCCCATCTCACGCAAATATGCACTTACCAACTATGCAGGTAAGCAAACCAAAGGCAGGGCTGACAGAAGCCCCGCACTTACACCCCACACAGAAATCTCAACTACCAGGCAGGATTCTGACGCTAATGCGAGAAACCTGCTTGGGTTCTGAACATCATGGCGAAACCACAGTGGAATAATACCGAAAAGAACACTTTCTTTGCAGTCTCTAGCACCAACTATTGTAAATGCCACGTTTACTGGGCCTCGGCCTGCTTTCCTCTGTGAAAACTCCCCTATGCTTAAGGATGCAGAGACCAACCTTAGGGCAGTTACGGGGAAAAGTGCTACGGAAAAATACCAAATAGTTCTCCACCTAGCGGTTCTTTCCAAAGTTGCGCCACACACCTCTCGGAAAGATCGAGTGACTGCGGCCTAGCCTTCCATTGGTCTGGAGAAGGAATCGCCGTTCCTAGCTGATGAATCAAATGATTCTGAAAGGAACGGTGAAAAGTGCGGATCCTGTTTCGGTCTTTAGACTGAAACAGGATCCGCACTATTCACCTCTCCCACAAAGGCGCACTTCTCGTGTCTGGCGCGAGTCATACAAACCCAGGACGGACAGAGGCCCTGCATTTGCCACCCCAGAAAAATATCTCATCTCCACGGAAGAGTCCTTACGCTAACGGTTGAAAAGGGCTCCCGTTCTTGAAACGGTGGTGAAAGGACGGTGAAAGAATACTGAAAACAATCCTATCTTCCAAGGCTCCGGTGCCAGGTATGGGAAATACCAAGTTACCTGGGCCTCAGCAGAGGTTTCTCTGCGAAAAGCATCCTAGGCTTCAGGATGCAGAGACCGACCTCATGACTGTTACGGTGCAAAACGCTATGGAAATGGCCAATAATTACCAACATACTGGTGATCTCAAAAGGGTCAGGATGAAATCTGAAGCACGATCCACACTTTTCCCATCTCACGCAAATATGGACTTACCAACTCTGCAGGTAAGCAAACCAAAGGCAGGGCTGACAGAAGCCCCGCACTTACACCCCACACAGAAATCTCAACTACCAGGCAGGATTGTGACGCTAATGCGAGAAACCTGCTCGGGTTCTGAACATCATTGCGAAAACACAGTGGAATAATACCGAAAAGAACACTTTCTTTGCAGTCTCTAGCACCAACTATTGCAAATGCCAAGTTTACTGGGCCTCGGCCTGCTTTCCTCTGTGAAAACTCCCCTATGCTTAAGGATGCAGAGACCAACCTTAGGACACTTACGGGGAAAAGTGCTACGGAAAAATACCAAATAGTTCTCCACCTAGCAGTTCTTTCCAAAGTTGCGCCACACACCTCTCGGAAAGATCGAGTGACTGCGGCCTAGCCTTCGATTGGTCTGGAGAAGGAATCGCCGTTCCTAGCTGATGAATCAAATGATTCTGAAAGGAACGGTGAAAAGTGCGGATCCTGTTTCAGTCTTTAGACTGAAACAGGATCCGCACTATTCACCTCTCCCACAAAGGCGCACTTCTCGTGTCTGGCGCGAGTCCCACAAACCCAGGACGGACAGAGGCCCTGCACTTGCCACCCCAGAAAAACATCTCATCTCCAAGGAAGGGTCCTTACGCTAACTGTTGAAAAGGGCTCCCTGTTCTTGAAACGGTGGTGAAAGGACGGTGAAAGAATACTGAAAACAATCCTATCTTCCAAGGCTCCGGTGCCAGGTATGGGAAATACCAAGTTACCTGGGCCTCAGCAGAGGTTTCTCTGCGAAAAGCATCCTAGGCTTCAGGATGCAGAGACCGACCTCATAACTGTTACGGTGCAAAACGCCACGGAAATGGCCAATAATTACCAACATACTGGTGATCTCGAAAGGGTCAGGATGAAATCTGAAGCACGATCCACACTTTTCCCATCTCACGCAAATATGCACTTACCAACTCTGCAGGTAAGCAAACCAAAGGCAGGGCTGACAGAAGCCCCGCACTTACACCCCACCCAGAAACCTCAACTACCAGGCAGGATTCTGACGCTAATGCGAGAAACATGCTCGGGTTCTGAACATCATGGCGAAACCACAGTGGAATAATACCGAAAAGAACACTTTCTTTGCAGTCTGTAGCACCAACTATTTGAAATGCCAAGTTTACTGGGCCTCGGCCTGCTTTCCTCTGTGAAAACTCCCCTATGCTTAAGGATGCAGAGACCAACCTTAGGACAGTTACGGGGAAAAGTGCTACGGAAAAATACCAAATAGTTCTCCACCTAGCGGTTCTTTCCAAAGTTGCGCCACACACCTCTCGGGAAGATCGAGTTACTGCGGCCTAGCCTTCCATTGGTCTGGAGAAGGAATCGCCGTTCCTAGCTGATGAATCAAATGATTCTGAAAGGAACGGTGAAAAGTGCGGATCCTGTTTCATTCTTTAGACTGAAACAGGATCCGCACTATTCACCTCTCCCACAAAGGCGCACTTCTCGTGTCTGGCGCGAGTCCCACAAACCCAGGACGGACAGAGGCCCTGCACTTGCCACCCCAGAAAAACATCTCATCTCCAAGGAAGGGTCCTTACGCTAACTGTTGAAAAGGGCTCCCTGTTCTTGAAACGGTGGTGAAAGGACGGTGAAAGAATACTGAAAACAATCCTATCTTCCAAGGCTCCGGTGCCAGGTATGGGAAATACCAAGTTACCTGGGCCTCAGCAGAGGTTTCTCTGCGAAAAGCATCCTAGCCTTCAGGACGCAGAGACCGACCTCATGACTGTTACAGTGCAAAACGCTATGAAAATGGCCAATAATTACCAACATACTGGTGATCTCAAAAGGGTCAGGATGAAATCTGAAGCACGATCCACACTTTTCCCATCTCACGCAAATATGCACTTACCAACTCTGCAGGTAAGCAAACCAAAGGCAGGGCTGACAGAACCCCGCACTTACACCCCACCCAGAAATCTCAACTACCAGGCAGGATTGTGACGCTAATGCGACAAACCTGCTCGGGTTCTGAACATCATGGCGAAACCACAGTGGAATAATACCGAAAAGAACACTTTCTTTGCAGTCTCTAGCACCAACTATTGGAAATGCCAAGTTTACTGGGCCTCGGCCTGCTTTCCTCTGTGAAAACTCCCCTATGCTTAAGGATGCAGAGACCAACCTTAGGTCAGTTACGGGGAAAAGTGCTACGGAAAAATACCAAATAGTTCTCCACCTAGCGGTTCTTTCCAAAGTTGCGCCACACACCTCTCGGAAAGATCGAGTGACTGCGGCCTAGTCTTCCATTGGTCTGGAGAAGGAATCTCCGTTCCTAGCTGATGAATCAAATGATTCTGAAAGGAACGGTGAAAAGTGCGGATCCTGTTTCAGTCTTTAGACTGAAACAGGATCCGCACTATTCACCTCTCCCACAAAGGCGCACTTCTCGTGTCTGGCGCGAGTCCCACAAACCCAGGACGGACAGAGGCCCTGTACTTGCCACCCCAGAAAAATATCTCATCTCCAACGAAGGGTCCTTACGCTAACGGTTGAAAAGGGCTCCCGTTCTTGAAACGGTGGTGAAAGGACGGTGAAAGAATACTGAAAACAATCCTATCTTCCAAGGCTCCGGTGCCAGGTATGGGAAATACCAAGTTACCTGGGCCTCAGCAGAGGTTTCTCTGCGAAAAGCATCCTAGGCTTCAGGATGCAGAGACCGACCTCATGCCTGTTACGGTGCAAAACGCTATGGAAATGGCCAATAATTACCAACATACTGGTGATCTCAAAAGGGTCAGGATGAAATCTGAAGCACGATCCACACTTTTCCCATCTCACGCCAATATGCACTTACCAACTCTGCAGGTAAGCAAACCAATGGCAGGGCTGACAGAAGCCCCGCACTTACACCCCACCCAGAAATCTCAACTACCAGGCCGGATTCTGACGCTAATGCGAGAAACCTGCTCGGGTTCTGAACATCATGGCGAAATCACACTGGAATAATACCGAAAAGAACACTTTCTTTGCAGTCTCTAGCACCAACTATTGGAAATGCCAAGTTTACTCGGCCTCGGCCTGCTTTCCTCTGTGAAAACTCCCCTATGCTTAAGGATGCATAGACCAACATTAGGACAGTTACGGGGAAAAGTGCAACGGAAAAATACCAAATAGTTCTCCACCTAGCGGTTCTTTCCAAAGTTGCGCCACACACCTCTCAGAAAGATCGAGTGACTGCGGCCTAGCCTTCCATTGGTCTGGAGAAGGAATCGCCGTTCCTAGCTGATGAACCAAATGATTCTGAAAGGAACGGTGAAAAGTGCGGATCCTGTTTCAGTCTTTAGACTGAAACAGGATCCGCACTATTCACCTCTCCCACAAAGGCGCACTTCTCGTGTCTGGCGCGAGTCCCACAAACCCAGGACGGACAGAGGCCCTGCACTTGCCACCCCAGAAAAATATCTCATCTCCAAGGAAGGGTCCTGACGCTAACGGTTGAAAAGGGCTCCCGTTCTTGAAACGGTGGTGAAAGGACGGTGAAAGAATACTGAAAACAATCCAATCTTCCAAGGCTCCGGTGCCAGGTATGGGAAATACCAAGTTACCTGGGCCTCAGCAGAGGTTTCTCTGTGAAAAGCATCCTAGGCTTCAGGATGCAGAACCGACCTCATGACTGTTACGGTGCAAAACGCTATGGAAATGGCCAATAATTACCAACATACTGGTGATCTCAAAAAGGGTCAGGATGAAATCTGAAGCACGATCCACACTTTTCCCATCTCACGCAAATATGCACTTACCAACTCTGCAGGTAAGCAAACCAAAGGCAGGGCTGACAGAACCCCGCACTTACACCCCACCCAGAAATCTCAACTACCAGGCAGGATTCTGACGCTAATGCGAGAAACCTGCTCGGGTTCTTAACATCATGGCGAAACCACAGTGGAATAATACCGAAAAGAACACTTTCTTTGCAGTCTCTAGCACCAGCTATTGGAAATGCCAAGTTTACTGGGCCTCGGCCTGCTTTCCTCTGTGAAAACTCCCCTATGCTTAAGGATGCAGAGACCGACCTTAGGACAGTTACGGGGAAAAGTGCTACGGAAAAATACCAAATAGTTCTCCACCTAGCGGTTCTTTCCAAAGTTGCGCCACACACCTCTCGGAAAGATCGAGTGACTGTGGCCTAGGCTTCCATTGGTCTGGAGAAGGAATCGCCGTTCCTAGCTCATGAATCAAATGATTCTGAAAGGAATGGTGAAAAGTGCGGATCCTGTTTCACTCTTTAGACTGAAACAGGATCCGCACTATTCACCTCTCCCATAAAGGCGCACTTCTCGTGTCTGGCGCGAGTCCCACAAACCCAGGACGGACAGAGGCCCTGCACTTGCCACCCCAGAAAAATATCTCATCTCCAAGGAAGGGTCCTTACGCTAACGGTTGAAAAGGGCTCCCGTTCTTGAAACGGTTGTGAAAGGACGGTGAAAGAATACTGAAAACAATCCTATCTTCCAAGGCTCCGGTGCCAGGTATGGGAAATACCAAGTTACCTGGGCCTCAGCAGAGGTTTCTCTGCGAAAAGCATCCTAGCCTTCAGGACGCAGAGACCGACCTCATGACTGTTACAGTGCAAAACGCTATGAAAAAAGCCAATAATTACCAACATACTGGTGATCTCAAAAGGGTCATTATGAAATCTGAAGCACGATCCACACTTTTCCCATCTCACGCAAATATGCACTTACCAACTCTACAGGTAAGCAAACCAAAGGCAGGGCTGACAGAAGCCCCGCACTTACACCCCACCCAGAAATCTCAACTACCAGGCTGGATTGTGACGCTAATGCGAGTAACCGGCTCGGGTTCTGAACATCATGGCGAAACCACACTGGAATAATACCGAAAAGAACACTTTCTTTGCAGTGTATAGCACCAACTATTAGAAATGCCAAGTTTACTGGGCCTCGGCCTGCTTTCCTCTGTGAAAACTCCCCTATGCCTAAGGATGCAGAGACCAACCTTAGGACAGTTACGGGGAAAAGTGCTACGGAAAAATACCAAATAGTTCTCCACCTAGCGGTTCTTTCCAAAGTTGCGCCACACACCTCTCGGAAAGATCCAGTGACTGCGGACTAGGCTTCCATTGGTCTGGAGAAGGAATCGCCGTTCCTAGCTGATGAATCAAATGATTCTGAAAGGAACGGTGAAAAGTGCGGATCCTGTTTCAGTCTTTAGACTGAAACAGGATCCGCACTATTCACCTCTCCCACAAAGGCGCACTTCTCGTGTCTGGCGCGAGTCCCACAAACCCAGGACCGACAGAGGCCCTGCACTTGCCACCCCAGAAAAATATCTCATCTCCAAGGAAGGGTCCTTACGCTAACGGTTGAAAAGGGCTCCCGTTCTTGAAACGGTGGTGAAAGGACGGTGAAAGAATACTGAAAACAATCCTATCTTCCAAGGCTCCGGTGCCAGGTATGGGAAATACCAAGTTACCTGGGCCTCAGCAGAGGTTTCTCTGCGAAAAGCATCCTAGGCTTCAGGATGCAGAGACCGACCTGATGCCTGTTACGGTGCAAAACACCATGGAAATGGCAAATAATTACCAACATACTGGTGATCTCAAAAGGGTCAGGATGAAATCTGAAGCACGATCCACACTTTTCCCATCTCACGCAAATATGCACTTACCAACTCTGCAGGTAAGCAAACCAAAGGCAGGGCTGACAGAACCCCGCACTTACACCCCACCCAGAAATCTCAACTACCAGGCAGGATTCTGACGCTAATGCGAGAAACCTGCTCGGGTTCTGAACATCATGGCGAAACCACAGTGGAATAATACCGAAAAGAACACTTTCTTTGCAGTCTCTAGCACCAACTATTGGAAATGCCAAGTTTACTGGGCCTCGGACTGCTTTCCTCTGTGAAAACTCCCCTATGCTTAAGGATGCAGAGACCAACATTAGGACAGTTTCGGGGAAAAGTGCTACGGAAAATTACCAAATAGTTCTCCACCTAACGGTTCTTTCCAAAGTTGCGCCACACACCTCTCGGGAAGATCGAGTTACTGCGGCCTAGCCTTCCATTGGTCTTTGAAGGAATCGCCGTTCCTAGCTGATGATTCAAATGATTCTGAAAGGAACGGTGAAAAGTGCGGATCCTGTTTCTGTCTTTAGACTGAAACAGGATCCGCACTATTCACCTCTCCCACAAAGGCGCACTTCTCGTGTCTGGCACAAGTCCCACAAACCCAGGACGGACAGAGGCCCTGCACTTGCCACCCCAGAAAAATATCTCATCTCCAAGGAAGGGTCCTTACGCTAACGGTTGAAAAGGGCTCCCGTTCTAGAAACGGTGGTGAAAGGACGGTGAAAAAATACTGAAAACAATCCTATCTTCCAAGGCTCCGGTGCCAGGTATGGGAAATACCAAGTTACCTGACCTCAGCAGAGGTTTCTCTGCGAAAAGCATCCTAGGCTTCAGGATGCAGAGACCGACCTCATGCTTGTTACGGTGCAAAACGCCATGGAAATGGCCAATAATTACCAACATACTGGTGATATCAAAAGGGTCAGGATGAAATCTGAAGCACGATCCACACTTTTCCCATCTCACGCATATATGCACTTACCAACTCTGCAGGTATGCAAACTAAAAGCAGGGGTGACAGAAGCCACGCACTTACACCCCACCCAGAAATCTCAACTACCAGGCAGGATTCTGACGCTAATGCAAGAAACCTGCTCGGGTTCTGAACATCATGGCGAAACCACAGTGGAATAATACCGAAAAGAACACTTTCTTTGCAGTCTCTAGCACCAACTATTGGAAATGCCAAGTTTACTGGGCCTCGGCCTGCTTTCCTCTGTGAAAACTCCCCTATGCTTAAGGATGCAGAGACCAACCTTAGGACACTTACGGGGAAAAGTGCTACGGAAAAATACTAACTAGTTCTCCACCTAGCGGTTCTTTCCAAAGTTACGCCACACACCTCTCGGAAAGATCGAGTGACTGCGGCCTAGCCTTCCATTGGTCTGGGAAGGAATCGCCGTTCCTAGCTGATGAATCAAATGATTCTGAAAGGAACGGTGAAAAGTGCGGATCCTGTTTCAGTCTTTAGACTGAAACAGGATCCGCACTATTCACCTCTCCCACAAAGGCGCACTTCCCGTGTCTGGCGCGAGTCCCACAAACCCAGGACAAACAGAGGCCCTGCACTTGCCACCCCAGAAAAATATCTCATCTCCACGGAAGAGTCCTTACCTAACGGTTGAAAAGGACTCCCGTTCTTGAAACGGTGGTGAAAGGAGGGTGAATGAATACTGAAAACAATCCTATCTTCCAAGGCTCCGGTGCCAGGTATGGGAAATACCAAGTTACCTGGGCCTCAGCAGAGGTTTCTCTGCGAAAAGCATCCTAGGCTTCAGGATGCAGAGACCGACCTCATGCCTGTTACGGTGCAAAACGCCATGGAAATTGCCAATAATTACCAACATACTGGTGATCTCAAAAGGGTCAGGATGAAATCTGAAGCACGATCCACACTTTTCCCATCTCACGCAAATATGCACTTACCAACTATGCAGGTAAGCAAACCAAAGGCAGGGCTGACAGAAGCCCCGCACTTACACCCCACACAGAAATCTCAACTACCAGGCAGGATTCTGACGCTAATGCGAGAAACCTGCTTGGGTTCTGAACATCATGGCGAAACCACAGTGGAATAATACCGAAAAGAACACTTTCTTTGCAGTCTCTAGCACCAACTATTGTAAATGCCACGTTTACTGGGCCTCGGCCTGCTTTCCTCTGTGAAAACTCCCCTATGCTTAAGGATGCAGAGACCAACCTTAGGGCAGTTACGGGGAAAAGTGCTACGGAAAAATACCAAATAGTTCTCCACCTAGCGGTTCTTTCCAAAGTTGCGCCACACACCTCTCGGAAAGATCGAGTGACTGCGGCCTAGCCTTCCATTGGTCTGGAGAAGGAATCGCCGTTCCTAGCTGATGAATCAAATGATTCTGAAAGGAACGGTGAAAAGTGCGGATCCTGTTTCGGTCTTTAGACTGAAACAGGATCCGCACTATTCACCTCTCCCACAAAGGCGCACTTCTCGTGTCTGGCGCGAGTCATACAAACCCAGGACGGACAGAGGCCCTGCATTTGCCACCCCAGAAAAATATCTCATCTCCACGGAAGAGTCCTTACGCTAACGGTTGAAAAGGGCTCCCGTTCTTGAAACGGTGGTGAAAGGACGGTGAAAGAATACTGAAAACAATCCTATCTTCCAAGGCTCCGGTGCCAGGTATGGGAAATACCAAGTTACCTGGGCCTCAGCAGAGGTTTCTCTGCGAAAAGCATCCTAGGCTTCAGGATGCAGAGACCGACCTCATGACTGTTACGGTGCAAAACGCTATGGAAATGGCCAATAATTACCAACATACTGGTGATCTCAAAAGGGTCAGGATGAAATCTGAAGCACGATCCACACTTTTCCCATCTCACGCAAATATGGACTTACCAACTCTGCAGGTAAGCAAACCAAAGGCAGGGCTGACAGAAGCCCCGCACTTACACCCCACACAGAAATCTCAACTACCAGGCAGGATTGTGACGCTAATGCGAGAAACCTGCTCGGGTTCTGAACATCATTGCGAAAACACAGTGGAATAATACCGAAAAGAACACTTTCTTTGCAGTCTCTAGCACCAACTATTGCAAATGCCAAGTTTACTGGGCCTCGGCCTGCTTTCCTCTGTGAAAACTCCCCTATGCTTAAGGATGCAGAGACCAACCTTAGGACACTTACGGGGAAAAGTGCTACGGAAAAATACCAAATAGTTCTCCACCTAGCAGTTCTTTCCAAAGTTGCGCCACACACCTCTCGGAAAGATCGAGTGACTGCGGCCTAGCCTTCGATTGGTCTGGAGAAGGAATCGCCGTTCCTAGCTGATGAATCAAATGATTCTGAAAGGAACGGTGAAAAGTGCGGATCCTGTTTCAGTCTTTAGACTGAAACAGGATCCGCACTATTCACCTCTCCCACAAAGGCGCACTTCTCGTGTCTGGCGCGAGTCCCACAAACCCAGGACGGACAGAGGCCCTGCACTTGCCACCCCAGAAAAACATCTCATCTCCAAGGAAGGGTCCTTACGCTAACTGTTTAAAAGGGCTCCCTGTTCTTGAAACGGTGGTGAAAGGACGGTGAAAGAATACTGAAAACAATCCTATCTTCCAAGGCTCCGGTGCCAGGTATGGGAAATACCAAGTTACCTGGGCCTCAGCAGAGGTTTCTCTGCGAAAAGCATCCTAGGCTTCAGGATGCAGAGACCGACCTCATAACTGTTACGGTGCAAAACGCCACGGAAATGGCCAATAATTACCAACATACTGGTGATCTCGAAAGGGTCAGGATGAAATCTGAAGCACGATCCACACTTTTCCCATCTCACGCAAATATGCACTTACCAACTCTGCAGGTAAGCAAACCAAAGGCAGGGCTGACAGAAGCCCCGCACTTACACCCCACCCAGAAACCTCAACTACCAGGCAGGATTCTGACGCTAATGCGAGAAACATGCTCGGGTTCTGAACATCATGGCGAAACCACAGTGGAATAATACCGAAAAGAACACTTTCTTTGCAGTCTGTAGCACCAACTATTTGAAATGCCAAGTTTACTGGGCCTCGGCCTGCTTTCCTCTGTGAAAACTCCCCTATGCTTAAGGATGCAGAGACCAACCTTAGGACAGTTACGGGGAAAAGTGCTACGGAAAAATACCAAATAGTTCTCCACCTAGCGGTTCTTTCCAAAGTTGCGCCACACACCTCTCGGGAAGATCGAGTTACTGCGGCCTAGCCTTCCATTGGTCTGGAGAAGGAATCGCCGTTCCTAGCTGATGAATCAAATGATTCTGAAAGGAACGGTGAAAAGTGCGGATCCTGTTTCATTCTTTAGACTGAAACAGGATCCGCACTATTCACCTCTCCCACAAAGGCGCACTTCTCGTGTCTGGCGCGAGTCCCACAAACCCAGGACGGACAGAGGCCCTGCACTTGCCACCCCAGAAAAACATCTCATCTCCAAGGAAGGGTCCTTACGCTAACTGTTGAAAAGGGCTCCCTGTTCTTGAAACGGTGGTGAAAGGACGGTGAAAGAATACTGAAAACAATCCTATCTTCCAAGGCTCCGGTGCCAGGTATGGGAAATACCAAGTTACCTGGGCCTCAGCAGAGGTTTCTCTGCGAAAAGCATCCTAGCCTTCAGGACGCAGAGACCGACCTCATGACTGTTACAGTGCAAAACGCTATGAAAATGGCCAATAATTACCAACATACTGGTGATCTCAAAAGGGTCAGGATGAAATCTGAAGCACGATCCACACTTTTCCCATCTCACGCAAATATGCACTTACCAACTCTACAGGTAAGCAAACCAAAGGCAGGGCTGACAGAAGCCCCGCACTTACACCCCACCCAGAAATCTCAACTACCAGGCTGGATTGTGACGCTAATGCGAGTAACCGGCTCGGGTTCTGAACATCATGGCGAAAACACAGTGGAATAATACCGAAAAGAACACTTTCTTTGCAGTCTCTAGCACCAACTATTGGAAATGCCAAGTTTACTGGGCCTCGGCCTGCTTTCCTCTGTGAAAACTCCCCTATGCCTAAGGATGCAGAGACCAACCTTAGGACAGTTACGGGGAAAAGTGCTACGGAAAAATACCAAATAGTTCTCCACCTAGCGGTTCTTTCCAAAGTTGCGCCACACACCTCTCGGAAAGATCCAGTGACTGCGGACTAGGCTTCCATTGGTCTGGAGAAGGAATCGCCGTTCCTAGCTGATGAATCAAATGATTCTGAAAGGAACGGTGAAAAGTGCGGATCCTGTTTCAGTCTTTAGACTGAAACAGGATCCGCACTATTCACCTCTCCCACAAAGGCGCACTTCTCGTGTCTGGCGCGAGTCCCACAAACCCAGGACGGACAGAGGCCCTGCACTTGCCACCCCAGAAAAATATCTCATATCCAAGGAAGGGTCCTTACGCTAACGGTTGAAAAGAGCTCCCGTTCTTGAAACGGTGGTGAAAGGACGGTGAAAGAATACTGAAAACAATCCTATCTTCCAAGGCTCCGGTGCCAGGTATGGGAAATACCAAGTTACCTGGGCCTCAGCAGAGGTTTCTCTGCGAAAAGCATCCTAGGCTTCAGGATGCAGAGACCGACCTGATGCCTGTTACGGTGCAAAACACCATGGAAATGGCCAATAATTACCAACATACTGGTGATCTCAAAAGGGTCAGGATGAAATCTGAAGCACGATCCACACTTTTCCCATCTCAGGCAAATATGGACTTACCAACTCTGCAGGTAAGCAAACCAAAGGCAGGGCTGACAGAAGCCCCGCACGTACACCCCACACAGAAATCTCAACTACCAGGCAGGATTGTGACGCTAATGCGAGAAACCTGCTCGGGTTCTGAACATCATTGCGAAAACACAGTGGAATAATACCGAAAAGAACACTTTCTTTGCAGTCTCTAGCACCAACTATTGCAAATGCCAAGTTTACTGGGCCTCGGCCTGCTTTCCTCTGTGAAAACTCCCCTATGCTTAAGGATGCAGAGACCAACCTTAGGACACTTACGGGGAAAAGTGCTACGGAAAAATACCAAATAGTTCTCCACCTAGCAGTTCTTTCCAAAGTTGCGCCACACACCTCTCGGAAAGATCGAGTGACTGCGGCCTAGCCTTCGATTGGTCTGGAGAAGGAATCGCCGTTCCTAGCTGATGATTCAAATGATTCTGAAAGGAACGGTGAAAAGTGCGGATCCTGTTTCAGTCTTTAGACTGAAACAGGATCCGCACTATTCACCTCTCCCACAAAGGCGCACTTCTCGTGTCTGGCACAAGTCCCACAAACCCAGGACGGACAGAGGCCCTGTACTTGCCACCCCAGAAAAATATCTCATCTCCAAGGAAGGGTCCTTACGCTAACGGTTGAAAAGGGCTCCCGTTCTAGAAACGGTGGTGAATGGACGGTGAACGAATGCTGAAAACAATCCTATCTTCCAAGGCTCCGGTGCCAGGTATGGGAAATACCAAGTTACCTGGGCCTCAGCAGAGGTTTCTCTGCGAAAAGCATCCTAGGCTTCAGGATGCAGAGACCGACCTCATGCTTGTTACGGTGCAAAACGCCATGGAAATGGCCAGTAATTACCAACATACTGGTGATATCAAAAGGGTCAGGATGAAATCTGAAGCACGATCCACACTTTTCCCATCTCACGCAAATATGCACTTACCAACTGTGCAGGTATGCAAACTAAAAGCAGGGGTGACAGAAGCCACGCACTTACACCCCACCCAGAAATCTCAACTACCAGGCAGGATTCTGACGCTAATGCAAGAAACCTGCTCGGGTTCTGAACATCATGGCGAAACCACAGTGGAATAATACCGAAAAGAACACTTTCTTTGCAGTCTCTAGCACCAACTATTGGAAATGCCAAGTTTACTGGGCCTCGGCCTGCTTTCCTCTGTGAAAACTCCCCTATGCTTAAGGATGCAGAGACCAACCTTAGGACACTTACGGGGAAAAGTGCTACGGAAAAATACCAACTAGTTCTCCACCTAGCGGTTCTTTCCAAAGTTACGCCACACACCTCTCGGAAAGATCGAGTGACTGCGGCCTAGCCTTCCATTGGTCTGGGAAGGAATCGCCGTTCCTAGCTGATGAATCAAATGATTCTGAAAGGAACGGTGAAAAGTGCGGATCCTGTTTCAGTCTTTAGACTGAAACAGGATCCGCACTATTCACCTCTCCCACAAAGGCGCACTTCTCGTGTCTGGCGCGAGTCATACAAACCCAGGACGGACAGAGGCCCTGCATTTGCCACCCCAGAAAAATATCTCATCTCCACGGAAGAGTCCTTACGCTAACGGTTGAAAAGGGCTCCCGTTCTTGAAACGGTGGTGAAAGGACGGTGAAAGAATACTGAAAACAATCCTATCTTCCAAGGCTCCGGTGCCAGGTATGGGAAATACCAAGTTACCTGGGCCTCAGCAGAGGTTTCTCTGCGAAAAGCATCCTAGGCTTCAGGATGCAGAGACCGACCTCATGACTGTTACGGTGCAAAACGCTATGGAAATGGCCAATAATTACCAACATACTGGTGATCTCAAAAGGGTCAGGATGAAATCTGAAGCACGATCCACACTTTTCCCATCTCACGCAAATATGGACTTACCAACTCTGCAGGTAAGCAAACCAAAGGCAGGGCTGACAGAAGCCCCGCACTTACACCCCACACAGAAATCTCAACTACCAGGCAGGATTGTGACGCTAATGCGAGAAACCTGCTCGGGTTCTGAACATCATTGCGAAAACACAGTGGAATAATACCGAAAAGAACACTTTCTTTGCAGTCTCTAGCACCAACTATTGCAAATGCCAATTTACTGGGCCTCGGCCTGCTTTCCTCTGTGAAAACTCCCCTATGCTTAAGGATGCAGAGACCAACCTTAGGACACTTACGGGGAAAAGTGCTACGGAAAAATACCAAATAGTTCTCCACCTAGCAGTTCTTTCCAAAGTTGCGCCACACACCTCTCGGAAAGATCGAGTGACTGCGGCCTAGCCTTCGATTGGTCTGGAGAAGGAATCGCCGTTCCTAGCTGATGAATCAAATGATTCTGAAAGGAACGGTGAAAAGTGCGGATCCTGTTTCAGTCTTTAGACTGAAACAGGATCCGCACTATTCACCTCTCCCACAAAGGCGCACTTCTCGTGTCTGGCGCGAGTCCCACAAACCCAGGACGGACAGAGGCCCTGCACTTGCCACCCCAGAAAAACATCTCATCTCCAAGGAAGGGTCCTTACGCTAACTGTTGAAAAGGGCTCCCTGTTCTTGAAACGGTGGTGAAAGGACGGTGAAAGAATACTGAAAACAATCCTATCTTCCAAGGCTCCGGTGCCAGGTATGGGAAATACCAAGTTACCTGGGCCTCAGCAGAGGTTTCTCTGCGAAAAGCATCCTAGGCTTCAGGATGCAGAGACCGACCTCATAACTGTTACGGTGCAAAACGCCACGGAAATGGCCAATAATTACCAACATACTGGTGATCTCGAAAGGGTCAGGATGAAATCTGAAGCACGATCCACACTTTTCCCATCTCACGCAAATATGCACTTACCAACTCTGCAGGTAAGCAAACCAAAGGCAGGGCTGACAGAAGCCCCGCACTTACACCCCACCCAGAAACCTCAACTACCAGGCAGGATTCTGACGCTAATGCGAGAAACCTGCTCGGGTTCTGAACATCATGGCGAAACCACAGTGGAATAATACCGAAAAGAACACTTTCTTTGCAGTCTGTAGCACCAACTATTTGAAATGCCAAGTTTACTGGGCCTCGGCCTGCTTTCCTCTGTGAAAACTCCCCTATGCTTAAGGATGCAGAGACCAACCTTAGGACAGTTACGGGGAAAAGTGCTACGGAAAAATACCAAATAGTTCTCCACCTAGCGGTTCTTTCCAAAGTTGCGCCACACACCTCTCGGGAAGATCGAGTTACTGCGGCCTAGCCTTCCATTGGTCTGGAGAAGGAATCGCCGTTCCTAGCTGATGAATCAAATGATTCTGAAAGGAACGGTGAAAAGTGCGGATCCTGTTTCAGTCTTTAGACTGAAACAGGATCCGCACTATTCACCTCTCCCACAAAGGCGCACTTCTCGTGTCTGGCGCGAGTCCCACAAACCCAGGACGGACAGAGGCCCTGCACTTGCCACCCCAGAAAAACATCTCATCTCCAAGGAAGGGTCCTTACGCTAACTGTTGAAAAGGGCTCCCTGTTCTTGAAACGGTGGTGAAAGGACAGTGAAAGAATACTGAAAACAATCCTATCTTCCAAGGCTCCGGTGCCAGGTATGGGAAATACCAAGTTACCTGGGCCTCAGCAGAGGTTTCTCTGCGAAAACCATCCTAGCCTTCAGGACGCAGAGACCGACCTCATGACTGTTACAGTGCAAAACGGTATGAAAATGGCCAATAATTACCAACATACTGGTGATCTCAAAAGGGTCAGGATGAAATCTGAAGCACGATCCACACTTTTCCCATCTCACGCAAATATGCACTTACCAACTCTACAGGTAAGCAAACCAAAGGCAGGGCTGACAGAAGCCCCGCACTTACACCCCACCCAGAAATCTCAACTACCAGGCTGGATTGTGACGCTAATGCGAGTAACCGGCTCGGGTTCTGAACATCATGGCGAAAACACAGTGGAATAATACCGAAAAGAACACTTTCTTTGCAGTCTCTAGCACCAACTATTGGAAATGCCAAGTTTACTGGGCCTCGGCCTGCTTTCCTCTGTGAAAACTCCCCTATGCCTAAGGATGCAGAGACCAACCTTAGGACAGTTACGGGGAAAAGTGCTACGGAAAAATACCAAATAGTTCTCCACCTAGCGGTTCTTTCCAAAGTTGCGCCACACACCTCTCGGAAAGATCCAGTGACTGCGGACTAGGCTTCCATTGGTCTGGAGAAGGAATCGCCGTTCCTAGCTGATGAATCAAATGATTCTGAAAGGAACGGTGAAAAGTGCGGATCCTGTTTCAGTCTTTAGACTGAAACAGGATCCGCACTATTCACCTCTCCCACAAAGGCGCACTTCTCGTGTCTGGCGCGAGTCCCACAAACCCAGGACCGACAGAGGCCCTGCACTTGCCACCCCAGAAAAATATCTCATATCCAAGGAAGGGTCCTTACGCTAACGGTTGAAAAGGGCTCCCGTTCTTGAAACGGTGGTGAAAGGACGGTGAAAGAATACTGAAAACAATCCTATCTTCCAAGGCTCCGGTGCCAGGTATGGGAAATACCAAGTTACCTGGGCCTCAGCAGAGGTTTCTCTGCGAAAAGCATCCTAGGCTTCAGGATGCAGAGACCGACCTGATGCCTGTTACGGTGCAAAACACCATGGAAATGGCCAATAATTACCAACATACTGGTGATCTCAAAAGGGTCAGGATGAAATCTGAAGCACGATCCACACTTTTCCCATCTCACGCAAATATGCACTTACCAACTCTGCAGGTAAGCAAACTAAAAGCAGGGGTGACAGAAGCCACGCACTTACACCCCACCCAGAAATCTCAACTACCAGGCAGGATTCTGACGCTAATGCAAGAAACCTGCTCGGGTTCTGAACATCATGGCGAAACCACAGTGGAATAATACCGAAAAGAACACTTTCTTTGCAGTCTCTAGCACCAACTATTGGAAATGCCAAGTTTACTGGGCCTCGGCCTGCTTTCCTCTGTGAAAACTCCCCTATGCTTAAGGATGCAGAGACCAACCTTAGGACACTTACGGGGAAAAGTGCTACGGAAAAATACCAACTAGTTCTCCACCTAGCGGTTCTTTCCAAAGTTACGCCACACACCTCTCGGAAAGATCCAGTGACTGCGGCCTAGCCTTCCATTGGTCTGGGAAGGAATCGCCGTTCCTAGCTGATGAATCAAATGATTCTGAAAGGAACGGTGAAAAGTGCGGATCCTGTTTCAGTCTTTAGACTGAAACAGGATCCGCACTATTCACCTCTCCCACAAAGGCGCACTTCCCGTGTCTGGCGCGAGTCCCACAAACCCAGGACAAACAGAGGCCCTGCACTTGCCACCCCAGAAAAATATCTCATCTCCACGGAAGAGTCCTTACGCTAACGGTTGAAAAGGGCTCCAGTTCTTGAAACGGTGGTGAATGGACGGTGAAAGAATACTGAAAACAATCCTATCTTCCAAGGCTCCGGTGCCAGGTATGGGAAATACCAAGTTACCTGGGCCTCAGCAGAGGTTTCTCTGCGAAAAGCATCCTAGGCTTCAGGATGCAGAGACCGACCTCATGACTGTTCTGGTGCAAAACGCTATGAAAATGGCCAATAATTACCAACATACTGGTGATCTCAAAAGGGTCAGGATGAAATCTGAAGCACGATCCACACTTTTCCCATCTCACGCCAATATGCACTTACCAACTCTGCAGGTAAGCAAACCAAAGGCAGGGCTGACAGAAGCCCCGCACTTACACCCCACCCAGAAATCTCAACTACCAGGCAGGATTCTGACGCTAATGCGAGAAACCTGCTCGGGTTCTGAACATCATGGCGAAACCACAGTGGAATAATACCGAAAAGAACACTTTCTTTGCAGTCTCTAGCACCAACTACTGGAAATGCCAAGTTTACTGGGCCTCGGCCTGCTTTCCTCTGTGAAAACTCCCCTATGCTTAAGGATGCAGAGACCAACATTAGGACAGTTTCGGGGAAAAGTGCTACGGAAAATTACCAAATAGTTCTCCACCTAACGGTTCTTTCCAAAGTTGCGCCACACACCTCTCGGAAAGATCGAGTGACTACGGCCTAGCCTTCCATTGGTCTGGGAAGGAATCGCCGTTCCTAGCTGATGATTCAAATGATTCTGAAAGGAACGGTGAAAAGTGCGGATCCTGTTTCTGTCTTTAGACTGAAACAGGATCCGCACTATTCACCTCTACCACAAAGGCGCACTTCTCGTGTCTGGCACAAGTCCCACAAACCCATGACGGACAGAGGCCCTGTACGTGCCACCCCAGAAAAATATCTCATCTCCAAGGAAGGGTCCTTACGCTAACGGTTGAAAAGGTCTCCCGTTCTAGAAACGGTGGTGAAAGGACGGTGAAACTATACTGAAAACAATCCTATCTTCCAAGGCTCCGGTGCCAGGTATGGGAAATACCAAGTTACCTGGGCCTCAGCAGAGGTTTCTCTGCGAAAAGCATCCTAGGCTTCAGGATGCAGAGACCGACCTCATGCTTGTTACGGTGCAAAACGCCATGGAAATGGCCAATAATTACCAACATACTGGTGATATCAAAAGGGTCAGGATGAAATCTGAAGCACGATCCACACTTTTCCCATCTCACGCATATATGCACTTACCAACTGTGCAGGTATGCAAACTAAAGGCAGGGGTGACAGAAGCCACGCACTTACACCCCACCCAGAAATCTCAACTACCAGGCAGGATTCTGACGCTAATGCAAGAAACCTGCTCGGGTTCTGAACATGATGGCGAAACCACAGTGGAATAATACCGAAAAGAACACTTTCTTTGCAGTCTCTAGCACCAACTATTGGAAATGCCAAGTTTACTGGGCCTCGGCCTGCTTTCCTCTGTGAAAACTCCCCTATGCTTAAGGATGCAGAGACCAACCTTAGGACACTTACGGGGAAAAGTGCTACGGAAAAATACCAACTAGTTCTCCACCTAGCGGTTCTTTCCAAAGTTACGCCACACACCTCTCGGAAAGATCGAGTGACTGCGGCCTAGCCTTCCATTGGTCTGGGAAGGAATCGCCATTCCTAGTTGATGAATCAAATGATTCTGAAAGGAACGGTGAAAAGTGCGGATCCTGTTTCAGTCTTTAGACTGAAACAGGATCCGCACTATTCACCTCTCCCACAAAGGCGCACTTCCCGTGTCTGGCGCGAGTCCCACAAACCCAGGACAAACAGAGGCCCTGCACTTGCCACCCCAGAAAAATATCTCATCTCCACGGAAGAGTCCTTACGGTAACGGTTGAAAAGGACCCCCGTTCTTGAAACGGTGGTGAAAGGACGGTGAAAGAATACTGAAAACAATCCTATCTTCCAAGGCTCCGGTGCCAGGTATGGGAAATACCAAGTTACCTGGGCCTCAGCAGAGGTTTCTCTGCGAAAAGCATCCTAGGCTTCAGGATGCAGAGACCGACCTCATGCCTGTTACGGTGCAAAACGCCATGGAAATTGCCAATAATTACCAACATACTGGTGATCTCAAAAGGGTCAGGATGAAATCTGAAGCACGATCCACACTTTTCCCATCTCACGCAAATATGCACTTACCAACTCTGCAGGTAAGCAAACCAAAGGCAGGGCTGACAGAAGCCCCGCACTTACACCCCACACAGAAATCTCAACTACCAGGCAGGATTCTGACGCTAATGCGAGAAACCTGCTTGGGTTCTGAACATCATGGCGAAACCACAGTGGAATAATACCGAAAAGAACACTTTCTTTGCAGTCTCTAGCACCAACTATTGTAAATGCCACGTTTACTGGGCCTCGGCCTGCTTTCCTCTGTGAAAACTCCCCTATGCTTAAGGATGCAGAGACCAACCTTAGGGCAGTTACGGGGAAAAGTGCTACGGAAAAATACCAAATAGTTCTCCACCTAGCGGTTCTTTCCAAAGTTGCGCCACACACCTCTCGGAAAGATCCAGTGACTGCGGCCTAGCCTTCCATTGGTCTAGAGAAGGAATCGCCGTTCCTAGCTGATGAATCAAATGATTCTGAAAGGAACGGTGAAAAGTGCGGATCCTGTTTCAGTCTTTAGACTGAAACAGGATCCGCACTATTCACCTCTCCCACAAAGGCGCACTTCTCGTGTCTGGCGCGAGTCATACAAACCCAGGACGGACAGAGGCCCTGCACTTGCCACCCCAGAAAAATATCTCATCTCCACGGAAGAGTCCTTACGCTAACGGTTGAAAAGGGCTCCCGTTCTTGAAACGGTGGTGAAAGGACGGTGAAAGAATACTGAAAACAATCCTATCTTCCAAGGCTCCGGTGCCAGGTATGGGAAATACCAAGTTACCTGGGCCTCAGAGAGGTTTCTCTGCGAAAAGCATCCTAGGCTTCAGGATGCAGAGACCGACCTCATGACTGTTCCGGTGCAAAACGCTATGGAAATGGCCAATAATTACCAACATACTGGTGATCTCAAAAGGGTCAGGATGAAATCTGAAGCACGATCCACACTTTTCCCATCTCACGCAAATATGCACATACCAACTCTGCAGGTAAGCAAACCAAAGGCAGGGCTGACAGAAACCCCGCACTTACACCCCACCCAGAAATCTCAACTACCAGGCAGGATTCTGACGCTAATGCGAGAAACCTGCTCGGGTTCTGAACATCATGGCGAAACCACAGTGGAATAATACCGAAAAGAACAGTTTCTTTGCAGTCTCTAGCACCAACTATTGGAAATGCCAAGTTTACTGGGCCTCGGTCTGCTTTCCTCTGTGAAAACTTCCCTATGCTTAAGAATGCAGAGACCAAACTTAGGACAGTTACGGGGAAAAGTGCTACGGAAAAATACCAAATAGTTCTCCACCTAGCGGTTCTTTCCAAAGTTGCGCCACACACCTCTCGGAAAGATCGAGTGACTGCGGCCTAGCCTTCCATTGGTCTGGAGAAGGAATCGCCGTTCCTAGCTGATGAATCAAATGATTCTGAAAGGAACGGTGAAAAGTGTGGATCCTGTTTCAGTCTTTAGACTGAAACAGGATCCGCACTATTCACCTCTCCCACAAAGGCGCACTTCTCGTGTCTGGCGCGAGTCTCACAAACCGAGGACGGACAGAGGCCCTGTACTTGCCACCCCAGAAAAATATCTCATCTCCAAGGAAGGGTCCTTACGCTAACGGTTGAAAAGGGCTCCCGTTCTTGAAACGGTGGTGAAAGGACGGTGAAAGAATACTGAAAACAATCCTATCTTCCAAGGCTCCGGTGCCAGGTATGGGAAATACCAAGTTACCTGGGCCTCAGCAGAGGTTTCTCTGTGAAAAGCATCCTAGGCTTCAGGATGCAGAGACCGACCTCATGACTGTTACGGTGCAAAACGCTATGGAAATGGCCAATAATTACCAACATACTGGTGATCTCAAAAGGGTCAGGATGAAATCTGAAGCACGATCCACACTTTTCCCATCTCACGCAAATATGGACTTACCAACTCTGCAGGTAAGCAAACCAAAGGCAGGGCTGACAGAAGCCCCGCACTTACACCCCACCCAGAAATCTCAACTACCAGGCAGGATTCTGACGCTAATGCGAGAAACCTGCTCGGGTTCTGAACATCATTGCGAAAACACAGTGGAATAATACCGAAAAGAACACTTTCTTTGCAGTCTCTAGCACCAACTATTGCAAATGCCAAGTTTACTGGGCCTCGGCCTGCTTTCCTCTGTGAAAACTCCCCTATGCTTAAGGATGCAGAGACCAACCTTAGGACACTTACGGGGAAAAGTGCTACGGAAAAATACCAAATAGTTCTCCACCTAGCAGTTCTTTCCAAAGTTGCGCCACACACCTCTCGGAAAGTTCGAGTGACTGCGGCCTAGCCTTCGATTGGTCTGGAGAAGGAATCGCCGTTCCTAGCTGATGAATCAAATGATTCTGAAAGGAACGGTGAAAAGTGCGGATCCTGTTTCAGTCTTTAGACTGAAACAGGATCCGCACTATTCACCTCTCCCACAAAGGCGCACTTCTCGTGTCTGGCGCGAGTCCCACAAACCCAGGACGGACAGAGGCCCTGCACTTGCCACCCCAGAAAAACATCTCATCTCCAAGGAAGGGTCCTTACGCTAACTGTTGAAAAGGGCTCCCTGTTCTTGAAACGGTGGTGAAAGGACGGTGAAAGAATACTGAAAACAATCCTATCTTCCAAGGCTCCGGTGCCAGGTAAGGGAAATACCAAGTTACCTGGGCCTCAGCAGAGGTTTCTCTGCGAAAAGCATCCTAGGCTTCAGGATGCAGAGACCGACCTCATAACTGTTACGGTGCAAAACGCCACGGAAATGGCCAATAATTACCAACATACTGGTGATCTCGAAAGGGTCAGGATGAAATCTGAAGCACGATCCACACTTTTCCCATCTCACGCAAATATGCACTTACCAACTCTGCAGGTAAGCAAACCAAAGGCAGGGCTGACAGAAGCCCCGTACTTACACCCCACCCAGAAACCTCAACTACCAGGCAGGATTCTGACGCTAATGCGAGAAACCTGCTCGGGTTCTGAACATCATGGCGAAACCACAGTGGAATAATACCGAAAAGAACACTTTCTTTGCAGTCTGTAGCACCAACTATTTGAAATGCCAAGTTTACTGGGCCTCGGCCTGCTTTCCTCTGTGAAAACTCCCCTATGCTTAAGGATGCAGAGACCAACCTTAGGACAGTTACGGGGAAAAGTGCTACGGAAAAATACCAAATAGTTCTCCACCTGGCATTTCTTTCCAAAGTGTCGCCACACACCTCTCGTAAAGATCGAGTGACTGCGGCCTAGCCTTCGATTGGTCTGGAGAAGGAATTGCCGTTCCTAGCTGAGGAATCAAATGATTCTGAAAGGAACGGTGAAAAGTGTGGATCCTGTTTCAGTCTTTAGACTGAAACAGGATCCGCACTATTCACCTCTCCCACAAAGGCGCACTTCTCGTGTCTGGCGCGAGTCTCACAAACCGAGGACGGACAGAGGCCCTGCACTTGCCACCCCGAAAAATATCTCATCTCCAAGGAAGGGTCCTTATGCTAACGGTTGAAAAGGGCTCCCGTTCTTGAAACGGTGGTGAAAGGACCGTGAAAGAATGCTGAAAACAATCCTATCTTCCAAGGCTCCGGTGCCAGGTATGGGAAATACCAAGTTACCTGGGCCTCAGCAGAGGTTTCTCTGCGAAAAGCATCCTAGGCTTCAGGATGCAGAGACCGACCTCATGCCTGTTACGGTGCAAAACGCCATGGAAATGGCCAATAATTACCAACATACTGGTGATCTCAAAAGGGTCAGGATGAAATCTGAAGCACGATCCACACTTTTCCCATCTCACGCAAATATGTACTTACCAACTCTGCAGGTAAGCAAACCAAAGGCAGGGCTGACAGAAGCCCCGCACTTACACCCCACCCAGAAATCTCAACTATCAGGCAGGATTCTGACGCTAATGCGAGAAACCTGCTCGGGTTCTGAACATCATGGCGAAAACACAGTGGAATAATACCGAAAAGAACACTTTCTTTGCAGTCTCTAGCACCAACTATTGGAAATGCCCAGTTTACTGGGCCTCGGCCTGCTTTCCTCTGTGAAAACTTCCCTATGCTTAAGGATGCAGAGACCAACCTTACGACACTTACGGGGAAAAGTGCTATGGAAAAATACCAAATAGTTCTCCACCTAGCAGTTCTTTCCAAAGTTGCGCCACACACCTCTCGTAAAGATCGAGTGACTGCGGCCTAGCCTTCGATTGGTCTGGAGAAGGAATCGCCGTTCCTAGCTGATGAATCAAATGATTCTGAAAGGAACGGTGAAAAGTGCGGATCCTGTTTCAGTCTTTAGACTGAAACAGGATCCGCACTATTCACCTCTCCCACAAAGGCGCACTTCTCGTGTCTGGCGCGAGTCCCACAAACCCAGGACGGACAGAGGCCCTGCACTTGCCACCCCAGAAAAACATCTCATCTCCAAGGAAGGGTCCTTACGCTAACTGTTGAAAAGGGCTCCCTGTTCTTGAAACGGTGGTGAAAGGACGGTGAAAGAATACTGAAAACAATCCTATCTTCCAAGGCTCCGGTGCCAGGTATGGGAAATACCAAGTTACCTGGGCCTCAGCAGAGGTTTCTCTGCGAAAAGCATCCTAGGCTTCAGGATGCAGAGACCGACCTCATAACTGTTACGGCGCAAAACGCCACGGAAATGGCCAATAATTACCAACATACTGGTGATCTCGAAAAGGTCAGGATGAAATCTGAAGCACGATCCACACTTTTCCCATCTCACGCAAATATGCACTTACCAACTCTGCAGGTAAGCAAACCAAAGGCAGGGCTGACAGAAGCCCCGCACTTACACCCCACCCAGAAACCTCAACTACCAGGCAGGATTCTGACGCTAATGCGAGAAACCTGCTCGGGTTCTGAACATCATGGCGAAACCACAGTGGAATAATACCGAAAAGAACACTTTCTTTGCAGTCTCTAGCACCAACTATTGGAATGCCAAGTTCACTGGGCCTCGGCCTGCTTTCCTCTGTGAAAACTCCCCTATGCTTAAGGATGCAGAGACCAACCTTAGGACAGTTACGGGGAAAAGTGCTACGGAAAAATACCAAATAGTTCTCCACCTAGCGTTTCTTTCCAAAGTGTCGCCACACACCTCTCGGAAAGATCCAGTGACTGCGGCCTAGCCTTCCATTGGTCTGGAGAAGGAATCGCCGTTCCTAGCTGATGAATCAAATGATTCTGAAAGGAACGGTGAAAAGTACGGATCCTGTTTCCGTCTTTAGACTGAAACAGGATCCGCACTATTCACCTCTCCCACAAAGGCGCTCTTCTCGTGTCTGGCGCGAGTCCCACAAACCCAGGACGGACAGAGGCCCTGTACTTGCCACCCCAGAAAAATATCTCATCTCCAAGGAAGGGTCCTTACGCTAACGGTTGAAAACGGCTCCCGTTCTTGAAACGGTGGTGAAAGGACGGTGAAAAAATACTGAAAACAATCCTATCTTCCAAGGCTCCGGTGCCAGGTATGGGAAATACCAAGTTACCTGGGCCTCAGCAAAGGTTTCTCTGCGAAAAGCATCCTAGGCTTCAGGATGCAGAGACCGACCTCATGCTTGTTACGGTGCAAAACGCCATGGAAAAGCCAATAATTACCAACATACTGGTGATCTCAAAAGGGTCAGGATGAAATCTGAAGCACGATCCACACTTTTCCCATCTCACGCAAATATGCACTTACCAACTCTGCAGGTAAGCAAACCAAAGGCAGGGCTGACAGAAGCCCCGCACTTACACCCCACACAGAAATCTCAACTACCAGGCAGGATTCTGACGCTAATGCGAGAAACCTGCTCGGGTTCTGAACATCAAGGCGAAACCACAGTGGAATAATACCAAAAAGAACACTTTCTTTTCAGTCTCTAGCACCAACTATTGGAAATGCCAAGTTTACTGGGCCTCGGCCTGCTTTCCTCTATGAAAACTCCCCTAAGCTTAAGGATGCAGAGAACAACCTTAGAACAGTTACGGGGAAAAGTGCTACGGAAAGATACCAAATAGTTCTCCACCTAGCGGTTCTTTCCAAAGTTGCCCCACACACCTCTCGGAAAGATCGAGTGACTGCGGCCTAGCCTTCGATTGGTCTGGAGAAGGAATCGCTGTTCCTAGCTGATGAATCAAATGATTCTGAAAGGAACGGTGAAAAGTGCGGATCCTGTAATAGTCTTTAGACTGAAACAGGATCCGCACTATTCACCTCTCCCACAAAGGCGCACTTCTCGTGTCAGGCGCGAGTCCCACAAACCCAGGACGGACAGAGGCGCTGCACTTGCCACCCCAGAAGAATATCTCATCTCCAAGGAAGGGTCCTTACGCTAACGGTTGAAAAGGGCTCCCGTTCTTGAAACGGTGGTGAAAGGACGGTGAAAGAATACTAAAAACAATCCTATCTTCCAAGCCTCCGGTGCCAGGTATGGGAAATACCAAGTTACCTGGGCCTCAGCAGAGGTTTCTCTGCGAAAAGCATCCTAGGCTTCAGGATGCAGAGACCGACCTCATGACTGTTACGGTGCAAAACGCTATGGAAATGGCCAATAATTACCAACATACTGGTGATCTCAAAAGGGTCAGGATGAAATCTGAAGCACGATCCACACTTTTCCCATCTCACGCAAATATGCACTTACCAACTCTGCAGGTAAGCAAACCAAAAGCAGGGCTGACAGAAGCCCCGCACTTACACCCCACCCAGAAATATCAACTACCAGGCAGGATTCTGACGCTAATGCGAGAAACCTGCTCGGGTTCTGAACATCAAGGCGAAACCACAGTGGAATAGTACCAAAAAGAACACTTTCTTTGCAGTCTCTAGCACCAACTATTGGAAATGCCCAGTTTACTGGGCCTCGGCTTGCTTTCCTCTGTGAAAACTCCCCTATGCTTAAGGATGCAGAGACCAACCTTAGGACAGTTACGGGGAAAAGTGCTACGGAAAAGTACCAAATAGTTCTCCACCTAGCGATTCTTTCCAAAGTTGCGCAACACACCTCTCAGAAAGATCCAGTGACTGCGGCCTAGCCTTCCATTGGTCTGGAGAAGGAATCGCCGTTCCTAGCTGATGAATCAAATGATTCTGAAAGGAACGGTGAAAAGTGCGGATCCTGTTTCAGTCTTTAGACTGAAACAGGATCCGCACTATTCACCTCTCCAACAAAGGCGCACTTCTCGTGTCTGGCGCGAGTCCCACAAACCCAGGACGGACAGAGGCCCTGCACTTGCCACCCCAGAAAAATATCTCATCTCCACGGAAGAGTCCTTACGCTAACGGTTGAGAAGGGCTCCCGTTCTTGAAACGGTGGTGAAAGGACGGTGAAAGAATACTGAAAACAATCCTATCTTCCAAGGCTCCGGTGCCAGGTATGGGACATACCAAGTTACCTGGGCCTCAGCAGAGGTTTCTCTGCGAAAAGCATCCTAGGCTTCAGGATGCAGAGACCGACCTCATGACTGTTACGGTGCAAAACGCTATGGAAATGGCCAATAATTACCAACATACTGGTGATCTCAAAAAGGTCAGGATGAAATCTGAAGCACGATCCACACTTTTCCCATCTCACGCAAATATGCACTTACCAACTCTGCAGGTAAGCAAACCAAAGGCAGGGCTGACAGAAGCCCCGCACTTACACCCCACCCAGAAATCTCAACTACCAGGCAGGATTCTGACGCTAATGCGAGAAACCTGCTCGGGTTCTGAACATCATGGCGAAACCACAGTGGAATAATACCGAAAAGAACACTTTCTTTGCAGTCTCTAGCACCAACTACTGGAAATGCCAAGTTTACTGGGCCTCGGTCTGCTTTCCTCTGTGAAAACTTCCCTATGCTTAAGGATGCAGAGACCAAACTTAGGACAGTTACGGGGAAAAGTGCTACGGAAAAATACCACATAGTTCTCCTCCTAGCGGTTCTTTCCAAAGTTGCACCACACACCTCTCGGAAAGATCGAGTGACTGCGGCCTAGCTTTCGATTGGTCTGGAGAAGGAATCGCCGTTCCTAGCTGAGGAATCAAATGATTCTGAAAAGAACGGTGAAAAGTGTGGATCCTGTTTCAGTCTTTAGACTGAAACAGGATCCGCACTATTCACCTCTCCCACAAAGGCGCACTTCTCGTGTCAGGCGCGAGTCCCACAAACCCAGGACGGACAGAGGCGCTGCACTTGCCACCCCAGAAGAATATCTCATCTCCACGGAAGAGTCCTTACGCTAACGGTTGAGAAGGGCTCCCGTTCTTGAAACGGTGGTGAAAGGACGGTGAAAGAATACTGAAAACAATCCTATCTTCCAAGGCTCCGGTGCCAGGTATGGGAAATACCAAGTTACCTGGGCCTCAGCAGAGGTTTCTCTGCGAAAAGCATCCTAGGCTTCAGGATGCAGAGACCGACCTCATGACTGTTACGGTGCAAAACGCTATGGAAATGGCCAATATTTACCAACATACTGGTGATCTCAAAAGGGTCAGGATGAAATCTGAAGCACGATCCACACTTTTCCCATCTCACGCAAATATGCACTTACCAACTCTGCAGGTAAGCAAACCAAAGGCAGGGCTGACAGAAGCCCCGCACTTACACCCCACCCAGAAATCTCAACTACCAGGCAGGATTCTGACGCTAATGCCAGAAACCTGCTCGGGTTCTGAACATCATGGCGAAACCACAGTGGAATAATACCGAAAAGAACACTTTCTTTGCAGTCTCTAGCACCAACTAATGGAAATGCCAAGTTTACTGGGCCTCGGCCTGCTTTCCTCTGTGACAACTCCCCTATGCTTAAGGATGCAGAGACCAAACTTAGGACACGTACGGGGAAAAGTGCTACGGAAAAATACCAAATAGTTCTCCACCTAGCGGTTCTTTCCAAATTTGCGCCACACACCTCTCGGAAAGATCCAGTGACTGCGGCCTAGCCTTCCATTGGTCTGGAGAAGGAATCGCCGTTCCTAGCTGATGAATCAAATGATTCTGAAAGGAACGGTGAAAAGTGCGGATCCTGTTTCAGTCTTCAGACTGAAACAGGATCCGCACTATTCACCTCTCCCACAAAGGTGCACTTCTCGTGTCTGGCGCGAGTCCCACAAACCCAGGACGGACAGAGGCCCTGCACTTGCCACCCCAGAAAAATATCTCGTCTCCAAGGAAGGGTCCTTACGCTAACGGTTGAAAAGGGCTCCCGTTCTTGAAACGGTGGTGAAAGGACGGTGAAAGAATACTGAAAACAATCCTATCTTCCAAGGCTCCGGTGCCAGGTATGGGAAATACCAAGTTACCTGGGCCTCAGCAGAGGTTTCTCTGCGAAAAGCATCATAGGCTTCAGGATGCAGAGACTGACCTGATGCCTGTTACGGTGCAAAACGCCATAGAAATGGCCAATAATTACCAACATACTGGTGATCTCAAAAGGGTCAGGATGAAATCTGAAGCACGATCCACACTTTTCCCATCTCACGCAATTATGCACTTAAGAAATCTGGAGGTAAACAAATGAAAGGCAGGGCCTACAGAAGCCTCGCGCTTACACCCCACCCAGAAATCTCAACTACCAGGCAGCATTGTTATGCTAATGCGAGAACCCTGCTCGGGTTCTGAAAATAATGCTGAAACCACAATGGAATAATACTAAAAGAACACTTTCTTGGTAGACTCTAGGACCAACTATTGGAAATGCCAAGATTCCTGGGCCTCAGCCTGTTTCGTCTGTGAAGACTCTGGTATGCTTAAGGATGCAGAGACCAACCTTATGACAATTACGGTGAAAAGTGCTTCGGAAAAATACCAAATAGTTCTCCACCTAGCGGTTCTTTCAAAAGTTGGGCCACACACCTCTTGGAAAGATCGAGTTACTTTGGCCTGGCCTTCGATTCGTCTGGTGAAGGAATCGCCATTCCTAGCTGATGAATCAAATGATTCTGAAAGGAATGGTGAAAAGTGCGGATCCTGTTTCAGTCTTTAGATTGAAACAGGATCCGCACTATTCACCTGCCCCACAAAGGGGCACTTCTCATGTCTGGCGCTAGTCCAACAAACCCAGGACTGACAGAGGCCCTGCACTTGCCACCCCAGAAAAATATCTCATCTCTAAAGAAGGATTCCTCCACTAACGGTTGAGAAGGGCTCCCGTTCTTGAAACAGTGGTGAAAGGACGGTGAAATAATACTGAAACAATCCTATCTTCCAAGTCTCCTGTGCTAGCTATGGGAAATAGCAAGTTACCAGGGCCTCAGCAGAGGTTTCTCTGCAAAAAGCATCACATTCTTCAGGATGCAGAGACCGACCTCATGACTATTACGGTGCCAAACGCCATGGAAATGGCAAATAATTACCAACACACTGGTCCTTTGAAAGTGTCAGGATGAAATCTGAAGCACGATCCACACTTTTCCCATCTCACGCCATTATGCACTTAAGAAATCTGGAGGTAAACAAATCAAAGGCAGGGCCTACAGAAGCCCCGTGCTTACACCGCACCCAGAAATCTCAACTACCAGGCAGGATTCTTATGCTAATGCGAGAACCCTGCTCGGGTTCTGAAAATAATGCTGAAACCACAACGGAAAAATACTTAAAAGAACCCTTTCTTGGTAGTCTCTAGGACCAACTATTGGAAATGCCAAGATTACTGGGCCTCAGCCTGTTTCGTCTGTGAAGACTCTGGTATGCTTAAGGATGCAGAGACCAACCTTATGACAATTAGGGTGAAAAGTGCTTCGGAATAATACCAAATAGTTCTCCACCTAGCGGTTCTTTCAAAAGTTGGGCCACACACCTCTTGGAAAGATCGAGTTACTTTGGCCTAGTCTTCGATTCGACTGGTGAAGCAATCGCCATTCCTAGCTGATGAATCAAAGGATTCTGAAAGGAACGGTGAAAAGTGCGGATCCTGTTTCAGTCTTTAGATTGAAACAGGATCCGCACTATTCACCTGCCCCACAAAGGCGCACTTCTCATGTCTGGCGCTAGTGTAACAAACCCAGGACAGACAGAGGCCCAGCACTTGCCACCCCAGAAAAATATGTCATCTCCAAAGAAGGATTCTTCCGCTAACGGTTGCAAAGGGCTCCCGTTCTTGAAACAGTGGTGAAAAAATTCTGAAATAATACTGAAAACAATCCTATCTTCCAAGGCTCCTGTGCCAGCTATGGGAAATAGCAAGTTACCTGGGCCTCAGCAGAGGTTTCTCTGCAAAAAGCATCATAGGCTTCAGGATGCAGAGACCGACCTCATGACTATTACGGTGCCAAACGCCATGCAAATGGCAAATAATTACCAACACACTTGTCATTTCAAAGTGTCAGGATGAAATCCGAAGCACGATACAAACTTTTCCCATCTCACGCAAATATGCACTTTCCAACTCTGGAGGTAAACAAATCAAAGGCAGGGCCTACAGAGTCCCGCGCTTACACCCCACCCAGAAATCTCAAGTACCAGGCAGGATTCTTATGCTAATGCGAGAACCCTGCTCGGGTTCTGAAAATAATGCTGAAACCACAACGGAAAAATACTTAAAAGAACCCTTTCTTGGTAGTCTCTAGGACCAACTATTGGAAATGCCAAGATTACTGGGCCTCAGCCTATTTCGTCTGTGAAGACTCTGGTATGCTTAAGGATGCAGAGACCAGCCTTATGACAATTACGGTGAAAAGAGTTTCGGAAAAATACCAAATAGTTCTCCACCTAGCGGTTCTTTCAAAAGTTGGGCCACACACCTCTTGGAAAGATCGAGTTACTTTGGCCTAGCCTTCGATTGGTCTGGTGAAGCAATCGCCATTCCTACTGATGAATCAAATGAATCTGAAAGGAATGGTGAAAAGTGCGGATCCTGTTTCAGTCTTTAGACTAAAACAGGATCCGCACTACTCACCTGTCCCACAAAGGCGCACTTCTCATGTCTGGCGCTAGTCCAACAAACCCAGGAGTTACAGAGGCCCTGCACTTGCCACCCAAGAAAAATATCTCATCTCCAAAGAAGGATTCTTCCGCTAACGGTTGAAAAGGGCTCCCGTTCTTGAAACAGTCGTGAAAGGATGGTGAAATATTACGGAAAACATTCCTATCTTCCAAGGCTCCTTTGCCAGCTGTGTGAAATAGCAAGTTACCTGGGCCTCAGCAGAGGTTTCTCTGGAAAAAGCATCATAGGCTTCAGGATGCAGAGACCGACCTCATGACTATTACGGTGCCAAACGCCATGGAAATGGCAAATAATTACCAACACACTGGTCATTTCAAAGTGTCAGGATGAAATCTGAAGCACGATCCACACTTTTCCCATCTCCCGCAAATATGCACTTTCCAACTCTGGAGGTAAACAAATCAAAGGCAGGGCCTACAGAAGCCCCGGGCTTACACCCCATGCAGAAATCTCAACTACCAGGCAGCATTCTTATGCTAATGCGAGAACCCTGCTGGGGTTCTGAAAATAATGCTGAAACCACAACGGAATAATACTTAAAAGAACACTTTCTTGGTCGTCTCTAGGACCAACTATTGGAAATGCCAAGATTACTGGGCCTCAGCCTGTTTCGTCTGTGAGGACTCTGGTATGCTTAAGGATGCAGAGACCAGCCTTATGACAATTACGGTGAAAAGTGCTTCAGAAAAATACCAAATATTTCTCCACTTAGCGGTTCTTTCAAAAGTTGGGCCACACACCTCTTGGAAAGATCGAGTTACTTTGGCCTAGCCTTCGATTGGTCTGGTGAAGCAATCGCCATTCCTAGCTGATGAATCAAATGATTCTGAAAGGAATGGTGAAAAGTGCGGATCCTGTTTCAGTCTTTAGACTGAAACAGGATCCGCACTATTCACCTGTCCCACAAAGGCGCACTTCTCATGGCTGGCGCTAGTCCAACAAACCCAGGACTGACAGAGGCCCTGCACTTCCCACCCAAGAAAAATATCTCATCTCCAAAGAAGGATTCTTCCGCTAACGGTTGAAAAGGGCTCCCGTTCTTGAAACAGTGGTGAAAGGATGGTGAAATAATACTGAAAACAATCCTATCTTCCAAGGCTCCTGTGCCAGCTATGGGAAATAGGAAGTTACCTGGGCCTCAGCAGAGGTTTCTCTGCAAAAAGCATCATAGGCTTCAGGATTCAGAGACCGACCTCATGACTATTAAGGTGCCAAACGCCATGGAAATGGCAAATAATTACCAACACACTGGTCATTTCAAAGTGTCAGGATGAAATCCGAAGCACGATCCAAACTTTTCCCATCTCACGCAAATATGCACTTTCCAACTCTGAAGGTAAACAAATCAAAGGCAGGGCCTACAGAAGCCCCGCGCTTACACCCCACGCAGAAATCTCAACTACCAGGCAGGATTATTATGCTAATGCGAGAACCCTGCTCGGGTTCTGAAAATAATGCTGAAACCACAACGGAATAATACTTAAAAGAACACTTTCTTGGTAGTCTCTAGGACCAACTATTGGAAATGCCAAGATTACTGGGCCTCAGCCTGTTTCGTCTGTGAAGACTCTGGTATGCTTAATGATGCAGAGACCAGCCTTATGACAATTACGGTGAAAAGTGCTTCGGAAAAATACCAAATAGTTCTCCACTTAGCGGTTCTTTCAAAAGTTGGGCCACACACCTCTTGGAAAGATCGAGTTACTTTGGCCTAGCCTTCGATTGGTCTGGTGAAGCAATCGCCATTCCTACTGATGAATCAAATGATTCTGAAAGGAATGGTGAAAAGTGCGGATCCTGTTTCAGTCTTTAGACTAAAACAGGATCCGCACTATTGACCTGTCCCACAAAGGCGCACTTCTCCTGTCTGGCGCTAGTCCAACAAACCCAGGAGTTACAGAGGCCCTGCACTTGCCACCCAAGAAAAATATCTCATCTCCAAAGAAGGATTCTTCCAATAACGGTTGAAAAGGGCTCCCGTTCTTGAAACAGTCGTGAAAGGATGGTGAAATATTACTGAAAACAATCCTATCTTCCAAGGCTCCTTTGCCAGCTATGTGAAATAGCAAGTTACCAGGGCCTCAGCAGAGGTTTCTCTGCAAAAAGCATCATAGGCTTCAGGATGCAGAGACCGACCTCATGACTATTACGGTGCCAAACGCCATGGAAATGGCAAATAATTACCAACACACTGGTCATTTCAAAAATGTCAGGATGAAATCTGAAGCACGATCCACACTTTTCCCATCTCACGCAAATATGCACTTTCCAACTCTGGAGGTAAACAAATCAAAGGCAGGGCCTACAGAAGCCCCGCGCTTACACCCCACCCAGAAATCTCAACTACCAGGCCGCATTCTTATGCTAATGCGAGAACCCTGCTCGGGTTCTGAAAATAATGCTGAAACCACAACGGAATAATACTTAAAAGAACCCTTTCTTGGTAGTCTCTAGGACCAACTATTGGAAATGCCAAGATTACTGGGCCTCAGCCTGTTTCGTCTGTGAAGACTCTGGTATGCTTAAGGATGCAGAGACCAGCCTTATGACAATTACGGTGAAAAGAGCTTCGGAAAAATACCAAATAGTTCTCCACGTAGGGGTTCTTTCAAAAGTTGGGCCACACACCTCTTGGAAACATCGAGTTACTTTGGCCTAGCCTTCGATTGGTCTGGAGAAGCAATCGCCATTCCTAGCTGATGAATCAAATGATTCTGAAAGGAACGGTGAAAAGTGCGGATCCTGTTTCAGTCTTTAGACTGAAACAGGATCCGCACCATTCACCTGTCCCACAAAGGGGCACTTCTCATGTCTGGCGCTAGTCCAAAAACCCAGGACTGACAGAGGCCCTGCACTTGCCACCCCAGAAAAATATCTCATCTCCAAAGAAGGATTCTTCCGCTAACGGTTGAAAAGGGCTCCCATTCTTGAAACAGTGGTGAAAGGATGGTGAAATAATACGGAAAACAATCCTATCTTCCAAGGCTCCTGTGCCAGCTATGGGAAATAGCAAGTTACCTGGGCCTCAGCAGAGGTTTCTCTGCAAAAAGCATCATAGGCTTCAGGATGCAGAGACCGACCTCATGACTATTACGGTGCAAAACGCCATGGAAATGGCAAATAATTACCAACACACTGGTCATTTCAAAGTGTCAGGAAGAAATCTGAACCACGATCCACACTTTTCCCATCTCACGCAATTATGCACTTAAGAAATCTGGAGGTAAACAAATGAAAGGCAGGGCCTACAGAAGCCCCGCGCTTACACCACACCCAGAAATCTCAACTACCAGGCAGCATTCTGTGCTAATACGAGAACCCTGCTCGGGTTCTGAAAATAATGCTGAAACCACAACGGAATAATACTTAAAAGAACACTTTCTTGGTAGTGTCTAGGACCAACTATTGGAAATGCCGACATTACTGGGCCTCAGCCTGTTTCGTCTGTGAAGACTCTGGTATGCTTAAGGATGCAGAGACCAGCCTTATGACAATTACGGTGAAAAGTGCTTCGGAAAAATACCAAATAGTTCTCCACTTAGCGGTTCTTTCAAAAGTTGGGCCACACACCTCTTGGTAAGATCGAGTTACTGTGGCCTATCCTTTGATTGGTCTGGAGTATGAATCGCCATTCCTAGCTGATGAATCAAATGATTCTGAAAGGAACGGTGAAAAGTGCAGATCCTGTTTCAGTCTAAAGACTGAAACAGGATCTGCATTTTTCACCTCTCACACAAAGGCGCACTTCTCATGTCTGGCCCTACTCAAACAAACACAGGACTGACAGTGGTCCTGCAGGTGCCTCCCCAGGAAAATATGTCATATCCAAAGAAGGATTCTTATGCTAATGGTTGAAAAGTTGTCCCGTTCTTGAAATAGTGGTCAAAGGATGGTGAAATAATACTGAAACCAATCGTATCTTCAAAGGCTCTGGTGCCAGGTATGGGAAACACCAAGTTACCTGGGCTGGAGAAGAGTTTTCTCAGAGAAAGGCATCATAGGCTTAAGGATGCAGAGACCAACTGCTATTATGGTGTAAAGTACAATTGAAATGCAAAATAATTAGCAACATACTGGTTATTTCAAAAGTGTCAGGATGAAATCTGAAGCACGATCCACACTTTTCCCATCTCACGCAAATATGCACTTACCAACTGTGAAGGTAAACAAATCAAACACAGGACTGCCTGAAGCCGCGCACTTACACCCCACACAGAAATCTCAAAAAGGAAGAAGGATATTTATGCTAATGCGTGAAACTTGCTCTTGTTCTGAAAACAGTGGTGATACCACAGTGCAATAATACTGAAAGAACACTTTCTTTATAGTCACTCGTACCAACTATTGGAAATGCCAAGTTTACTGGGCCTCAGCATACTTTTGTCTGTGAAAACTATCCTATGTTTAAGGATGCAGAGACCAACCTTATGACAATTATGGTCAAACGTGCTACAGAAAAATACCAAATAGTTCTCAACACAGTGGTTATTTCAAAAGTTGTGCCACACAGCTCTTGGAAAGATCCAGTTACTTTGGCCTAGCCTTTGATTGGTCTGGAGAAGGAATCGCCATTCCTAGCTGATAAATCAAATGACTCTGAAAGGAACAGTGAAAAGCGTGGATCCTGTTTCAGTCTAAAGACTGAAACAGGATCTGCATTTTTCACCTCTCACACAAAGGCGCACTTCTCATGTCTGGCGCTAGTCCAAAAAACCCAGGACTCAAAGAGGCCCTGCACTTGCCACCCCAGTAAAATATCTCATCTCCAAAAAGGATTCTTATGCTAATGGTTGAAAAGTGCTCCCATTCTTGAAACAGTGGTGAAAGGATGGTGAAATCATACTGAAAACAATCGTATCTTCAAAGGCTCTGTTGCCAGGTATGGGAAATACCAAGTTACCTGGGCCTTAGTAGAGTTTTCTATGCGAAAAGCATCATAGGCTTAAGGATGCAAAGACCAACTTTATGACAATTATGGTGAAAAGTGGTACGAAAAAGTACCAAATAGTTCTCAACCTAGCAGTTATTTCAAAAGTTGTGCCACATACCTCTTGGAAAGATCGAGTTACTTTGTCTTAGCCCTCCATTGGTCTGGAGAAGGAATTGCCATTCGTAGCTGATGAATCAATGATTCTGAAAAGAACATTTAAAAGTTTTGAAACAGGAAAGTTCTATCCACCTCTCACACAAAGGCACACTTCACATTTTTGGTGCCAGTCAAACAAACCCATGCCCGCAGAGGCTCTGCACTTGCCACCCCAGAAAAATATCTCATCTCCAAAGAAGGATTCTTAGCCTGGTGGTTGAAAAGTGCTCCCGTTCTTGAAAAAGTGGTCAAAGGATGATGAAATAATACTGAAAACAATCGTATCTTCAAAGGCTCTGGTGCCAGGTATTGGAAATACCATGTTTCCCATGCCTCAGTAGAGTTTTCTCTGCAAAAAGCATCATAGCCTTAAGGATGCAGAGACCAACCACTGTTACGGTGCAAATTGCTATGGAAATGGGAAATAATTACCAACATACTGGTTATTTCAAAAGTGTCAGGATGAAATCTGAAGCATGACCCACACTTTTCCCCTCTCACGCAAATATGCACTTACCAACTCTGGAGGTAAATAAATCAAACACAGGGCTGACAGAAGCCCCGCACTTACACCCCACACAGAAATCTCAACTAGGAGGAAGGATTCTTATGCTAATGCATGAAACCTGCTCTGGTTCTGAAAATAATGGTGAAACCACAATGGAGTAATACTTAAAAGAACACTTTCTTTATAGTCTCTAGTAGCAACTATTGGAAATGCCAAGTTTACTGGGCCTCAGCATACTTTTGTCTGTGAAAACTTTCGTATCCTTAAGGATGCAGAGACCAACCTTATGACAATTATGGTGAAAAGTGCTATGGAAAAATACCAAATAGTTCTCAACCTAGCAGTTATTTCAAAAGTTGTGCCACATACCTCTTGGAAACATGGAGTTACTTTGGCCTAGCCTTCGATTGGTCTGGAGAAGGAATCGTCATTCCTAGCTGATGAATGAAATGATTCTGAAAGGAACGGTGAAAGGTGCGGATCCTGTTTCAGTCTTTAGGCTGAAACAGGATCCGCACTATTCACCTATCCCACAAAGGCGCACTTCTCATGTCTGGCGCCAGTCCAACAAACCAGGACTGACAGAGGCCCTGCACTTGCCACCCCAGAAAAATATCTCATCTCCAAAAAAGGATTCTTACGCTAACGGTGGAAAAGGGCTCCTGTTCTTGAAACAGTGGTGAAAGGATGGTGAAATAATACTGAAAGGAATCCTATCTTCCAAGGCTCCGGTGCCAGCTATGGGAAATAGCAAGTTACCTGGGCCTCAGAAGGCATTTCTCTGCAGAAAGCATCATAGGCTTCAGGATGCAGAGACCGACCTCATGACTATTACGATGCAAAACGCTATGGAAATGGCAAATAATTACCAACATACTGGTGATTTCAAAAGTGTCAGGATGAAATCTGAAGCACGATCCACACTTTTCCCATCTCACGCAAATATGCACTTACCAGCTCTGGAGGTAAACAAATCAAACTCAGGGCTGACAGAAGCCCCGCACTTACACCCCACCCAGAAATCTCAACTACCAGGCAGGAATCATATGCTAATGCCAGAAACCTGCTTGGGTTCTGAAAACAATGGTGAAACCACAGTGGAATAATACTTTAATGAACACATTCTATGTAGTCTCTAGGACCAAGTATTGGAAATGCCAATTTTACTGGGCCTCAGCCTGCTTTCGTCTGTGAAAACTCTCGTATGCTTAAGGATGCAGAGACCAACCTTATGACAATTACGGTGAAAAGTGCTATGGAAAAACCCCAAATAATTCTACACCTAACGGTTGTTTCAAAAGTTGTGCCACACACCTCTTGGAAAGATCGAGTTACTGTGGCCTATCCTTTGATTGGTCTGGAGTATGAATCGCCATTCCTAGCTGATGAATCAAATGATTCTGAAAGGAACGGTGAAAAGTGCAGATCCTGTTTCAGTCTAAAGACTGAAACAGGATATGCATTTTTCACCTCTCACACAAAGGCGCACTTCTCATGTCTGGCCCTACTCAAACAAACACAGGACTGACAGTGGTCCTGCAGGTGCCTTCTCAGGAAAATATGTCATATCCAAAGAAGGATTCTTATGCTAATGGTTGAAAAGTTCTCCCGTTCTTGAAATAGTGGTCAAAGGATGGTGAAATAATACTGAAACCAATCGTATCTTCAAAGGCTCTGGTGCCAGGTATGGGAAACACCAAGTTACCTGGGCTGGAGAAGAGTTTTCTCAGCGAAAGGCATCATAGGCTTAAGGATGCAGAGACCAACTGCTATCATGGTGTAAAGCGCAATTGAAATGCAAAACAATTAGCAACATACTGGTTATTTCAAAAGTGTCAGGATGAAATCTGAAGCACGATCCACACTTTTCCCATCTCACGCAAATATGCACTTACCAACTCTGAAGGTAAACAAATCAAACACAGGGCTGCCAGAAGCCGCGCACTTGCACCCCACACAGAAATCTCAACAAGGAAGAAGGATATTTATGCTAATGCGTGAAACTTGCTCTGGTTCTGAAAACAGTGGTGAAACCACAGTGCAATAATACTGAAAAGAACACTTTCTTTATAGTCACTCGTACCAACTATTGGAAATGCCAAGTTTCCTGGGCCTCAGCATACTTTTGTCTGTGAAAACTATCCTATGCTTAAGGATGCAGAGACCAACCTTATGACAATTATGGTCAAACGTGCTACAGAAAAATACCAAATAGTTCTCAACACAGTGGTTATTTCAAAAGTTGTGCCACACAGCTCTTGGAAAGATCCAGTTACTTTGGCCTAGCCTTTGATTGGTCTGGAGAAGGAATCGCCATTCCTAGCTGATAAATCAAATGACTCTGAAAGGAACAGTGAAAAGCGTGGATCCTGTTTCAGTCTAAAGACTGAAACAGGATCTGCATTTTTCACCTCTCACACAAAGGCGCACTTCTCATGTCTGGCGCTAGTCCAAAAAACCCAGGACTCAAAGAGGCCCTGCACTTGCCACCCCAGTAAAATATCTCATCTCCAAAAAGGATTCTTATGCTAATGGTTGAAAAGTGCTCCCATTCTTGAAACAGTGGTGAAAGGATGGTGAAATCATACTGAAAACAATCGTATCTTCAAAGGCTCTGTTGCCAGGTATGGGAAATACCAAGTTACCTGGGCCTTAGTAGAGTTTTCTATGCGAAAAGCATCATAGGCTTAAGGATGCAAAGACCAACTTTATGACAATTATGGTGAAAAGTGGTACGAAAAAGTACCAAATAGTTCTCAATCTAGCAGTTATTTAAAAGTTGTGCCACATACCTCTTGGAAAGATCGAGTTACTTTGTCCTAGCCCTCCATTGGTCTGGAGAAGGAATTGCCATTCGTAGCTGATGAATCAATGATTCTGAAAAGAACATTTAAAAGTTTTGAAACAGGATCCGCACTATCCACCTCTCACACAAAGGCACACTTCACATTTTTGGCGCCAGTCAAACAAACCCATGCCCGCAGAGGCTCTGCACTTGCCACCCCAGAAAAATATCTCATCTCCAAAGAAGGATTCTTAGCCTGATGGTTGAAAAGTGCTCCCGTTCTTGAAACAGTGGTCAAAGGATGATGAAATAATACTGAAAACAATCGTATCTTCAAAGGCTCTGGTGCCAGGTATTGGAAATACCATGTGCCCTAGGCCTCAGTAGAGTTTTCTCTGCAAAAAGCGTCATAGGCTTAAGGATGCAGAGACCAACCACTATTACGGTGCAATTTGCTATGGAAATGGGAAATAATTACCAACATACTGGTTATTTCAAAAGTGTCAGGATGAAATCTGAAGCATAACCCACACTTTTCCCCTCTCACGCAAATATGCACTTACCAAGTCTAGAGGTAAAATATCAAACACAGGGCTGACAGAAGCCCCGCACTTACACCCCACACAGAAATCTCAACTAGGAGGAAAAATTCTTACGCTAATTCGAGAAACCAGCTCTGGTTATGAAAATAATGGTGAAACCACAGTGGAATACAACTTAAAAGAACACTTTCTTCATAGACTCTAGTACCAACTATTGGAAATGCCAAGTTTACTGGGCCTCAGCATACTTTTGTCTGTGAAAACTTTCGTATCCTTAAGGATGCAGAGACCAACCTTATGACAATTATGGTGAAAAGTGCTATGGAAAAATACCAAATAGTTCTCAACCTAGCAGTTATTTCAAAAGTTGTGCCACATACCTCTTGGAAACATGGAGTTACTTTGGCCTAGCCTTCGATTGGTCTGGAGAAGGAATCGTCATTCCTAGCTGATGAATGAAATGATTCTGAAAGGAACGGTGAAAGGTGCGGATCCTGTTTCAGTCTTTAGGCTGAAACAGGATCCGCACTATTCACCTATCCCACAAAGGCGCACTTCTCATGTCTGGCGCCAGTCCAACAAACCAGGACTGACAGAGGCCCTGCACTTGCCACCCCAGAAAAATATCTCATCTCCAAAAAAGGATTCTTACGCTAACGGTGGAAAAGGGCTCCTGTTCTTGAAACAGTGGTGAAAGGATGGTGAAATAATACTGAAAGGAATCCTATCTTCCAAGGCTCCGGTGCCAGCTATGGGAAATAGCAAGTTACCTGGGCCTCAGAAGGCGTTTCTCTGCAGAAAGCATCATAGGCTTCAGGATGCAGAGACCGACCTCATGACTATTACGATGCAAAACGCTATGGAAATGGCAAATAATTACCAACATACTGGTGATTTCAAAAGTGTCAGGATGAAATCTGAAGCACGATCCACACTTTTCCCATCTCACGCAAATATGCACTTACCAGCTCTGGAGGTAAACAAATCAAACTCAGGGCTGACAGAAGCCCCGCACTTACACCCCACCCAGAAATCTCAACTACCAGGCAGGAATCATATGCTAATGCCAGAAACCTGCTTGGGTTCTGAAAACAATGGTGAAACCACAGTGGAATAATACTTTAATGAACACATTCTATGTAGTCTCTAGGACCAAGTATTGGAAATGCCAATTTTACTGGGCCTCAGCCTGCTTTCGTCTGTGAAAACTCTCGTATGCTTAAGGATGCAGAGACCAACCTTATGACAATTACGGTGAAAAGTGCTATGGAAAAACCCCAAATAATTCTACACCTAACGGTTGTTTCAAAAGTTGTGCCACACACCTCTTGGAAAGATCGAGTTACTGTGGCCTATCCTTTGATTGGTCTGGAGTATGAATCGCCATTCCTAGCTGATGAATCAAATGATTCTGAAAGGAACGGTGAAAAGTGCAGATCCTGTTTCAGTCTAAAGACTGAAACAGGATATGCATTTTTCACCTCTCACACAAAGGCGCACTTCTCATGTCTGGCCCTACTCAAACAAACACAGGACTGACAGTGGTCCTGCAGGTGCCTTCTCAGGAAAATATGTCATATCCAAAGAAGGATTCTTATGCTAATGGTTGAAAAGTTCTCCCGTTCTTGAAATAGTGGTCAAAGGATGGTGAAATAATACTGAAACCAATCGTATCTTCAAAGGCTCTGGTGCCAGGTATGGGAAACACCAAGTTACCTGGGCTGGAGAAGAGTTTTCTCAGCGAAAGGCATCATAGGCTTAAGGATGCAGAGACCAACTGCTATCATGGTGTAAAGCGCAATTGAAATGCAAAACAATTAGCAACATACTGGTTATTTCAAAAGTGTCAGGATGAAATCTGAAGCACGATCCACACTTTTCCCATCTCACGCAAATATGCACTTACCAACTCTGAAGGTAAACAAATCAAACACAGGGCTGCCAGAAGCCGCGCACTTGCACCCCACACAGAAATCTCAACAAGGAAGAAGGATATTTATGCTAATGCGTGAAACTTGCTCTGGTTCTGAAAACAGTGGTGAAACCACAGTGCAATAATACTGAAAAGAACACTTTCTTTATAGTCACTCGTACCAACTATTGGAAATGCCAAGTTTCCTGGGCCTCAGCATACTTTTGTCTGTGAAAACTATCCTATGCTTAAGGATGCAGAGACCAACCTTATGACAATTATGGTCAAACGTGCTACAGAAAAATACCAAATAGTTCTCAACACAGTGGTTATTTCAAAAGTTGTGCCACACAGCTCTTGGAAAGATCCAGTTACTTTGGCCTAGCCTTTGATTGGTCTGGAGAAGGAATCGCCATTCCTAGCTGATAAATCAAATGACTCTGAAAGGAACAGTGAAAAGCGTGGATCCTGTTTCAGTCTAAAGACTGAAACAGGATCTGCATTTTTCACCTCTCACACAAAGGCGCACTTCTCATGTCTGGCGCTAGTCCAAAAAACCCAGGACTCAAAGAGGCCCTGCACTTGCCACCCCAGTAAAATATCTCATCTCCAAAAAGGATTCTTATGCTAATGGTTGAAAAGTGCTCCCATTCTTGAAACAGTGGTGAAAGGATGGTGAAATCATACTGAAAACAATCGTATCTTCAAAGGCTCTGTTGCCAGGTATGGGAAATACCAAGTTACCTGGGCCTTAGTAGAGTTTTCTATGCGAAAAGCATCATAGGCTTAAGGATGCAAAGACCAACTTTATGACAATTATGGTGAAAAGTGGTACGAAAAAGTACCAAATAGTTCTCAATCTAGCAGTTATTTAAAAGTTGTGCCACATACCTCTTGGAAAGATCGAGTTACTTTGTCCTAGCCCTCCATTGGTCTGGAGAAGGAATTGCCATTCGTAGCTGATGAATCAATGATTCTGAAAAGAACATTTAAAAGTTTTGAAACAGGATCCGCACTATCCACCTCTCACACAAAGGCACACTTCACATTTTTGGCGCCAGTCAAACAAACCCATGCCCGCAGAGGCTCTGCACTTGCCACCCCAGAAAAATATCTCATCTCCAAAGAAGGATTCTTAGCCTGGTGGTTGAAAAGTGCTCCCGTTCTTGAAACAGTGGTCAAAGGATGATGAAATAATACTGAAAACAATCGTATCTTCAAAGGCTCTGGTGCCAGGTATTGGAAATACCATGTGCCCTAGGCCTCAGTAGAGTTTTCTCTGCAAAAAGCGTCATAGGCTTAAGGATGCAGAGACCAACCACTATTACGGTGCAAATTGCTATGGAAATGGGAAATAATTACCAACATACTGGTTATTTCAAAAGTGTCAGGATGAAATCTGAAGCATAACCCACACTTTTCCCCTCTCACGCAAATATGCACTTACCAAGTCTAGAGGTAAAATATCAAACACAGGGCTGACAGAAGCCCCGCACTTACACCCCACACAGAAATCTCAACTAGGAGGAAAAATTCTTACGCTAATTCGAGAAACCAGCTCTGGTTATGAAAATAATGGTGAAACCGCAGTGGAATACAACTTAAAAGAACACTTTCTTCATAGACTCTAGTACCAACTATTGGAAATGCCAAGTTTACTGGGCCTCAGCATACTTTTGTCTGTGAAAACTATCGTATACTTAAGGATGCAGACACCAACATTATAACAATTATGGTGAAAAGTGCTATGGAAAAATACAAATAATTCTCAACCTAGCGGTTATTTCAATAGTTGTGCCACACACCTCTTGGAAATATCGAGTTACTTTGACCAACTTTAGATTGGTCTGGAGAAGGAATCGCCCTTCCTAGCTGATGAATCAGATGATTCTGAAAGGAACGGTGAAAAGTGCGGATCCTGTTTCAATCTTTAGACACTGTTCAACTCTCACACACAGGCGCACTTCTCATGTCTGCCGCTAGTCCAACAAATCCAGGACTGACAGAGGCCCTGCACTTGCCAACCCAGAAAATTATTTCATCTACAATGAAAGATGCTTATGCTAATGGTTGAAAGGTGCTCCCATTCTTGAAACTATGGTGAAAGGATTGTGAAATAATACTGAAAACTATCGTATCTTCAAAGACTCTGGTGCCAGGTATGGGAAATACTAAGTTACCTGGCCCTCAGTAGAGTTTTCTCTGCAAAAAACATCATAGGCTTAAGGATGCGGAGACTAACCTTATCACTATTATGGTACAAAGCGCTATGGATAAGGGAAATAATTCCCAACATACTGGTTACTTCAAAAGTGTCAGGATGAAATCTGAAGCATGATCCACACTTTTACCTTCTCACGCCAATAGGCACTTACCAAGTCTAGAGGTAAGCAAATCAAACACAGGGCTTACAGAAGCCCGGCATTTACATCCCACCCCGAAATCTCAACTAACAGGAAGGCCTCTTATGCTAATGCGTGAAACCTGCTCTGGATCTGAAAGTAATCGTGAAACCACAGTGAAATAATACTTAAAAGAACACTTTCTTTACTGTCTCTAGTACCAACTATTATAAATGCCAAGTTTACTGGGCCTCAGCATCTTTTGTCTGAGAAATCTATTGTATACTTAAGGATGCAGACATCAACCTTATGACAATTATGGTGAAAAGTGCTAGGAAAAAATACCAAATAGTTCTCAACCTAGTGGTTATTTCAAAAGTTGTGCCACACACCTCTTGGAAAGATCGAGTTACTTTGGCCTAGCCTTCGATTGGTCTGGAGAAGGCATCGCCATTCCTAACTGATGAATCAAATGATTCTGAAAAGAACGGTTAAAAGTTCTGAAACAGAATCCGCACTATTCACCACACACAAAGGCACACTTCTCATGTGTGCAGCTAGTCCAACAAACCCAGGACTGACAGAGGCCCTGCACTTGTCACCTGAGAAAAATATCTCATTTCCAAACAATGATTCTTGTGCTAACGGTTGAAAAGTGCTCCCAATCTTGAAACACTGTTGAAAGGATGGTGAAATAATACTGAAAACTATCGTATCTTCAAAGACTCTGTTGCCAGGTATGGGAAATACTAAGTTACCTGGCCCTCAGTAGAGTTTTCTCTGCAAAAAGCATCATAGGCTTAAGGATGCGGAGACTAACCTTATCACTATTACGGTACAAAGCGCTATGGATAAGGGAAATAATTCCCAACATACTGGTTACTTCAAAAGTGTCAGGATGAAATCTGAAGCATGATCCACACATTTACCTTCTCACGCCAATAGGCACTTACCAAGTCTAGAGGTAAACAAATCAAACACAGGGCTGACAGAAGCCCGGCATTTACATCCCACACCGAAATCTCAACTACCAGGAAGGCCTCTTATGCTAATGCGTGAAACCTGCTCTGGATCTGAAAGTAATCGTGAAACCACAGTGAAATAATACTTAAAAGAACACTTTCTTTACAGTCTCTAGTACCAACAATTATAAATGCCAAGTTTACTGGGCCTCAGCATCTTTTGTCTGAGAAATCTATTGTATTCTTAAGGATGCAGACATCAACCTTATGACAATTATGGTGAAAAGTGCTAGGAAAAAATACCAAATAGTTCTCAACCTAGTGGTTATTTCAAAAGTTGTGCCACACACCTCTTGGAAAGATCGAGTTACTTTGGCCTAGCCTTCGATTGGTCTGGAGAAGGCATCGCCATTCCTAACTGATGAATCAAATGATTCTGAAAAGAACGGTTAAAAGTTCTGAAACAGAATCCGCACTATTCACCACACACAAAGGCACACTTCTCATGTGTGCAGCTAGTCCAACAAACCCAGGACTGACGGAGGTCCTGCACTTGTCACCTGAGAAAAATATCTCATCTCCAAACAAGGATTCTTATGCTAACGGTTGAAAAGTGCTCCCAATCTTGAAATACTGGTGAAAGGATGGTGAAATAATGCTGAAAACAATTGTATCTTCAAAGGCTCTGGTGCAAGGTACCGGAAATACCAAGTTACCTGGGCCTCAGTAAAGTTTCCTGTGCGAAAAGCATCATAGGCTTAAGGATGCAGAGACCAACCACTATTATGCTGAAAAACGCTATGGAAACAGCAAAACATTACCAACATACTGGTGATTTCAAAAGTGTCAGGATGAAATCTGAAGCATGACCCACACTTTTCCCATCTCACGCAAATATGCACTTACCAACTCTGGAGGTAAACAAATAAAACACAGTCCTGACAGAAGCCCCGCAGTTATTCCCACACAGAAATCTAAATTAGGAGGAAGGATACTTATGCTAATGCGTAAAACCTGCTCAGGTTGTGAAAATAATGGTGAAACCACAATGGAATAATACTTAAAAGAACACTTTCTTTATAGTCTCTAGTACCAACTATTGGAAATGCCAAGTTTACTGGGCCTCAGCATGCTTCTCTCTGTGAAAACTACTGATTTCTTAAGGATGCGGAGAACAACCTTATGACAATTATGGTGAAAAGTGCTACGAAAAAATAACGAAATAGTTCTCAACCTAGCGGTTATTTCAAACGTTGTGCCACACACCCCTTGGAAAGATCTAGTTACTTTGGCCTAGCCTTCGATTGGTCTGGAGAAGGAATCCCCATTCCTAGCTGATGAATCAAATGATTCTGAAAAGAACAGTTAAAAGTGCGGATCCTGTTTCAGTCTTTTAGACTGAAACAGGATTCGCACTATTCACCTCTCACAAAAAGGCGCACTTCTCATGTCTGGCGCTAGTCCAACAAACCCAGGACTGACAGAGGCCCTGCACTTGCCACCCCAAAAAGAAAAATTCTCATCTCCAAAGAAGATTTCCTATGCTAACGCTTGAAATGTGCTCCTGTTGTTCAAACAGTGGTGAAAGGATGGTGAAATAATACTGAAAACAGTCGTATCTTCAAAGGCTCTGGTACAAGGTTTGAAAAATACCAAGTTACCTGGGCCTCAGTAGAGTTTTCTCTGTGAAAAACAATGTAGGCTTAGGTATGCAGAGACCAACCTTATCACTATTACTGTGAAAAACGCTATGGAAATGGCAAATAATTACCAACATACTGCTTATTTCAAAAGTGTCAGAATGAAATCTGAAGCAAGATCGACCCTTTTCCCATTTCAGGCAAATATGCACTTACCAACTCTGGAGGTAAACAAACCAAAAACAGGGCTAACGGAAGCCTCGCACTTACACCCCACACAGAAATCTCAACTACGAGGAACGCTTCTTACGCCAATTGTCTAAACCTGCTCTGGTTCTGAAAATAATGGTGAAACCACAGTGCAATAATACTTAAAAGAACACTTTCTTTATAGTCTCTAGTACCAACTGTTGGAAATGCCAAGTTTACTGGGCCTCAGCATACTTCTGTCTGTGAAAACATCGTTATTCTTAAGGATGAAGAGAACAATCTTATGAAAATTATGGTGAAAAGTGCTACGAAAAAACACCAAATAGTTCTCAACCTAGCGGTTATTTCAAAAGTTTTGCCACACACCTCTTGTAAAGATCGAGTTACTTTGGCCTAGCCTTCGATTGGTCTGGAGAAGGCATCGTCATTCCTAACTGATGAATCAAATGATTCTGAGAAGAACAGTTACAAGTTCTGAAACAGGATCCGCAATATTCACCTCTCACACAAAGGCGCACTTCTCATGTCTGGCGCTAGTCCAACAAACCCAGGACTGACAGAGGCCCTGCACTTGCCACCCAGAAAAATCTCTCATCTCCAAAGAAGGATTCTTATGCTAACACTTGAAAAGTACTCCCGTTCTTGAAACAGTGGTGAAAGGATGGTCAAATAATACTGAAAACAATCGTATCTTCAAAGGCTCTGGTGCCAGGTATGGGAAACACCAACTTACCTGGGCCCCAGTAGAGTTTTCTCTGCGAAAAGCATCATAGGCTTAAGGATGCAGAGACCAACCTTATCACTATTACGGTTAAAAATGCTATGGAAATGGCACATAATTACCAACATACTGGTTATTTGAAAAGTGTCAGGATGAAATCAGAAGCACGATCCACACTGTTCCCATCATATGCAAATATGCACTTACCAACTTTGGAGGTAAACAAATCAAACACAGGGCTCACAGAGGCCGGGCAGTTACAACCCACACAGAAATCTCAACTACCAGGCAGGATTCTTATGCTAATGGGAGAAACCTGCTCTGGTTCTGAAAGTAATAGTGAAACCACAGTGAAATAATACTTAAAAGAACACTTTTTTATAGTCTCTATTACCAGCTATTGGAAATGCCAAGTTTACTGGGCCTTAGCATACTTTTGTCCTTGAAAACTATCGTATGCTTCAGGATGCAGAGACCAACCTTATGACAATTATGGTGAGAAGTGCTACCAAAAAATACCAAGTAGTCTCAACCTAGCAGTTATTTCAAAAGTTTTGCCACACACCTCTTGGAAATCTGGAGTTACTTTGGCCTAGCCTTCGATTGGTCTGGAGAAGGAATCGCCATTCCTCGCTGATGAATCAAATGATTCTGAGAAGAACAGTGAAAAGTGTGGATCCTCTTTCAGTCTTTAGACTGGTGTCTCCTTAACTAGTTTCAGCCCCCAATACTATTTCCCCCTGGGTCCTATTAGTCTCCCGCAGAACTAGGCTTTCACAGAGCACACTTTGGGAAACACAGCTCAAATGTGTGAGCAGCAAACCTTACACCTGAATTAGGGTCTGCACAGAACTCTCAGTTTTCTCTGCTAATATAACTGAGGTACAAATTCACTTTTACAAGAGGATCTGAGGTGTCAAATACATTTCCCTGCAAGCAAGCAAGTTCGCTGAGCATATGAATCAGCCATGCAAAAGGGTAGATGTGGCTGGTTCCCTGGGGAACTTCAGGCTGGCTGGGCCACTGAGAGAGCCGGGCAAGGGGAGGGAGTGCCACTCGAGCCCTGTGCTCTCCTGGGAACTCCGACAAGGCCCACCACTGTCACAGGGCCTCATGGGGAATCAGGATGCAAGTCCTTCTTCCACTGTGGTTTCACTATTATTTTCACAACCAGAGCAGATTTCATCCATTAGCAAAAGAATCCTTCCTCCTAGTTGAGATTTCTGTGTGGGGTGTAAGTGCGGGGCTTCTGTCAGCCCTGTGTTTGATTTGTTTACCTCCAGAGTTGGTAAGTGCATATTTGTGTGTGATGGGAACAGTGTGGATTGTGCTTCTGACTTCAACCTGACACTTTAAACTGAAAGAGGATCCACACTATTCACCTCTCACACAAAGGCGCACTTCTCCTGTCTGGCGCTAGTCCAACAAACCCAGGACTGACAGAGGCCCTGCACTTGCCACCCCAGAAAAATATCTCATCTCTAAAGACGGATTCTTATCCTAACGGTTGAATAGTGCTCCCGTTCTTGAAACAGTGGTGAAAGGATAGTGAAATAATACTGAAAACAATCATATCTTCAAAGGCTCTGGTGCCAGCTCTGGGAAATACCAAGTTACCTGGGCCTCAGTAGAGTTTTCTCTGCGAAAGGCATCATAGGCTTAAGGATGCAGAGACCAACCTTATCACTATTACGGTGAAAAACGTTATGGAAACGGCACATAATTACCAACATAGTGGTTATTTCAAAAGTGTCAGGATGAAATCTGAAGCACGATCCACACCTTTCCCATCTCACGCAAATATGCACTTACCAACTCTGGAGGTAAACAAATCAAACACAGGGCTGACAGAAGCCCCGCACTTACACCCCACACAGAAATCTCAACTAGGAGGAAGGATTCTTATGCTAATGCATGAAACCTGCTCTGGTTCTGAAAATAATGGTGAAACCACAATGGAGTAATACTTAAAAGAACACTTTCTTTATAGTCTCTAGTAGCAACTATTGGAAATACCAAGTTTACTGGGCCTCAGCATACTTATGTCTGTGAAAACTTTCTTATGCTTAAGGATGCAGAGACCAACCTTATGACAATTATGGTGAAAAGTGCTATGGAAAAATACCAAATAGTTCTCAACCTAGCAGTTATTTCAAAGGTTGTGCCGCATACCTCTTGGAAAGATGGAGTTACTTTGGCCTACCCTTCGATTGGTCTGGAGAAGGAATCGCCATTCCTAGCTGATGAATCAAATGATTCTGAAAGGAATGATGAAAAGTTTGGATCATTTTTCAGTCTTTTTTTTTTTTTGTGTGTTCCTGTACTGCCTAGAATCACGATGAAGATGGACTTGCATCCTGATTCCCCATGAGGCCCTGTGACAGCGGTGGGCCTGGTCGGCGTTCCCAGGAGAGCACAGGGCTCGAGTGGCACTCCCTCCCCTTGCCCGGCTCTCTCAGTGGCCCAGCCAGCCTGAAGTTCCCCAGGGAACCAGCCGCATCTACCCTTTTGCATGGCTGATTCATATGCTCGGCGAATCTCACTGGCTCACAGGCAAATGTATTTGACCCCTCGGATCCTCTTGTGAAGTCAACTTGTACCTCAGTTATATTAGCAGAGAAAACTGAGAGTTCTGTGCAGACCCTAATTCAGGTGTAAGGTTTGCTGCTCACGCGTTTGAGCTGTGTTTCCCCCAGTGTGCTCTGTGAAAGCCTAGTTCTGTGGGAGATTAATAGGACCCAGGTGGAAATAGTATTGGGGGCTGAAACTAGTTCAGGAGACACTAGGTGAGGTGAATGTGAATTGTTGCTTGGCTGCAGGACTTCTCAGTGCCTTTCTGCTGCTGTGCATTGGGAATCTCCAAGGCAGGAAGGGTGATGAACTGCAGTTTCTCCAAACTGACCTTATCCTAAAGCCATTCCTCAGTGGGAGGTCTGGGGGCATTTCTACTCTGCTGAACACAGTTAGGGAAATGCTGGTCTAGAATTGTAGAAACCACAGTGCTCTCAGGTCTTTGCACATGGGGCCGTACCATGTAATGTCAAGAGGCTTTGGTGAGTCGGGGAGGTAAGGCCCAAGGTCTCCCCTGCAGTTGTGGGGCTCTGCTCACCCTCCTGGGCAGTGTATTCACTGTCGATGATCCTGGCCAAACCGAAGTCAGCGATTTTGCAACACAAGGTCTCAGACACCAGGATGTTGGCCGCCCATAGGTAGCGGTGGATAGAATTCATGTGCTCGATGTACGCCATCCCTTCGGTGATCTGGGCTGACATGTCGATCAGTCTCGGGAGAGACAGTCTGCCACCGTCGTCTGTCTTCAGGAAATCCAGCAGGCACCCTCTGGCCACATACTCGGTGACAATATAGATGGGCTCCTTGGGGACCATGGTGTAGAGCCAGACCAGCCTCTCATGCTACAGAGCCTTCATCAGGTTCGACTCACCCAGGAAGGCTTCCGGAGACATCCTTCCCTCATTCAAGGTCTTGATGGCCACCTTCACATTGTTTCTGTAGTAGCCCATCCAGACTTCGCCAAACTGCCCTGATCCGAGTTTCCTGACCAGCCTGAGAGACTGCCGGGGGAACTCCCACTTGTCCTGGGCCCAGGGGTTATGAGGAGCAAGGCTGACGCAGGGCATGATCAGCCTCTGGCACAAACCATCCCCTTTTTTGCAGTAGTGCTGCACCAGGGCCTGGAGCGACGGGAAGGTGACTTGGAGAGAGATGTAGCAGCCCCATTCCTCCAGGGAGCGGATCTTATAGTGCTTGACTATTTCACACTGGGCGGCGACATCCTTCACGGACAGGGAGAAGGCACCTTTGCTGGTTTCACTCTCTCTGATGAGAAAGGAGCCGGCCTCTCACACAAAGGCGCACTTCTCATGTCTGGCGCTAGTCCAACAAACCCAGGATTGACAGAGGCCCTGCACTTGCCACCCAGAAAAATATCTCATCTCCAAAGAAGGATTCTTATGCTAACGCTTGAAAAGTGCTCCCGTTCTTGAAACAGTGGTGAAAGGATGGTGAAATAATACGGAAAACAATCCCATTTTCCAAGGCTCCGGTGCCAGCTCTGAGAAATACCAAGTTACCTGGGACTCAGTAGAGTTTTCTCTACCGAAAGGCATCATAGGCTTCAGGATGCAGAGACCAACCTTATCACTATTACAGTGAAAAACGCTATGGAAATGGCACATAATTACCAACATACTGGTGATTTCAAAAGTGTCAGGATGAAATCTGAAGCACGATCCACACTTTTCCCATCCCACCCAAATAGGAACTTTCCAACTCAGGAGGTAAAAAAATCAAAGGCAGGGATGACAGAAACCCCCAATTACACCCCACCCAGAAATCTCAACTACCAGGCAGGATTCTCATGCTAATACGAGAACCTAGCTCGGGTTGTGAAAACAGTGGTGAAACCACAGTGGAATAATACTTAAAAGAACACTTCCTTTGTAGTCTCTAGGTACAACTATTGGAAATGCCAAGTTTACTGGGCCTCAGCCTGCTTTCGTCTGTGAAAACTCTCGTATGCTTAAGGATGCAAAGACCACCCTTATGACGATTACGGTGAAACGTGCAACGGAAAAATGCCAAATAGTTCTCCACCTAGCGGTTCTTTCAAAAGTTGTGCCACAAACCTCTTGGAAAGATCGAGTTACTTTGGCGTAGCCTTCGATTGGTCTGGAGAAGGAATTGCCATTTCTAGCTAATGAATCAAATGATTCTGAAAGAAACGGTGAAAAGTGCGGATCCTGTTTCAGTCGTTGGACTGAATCAGGATCCGCACTATTCACCTGTCCCACAAAGGCGCACTTCTCATGTCTGGCGCTAGTCCAACAAACCCAGGACTGACAGAGGCCCTGCACTTGCCACCGCAGAAAAGTATCTCATCTCCAAAGAAGGATTCTTATGCTAACGGTTGAAAAGGGCTCCAGTTCTTGAAACAGTGGTGAAAGGACGGTGACATAATACTGAAAACAATCCTATCTTCCAAGGCTCCTGTGCCAGCTATGGGAAATAGCAAGTTACCTGGGCCTCAGCAGAGGTTTCTCTGCGAAAAGCATCATAGGCCTCAGGATGCAGAGAAGGACCTCGTGAATATTACGGTGCAAAACGTTATGGAAATGGCAAATAATTACCAACATACTGGTGATTTCAAAAGTGTCAGGATGAAATCTGAAGCACGATCCACACTTTTCCCATCTCACACAAATATGCACTTACAAGCTCTGTAGGTAAACAAATCAAAGACAGGGCTGACAGAAGCCCCGCACTTAAACCCCACCCAGAAATCTCAACTACCAGGCAGGATTCTTATGCTAATGTGAGAAACCTGCTTGGGTTCTGAAAAAAATGGTGAAACCACAGTGGAATAATACTTGAAAGACCACATTCTTTGTAGTCTCCAGGACCAACTATTGGAATTGCCACGTTTACTGGGCCTCCGCCTGTTTTGTTTGTGCAAACTCTCGGATGCTTAAGGATGCAGAGACCAACGTTATGACAATTACGGTGAAAAGTGCGACGGAAAAATACCAAATAGTTCTCCACCTAGCGGTTGTTTCAAAATTGTGCCACACACCTCTTGGGAAGATCGAGTTACTTTAGCCTAGACTTCGATTGGTCTGGAGAAGGAATCACCATTCCTAGCTGATGAATCAAATGGTTCTGAAATGAACGGTGAATAGTGCGGATCCTGTTTCAGACTTTAGTCTGAAACAGGATCCGCACTATTCACCTGTCCCACAAAGGCGCACGTCTCATGTCTGGCGCTAGTCCAACAAACCCAGGACTGACAGAGGCCCTGCACTTGCCACCCCAGAAAAATATCTCATCTCCAAAGAAGGATTCTTACGCTAACGGTCGAAAAGGGCTCCGTTCTTGAAACAGTGGTGAAAGGATGGTGAAATAATACTGAAAACAATCCTATCTACCAAGGCTCCGGTGCCAGATATGGGAAATAGCAAGTGACCTGGGCCTTAGCAGAGGTTTCTCTGCAGAAAGCATCATAGGCATCAGGATTCATAGACCGACCTCATTAATATTACGTTGCACAACAGTATGGAAACGGCAAATAATTACCAACATACTGGTGACTTCAAAGGTGTTAGGAAGAAATCTGAAGCACGATCCACACTTTTCCCATCTCACGCAAATATGCATTTACCAACTCTGGAGGTAAACAAATCAAATGCAGGGCTGACAGAAGACCTGCACTTACAACTCACCCAGAAACCTCAACTACCAGGCCGGATTCTCATGCTAATGCGAGAGCCCTGCTCCGGTTGTGAAAACAATGGTGTAACCACTGTGGAATAATACTTAATAGAGCACTTTCGTTGTAGCCTTAGGACCAACTATTGGAAATGCCAAGTTTACTGGGCCTCCGCCTGTTTCATCTGTGAAAACTCTCGTATGATTAAGGATGCAGAGACCAACCTTGTGACAATTACGGTGAAAAGTGCTACGGAAAAATACCAAATAGTTCTCCACCTAGCGGTTATACGAAAGGTTGTGCCACACACCTCTTGGAAAGATCGAGTTACTTTGGCCTAGCCTCCGATTGGTCTGGAGAAGGAATCGCCATTCTTAGCTGTTGAATCAAATGATTCTGTAAGGAACAGTAAAAAGTGCGGATCCTGCTTCAGTCTTTAGACTGAAACAGGATCCGCAATATTAACCTATCCCACGAAGGCGAACTTCTCATGTCTGGCGCCAGTCCAACAAACCCAGGACTGACAGAGGCCCTGCACTTGCCACCCGAGAAAAATATCTTACCTCCAAAGAAGGATTCTTACGGTAATGTTTGAAAAGGGATCCTGATCTGGAAACAGTGGTGAAAGGATGGTGAAATAATATTGAAAACAATCCTATCTTCCAAGGCTCCAGTGCCAGTTATGGGAAATAGCAAGTTTCCTGGACCACAGCAGAGGTTTCTCTGCGAAAAGCATCATAGGCTTCAGGATGCAGAGACTGACCTCGTGACTGTTACGGTGCAAAATGGTATGGAAATGGCAAATAATTACCAACATACTGGTGATTTCAAAACTGTCAGGATAAAATCTGAAGCATGATCCACACTTTTCCCATCTCACGCAAATATGCACTTACCACCTCAGGAGGTAAACAAATCAAAGGCAGGGCTGACAGAAGCCCCCACTTACACCCCACCCAGAAATCTCAACTACCAGGCAGGATTCTTATGCTAATGCGAGAACCCTGCTCGGGTTGTGAAAACAATGGTGAAACCACAGTGCAATAATACTTAAAAGAACACTTTCTTGGTAGTCTGTAGCACCAACTATTGGAAATGCCAAGTTTACTGGGAATCAGCCTGCTTTCGTCTGTGAAAACTCTGGTGTGCTTAAGGATGCAGAGACCCACCTTATGACAATTACGGTGAAAAGTGCTACGGAAAAATACCAAATAGTTCTCCACCTAGCGGTTCTTTCAAAAGTTGTGCCACATACCTCTTGGAAAGATCGAGTTACTTTGTCCTAGCCTTCGATTGGTCTGGAGAAGGAATCGCCACTCCTATCTGATGAATCAAATCATTCTGAAAGGAACGGTGAAAAGTGCGGATCCTGTTTCAGTCTTTAGACTGATACAGGATCCGCACTATTCACCTGTCCCAAAAAGGCGCACTTCTCATGTCTGGCGCTTGTCCAACAAACCCAGTACTGACGGAGGCCCTGCACTGGCCACCCCAGAAAAATATCTTATTTCCAAAGAAGGATTCTTACGCTAACGGTTGAAAAGACCTCCCGCTCTTGAAACAGTGGTGAAAGGATGGTGAAATAATCCTGAAAACTATCCTATATTCCTAGGCTCTGGTGCCAGATATGGGAAATAGGAAGTTACCTGGGCCTCAGCAGAGGTTTCTCTGCGAAAAGCATCATAGGCTTCAGGATGCAGAGACCGACCTCGTGACTATTACGGTGCAAAACGCTATGGAAATGGAAAATAATTACCAACATACTGGTGATTTCAAAAATGTCAGGATGAAATCTGAAGCACGATCCACACTTTTCCCATCTCACGCAAATATGCACTTACCAACTCTGGAGGTAAACAAATCAAACTCAGGACTGACAGAAGACCCCCATTTACACCCTACCCAGAAATCTCAACTACCAGGCAGGATTGTTATGCTAATGCGAGAATCCTGCTGGGGTTCTGAAAACAATGGAGACACCACAGTGGAATAATACTGAAAAGAACACATTCTTTGTAGTCTCTAGGACCAACTATTGGAAATGCCAAATTTACTGGGCTTCGCTTGCTTTCATCTGTGAAAACTCTCCTATGCTTAAGGATGCAAGGACCAACCTTATGACAATTACGGTGAAAAGTGCTACGGAAAAATACGAAATAGTTCTCCACCTAGCTGTTCTTTCAAAAGTTGTGCCACACACCTCTTGGAAAGATCGAGTTACTTTGGCCTAGCCTTCGATTGGTCTGGAGAAGCAATCGCCACTCCTAGGTGATGAATCAAATGATTCTGAAAGGAAGGGTGAAAATTGCGGATCCTGTTTCAGTCTAAAGACTGAAACAGGATCCGCACTATTCACCTGTCCCACAAAAGCGCACTTCTCCTGTCTGCTGCTTGTCCAACAAACCCAGGACTGACAGAGGCCCTGCACTGGCCACCCCAGAGAAATATCTCATCTCCAAGAAGGATTCTTCTGCTAACGGTTGAAAGGGCTCCCGTTCTTGAAACAGTGATGAAAGGATGGTGAAATAACACTGAGAACAATCCTGTCTTCTAAGGCTCCGCTGCCAGCTATGGGAAATAGCAAGTTACCTGTACCTCAGCAGAGGTTTCTCTGCGAAAAGCATGATAGGCTTCAGGATGCAGAGACCTTCCTCATGACAATTACGGTGCAAAACGCTGTAGAAATGGCAAATAATTACCAACATACTGGTGATTTCAAAAGTGTCAGGATGAAATCTGAAGCACGATCCACACTTTTCCCATCTCACGCAAATATGCACTTTCCAACTCTGGAGGTAAACAAATCAAAGGCCGGGCTCACAGAAGCCTGGCACTTACACCCCACCCAGAAATCTCAACTACCAGGCACGACTCTTATCCTATGGCGTGAACCCACCTTAGGTTCTGAAAAAAATGGTGAAACCACATTGGAATAATACCTAAAAGAACACTTTCTTGGTAGTCTCTATGACCAACTATTGGAAATGCCAAGTTCACTGGGCCTCAGCCTGCTTTCGTCTGTGAAAACTCTGGTTTGCTTAAGGATGCAGAGACCAACCTTATGACAACTATGGTGAAAAGTGTTACGGAATAATACCAAATGGTTCTCCACCCAGCGGTTCTTTCAAAAGTTGTGCCACTCACCTCTTAGAAAGATCGAATTACTTTGGGCTAGCCTTCGATTGGTCTGGAGAAGGAATCGCCATTCCTAGCTGATGAATCAAATGATTCTGAAAGGAACGGTGAGAAGAGCGGATCCTGTTTCAGTCTTTAGACTGAAACAGGATCCGCACTATTCACCTGTCCCACAAAGGCGCACTTCTCATGTCTGGTGCTAGTCCAACAAACCCAGGAATGACACAGGACCTGCACTGGCCACTCCAGAAAATTATCTCGTCTCCAAGATGGATTCATCCGCTAACGGTTGAAAAGGGCTCCCGTTCTTCAAACAGTGGTGAAAGGATGGTGAAATAACACTGAGAAGAATCCTGTATTCCAAGCTCCGGTGCCAGCTATGGGAAATAGCAAGTTACCTGGGCCTCAGCAGAGGTTTCTCTGCGAAAAGCATCATAGGCTTCAGGATGCAGAGACCGACCTCGTGACTATTACGGTGCAAAACTCTATGGAAATGGCAAATAATTACAAACATACTGGTGATTTCAAAAGTGTCAGGATGAAATCTGAAGCACGATCCATACTTTTCCCATCTCACGCAAATATGCACTTACCAACTCTGGAAGTAAACAAATCAAAGGCAGAGCTGACAGAAGCCCCGAACTTACACCCCACCCAGAAATCTCAACTACCGGGCAGGATTATTATGCTATGGCGAGAACCCTGCTCCGGTTCTGAAAATAATGGTGAAAACACAGTGGAATAATGCTTAAAAGGACACTTTCTTGGTAGTCTCTAAGTCCAACTATTGGAAATGCCAAGTTTACTGGGAAACAGCCTGCTTTCGTGTGTGAAAACTCTGGTATGCTTAAGGATGCAGAGACCAACCTTATGACAATAACGGTGAAAAGTGCTACGGAAAAATACCAAACAGTTCTCCACCTAGCGATTCTTTCAAAAGTTGTGCCACACACCTCTTGGAAAGATCGAGTTACTTTGACCTAGCCTTCGATAAGTCTGGAGAAGGAATCGCCATTCCTAGCTGATGAATCAAATGATTCTGAAAGGAACGGTGAAAGTGTGGATCCTGTTTCAGTCTTTCGTCTGAAAGAGGATCCGCACTATTCACCTGTCCCACAAAGGCCCACTTCTCATGTCTGGCGCTAGTCCAAAAAACCCAGGACTAACAGAGGCCCTGCACTGGCCACCCCAGAGAGATATCTCATCTCAAAGAAGGATTCTTACGCTAACGGTTGAAAAGGGCTCCCGTTCTTGAAACACTGGTGAAAGGATGGTGAAATAGCACTGAAAACAATCCTATCTTTCTAGGCTCCGGTTCCAGCTATGGGAAATAGGAAGTTACCTTTGTCTCAGCAGAGGTTTCTCTGCGAAAAGCATCATAGGCTTCAGGATGCAGAGACCGACCTCATGACTATTACAGTGCAAAACGCTATGGAATTGGCAGATAATTACCAACATACTGGTGATTTCAAAAATGTCAGGATGAAATCTGAAGCACGATCCACACTTCCCATCTCACGCAAATATGCACTTACCAACTCTGGAGGTAAACAAATCAAAGGCAGGGCTGACAGAAGCCCCGCACTTACACCCCACCCAGAAATCTCAAATACCAGGCAGGATTCTTATGCTATGGGGAGAACCCTGCTCGGGTTCTAAAAATAAAGGTGAAACCACAGTGGAATAATGCTTAAAAGAACACTTTCTTGGCACTCTCTAGGTCCAACTATTGGAAATGCCAAGTTTACTGAGAATCAGCCTGCTTTAGTCTGTGAAAACTCTGGTATGCTTAAGGATGCAGAGCCCAACCTTATGAGAATTACGGTGAAACGTGCTACGGAAAAATACCAAATAGTTCTCCAACTAGTGGTTCTTTCAAAAGCTGTGCCACACACCCATTGGAAAGATCGAGTTACTGTGGCCTAGCCTTCGATTGCTCTGGAGAAGGAATCGCCATTCCTAGCTGATGAATCAAATGATTCTGAAAGGAACGGTGAAAAGTGCGGATCCTGTTTCAGTCTTTAGACTGAAACAGGATCCGCACTATTCACCTGTCCCACAAAAGCGCTCTTCTCATGTCTGGCGCTAGTCCAACAAACCCAGGACTGACAGAGGCCCTGCACTGGCCACCCCAGAAAAATATCTCATCTCCAAAGAAGGATTCTTACGCTAACGGTTGAATAGGCTCCCTTTCTTGAAACAGTGGTGAAAGGATGGTGAAATAACACTGAAAACAATCCAGTCTTGCAAGGCTCCGGTGCCAACTATGGGAAATAGGAAGTTACCTGGGCCTTAGCAGAGGTTTCTCTGCGAAAAGCATCATAGGCTTCAGGACGCAGAGACCGACCTCATGAGGATTACGGTGCAAAACGCTATGGAAATGGCAAATAATTACCAACATACTGGTGATTTCAAAATGTCAGGGTAAAATCTGAACCACGATCCACACTTTTCCCATCTCACGCAAATATGCACTTACCAACTGTGGAGGTAAAGAAATCAAACGCAGGGCTGACAGAAGCCCCGCACTTACACCCCAACCAGAAATCTCAACTACCAGGAACGATTCTTACGCTATGGCGAGAACCCTGCTCGGGTTCTGAAAATAATGGTGAAGCCACAGTAGAATAATACTTAAAAGAGCACTTTCTTGGTAGTATCTAGGACCAACTATTGGAAATGCCAAGTTTACTGGGCCTCAGCTTGCTTTCGTCTGTGAAAACTCTGGTGTGCTTAAGGATGCAGAGCCCAACCTTATGACACTTACGGTGAAAAGTGCTACGGAAAAATACCAAATAATTCTCCACCTAGTGCTTCTTTCAAAAGTTGTGCCACACACCTCTTTGAAAGATCGAGTTACTTTGGCCTAGCCTTCGATTGTTCTGGAGAAGGAATCGCCATTCCTAGCTGATGAATCACATGATTCTGAAAGGAACGGTGAAAAGTGCGGATCCTGTTTCAGTCTTTAGACTGAAACAGTGTCCGCACTATTCACCTGTCCCACAAAGGCGCACTTCTCATGTCTGGCCCTAGTCCAACAAACCCAGGACTGACACAGGCCCTGCACTGGCCACCCCAGAAAAATATCTCATCTCCAAAGAAGGATTCTTACGCTAACGGTTGAAAAGGGCTCTCGTTCTTGAAACAGTGGTGAAAGGATGGTGAAATAGCACTGAAAACAATCCTGTCTTCCAAGGCTCCTGTGCCAGCTATGGGAAATTGCAAGTTACCTAGGCCTCAGCAGAGGTTTCTCTGCGAAAAGCATCATATGCTTCACGATGGAGAGACCGACCTCATGACTATTACGGTGCAAAACGCTATGGAAATGGCAAATAATTACCGACATCCTGGTGATTTCAAAAGTGTCAGGATGAAACCTCAAGCAAGATCCACACTTTTCCCGTCTCACGCAAATATGCACATACCAACTCTGGAGGAAAACAAATCAAAGAAAGGGCTGACAGAAGCTTCGCACTTACATCCCACCCAGAAATCTCAACTACCAGACAGGATTCTTATGCTATGGCGAGAACCCTGCTGGGGTTCTGAAAATAATGGTGAAACCACAGTGGAATAATACTTAAAAGAACACTTTCTTGGTAGTCTGAAGGACTAACTGTTGGAAATGCCAAGTTTACTGGGCCTCAGCCTGCTTTCGTCTGTGAAAACTCTGGTGTGCTTAAGGATGCAGAGACCAACCTTATGACAATTACGGTGAAAAGTGCTACGGAAAAATACCAAATAGTTCTCCACCTTGCAGTTCTTTCAAAAGTTGTGCCACACACCTCTTCGACACATCGAGTTTCTTTGGCCACGCCTTCGTTTGGTCTGGAGAAGGAATCGCCACTCCTAGGTGATGAATCAAATGATTCTGAAAGAAACGGTGAAAAGTGCGGATCCTGTTTCAGTCTTTAGACTGAAACAGGATCCGCACTATTCACCTGTCCCACAAAGGCGCACTTCTCATGTCTGGCGCTAGTCCAACAAACCCAGGACTGACAGAGGCCCTGCACTTGCCACCCTGGAAAAATATCTCATCTCCAAAGAATGATTCTTATGCTAACGGTTGAAAAGGGCTCCCGTTCTTGAAATAGTGGTGAAAGGATGGTGAAATAATACTGAAAACTATCCTATATTTCTCGGCTCTGGTACCAGCTATGGGAAATAGCAACTTACCTAGGCCTCAGCAGAGGTTTCTCTAAGGAAAGCATCATAGGCTTCAGGATGCAGAGACCGACCTCATGAATATTACGGTGCAAGACGCTATGGAAATGGCAAATAATTACCAACATACTGGTGATTTCAAAAGTGTCAGGATGAAATCTGAAGCACGGTCCACACTTGTCCCATCTCACACAAATATGCACTTACCAACTCTGGAGGTAAACAAATGAAAGGCAGGGGTGACAGAAGCCCAGCACGTACACGCCACCCAGAAATCTCAACTACCAGGCAGGATTCTTATGGTAATGCGAGAACCCTGCTCGGGTTCTGAAAATAATGGTGAAACCACAATGGAATAATACTTTAAAGAACACTTTCGTGGTAGTCTGTAGGACCAACTATTGGAAATGCCAAGTTTACTGGGCCTCAGCCTGCTTTCGTCTGCGAAAACTCTGGTGTGCTTAAGGATGCAGAGCCCAACCTTATGAAAATTATGGTGAAAAGTGCTACGGAAAAATACCAAAGAGTTCTCCTAATAGCGGTTCTTTCAAAAGTTGTGCCACACAGCTCTTGGAAAGATGGAGTTACTTTGGCCTAGCCTTCGATTGGTCTGGAGAAGCAATCGCCATTCCTAGCTGATGAATCAAATGATTCTGAAAGGAACGGTGAAAAGTGCGGATCCTGTTTCAGTCTTTAGACTGAAACAGGATCTGCACTATTCACCTGTCCCACAAAGGCGCACTTCTCATGTCTGGCGCTAGTCCACCAAACCCAGGACTGACAGAGGCCCTGCACTGGCCACCCCAGAAAAATATATCATCTCATAAGAAGGATTCTTACGCAAACGGTTGACAAGGGCTCCCTTTCTTGAAACACTGGTGAAAGGATGGTGAAATAATACTGAAAGCAATCCTGTCTTCCAAGGCTCCGGTGCCAGCTATGGGAAATAGCAAGTTACCTGGGCCTCAGCAGAGGTTTCTCTGCGAAAACCATTATAGACTTCAGGATGCAGAGACCGACCTCATGACTATTACGGTGCAAAACGCTATGGAAATGGCAAATAATTACCAACATACTGGTGATTTCAAAAGTGTCAGGATGAAACCTGAAGCACGATCCACACTTTTCCTGTCTCACACAAATATGCACTTAAAAAATGTGCAGGTAAACAAATCAAAGGCAGGGCTGACAGAAGCCCCGAACTTACACCCCACCCAGAAATCTCAACTACCAGGCAGGATTCTTATGCTATGGCGAGAACCCTGCTCGGTTCTGAAAATAATGGTGAAAACACAGTGGAATAATACTTAAAAGAACACTTTCCTGGTAGTCTCTAGGACCAACTATTCTAAATGCCAAGTTTACTGGGCCTCAGCCTGCTTTCGTCTGTGAAAACTCTGGTGTGCTTAAGGATGCAGAGCCCAACCTTATGACCATTACGGTGAAAAGTGTTACGGAAAAATACCAAATATTTCTCCACCTAGGGGTTCTTTCAAAAGTTGTGCCACAAAACTCTTGGAAAGATCGAGTTACTCTTTCCTAGCCTTCGTTTGGTCTGGAGAAGGAATCGCCACTCCTAGGTGATGAATCAAATGATTCTGAAAGAAACGGTGAAAAATGCGGATCCTGTTTCAGTCTTTAGACTGAAACAGGATCCGCACTATTCACCTGTCCCACCAAGGCGCACTTCTCATGTCTGGCGCTAGTCCAACAAACCCAGGACTGACAGAGGCCCTGCACTGGCCACCCCAGAAAAATATCTCATCTCCAAAGAAGGATTCTTATGCTAACGGTTGAAGAGGGCTCCCGTTCTTGAAATAGTGGTGAAAGGATGGTGAAATAATACTGAAAACTATCCTATATTTCTCGGCTCTGGTACCAGCTATGGGAAATAGCAACTTACCTAGGCCTCAGCAGAGGTTTCTCTGAGGAAAGCATCATAGGCTTCAGGATGCAGAGACCGACCTCATGAATATTACGGTGCAAGACACTATGGAAATGGCAAATAATTACCAACATACTGGTGATTTCAAAAGTGTCAGGATGAAATCTGAAGCACGGTCCACACTTGTCCCATCTCACACAAATATGCACTTACCAACTCTGGAGGTAAACAAATGAAAGGCAGGGCTGACAGAATCCCAGCACTTACACGCCACCCAGAAATCTCAACTATCAGGAAGGATTCTTATGGTAATGCGAGAACCCTGCTCGGGTTCTGAAAATAATGGTGAAACCACAGTGGAATAATACTTAAAAGAACTCTTTCTTGGTAGTCTCTAGGACCAACTATTGGAAATGCCAAGTTTACTGTGCCTCAGCCTGCTTTCGTCTGTGAAACCTCTGGTGTGCTTAAAGTTGCAGAGACCAACCTTATGACAATTACGGTGAAAAGTGCTACGGAAAAATACTAAAGAGTTCTGCACCTAGCGGATCTTTCAAAAGTTGTGCCCATCACCTCTTCGAAAGATCGAGTCACATTGGCCTAGCCTTCGATTAGTCTGGAGAAGGAATCGCCATTCCTAGCTGATGAATCAAATGATTCTGAAAGCAACGGTGAAAAGTGCGGATCCTGTTTCAGTCTTTAGACTGAAACAGGATCCGCACTATTCTCCTGTCCCACAAAGGCGCACTTCTCATGTCTGGCGCTAGTCCAACAAACCCAGGACTGACAGAGGCCCTGCACTGGCCACCCCAGAAAAATATCTCATCTCCAAAGAAGGATTCTTACGCTAATGGTTGAAAAGGAATCCCATTCTTGAAACAGTGGTGAAAGGATGGTGAAATGACACTGAAAACAATCCTGTCTTCTACGGCTCCATTGCCAGCTATGGGAAATAGTAAGTTACCTGGGCCTCAGCAGAGCTGTCTCTGCGAAAAGCATCATAGGCTTCCGGATGCAGTGACGGACCTCATGACTATTACGGTGCAAAACGCTATGGAAATGGCAAATAATTACCAACATACAGGTGATTTCAAAAGTGTCTGGATGAAATCTGAAGCACGATCCACACTTTTCCCATCTCACGCACATATGTACTTACCAACTCTGGAGGTAAACAAATCAAAGGCAGGGCTGACAGAAGCCCCGCACTTACACCCCACCCAGAAATCTCAACTACCAGGCAGGACTCTTATGCTATGGCGAGAACCCTGCTCGGGTTCTGAAAATAATGGTGTAACCACAGTTTAATAATACTTAAAAGAACACTTTCTTGGTAGTCTCTAGGACCAACTATTGGAAATGCCAAGTTTACTGGGCCTCAGCCTGCTTTCGTCTGTGAAAACTCTGGTGTGCTTAAGGATGCAGAGCCCAACCTTATGACAATTACGGTGAAAAGTGCTACAGAAGAATACCAAATAGTTCTCCACCTAGCGGTTCTTTCAAAAGTTGTGCCACACAACTCTTGGAAAGATCGAGTTACTTTCTCCTAGCATTCGATTGGTCTGGAGAAGGAATCGCCATTCCTAGCTGATGAATCAAATGATTCTGAGAGGAATGGTCAAAAGTGCGGATCCTGTTTCAGTCTTTATACTGAAACAGAATCTGCACTATTCACCTGTCCCACAAAGGAGCACGTCTCATGTCTGGCGCTTGTCCAAAAACCCAGGACTGACACAGGCCCTGCACTTGCCACCCCAGAAGAATATCTAATCCCCAAAGAAGGATTCTTACGCTAACGGTTGAAAAGGGCTCCGATTCTTGAAACACTGGTGAAAGGATGGTGAAATAATACTGAAAACAATCCTATCTTCCTAGGGTCCGGTGCCAGCTATGGAAAATAGCAAGTTACCTGGGTCTCAGCAGAGGTTTCCCTGCGAAAAGCATCATAGGCTTCAAGATGCAGAGACCGACGTCATGACTATTACAGTGCAAAACGCTATGGAAATGGAAAATAATTACCAACATACTGGTGATTTCAAAAGTGTCAGGATGAAACCTGAAGCACGATCCACACTTTTCCTGTCTCACACAAATATGCACTTAAAAAATGTGCAGGTAAACAAATCAAAGGCAGGGCTGACAGAAGCCCCGAACTGACACCCAACCCAGAAATCTCAACTACCAGGCAGCATTCTTATGCTATGGCGAGAACCCTGCTCGGGTTCTGAAAATAATGGTGAAAACACAGTGGAATAATACTTAAAAGAACACTTTACTGGTAGTCTCTAGGACCAACTATTGGAAATGCCAAGTTTATGGGCCTCAGCCTGCTTTCGTCTGTGAAAACTCTGGTGTGCTTAAGGATGCAGAATCCAACCTTATGACAATTACGGTGAAAAGTGTTACGGAAAAATACCAAATATTTCTCCACCTAGCGGTTCTTTCAAAAGTTGTGCCACACAACTCTTGGAAGGATCGAGTTACATTCTCCTAGCCTTCGATTGGCCTGGAGAAGGAATCGCCATTCCTAGCTGAAGAATCAAATGATTCTGAAAGGAACGGTGAAAAATGCGGATCCTGTTTCAGTCTTTAGACTGAAACAGGATCCCCACTATTCACCTGTCCCACAAAGGCGCACTTCTCATGTCTGGCACTAGTCCAACAAACCCAGGACTGACAGAGGCCCTGCACAGGCCACCCCAGAAAAATATCTCATCTCCAAAGAAGGATTCTTTCGCTAACGGTTGGAAAGGGCTCCAGTTCTTGAAACACTGGTGAAAGGATGGAGAAATAACACTGAAAACAATCCGTTCTTCGAAGGCTCCGGTGCCAGCTATGGGAAATAGCAAGTAACCTTGGCCTCAGCAGAGGTTTCTCTGCAAAAAGCATCATAGGCTTCAGGATGCAGAGACCGACCTCATGACTATTACGGTGGAAAAGTCTATGGAAATGTTAAATAATTGCCAACATACTGGTGATTTCAAAAGTGTCAGGATGAAACCTGAAGCACGATCCACACTTTTCCCATCTCACGAAAATATGCACTTACCAACTCTGGAGGTTAACAAATGAAAGGCAGGGCTGACAGAAGCCCAGCACTTACACCCCACCCAGAAATCTCAACTACCAGGCAGGATTCTTATGCTATGGCGAGAACCCTGCTCGGGTTCTGAAAATAATGCTGAAACCACAGTGGAATAATACTTTAAAGAACACTTTCTTGGTAGTCTGTAGGACCAACTATTGGAAATGCCAAGTTTACTGGGCCTCAGCCTGCTTTCGTCTGTGAAAACTCTGGTGTGCTTAAGGATGCAGAGCCCAACATTATGAAAATTACGGTGAAAAGTGCTACGGAAAAATACCAAAGAGTTCTCCAAATAGCGGTTCTTTCAAAAGTTGTGCCACACAGCTCTTGGAAAGATCGAGTTACTTTGGCCTAGCCTTCGATTGGTCTGGAGAAGGAATCGCCATTCCTAGCTGATGAATCAAATGATTCTGAAAGGAACGGTGAAAAGTGCGTATCATGTTGCAGTCTTTAGACTGAAACAGGATCCGCACTATTCACCTGTCCCACAAAGGCGCACTTCTCATGTCTGGCGCTAGTCCAACAAACCCAGGACTGACAGAGGCCCTGCACTGGCCACCCCAGAAAAATATCTCATCTCATAAGAAGGATTCTTACGCAAACGGTTGACAAGGGCTCCCTTTCTTGAAACACTGGTGAAAGGATGGTGAAATAATACTGAAAGCAATCCTGTCTCCAAGGCTCCGGTGTCAGCTATGGGAAATAGCAAGTTACCTGGGCCTCAGCAGAGGTTTCTCTGCGAAAACCATTATAGGCTTCAGGATGCAGAGACCGACCTCACGACTGTTACGGTGCAAAACGCTATGGAAATGGCAAATAATTACCAACATACTGGTGATTTCAAAAGTGTCAGGATGAAATCTGAAGCACGATCCACACTATTCCCATCTCACGAAAATATGCACTTACCAACTCTGGAGGTAAACAAATCAAAGGCAGGGCTGACAGAAGCCCCGCACTTACACCCCACCCAGAAATCCAACTACCAGACAGGATTCTTATGGAAATGGAGAACCCTGCTCCGGTTCTGAAAATAATGGTGAAACCACAGTGGAATAATACTTAAAAGAACACTTTCTTGGTAGTCTCTAGGACCAACTATCAGAAATGCCAAGTTTACTGGGCCTCACCCTGCTTTCGTCTGTGAAAACTCTGGTGTGCTTAAGGATGCAGAGACCAACCTTATTACAATTACGGTGAAAAGTGCTACGGAAAAATAGCAAATAGTACTCCACCTAGCAGTTCTTTCAAAAGTTGTGCCACAAACCTCTTGGAAAGATCGAGTTACTTTCGCCTAGCCTTCGATTGATCTGGAGAAGGAATCGCCATTCCTAGCTGATGAATCAAATGATTCTGAAAGGAACGGTGAAAAGTGTGGATCCTGTTTCAGATACACACTTTCACCTATCCTACAAATGCGCACTTCTCATGTCTGGCGCTAGTCCAACAAACCCAGGACTGACAGAGGCCCTGCACTGGCCACCCCAGAAATATATCTCATCTCCAAAGAAGGATTCTTACGCTAGCGGTTGAAAAGGGCTCCCGTTCTTCAAAAAGTGGTGAAAGGATGGTGAAATAATAGTGAAAACAATCCTCTCTTCCTAGGCTCCTGTCCCAGCTGTGGGAAATAGTAAGTTACCTGGGTCTCAACAGAGGTTTCCCTGCGAAAAGCATCATAGGCTTCAGGATGCAGAGACCGACCTCATGACTATTACTGTGCAAAACGCTATGGAAATGGAAAATAATTACCAACATACTGGTGATTTCAACGGTGTCAGGATGAAATCTGAAGCACGATCCACACTTTTCCCATCTCTCACAAATATGCACTTACCAACTCTGGAGGTATACAAATCAAAGGCAGGGCTGACAGAAGCCCCACACTTACACCCAACCTAAATCTCAACTACCAGGCAGGATTCTTATGGTAATGCAAGAACCCTGCTCCGGTTATGAAAATAATGGTGAAAGCACAGTGGAATAATACTTAAAAGAACACTTTCTTGGTAGTCTCTAGGACCAACTATTGGAAATGCCAAGGTTACTGGGCCTCAGCCTGCTTTCGTCTGTGGAAACTCTGGTGTGCTTAAGGATGCAGAGACCAACCTTATGACAATTACGGTGAAAAGTGCTACGGAAAAATACCAAATAGTTCTCCACCTAGCGGTTCTTTCAAAAGTTGTGCCACACACCTCTTGGAAAGATCGAGTTACTTTGGCCTAGCCTTCGATTGGTCTGGAGAAGGAATCGCCATTCCTAGCTGATGAATCAAATGGTTCTGAAAGGAACGGTGAAAAGTGCGGATCCTGTTTCAGTCTTTAGACTGAAACAGGATCCGCACTATTCACGTGTCCCACAAAGGCGCACTTCTCATGTCTGGCGCTAGTCCAACAAACCCAGGACTGACAGAGGCCCTGCTCTGGCCACCCCAGAGAAATATCTCATCTCCAAAGAAGGATTCTTATGCTAACGGTTGAAAAGGGCTCCCGTTCTTGAAACAGTGGTGAAAGGATGGTGAAATAACACTGAAAAGAATCCTGTATTCCAAGGCTCCGGTGCCAGCTATGGGAAATTGCAAGTTACCTGGGCCTCAGCAGAGGTTTCTCTGGGAAAAGCATCACAGGCTTCAGGATGCAGAGACCGACGTCATGACTATTATGGTGCAAAACTCTATGGAAATGGCAAATAATTACCAACATACTGGTGATTTCAAAAGTGTCAGGATGAAATCTGAAGCAAGATCCACACTTTTCCCATCTCAAGCAAATATGCACTTACCAACTCTGCAGGTAAACAAATCAAACACAGGGCTGACAGAAGACCAGCACTTACACCCCACCCAGAAATCTCAACTACCAGGCAGCATTCTTATACTATGGCTACAACCCTTTTCGGGTTCTGAAAACAATGGTGAAACCACAGTGGAATAATACTTAAAAGAACATTTTCTTGGTAGTCTCTAGGACCAACTATTGGAAATGCCAAGATTACTGGGCCTCAGCCTGCTTTCCACTATGAATACTCTGGTGTGCTTAAGCATGCAGAGACCAACCTTATGACAATCACGGTGAAAAGTGCTTCGGAAAAATACCAAATAGTTCTCCACCTAGCGGTTCTTTCAAAAGCTGTGCCACACACCTCTTGAAAAGATCGAGTTACTTTGTCCTAGCCTTCGATTGGTCTGGAGAAGGAATCGCCACTCCTAGCTGATGAATCAAATGATTCTGAAAGCAACGGTGAAAAGTGCGGATCCTGTTTCAGTCTTTAGACTGAAACAGGATCCGCACTATTCACCTGTCCCACAAAGGCGCACTTCTCATGTCTGGCGCTAGTCCAACAAACCCTAGGAATGACAGAGTCCCTACAGTGGCCACCCCAGAAAAATATCTCATCTCCAAAGAAGGATTCTTACGCTAAAGGTTGAAAAGGGCTCCCATTCTTGAAACAGTGGAGAAAGCATGGTGAAATAATACTGAAAACAATCCTATCTTCCTAGGCTCCGGTCCCAGCTATGGGAAATAGCAAGTTACCTGGGTCTCACCAGAGGTTTTCCTGCGAAAAGCATCATAGGCTTCAGGATGCAGAGACCGACCTCATGACTATTACGGTGCAAAACGCTATGGAAATGGAAAATAATTACCAACATCCTGGTGATTTCAAATTGTCAGGATGAAATCTGAAGCACGATCCACACTTTTCCCGTCTCACGCAAATATGCACTTACCAACTCTGGAGGTAAACAAATCAAAGGCAGGGCTGAGAGAAGAACCGCACTTACACGCCACCCAGAAATCTCAACCACCAGGCAGGATTCATATGCTAATGCGAGAAACCAGCACGGGTTCTGAAAATAGTGGTGAAATGACAGTGGAATAATACTTAAAAGAACACTTTCTTGGTAGTCTCTAGGACCAACTATTGGAAATGACAAGTTTATGGGCCTCAGCCTGCTTTCGTCTGTGGAAACTCTGGTGTGCTTAAGGATGCAGAGACCAACCTTATGACAATCACGGTGAAAAGTGCTTCGGAAAAATACCAAATAGTTCTCCACCTAGCGGTTCTTTCAAAAGCTGTGCCACACACCTCTTGAAAAGATCGAGTTACTTTGTCCTAGCCTTCGATTGGTCTGGAGAAGGAATCGCCACTCCTAGCTGATGAATCAAATGATTCTGAAAGCAACGGTGAAAAGTGCGGATCCTGTTTCAGTCTTTAGACTGAAACAGGATCCGCACTATTCACCTGTCCCACAAAGGCGCACTTCTCATGTCTGGCGCTAGTCCAACAAACCCAGGACTGACAGAGGCCCTGCTCTTGCCACCCCAGAAAAATATCTTATCTCTAAAGAAGGATTTTTCCCCTAACGGTTGAAAAGGGCTCCCGTTCTTGAAACAGTGGTGAAAGGATGGTGAAATAATACTGAAAACAATCCTATCTTCCAAGGCTCCTGTGCCAGCTATGGGAAATAGCAAGTTACCTGGGCCTCAGCAGAGGTTTCTCTGCAAAAAGCATCATAGGCTTCAGGATGCAGAGACCGACCTCATGACTATTACGGTGCCAAACGCCATGGAAATGGCAAATAATTACCAACACACTGGTCCTTTCAAAGTGTCAGGATGAAATCTGAAGCACGATCCACTCTTTTCCCATCTCACGCAAATATGCACTTTCCAACTCTGGAGGTAAACAAATCAAAGGCAGGGCTACAGAAGCCCAAGGCTTACACCCCACCCAGAAATCTCAACTACCAGGCAGGATTCTTATGCTAATGCGAGAACCCTGCTCGGGTTCTGAAAATAATGCTGAAACCACAACGGAATAATACTTAAAAGAACACTTTCTTGGTAGTCTCTAGGACCAACTATTGGAAATGCCAAGTTTACTGGGCCTCAGCCTGTTTCGTCTGTGAAGACTCTGGTATGCTTAAGGATGCAGAGACCAACCTTATGACAATTACGGCGAAAAGTGCTTCGGAAAAATACCAAATAGTTCTCCACTTAGCGGTTCTTTCAAAGGTTGGGCCACACACCTCTTGTAAAGATCGAGTTACTTTGGCCTAGCCTTCGATTCGTCTGGAGAAGCAATCGCCATTCCTAGTTGATGAATCAAATGATTCTGAAAGGAACGGTGAAAAGTGCGGATCCTGTTTCAGTCTTTAGACTGAAACAGGATCCGCACTATTCACCTGTCCCACTAAGGCGCACTTCTCATGTCTGGCGCTAGTCCAACAAACCCAGGGCTGACAGAGGCCCTGCACTTGCCACCCCAGAAAAATATCTCATATCCAAAGAAGGATTCTTCTGCTAAAGGTTGAAAAGTGCTCCCGTTCTGGAAACAGTGGTGAAAGGATGGTGAAATTATAATGAAAACAATCCTATCTTCCAAGGCTCTTGTGCCAGCTATGGGAAATAGCAAGTTCCCTGGGCCTCAGCAGAGGTTTCTTTGCAAAAAGCATCATAGGCTTCAGGATGCAGAGACCGACCTCATGACTATTACGGTGCCAAACGCCATGGAAATGGCAAATAATTACCAACACACTGGTCATTTCAAAGTGTCAGGATGAAATCTGAAGCACGATCCACACTTTTCCCATCTCACGCAATTACAAACTTAGGAAATCTGGAGGTAAACAAATCAAAGGCAGGGCTTACAGAAGCCCCGCACTTACACCCCACCCAGAAAACTCAACTACAAGGCCGCATTCTTATGCTAATGCGAGAACCCTGCTCGGGTTCTGAAAATAATGCTGAAACCACAGCGGAATAATACTTCAAAGAACACTTTCTAGGTAGTCTCTAGGACCAACTATTGGAAATGCCAAGATTACTGGGCCTCAGCCTGTTTCGTCTGTGAAGACTCTGGTATGCTTAAGGATGCAGAGACCAACCTTATGACAATTACGGTGAAAAGTGCTTCGGAAAAATACAAAATAGTTCTCCACCTAGCGGTTCTTTCAAAAGTTGGGCCACACACCTCTTGGAAAGATCGAGTTACTTTGGCCTAGCCTTCGATTGGTCGGGGAAGCAATCGGCATTCCTAGCTGATGAATCAAATGATTCTGAAAGAAACGGTGAAAAGTGCAGATCCTGTTTCAGTCTTTAGACTGAAAGAGGATCCGCACTATTCACCTGTCCCACAAAGGCGCTCTTCTCATGTCTGGCGCTAGTCCAACAAACCCAGGACTGACAGAGGCCCTGCACTAGCCACCCCAGAAAAATATCTCATCTCCAAAGAAGGATTCTTCCAATAACGGTTGAAAAGGGCTCCCGTTTTTGAAACAGTGGTGAAAGGATGGTGAAATAATACTGAAAACAATCCTATGTTGCAAGGCTCCTGTGCCAGCTATGGGAAATAGCAAGTTACATGGGCCTCAGCATAGGTTTCTCTGCAGAAAGCATCATAGGCTTCAGGATGCAGAGACCAACCTCATGACTATTACGGTGCCAAAAGCCATGGAAATGGCAAATAATTACCAACACACTGGTCATTTCAAAGTGTCAGGATGAAATCTGAAGCACGATCCACACTTTTCCCATCTCACGCCATTATGCACTTAAGAAATCTGGAGGTAAACAAATCAAAGGCAGGGCCTACAGAAGCCCCGCGCTTACCCGCCACCCAGAAATCTCAATTACCAGGCAGGATTCTTATGCTAATGCGAGAACCCTACTCGGGTTCTGAAAATAATGCTGAAACTACAACGGAATAATACTTAAAAGAACACTTTCTTGATAGTCTCTAGGAACAACTATTGGAAATGCCAAGATTACTGGGCCTCAGTCTGTTTCGTCTGTGAAGACTCTGGTATGCTTAAGGATGCAGAGACCAACCTTATGACAATTACGGTGAAAAGTGCTTCGGAAAAATACCAAATAGTTCTCCACTTAGCGGTTCTTTCAAAAGTTGGGCCACACACCTCTTGGAAACATCGAGTTACTTTGGCCTAGCCTTAGATTGGTCTGATGAAGCAATCGCCATTCCTAGCTGATGAATCAAATGATTCTGAAAGGAACGGTGAAAAGTGCGGATCCAGTTTCAGTCTTTAGACTGAAACAGGATCCGCACTATTCACCTGTCCCACAAAGGCGCACTTCTCATGTCTGGCACTAGTCCAACAAACCCAGGACTGACAGAGGCCCTGCACTTGCCACCCCAGAAAAATATCTCATCTCCAAAGAAGGATTCTTCCGCTAACGGTTGAAAAGGGCTCCCGTTCTTCAAACAGTGATGAAAGGATGGTGAAATAATACTGAAAACAATCCTATCTTCAAGGCTCCTGTGCCAGCTATGGGAAAGAGCAAGTTACCTGGGCCTCAGCAGAGGTTTCTCTGCGAAAAGCATCATAGGCTTCAGGATGCAGAGACCGACCTCATGACTATTTCGGTGCCAAACGCCATGGAAATGCAAATAATTACCAACACACTGGTCATTTCAAAGTGTCAGGATGAAATCTGAAGCACGATCCAAACTTTTCCCATCTCACGCAAGTATGCACTTTCCAACTCTGGAGATAAACAAATCAAAGGCAGGGCTGACAGAAGCCCCGCACTTACACCCCACCCAGATATCTCAACTACAAGGCAGGATTCTTATGCTAATGCGAGAGCCCTGCTCAGGTTCTTAAAATAATGCTGAAACCACAACGGAATAATACTAAAAAGAACACTTTCTTGGTAGTCTCTAGGACCAACTATTGGAAATGCCAAGTTTACTGAGCCTCAGCCTGTTTCCTCTGTGAAGACTCTGGTATGCTTAAGGATGCAGAGACCAACCTTATGACAATTACGGTGAAAAGTGCTTCGGAAAAATACAAAACAGTTCTCCACTTAGCGGTTCTTTCTAAAGTTGGGCCACACACCTCTTGGAAAGATCGAGTTACTTTGGCCTAGCCTTCGATTGGTCTGGTGAAGCAATCGCCATTCCTAGCTGATGAATCAAATGATTCTGAAAGGAACGGTGAAAAGTGCGGATCCTGTTTCAGTCTTTAGACTGAAACAGGATCCGCAATATTCACCTGTCCCTCAAAGGCGCACTTCTCATGTCTGGCGCTAGTCCAACAAACCCAGGAGTGACAGAGGCCCTGCACTTGCCACCCCAGAAAAATATCTCATCTCCAAAGAAGGATTCTTCCGCTAAAGGTTGAAAAGGGCTCCCGTTCTGGAAACAGTGGTGAAAGGATGGTGAAATAATACTGAAAACAATCCTATCTTCCAAGACTCTTGTGCCAGCTATGGGAAATAGCAAGTTACCTGGGCCTCAGCAGAGGTTTCTCTGCAAAAAGCATCATAGGCTTCAGGATGCAGAGACCGACCTCATGACTATTACGGTGCCAAACGCCATGGAAATGCAAATAATTACCAACACACTGGTCATTTCAAAGTGTCAGGATGAAATCTGAAGCACGATCCACACTTTTCCCATCTAATGCAATTATACAATTTCCACCTCTGGAGTTAAACAAATCAAAAGCAGGGCTGACAGAAGCCCCGCACTTACACCCCACCCAGAAATCTCAACTACCAGGCAGGATTATTATGCTAATGCGAGAACCCTGCTCGGGTTCTGAAAATAATGCTGAAACCACAACGGAATAATACTTAAAAGAACACTTTCTTGGTAGTCTCTAGGAACAACTATTGGAAAAGCCAGGATTACTGGGCCTCAGCCTGTTTCGTCTGTGAAGACTCTCGTATGCTTAAGGATGCAGAGACCAACCTTATGACAATTACGGTGAAAAGTGCTTCGGAAAAATACCAAATAGTTCTCCACTTAGCGGTTCTTTCAAAAGTTGGGCCACACACCTCTTGGAAACATCGAGTTACTTTGGCCTAGCCCTCGATTGGTCTGGAGAAGCAACCGCCATTCCTAGCTGATGAATCAAATGATTCTGAAAGGAACGGTGAAAAGTGTGGATCCTGTTTCAGTCTTTAGACTGAAACAGGATCCGCACTATTCACCTGTCCCACAAAGGTGCACCTCTCATGTCTTGCGCTAGTCCAACAAACCCAGGACGGACAAAGGGCCTGCACTTGCCACCCCAGAAAAATATCTCATCTCCAAAGAACTATTCTCCCACTAACGGTTGAAAAGGGCTCCCGTTCTTGAAACAGTGGTGAAAGGATGGGAAATAATACTGAAAACAATCCTATCTTCCAAGGCTCCTGTGCCAGCTATGGGAAATAGCAAGATACCTGGGCCTCAGCAGAGGTTTCTCTGCAAAAAGCATCATAGGCTTCAGGATGCAGAGACCGACCTCATGACTATTATGGTGCCAAACGTAATGGAAATGCAAATAATTACCAACACACTGGTCATTTCACAGTGTCAGGATGAAATCTGAAGCACGATCCACACTTTTCCCATCTCACGCAATTATGCACTTACCATCTATGGAGGTAAACAAATCAAAGGCAGGGCTGACAGAAGCCCTGCACTTACACACCACCCAGAAATCTCAACTACCAGGCAGGATTTTTATGCTAATGCGAGAACCCTTCTCGGCTTCTGAAAATAATGCTGAAACCACAATGGAATAATACTTAAAAGAACACTTTCTTGGTAGTCTCTAGGACCAACTATTGGACATGCCAAGATTACTGGGCCTCAGCCTGTGTCGTTTGTGAAGACTCTCGTATGCTTAAGGATGCAGAGACCAACCTTATGACAATTACGGTGAAAAGTGCTTCGGAAAAATACAAAATAGTTCTCCACCTAGCGGTTCTTTCAAAAGTTGGCCCACACACCTCTTGGGAAGATCGAGTTACTTTGGCCTAGCCTTCGATTGGTCTGATGAAGCAATCGCCATTCCTAGCTGATGAATCAAATGATTCTGAAAGGAACAGTGAAAAGTGCGGATCTTGTTTCAGTCTTTAGACTGAAACAGGATCCGCACTATTCACCTGTCCCACAAAGGCGCACTTCTCATGTCTGGCGCTAGTCCAACAAACCCAGGACTGACAGAGGCCCTGCTCTTGCCACCCCAGGAAAATATCTCATCTCTAAAGAAGGATTTTTCCCCTAACGGTTGAAAAGGGCTCCCGTTCTTGAAACAGTGATGAAAGGATGGTGAAATAATACTGAAAACAATCCTATCTTCCAAGGCTCCTGTGCCAGCTATGGGAAATAGCAAGTTACCTGGGCCTCAGCAGAGGTTTCTCTGAAAAAGCATCATCGACTTCCGGATGCAGAGACCGACCTCATGACTATTACGGTGCCAAACGCCATGGAAATGCAAATAATTACCAACACACTGGTCCTTTCAAAGTGTCAGGATGAAATCTGAAGCACGATCCACACTTTTCCCATCTCACGCAAATATGCACTTTCCAACTCTGGAGGTAAACAAACTAAAGGCTGGGCCTACAGAAGCCCCAGTCTAATACCCCACCCAGAAATCTCAACTACCAGGCAGGATTCTTATGCTAATGCGAGAACCCTGCTCGGGTTCTGAAAATAATGCTGAAACCACAACGGAATAATACTTAAAAGAAGAATTTCTTGGTAGTCTCTAGGACCAACTATTGGAAATGCCAAGTTTACTGGGCCTCAGCCTGTTTCGTCTGTGAAGACTCTGGTATGCTTAAGGATGCAGAGACCAACCTTATGACAATTACGGTGAAAAGTGCTTCGGAAAAATACCAAATAGTTCTCCACTTAGCGGTTCTTTCAAAAGTTGGGCCACACACCTCTTTGAAAGATCGAGTTACTTTGGCCTAGCCTTAGATTGGTCTGGAGAAGCAATCACCATTCCCAGCTGATGAATCAAATGATTCTGAAAGGAACGGTGAAAAGTGCAGATCCTGTTTCAGTCTTTAGAGTGAAACAGGATCCTCACTATTCACCTGTCCCACAAAGGCGCACTTCTCATATCTGGCACTAGTCCAACAAACCCAGGACTGACAGAGGGCCTGCACTTGCCACCCCAGAAAAATATCTCATATCCAAAGAAGGATTCTTCCGCTAACGGTTGAAAAGGGCACCCGTTCTTGAAACAGTGGTGAAAGGATGGTGAAATAATTCTGAAAACAATCCTATCTTCCAAGGCTCCTGTGCCAGCTATGGGAAATAGCAAGTTACCTGGGCCTCAGCAGAGCTTTCTCTGCAAAAACCATCACAGGCTTCAGGATGCAGAGACCGACCTCATGACTATTACGGAGCCAAACGCCATGGAATTGGCAAATAATTACGAACACACTGGTCCTTTCAAAGTGTCAGGATGAAATCTGAAGCAAGATCCACACTTTTACCGTCTCACTCAAATATGCACTCTCCAACTCTGGAGGTAAACAAATCAAAGGCAGGGCTGACAGAAGCCCCGCACTTACACCCCACCCTGAAATCTCAACTACCAGGCAGGATTCTTATGCTAATGCGAGAACCCTGCTCGGGTTCTGAAAATAATGCTGAAACCACAATGGAATAATACTTAAAAGAACACTTTCTTGGTAGTCTCTAGGACCAACTATTGGAAATGCCAAGTTGACTGGGCCTCAGCCTGTTTCGTCTGTGAAGACTCTGGTATGCTTAAGGATGCAGAGACCAACCTTATGACAATTACGGTGAAAAGTGCTTCGGAAAAATAACAAATAGTTCTCCACTCAGCGGTTCTTTCAAAAGTTGGGCCACACACCCCTTGGAAAGATCGAGTTACTTTGGCCTAGCCTTGGATTGGTCTGGAGAAGCAATCGCCATTCCTAGCTGATGAATCAAATGAATCTGAAAGGAACGGTGAAAAGTGCGGATCCTGTTTCAGTCTTTAGACAGAAACAGGATCCACACTATTCACCTGTCCCACAAAGGCGCACTTCTCATGTCTGGCGCTAGTCCAACAAACCCACGACTGACAGAGGCCCTGCACTTGCCACCTCAGAAAAATATCCCATCTCCAAAGAAGGATTCTTCCGCTAACGGTTGAAAAGGGCTGCCGTTCTTGAAACAGTGGTGAAAGGATGGTGAAATAATACTGAAAACAATCCTATCTTCCAAGGCTCCTGTGCCAGCTATGGGAAATAGCAAGTTACCTGGGCCTCAGCAGAGGTTTCTCTGCAAAAAACATCATAGGCTTCAGGATGCAGAGACTGACCTCATGACTATTACGGTGCCAAACGCCATGGAAATGCAAATAATTACCAAAACACTGGTCATTTCAAAGTGTCAGGATGAAATCTGAAGCACGATCCACACTTTTCCTATCTCACCCAATTATGCACTTACCAACTCTGGAGGTAAACAAATCAAAGGCACGGCTGACAGAAGCCCTGCACTTACACCCCACCCAGAAATCTCAACTACCAGGCAGGATTCTTATGCTAATGGGAGAGCCCTGCTCAGGTTCTGAATATAATGCTGAAACCACAAGGGAATAATACTTAAAAGAACACTTTCTTGGTAGTCTCTAGGACCAACTATTGGAAATGCCAAGTATACTGGGCCTCAGCCTGTTTCGCCTTTGAAGACTCTGGTATGCTTAAGGATGCAGAGACCAACCTTATGACAATTACGGTGAAAAGTGCTTCGGAAAAATACCAAATAGTTCTCCACTTAGCGGTTCTTTCAAAAGTTGGGCCACACACTCTTGAAAAGATCGAGTTACTTTGGCCTAGCCTTCGATTGGTCTGGAGAAGCAATCACCATTCCTACCTGATGAATCAAATGATTCTGAAAGGAACGGTGAAAAGTGTGGATCCTGTTTCAGTCTAAAGACTGAAACAGGATCCGCACTATTCACCTGTCCCACAAAGGCGCACTTCTCATGTCTGGCGCTAGTCCAACAAACCCAGGACTGACAGAGGCCCTGCACTTGCCACTCCAGAAAAATATCTCATCTCTAAAGAAGGATTCTTCCGCTAACGGTTCAAAAGGGCTCCCGTTCTTGAAACAGTGGTGAAAGGATGGTGAAATAATACTGAAAACAATCCTATCTTCCAAGGCTCCTGTGCCAGCTATGGGAAATAGCAAGTTACGTGGGCGTCAGCAGAGGTTTCTCTGCAAAAAGCATCATAGGCTTCAGGATGCAGAGACCGACATCATGACTATTACGGGGCCAAACGCCATGGAAATGCAAATAATTACCAACACACTGGTCATTTCACAGTGTCATAATGAAATCTGAAGCACGATCCACACCTTTCTCATCTCACGCAATTATGCACTTACCAATTCTGGAGGTAAACAAATCAAAGACAGGGCTGACAGAAGCCCCGCACTTACACCCCACCTAGAAATCTCAACACCACGCAGGATTTTTATGCTAATGCGTGAACCCTGCTGGGGTTCTGAAAATAATGCTGAAACCACAACGGAATAATACTAAAAAGAACACCTTCTTGGTAGTCTCTAGGACCAACTATTGGAAATGCCAAGATTACTGGGCCTCAGCTTGTTTCGTCTGTGAAGACTCTGGTATGCTAATGGATGCAGAGACCAACCTTATGACAATTACGGTGAAAAGTGCTTTGGAAAAATACCAAATAGTTGTCCACGTAGCGGTTCTTTCAAAAGTTGGGCCACACACCTCTTGGAAAGATCGAGTTACTTTGGCCTAGCCTTGGATTGGTCTGGTGAAGCAATCGCCATTCCTAGCTGATGAGTCAAATGATTCTGAAAGGAACGGTGAAAAGTGCGGATCCTGTTTCAGTCTTTAGACTGAAACAGGATCCGCACTATTCAACTGTCCCACAAAGGTGCACTTCTCATGTCTGGCGCTAGTCCAACAAACCCAGGACTGACAGAGGCCTTGCACTTGCCACCCCAGAAAAATATCTCATCTCCAAAGAAGGATTCTTCCGCTAACAGTTGAAAAGGGCTCCCGTTCTTGAAACAGTGGTGAAAGGATGGTGAAATAATACTGAAAACAATCCTATCTTCCAAGGCTCCTGTGCCAGCTATGGGAAATAGCAAGTTCCCTGGGCCTCAGCAGAGGTTTCTCTGCAAAAAGCATCATAGGCTTCAGGATGCAGAGACCGACCTCATGACTATTACGGTGCCAAACGCCATGGAAATGGCAAATAATTACCAACACACTGGTCATTTCAAAGTGTCAGGATGAAATCTGAAGCACGATCCACACTTTTCCCATCTCACGCAATTATGCACTTAAGAAATCTGGAGGTAAACAAATCAAAGTCAGGGCCTACAGAAGCCCGGCGCTTACACCCCACTCAGAAATATCAAATACCAGGCAGGATTCTTATGCTAATGCGAGAACCCTGCTCGGGTTCTGAAAATAATGCTGAAACCACAACGGAATAATACTTTAAAGAACACTTTCTTGGTAGTCTCTACGAACAACTATTGGAAATGCCAAGATTACTGGGCCTCAGTCTGTTTCGTCTGTGAAGACTCTGGTATGCTAATGGATGCAGAGACCAACCTTATGACAATTACGGTGAAAAGTGCTTTGGAAAAATAACAAATAGTTCTCCACTTAGCGGTTCTTTCAAAAGTTGGGCCACACACCTCTTGGAAAGATCGAGTTACTTTGGCCTAGCCTTCGATTGGTCTGGAGAAGCAATCGCCATTCCTAGCTGATGAATCAAATGATTCTGTAAGGAACGGTGAAAAGTGCGGATCCTGTTTCAATCTTTAGACTGAAACAGGATCCGCACTATTCACCTGTCCCACAAAGGCGCACTTCTCATGTCTGGCGCTAGTCCAACAAACGCAGGACTGACAGGGGCCCTGCACTTGCCACCCCAGAAAAATATCTCATCTCCAAAGAAGGAGTCTTCCGCTAACGGTTGAAAACGGCTCCCATTCTTGAATTAGTGGTGAAAAAATTGTGAAATAATACTGAAAACAATCCTACCTTCCAAGGCTCCTGTGCCAGCTATGGGAAATAGCAAGTTACCTGGGCCTCAGCAGAGGTTTCTCTGCAAAAAGCATCATAGGCTTCAGGATGCAGAGACCGACCTCATGACTATTACGGTGCCAAAAGCCATGGAAATGGCAAATAATTACCAACACACTGGTCATTTCAAAGTGTCAGGATGAAATCTAAAGCACGATCCACACTTTTCCCATCTCACGTCATTATGCACTTAAGAAATCTGGAGGTAAACCAATCAAAGGCAGGGCCTACAGAAGCCCCGCGCTTACACCCCACCCAGAAATCTCAACTACCAGGCAGGATTCTTATGCTAATGCGAGAACCCTGCTCGGGTTCTGAAAATAATGCTGAAACCACAACGGAATAATACTTAAAAGAACACTTTCTTGGTAGTCTCTAGGACCAACTATTGGAAATGCCAAGATTACTGGGCCTCAGCCTGTTTCGTCTGTGAAGACTCTGGTATGCTTAAGGATGCAGAGACCAACCTTATGACAATTATGGTGAAAAGTACTTCGGAAAAATACAAAACAGTTCTCCACCTAGCTGTTCTTTCAAAAGTTGGGCCACACACCTCTTGGAAACATCGAGTTACTTTGGCCTAGCCTTCGATTGGTCTGGTGAAGCAATCGCCATTCCTAGCTGATGAATCAAATGACACTGAAAGGAATGGTGAAAAGTGCGGATCCTGTTTCAGTCTTTAGACTGAAACAGGATCCGCACTATTCACCTGTCCCACAAAGGCGCACTTGTCATGTCTGGCGCTAGTCCAACAAACCCAGAACTGACAGAGGCGCTGCACTTGTCACCCCAGAAAAATATCTCATCTCCAAAGAAGGATTCTTCCGCTAACGGTTGAAAAGGGCTCCCGTTCTTGAAACAGTGGTGAAAAAATTGTGAAATAATACTGAAAACAATCCTATCTTCCAAGGCTCCTGTGCCAGCTATGGAAAATAGCAAGTTACCTGGGCCTCAGCAGAGGTTTCTCTGCAAAAAGCATCATAGGCTTCAGGACGCAGAGACCGACCTCATGACTATTACGGTGACAGACGCCATGGAAATGGCAAATAATTGCCAACACACTGGTCATTTCCAAGTGTCAGGATGAAATCTGAAGCACGATCCACACTTTTCCCATCTCACGGAAATATGCACTTTCCAACTCTGGAGGTAAACAAATCAAAGGCAGGGCCTACAGAAGCCCCGCGCTTACACCCCACCCAGAAATCTCAACTACCAGGCAGGATTCTTATGCTAATGCGAGAACCCTGCTCGGGTTCTGAAAATAATGCTGAAACCACAACGGAATAATACTTAAAAGAACACATTCTTAGGAGTCTCTAGGACCAACATTGGAAATGCCAAGATTACTGGGCCTCAGCCTGTTTCGTCTGTGAAGACTGTCGTATGCTTAAGGATGCAGAGACCAGCCTTATGACAATTACGGAGAAAAGTACTTCGGAAAAATACCAAATAGTTCTCCACTTAGCGGTTCTTTCAAAAGTTGGGCCACACACCTCTTGGAAAGATCGAGTTACTTTGGCCTAGCCTTGGATTGGTCTGGAGAAGCAATCGCCATTCCTAGCTGATGAATCAAATGATTCTGAAAGGAATGGTGAAAAGTGCGGATCCTGTTTCAGTCTTTAGACTGAAACAGGATCCGCACAATTAACCTGTCCCACAAAGGCGCTCTTCTCATTTCTGGCGCTAGTCCAACAAACCCAGGACTGACAGAGGCCCTGCACTTGCCACCCCAGAAAATTATCTCATCTCCAAAGAAGGATTCTTCCAATAACGGTTGAAAAGGGCTCCCGTTTTTGAAACAGTGGTGAAAGGATGGTGAAATAATACTGAAAACAATCCTATCTTCCAAGGCTCCTGTGTCACCTATGGGAAATAGCAAGTTCCCTGGGCCTCAGCAGAGGTTTCTCTGCAAAAAGCATCATAGGCTTCAGGACGCAGAGACCGACCTCATGAGTATTACGGTGCCAAACGCCATGGAAATGGCAAATAATTACCAACACACTGGTCATTTCAAAGTGTCAGGATGAAATCTGAAGCACGATCCACACTTTTCCCATCTCACGCAATTACGCACTTAGGAAATCTGGAGGTAAACAAATCAAAGGCAGGGCCTACAGAAGCCCCGCGCTTACACCCCACCCAGAAATCTCAACTACCAGGCTGCATTCTTATGCTAATGCGAGAACCCTGCTCGGGTTCTGAAAATAATGCTGAAACCACAACGGAATAATACTTCAAAGAACACTTTCTTGGTAGTCTCTAGGACCAACTACTGGAAATGCCAAGATTACTGGGCCTCAGCCTGTTTCGTCTGTGAAGACTCTGGTATGCTTAAGGATGCAGAGACCAACCTTATGACAATTACGGTGAAAAGTGCTCAGGAAAAATACCAAATAGTTCTCCACCTAGTGGTTCTTTCAAAAGTTGGGCCACACACCTCTTGGAAAGATCGAGTGACTTTGGCCTAGCCTTCGATTGGTCTGGTGAAGCAATCGCCATTCCTAGCTGATGAATCAAATGATTCTGAAAGGAACGGGGAAAGTGCGGATCCTGTTTCAGTCTTTAGACTGAAACAGGATCCGCACATTCACCTGTCCCACAAAGGCGCACTTCTCATGTCTGGCGCTAGTCCAACAAACCGAGGACTGACAGAGGCCGTGCACTTGCCACCCCAGAAAAATATCTCATCTCCAAGGAAGTGTCCTTACGCTAACGGTTGAAAAGGGCTCCCGTTCTTGAAACGGTGGTGAAAGGACCGTGAAAGAATAGTGAAAACAGTCCTATCTTCCAAGGCTCCGGTGCCAGGTATGGGAAATACCAAGTTACCTGGGCCTCAGCAGAGGATTCTCTGGGAAAAGCATCCTAGGCTTCAGGATGCAGAGACCGACCTCATGCCTGTTATGGTGCAAAACGCCATGGAAATGGCCAATAATTACCAACATACTGTTGATCTCAAAAGGGTCAGGATGAAATCTGAAGCACGATCCACACTTTTCCCATCTCACGCAAATATGCACTTACCAACTCTGCAGGTAAGCAAACCAAAGGCAGGGCTGACAGAACCCCGCACTTACACCCCACCCAGAAATCTCAAGTACCAGGCAGGATTCTGACGCTAATGCGAGAAACCTGCTCCGGTTCTGAACATCAAGGCGAAACCACCCTGGAATAATACCGAAAAGAACACTTTCTTTGCAGTCTCTAGCACCAACTATTGGAAATGCCAAGTTTACTGGGCCTCGGCCTGCCTTCCTCTGTGAAAACTCCCCTATGCTTAAGGATGCAGAGAACAACCTTAGGACAGTTACGGTGAAAAGTGCTACCTAAAATACCAAATAGTTCTCCACCTAGGGGTTCTTTCCAAAGTTGCGCCACACACCTCTCGGAAAGATCCAGTGACTGCGGCCTAGCCTTCCATTGGTCTGGAGAAGCAATCGCCGTTCCTAGCTGATGAATCAAATGATTCTGAAAGGAACGGAGAAGAGTGCGGATCCTGTTTCAGTCTTTAGACTGAAACAGGATCCGCACTCTTCACCTCTCCCACAAAGGCGCACTTCTCGTGTCTGGCACGAGTCCGACAATCCCAGGACGGACAGAGGCCCTGCACTTGCCACCCCAGAAAAATATCTCATCTCCAAGGAAGGGTCCTTACGCTAACGGTTGAAAACGGCTCCCGTTTTTGAAACGGTGGTGAAAGGACGGTGAAAGAATACTGAAAACAATCCTATCTTCCAAGGCTCCGGTGCCAGGTATGGGAAATACCAAGTTACCTGGGCCTCAGCAGAGGTTTCTCTGCGAAAAGCATCCTAGGCTTCAGGATGCAGAGACCGACCTGATGCCTGTTACGGTGCAAAACGCCATGGAAATGGCCAATAATTACCAACATACTGGTGATCTCAAAAGGGTCAGGATGAAATCTGAAGCACGATCCACACTTTTCCCATCTCACGCAAATATGCACTTACCAACTCTGCAGGTAAGCAAACCAAAGGCAGGGCTGACAGAAGCCCCGCACTTACACCCCACCCAGAAATCTCAACTACCAGGCAGGATTCTGACGCTAATGCCAGAAACCTGCTCGGGTTCTGAACATCATGGCGAAACCACAGTGGAATAATACCGAAAAGAACACTTTCTTTGCAGTCTCTAGCACCAACTATTGGAAATGCCAAGTTTACTGGGCCTCGGCCTGCTTTCCTCTGTGAAAACTCCCCTATGCTTAAGGATGCAGAGACCAACCTTAGGACAGTTACGGGGAAAAGTGCTACGGAAAAATACCAAATAGTTCTCCACCTAGCGGTTCTTTCCATAGTTGGGCCACACACCTCTCGGAAAGATCGAGTGACTGCGGTCTAGCCTTCCATTGGCCTGGAGAAGGAATCGCCGTTCCTAGCTGATGAATCAAATGATTCTGAAAGGAACGGTGAATAGTGCGAATCCTGTTTCAGTCTTTAGACTGAAACAGGATCCACACTATTCCCCTCTCCCACAAAGGCGCAAATCTCGTGTCTGGCGCGAGTCCCACAAACCCAGGACGGACAGAGGCCCTGCACTTGCCACCCCAGAAAAATATCTCATCTCCAAGGAAGGGTCCTTACGCTAACGGTTGAAAAGGGCTCCCGTTCTTGAAACGGTGGTGAAAGGACGGTGAAAGAATACTGACAACAATCCTATCTTCCAAGGCTCCGGTGCCAGGTATGGGAAATACCAAGTTACCTGGGCCTCAGCAGAGGTTTCTCTGCGAAAAGCATCCTAGGCTTCAGGACGCAGAGACCGACCTCATGACTGTTACGGTGCAAAACGCTATGGAAATGGCCAATAATTACCAACATACTGGTGATCTCAAAAGGGTCAGGATGAAATGTGAAGCACGATCCACACTTTTCCCATCTCACGCAAATATGCACTTACCAACTCTGCAGGTAAGCAAACCAAAGGCAGGGCTGACAGAAGCCCCGCACTTACACCCCACCCAGAAATCTCAACTACCAGGCAGGATTCTGATGCTAATGCGAGAAACCTGCTCGGGTTCTGAACATCATGGCAAAACCACAGTGGAATAATCCCGAAAAGAACACTTTCTTTGCAGTCTCTAGCACCAACTATTGGAAATGCCAAGTTTACTGGGCCTCGGCATGCTTTCCTCTGTGAAAACTCCCCTGTGATTGAGGATGCAGAGCCCGACCTTAGGACAGTTACGGGGAAAAGTGCTACGGAAAAATACCAGATAGTTCTCCACCTAGCGGTTCTTTCCAAAGTTGCGCCACACACCTCTCGGAAAGATCCAGTGACTGCGGCCTAGCCTTCCATTGGTCTGGAGAAGGAATCGCCGTTCCTAGCTGATGAATCAAATGATTCTGAAAGGAACGGTGAAAAGTGCGAATCCTGTCGCACTATTCACCTCTCCCACAAAGGCGCACTTCTCGTGTCTGGCGCGAGTCCCACAAACCCAGGACGGACAGACGCCCTGCACTTGCCACCCCAGAAAAATATCTCATCTCCAAGGAAGGGTCCTTACGCTAATGGTTGAAAAGGGCTCCCGTTCTTGAAACGGTGGTGAAAGGACCGTGAAAGAATACTGAAAACAATCCTATCTTCCAAGGTTCCGGTGCCACGTATGGGAAATACCAAGTTACCTGGGTCTCAGCAGAGGTTTCTCTGCGAAAAGCATCCTAGGCTTCAGGATGCAGAGACCGACCTCATGACTGTTACGCTGCAAAACGCTATGGAAATGGCCAATAATTACCAACATACTGGTGATCTCAAAAGGGTCAGGATGAAATCTGAAGCACGATCCACACTTTTCCCATCTCACGCAAATATGCACTTACCAACTCTGCAGGTAAGCAAACCAAAGGCAGGGCTGACAGAAGCCCCGCACTTACACCCCACCCAGAAATCTCAACTACCAGGCAGGATTCTGACGCTAATGCGAGAAACCTGCTCGGGTTCTGAAAATCATGGCGAAACCACAGTGGAATAATACCGAAAAGAACACTTTCTTTGCAGTCTCTAGCACCAACTATTGGAATGCCAAGTTCACTGGGCCTCGGCCTGCTTTCCTCTGTGAAAACTCCCCTATGCTTAAGGATGCAGAGACCAACCTTAGAACAGTTACGGGGAAAAGTGCTACGGAAAAATACCAAATAGTTCTCCACCTAGCGTTTCTTTCCAAAGTGTCGCCACACACCTCTCGGAAAGATCCAGTGACTGCGGCCTAGCCTTCCATTGGTCTGGAGAAGGAATCGCCGTTCCTAGCTGATGAATCAAATGATTCTGAAAGGAACGGTGAAAAGTACGGATCCTGTTTCCATCTTTAGACTGAAACAGGATCCGCACTATTCACCTCTCCCACAAAGGCGCTCTTCTCGTGTCTGGCGCGAGTCCCACAAACCCAGGACGGACAGAGGCCCTGTACTTGCCACCCCAGAAAAATATCTCATCTCCAAGGAAGGGTCCTTACGCTAACGGTTGAAAACGGCTCCCGTTCTTGAAACGGTGGTGAAAGGACGGTGAAAAAATACTGAAAACAATCCTATCTTCCAAGGCTCCGGTTCCAGGTATGGGAAATACCAAGTTACCTGGGCCTCAGCAAAGGTTTCTCTGCGAAAAGCATCCTAGGCTTCAGGATGCAGAGACCGACCTCATGCCTGTTACGGTGCAAAACGCCATGGAAAAGCCAATAATTACCAACATAGTGGTGATATCAAAAGGGTCAGGATGAAATCTGAAGCACGATCCACACTTATCCCATCTCACGCAAATATGCACTTACCAACTCTGCAGGTCAGCAAACCAAAGGCAGGGCTGACAGAAGCCCCGCACTTACACCCCACCCAGAAATCTCAACTAACAGGCAGGATTCTGACGCTAATGCGAGAAACCTGCTCGGGTTCTGAACATCATGATGAAACCACAGTGGAATAATACCGAAAAGAACACTTTCTTTGCAGTCTCTAGCACCAACTACTGGAAATGCCAAGTTTACTGGGCCTCGGTCTGCTTTCCTCTGTGAAAACTTCCCTATGCTTAAGGATGCAGAGACCAAACTTAGGACAGTTACGGGGAAAAGTGCTACGGAAAAATACCAAATAGTTCTCCACCTAGCGGTTCTTTCCAAAGTTGCACCACACACCTCTCGGAAAGATCGAGTGACTGCGGCCTAGCTTTCGATTGGTCTGGAGAAGGAATCGCCGTTCCTAGCTGAGGAATCAAATGATTCTGAAAGGAACGGTGAAAAGTGTGGATCCTGTTTCAGTCTTTAGACTGAAACAGGATCCGCACTATTCACCTCTCCCACAAAGGCGCACTTCTCGTGTCTGGCGCGAGTCCCACAAACCCAGGACGGACAGAGGCCCTGCACTTGCCACCCCAGAAAAACATCTCATCTCCAAGGAAGGGTCCTTACGCTAACTGTTGAAAAGGGCTCCCTGTTCTTGAAACGGTGGTGAAAGGACGGTGAAAGAATACTGAAAACAATCCTATCTTCCAAGGCTCCGGTGCCAGGTATGGGAAATACCAAGTTACCTGGGCCTCAGCAGAGGTTTCTCTGCGAAAAGCATCCTAGGCTTCAGGATGCAGAGACCGACCTCATCACTGTTACGGTGCAAAACGCCATGGAAATGGCCAATAATTACCAACATACTGGTGATCTCAAAAGGGTCAGGATGAAATCTGAAGCACGATCCACACTTTTCCCATGTCACGCAAATATGCACTTACCAACTCTGCGGGTAAGCAAACCAAAGGCAGGGCTGACAGAAGCCCCGCAGTTACACCCCACCCAGAAATCTCAACTACCAGGCAGGATTCTGACGCTAATGCCAGAAACCTGCTCGGGTTCTGAACATCATGGCGAAACCACAGTGGAATAATACCGAAAAGAACACTTTCTTTGCAGTCTCTAGCACCAACTATTGCAAATGCCAAGTTTACTGGGCCTCGGCCTGCTTTCCTCTGTGAAAACTCCCCTATGCTTAAGGATGCAGAGACCAACCTTAGGACACTTACGGGGAAAAGTGCTACGGAAAAATACCAAATAGTTCTCCACCTAGCAGTTCTTTCCAAAGTTGCGCCACACACCTCTCGGAAAGATCGAATGACTGCGGCCTAGCCTTCGATTGGTCTGGAGAAGGAATCGCCGTTCCTAGGTGATGAATCAAATGATTCTGAAAGGAACGGTGAAAAGTGTGGATCCTGTTTCAGTCTTTAGACTGAAACAGGATCCGCACTATTCACCTCTCCCACAAAGGCGCACTTCTCGTGTCTGGCGCGAGTCCCACAAACCCAGGACGGACAGAGGCCCTGCACTTGCCACCCCAGAAAAACATCTCATCTCCAAGGAAGGGTCCTTACGCTAACTGTTGAAAAGGGCTCCCTGTTCTTGAAACGGTGGTGAAAGGACGGTGAAAGAATACTGAAAACAATCCTATCTTCCAAGGCTCCGGTGCCAGGTATGGGAAATACCAACTTACCTGGGCCTCAGCAGAGGTTTCTCTGCGAAAAGCATCCTAGGCTTCAGGATGCAGAGACCGACCTCATAACTGTTACGGTGCAAAACGCCATGGAAATGGCCAATAATTACCAACATACTGGTGATCTCGAAAGGGTCAGGATGAAATCTGAAGCACGATCCACACTTTTCCCATCTCACGCAAATATGCACTTACCAACTCTGCAGGTAAGCAAACCAAAGGCAGGGCTGACAGAAGCCCCGCACTTACACCCCACACAGAAATATCAACTACCAGGCAGGATTCTGACGCTAATGCGAGAAACCTGCTCGGGTTCTGAACATAATGGCGAAACCACAGTGGAATAATACCGAAAAGAACACTTTCTTTGCAGTCTCTAGCACCAACTATTGTAAATGCCACGTTTACTGGGCCTCGGCCTGCTTTCCTCTGTGAAAACTCCCCTATGCTTAAGGATGCAGAGACCAACCTTAGGGCAGTTACGGGGAAAAGTGCTACGGAAAAATACCAAATAGTTCTCCACCTAGCGGTTCTTTCCAAAGTTGCGCCACACACCTCTCGGAAAGATCGAGTGACTGCGGCCTAGCCTTCCATTGGTCTGGAGAAGGAATCGCCGTTCCTAGCTGATGAATCAAATGATTCTGAAAGGAACGGTGAAAAGTGCGGATCCTGTTTCAGTCTTTAGACTGAAACAGGATCCGCACTATTCACCTCTCCCACAAAGGCGCACTTCTCGTGTCTGGCGCGAGTCCCACAAACCCAGGACGGACAGAGGCCCTGTACTTGCCACACCAGAAAAATATCTCATCCCCAAGGAAGTGTCCTTACGCTTACGGTTGAAAAGGGCTCCCGTTCTTGAAACGGTGGTGAAAGGACGGTGAAAGAATACTGAAAACAATCCTATCTTCCAAGGCTATGGTGCCAGGTATGGGAAATACCAAGTTACCTGGGCCTCAGCAGAGGTTTCTCTGCGAAAAGCATCCTAGGCTTCAGGACGCAGAGACCGACCTCATGACTGTTACGGTGCAAAACGCCATGGAAATGGCCAATAATTACCAACATACTGGTGATCTCAAAAGGGTCAGGATGAAATCTGAATCACGATCCACACTTTTCCCATCTCACGCAATTATGCACTTACCAACTCTGCAGGTAAGCAAACCAAAGGCAGGGCTGACAGAAGCCCCGCACATACACCCCACCCAGAACTCTCAACTACCAGGCAGGATTCTGACGCTAATGCGAGAAACCTGCTCGGGTTCTGAACATCATGGCGAAACCACAGTGGAATAATACCGAAAAGAACACTTTCTTTGCAGTCTCTAGCACCAACTACTGGAAATGCCAAGTTTACTGGGACTCGGCCTGCTTTCCTCTGTGAAAACTCCCCTATGCTTAAGGATGCAGAGACCAACCATAGGACAGTTACGGGGAAAAGTGCTACGGAAAAATACCAAATAGTTCTCCACCTAGCGGTTTTTCCAAAGTGTCGCCACACACCTCTAGGAAAGATCCAGTGACTGCGGCCTAGCCTTCCATTGGTCTGGAGAAGGAATCGCCGTTCCTAGCTGATGAATCAAATGATTCTGAAAGGAACGGTGAAAAGTACGGATCCTGTTTCCGTCTTTAGACTGAAACAGGATCCGCACTATTCACCTCTCCCACAAAGGCGCTCTTCTCGTGTATGGCGCGAGTCCCACAAACCCAGGACGGACAGAGGCCCTGTACTTGCCACCCCAGAAAAATATCTCATCTCCAAGGAAGGGTCCTTACGCTAACGGTTGAAAACGGCTCCTGTTCTTGAAACGGTGGTGAAAGGACGGTGAAAAAATACTGAAAACAATCCTATCTTCCAAGGCTCCGGTGCCAGGTATGGGAAATACCAAGTTACCTGGGCCTCAGCAAAGGTTTCTCTGCGAAAAGCATCCTAGGCTTCAGGATGCAGAGACCGACCTCATGCTTGTTACGGTGCAAAACGCCATGGAAAAGCCAATAATTACCAACATACTGGTGATATCAAAAGGGTCAGGATGAAATCTGAAGCACGATCCACACTTTTCCCATCTCACGCAAATATGCACTTACCAACTCTGCAGGTCAGCAAACCAAAGGCAGGGCTGACAGAAGCCCCGCACATAAACCCCACCCAGAACTCTCAACTACCAGGCAGGATTCTGACGCTAATGCGAGAAACCTGCTCGGGTTCTGAACATCATGGCGAAACCACAGTGGAATAATACCGAAAAGAACACTTTCTTTGCAGTCTCTAGCACCAACTATTGTAAATGCCGCGTTTACTGGGCCTCGGCCTGCTTTCCTCTGTGAAAACTCCCCTATGCTTAAGGATGCAGAGACCAATCATAGGGCAGTTACGGGGAAAAGTGCTACGGAAAAATACCAAATAGTTCTCCACCTAGCGGTTCTTTCCAAAGTTGCGCCACACAGCTCTCGGAAAGATCGAGTGACTGCGGCCTAGCCTTTCATTGGTCTGGAGAAGGAATCGCCGTTCCTATCTGATGAATCAAATGATTCTGAAAGGAACGGGGAAAAGTGCGGATCCTGTTTCAGTCTTTAGACTGAAACAGGATTCGCACTATTCACCTATCCCACAAAGGCGCACTTCTCGTGTCTGGCGCGAGTCCCACAAACCCAGGACGGACAGAGGCCCTGCACTTGCCACCCCAGAAAAACATCTCATCTCCAAGGAAGGGTCCTTACGCTAACTGTTGAAAAGGGCTACCTGTTCTTGAAACGGTGGTGAAAGGACGGTGAAAGAATACTGAAAACAATCCTATCTTCCAAGGCTCCGGTGCCAGGTATGGGAAATACCAAGTTACCTGGGCCTCAGCAGAGGTTTCTCTGCGAAAAGCATCCTAGGCTTCAGGATGCAGAGACCGACCTCATGACTGTTACGGTGCAAAACGCCATGGAAATGGCCAATAATTACCAACATACTGGTGATCTCGAAAGGGTCAGGATGAAATCTGAAGCACGATCCACACTTTTCCCATCTCACGCAAATATGCACTTACCAACTCTGCAGGTAAGCAAACCAAAGGCAGGGCTGACAGAAGCCCCGCACTTACACCCCACCCAGAAATCTCAACTACCAGGCAGGATTCTGACGCTAATGCGAGGAACCTGCTCGGGTTCTGAACATCATGGCGAAACCACAGTGGAATAATACCGAAAAGAACACTTTCTTTGCAGTCTGTAGCACCAACTATTTGAAATGCCAAGTTTACTGGGCCTCGGCCTGCTTTCCTCTGTGAAAACTCCCCTATGCTTAAGGATGCAGAGACCAACCTTAGGACACTTACGGGGAAAAGTGCTACGGAAAAATACCAAATAGTTCTCCACCTAGCGGTTCTTTCCAAAATTGCGCCACACACCTCTCGGAAAGATCGAGTGACTGCGGCCTAGCCTTCCATTGGTCTGGAGAAGGAATCGCCGTTCCTAGGTGATGAATCAAATGATTCTGAAAGGAACGGTGAAGAGTGCGGATCCTGTTTCAGTCTTTAGACTGAAACAGGATCCGCAATATTCACCTCTCCCACAAAGGCGTACTTCTCGTGTCTGGCGCGAGTCCCACAAACCCAGGACGGACAGAGGCCCTGCACTTGCCACCCCAGAAAAATATCTCATCTCCAAGGAAGGGTCCTTATGCTAATGGTTGAAAAGGGCTCCCGTTCTTGAAACGGTGGTGAAAGGACGGTGAAAGAATACTGAAAACAATCCTTTCTTCCAAGGCTCCGGTGCCAGGTATGGGAAATACCAAGTTACCTGGGCCTCAGCAGAGGTTTCTCTGCGAAAAGCATCCTAGGCTTCAGGATGCAGAGACCGACCTCATGACTGTTACGGTGAAAAACGCCATAGAAATGGCCAATAATTGCCAACATACTGGTGATCTCAAAAGGGTCAGGATGAAATCTGAAGCACGATCCACACTTTTCCCATCTCACCAAATATGCACTTACCAATTCTGCAGGTAAGCAAACCAAAGGCAGGGCTGACAGAAGCCCCGCACTTACACCCCACCCAGAAATCTCAACTACCAGGCAGGATTCTGACGCTAATGCGAGAAACTTGCTCGGGTTTTGAACATCATGTCGAAACCACAGTGGAATAATACCGAAAGGAACACTTTCTTTGCAGTCTCTAGCACCAACTATTGGAAATGCCAAGTTTACTGGGCCTCGGCCTGCTTTCCTCTGTGAAAACTCCCCTATGCTTAAGGATGCAGAGACCAACCTTAGGACACTTACGGGGAAAGGTGCTACGGAAAAATACCAAATAGTTCTCCACCTGGCGGTTCTTTCCAAAGTTGCGCCACACACCTCTCGGAAAGATAGAGTGACTGCGGCCTAGCCTTCCATTGGTCTGGAGAAGGAATCGCCGTTCCTAGCTGATGAATCAAATGATTCTGAAAGGAACGGTGAAAAGTGCGGATCCTGTTTCAGTCTTATACTGAAACAGGATCCGCACTATTCACCTCTCCCACAAAGGCGCACTTGTCGTGTCTGGCGCGAGTCCCACAAACCCAGGACGGACAGAGGCCCTGCACTTGCCACCCCAGAAAAATATCTCATCTCCAAGGAAGGGGTTTACGCTAACGGTTGAAAAGGGCTCCCGTTCTTGAAACGGTGGTGAAAGGACGGTGAAAAAATACTGAAAACAATCCTATCTTCCAAGGCTCCGGTGCCAGGTATGGGAAATACCAAGTTACCTGGGCCTCAGCAGAGGTTTCTCTGCGAAAAGCATCCTAGGCTTCAGGATGCAGAGACCGACCTCATGCTTGTTACGGTGCAAAACGCCATGGAAAAGCCAATAATTACCAACATACTGGTGATATCAAAAGGGTCAGGATGAAATCTGAAGCACGATCCACACTTATCCCATCTCACGCAAATATGCACTTACCAACTCTGCAGGTCAGCAAACCAAAGGCAGGGCTGACAGAAGCCCCGCACTTACACCCCACCCAGAAATCTCAACTACCAGGCAGGATTCTGACGCTAATGCGAGAAACCTGCTCGGGTTCTGAACATCATGGCGAAACCACAGTGGAATAATACAGAAAAGAACACTTTCTTTGCAGTCTGTAGCACCAACTATTGGAAATGCCACGTTTACTGGGCCTCGGCCTGCTTTCCTCTGTGAAAACTACCCTATGCGTAAGGATGCAGAGACCAACCTTAGGGCAGTTACGGGGAAAAGTGCTACGGAAAAATACCAAATAGTTCTCCACCTAGCGGTTCTTTCCAAAGTTGCGCCACACACCTCTCGGAAAGATCGAGTGACTGCGGCCTAGCCTTCCATTGGTATGGGAAAGAATCGCCGTTCCTAGCTGATGAATCAAATGATTCTGAAAGGAACGGTGAAAAGTGCGGATCCTGTTTCAGTCTTTAGACTGAAACAGGATCCGCACTATTCACCTCTCCCACAAAGGCGCACTTCCCGTGTCTGGCGCGAGTCCCACAAACCCAGGACAAACACAGGCCCTGCACTTGCCACCCCAGAAAAATATCTCATCTCCAAGGAAGGGTCCTTACGCTAACGGTTGAAAAGGGCTCCCTTTCTTGAAACGGTGGTGAAAGGACGGGGAAAGAATACTGAAAACAATCCTATCTTCCAAGGCTCCGGTGCCAGGTATGGGAAATACCAAGTTACCTGGGCCTCAGCAGAGGTTTCTCTGCGAAAAGCATCCTAGGCTTCAGGATGCAGAGACCGACCTGATGCCTGTTACGGTGCAAAACGCCATGGAAATGGCCAATAATTACCAACATACTGGTGATCTCAAAAGGGTCAGGATGAAATCTGAAGCACGATCCACACTTTTCCCATCTCACGCAAATATGCACTTACCAACTCCGCAGGTAAGCAAACCAAAGGCAGGGCTGACAGGAGCCCCGCACATACACAACACCCAGAAATCTCAACTACCAGGCAGGATTCTGACGCTAATGCGAGAAACCTGCTCGGGTTCTGAACATCATGGCGAAACCACAGTGGAATAATACCGAAAAGAACACTTTCTTTGCAGTCTCTAGCACCAACTATTGGAATGCCAAGTTCACTGGGCCTCGGCCTGCTTTCCTCTGTGAAAACACCCCTATGCTTAAGGATGCAGTGACCAACCTTAGGACAGTTACGGGGAAAAGTGCTACGGAAAAATACCAAGGAGTTCTCCACCTAGCGTTTCTTTCCAAAGTGTCGCCACACACCTCTCGGAAAGACCCAGTGACTGCGGCCTAGCCTTCCATTGGTCTGGAGAAGGAATCGCCGTTCCTAGCTGATGAATCAAATTATTCTGAAAGGACCGGTGAAAAGTACGGATCCTGTTTCCGTCTTTAGACTGAAACAGTATCCGCACTATTCACCTCTCCCACAAAGGCGCACTTCTCGTGTCTGGCGCGAGTCCCACAAACCCAGGACGGACAGGGGCCCTGTACTTGCCACCCCAGAAAAATATCTCATCTCCAAGGAAGGGTCCTTACGCTAACGGTTGAAAACGGCTCCCGTTCTTGAAACGGTGGTGAAAGGACGGTGAAAGAATACTGAAAACAATCCTATCTTCCAAGGCTCCGGTGCCAGGTATGGGAAATACCAAGTTACCTGGGCCTCAGCAGAGGTTTCTCTGCGAAAAGCATCCTAGGCTTCAGGATGCAGAGACCGACCTCATGCTTGTTACGGTGCAAAACGCCATGGAAAAGCCAATAATTACCAACATACTGGTGATATCAAAAGGGTCAGGATGAAATCTGAAGCACGATCCACACTTATCCCATCTCACGCAAATATGCACTTACCAACTCTGCAGGTCAGCAAACCATAGGGAGGGCTGACAGAAGCCCCGCACTTACACCCCACCCAGAAATCTCAACTACCAGGCAGGATTCTGACGCTAATGCGAGAAACCTGCTCGGGTTCTGAACATCATGGCGAAACCACAGTGGAATAATACCGAAAAGAACACTTTCTTTGCAGTCTCTAGCACCAACTATTGTAAATGCCGCGTTTACTGGGCCTCGGCCTGTTTCCTCTGTGAAAACTCCCCTATGCTTAAGGATGCAGAGACCAACCTTAGGGCAGTTACGGGGAAAAGTGCTACGGAAAAATACCAAATAGTTCTCCACCTAGCGGTTCTTTCCAAAGTTGCGCCACACACTTCTCGGAAAGATCGAGTGACTGCGGCCTAGCCTTCCATTGGTCTGGAGAAGGAATCGCCGTTCCTAGCTGATGAATCAAATGATTCTGAAAGGAACGGTGAAAAGTGCGGATCCTGTTTCAGTCTTTAGACTAAAACAGGATCCGCACTATTCACCTCTCCCACAAAGGCGCACTTCTCGTGTCTGGCGCGAGTCCCACAAACCCAGGACGGACAGAGGCCCTGTACTTGCCACACCAGAAAAATATCTCATCTCCAAGGAAGGGTCCTTACGCTTACGGTTGAAAAGGGCTCCCGTTCTTGAAACGGTGGTGAAAGGACGGTGAAAGAATACTGAAAACAATCCTATCTTCCAAGGCTACGGTGCCAGGTATGGGAAATACCAAGTTACCTGGGCCTCAGCAGAGGTTTCTCTGCGAAAAGCATTCTAGGCTTCAGGATGCAGAGACCGACCTCATGCTTGTTACGGTGCAAAACGCCATGGAAATGGCCAATAATTACCAACATAATGGTGATCTCAAAAGGGTCAGGATGAAATCTGAAGCACGATCCACACTTTTCCCATCTCACGCAAATATGCACTTACCAACTCTGCAGGTCAGCAAACCAAAGGCAGGGCTGACAGAAGCCCCGCACATACACCCCACCCAGAACTCTCAACTACCAGGCAGGATTCTGACGCTAATGCGAGAAACCTGCTCGGGTTCTGAACATCATGGCGAAACCACAGTGGAATAATACCGAAAAGAACACTTTCTTTGCAGTCTCTAGCACCAACTACTGGAAATGCCAAGTTTACTGGGCCTCGGCCTGCTTTCCTCTGTGAAAACTCCCCTATGCTTAAGGATGCAGAGACCAACCATAGGACAGTTACGGGGAAAAGTGCTACGGAAAAATACCAAATAGTTCTCCACCTAGCGGTTCTTTCCAAAGTTGCGCCACACACCTCTCGGAAAGATCCAGTGACTGCGGCCTAGCTTTCGATTGGTCTGGAGAAGGAATCGCTGTTCCTAGCTGATGAATCAAATGATTCTGAAAGGAACGGTGATAAGTGCGGATCCTGTTTCAGTCTTTAGACTGAAACAGGATCCGCACTATTCACCTCTCCCACAAAGGCGCACTTCTCGTGTCTGGCGCGAGTCCAACAAACCGAGGACGGACAGAGGACCTGCACTTGCCACCCCAGAAAAATATCTCATCTCCAAGGAAGGGTCCTTACGCTAACGGTTGAAAAGGGCTCCCGTTCTTGAAACGGTGGTGAAAGGACGGTGAAAGAATACTGAAAACAATCCTATCTTCCAAGGCTCCGGTGCCAGGTATGGGAAATACCAAGTTACCTGGGCCTCAGCAGAGGTTTCTCTGCGAAAAGCATCCTAGGCTTCAGGATGCAGAGACCGACCTCATGCCTGTTACGGTGCAAAACGCCATGGAAATGGCCAATAATTACCAATATACTGGTGATCTCAAAAGGGTCAGGATGAAATCTGAAGCACGATCCACACTTTTCCCATCTCACGCAAATATGGACTTACCAACTCTGCAGGTAAGCAAACCAGAGGCAGGGCTGACAGAAGCCCCGCACTTACACCCCACCCAGAAATCTCAACTACCAGGCAGGATTCTGACGCTAATGCGAGAAACCTGCTCGGGTTCTGAACATCATGGCGAAACCACAGTGGAATAATACCGAAAAGAACACTTTCTTTGCAGTCTCTAGCACCAACTATTGGAAATGCCAAGTTTACTGGGCCTCGGCCTGCTTTCCTCTGTGAAAACTCCCCTATGCTTAAGGATGCAGAGACCAACCTTAGGACACTTACGGGGAAAAGTGCTACCGAAAAATACCAAATAGTTCTCCACCTAGCAGTTCTTTCCAAAGTTGCGCCACACACCTCTCGGAAAGATCGAGTGACTGCGGCCTAGCCTTCGATTGGTCTGGAGAAGGAATCGCCGTTCCTAGCTGATGAATCAAATGACTCTGAAAGGAACGGTGAAAAGTGCGGATCCTGTTTCAGTCTTTAGACTGAAACAGGATCCGCACTATTCACCTCTCCCACAAAGGCGCACTTCTCGTGTCTGGAGCGAGTCCCACAAACCCAGGACGGACAGAGGCCCTGCACTTGCCACCCCAGAAAAACATCTCATCTCCAAGGAAGGGTCCTTACGCTAACTGTTGAAAAGGGCTTCCTGTTCTTGAAACGGTGGTGAAAGGACGGTGAAAGAATACTGAAAACAATCCTATCTTCCAAGGCTCCGGTGCCAGGTATGGGAAATACCAAGTTACCTGGGCCTCAGCAGAGGTTTCTCTGCGAAAAGCATCCTAGGCTTCAGGATGCAGAGACCGACCTCATAACTGTTACGGTACAAAACGCCACGGAAATGGCCAATAATTACCAACATACTGGTGATCTCGAAAGGGTCAGGATGAAATCTGAAGCACGATCCACACTTTTCCCATCTCACGCAAATATGCACTTACCAAATCTGCAGGTAAGCAAACCAAAGGCAGGGCTGACAGAAGCCCCACACTTACACCCCACCCAGAAACCTCAACTACCAGGCAGGATTCTGACGCTAATGCGAGAAACCTGCTCGGGTTCTGAACATCATGGCGAAACCACAGTGGAATAATACCGAAAAGAACACTTTCTTTGCAGTCTCTAGCACCAACTATTGGAATGCCAAGTTCACTGGGCCTCGGCCTGCTTTCCTCTGTGAAAACTCCCCTATGCTTAAGGATGCAGAGACCAACCTTAGAACAGTTACGGGGAAAAGTGCTACGGAAAAATACCAAATAGTTCTCCACCTAGCGGTTCTTTCCAAAGTTGCGCCACACACCTCTCGGAAAGATCCAGTGACTGCGGCCTAGCCTTCCATTGGTCTGGAGAAGGAATCGCCGTTCCTAGCCGATGAATCAAATGATTCTGAAAGGAACGGTGAAAAGTGCGGATCCTGTTTCAGTCTTTAGACTGAAACAGGATCCGCACTATTCACCTCTCCCACAAAGGCGCACTTCTCCTGTCTGGCGCGAGTCCCACAAACCCAGGACGGACAGAGGCCCTGCACTTGCCACACCAGAAAAATATCTCATCTCCAAGGAAGGGTCCTTACGCTTACGGTTGAAAAGGGCTCCCGTTCTTGAAACGGTGGTGAAAGGACGGTGAAAGAATACTGAAAACAATCCTATCTTCCAAGGCTACGGTGCCAGGTATGGGAAATACCAAGTTACCTGGGCCTCAGCAGAGGTTTCTCTGCGAAAAGCAGCCTAGGCTTCAGGATGCAGAGACCGACCTCATGCTTGTTACGGTGCAAAACGCCATGGAAATGGCCAATAATTACCAACATACTGGTGATCTCAAAAGGGTCAGGATGAAATCTGAATCACGATCCACACTTTTCCCATCTCACGCAAATATGCACTTACCAACTCTGCAGGTCAGCAAACCAAAGGCAGGGCTGACAGAAGCCCCGCACATACACCCCACCCAGAACTCTCAACTACCAGGCAGGATTCTGACGCTAATGCGAGAAACCTGCTCGGGTTCTGAACATCATGGCGAAACCACAGTGGAATAATACCGAAAAGAACACTTTCTTTGCAGTCTCTAGCACCAACTACTGGAAATGCCAAGTTTACTGGGCCTCGGCCTGCTTTCCTCTGTGAAAACTCCCCTATGCTTAAGGATGCAGAGACCAACCATAGGACAGTTACGGGGAAAAGTGCTACGGAAAAATACCAAATAGTTCTCCACCTAGCGGTTCTTTCCAAAGTTGCGCCACACACCTCTCGGAAAGATCGAGTGACTGCGGCCTAGCTTTCGATTGGTCTGGAGAAGGAATCGCTGTTCCTAGCTGATGAATCAAATGATTCTGAAAGGAACGGTGATAAGTGTGGATCCTGTTTCAGTCTTTAGACTGAAACAGGATCCGCACTATTCACCTCTCCCACAAAGGCGCACTTCTCGTGTCTGGCGCGAGTCCAACAAACCCAGGACGGACAGAGGCCCTGCACTTGCCACCCCAGAAAAATATCTCATCTCCAAGGAAGGGTCCTTACGCTAACGGTTGAAAAGGGCTCCCGTTCTTGAAACGGTGGTGAAAGGACGGTGAAAGAATACTGAAAACAATCCTATCTTCCAAGGCTCCGGTGCCAGGTATGGGAAATACCAAGTTACCTGGGCCTCAGCAGAGGTTTCTCTGCGAAAAGCATCCTAGGCTTCAGGATGCAGAGACCGACCTGATGCCTGTTACGGTGCAAAACTCCATGGAAATGGCCAATAATTACCAACATACTGGTGATCTCAAAAGGGTCAGGATGAAATCTGAAGCACGATCCACACTTTTTCCATCTCACGCAAATATGCACTTACCAACTCCGCAGGTAAGCAAACCAAAGGCAGGGCTGACAGGAGCCCCGCACATACACAACACCCAGAAATCTCAACTACCAGGCAGGATTCTGACGCTAATGCGAGAAACCTGCTCGGGTTCTGAACATCATGGCGAAACCACAGTGGAATAATACCGAAAAGAACACTTTCTTTGCAGTCTCTAGCACCAACTATTGGAATGCCAAGTTCACTGGGCCTCGGCCTGCTTTCCTCTGTGAAAACACCCCTATGCTTAAGGATGCAGAGACCAACCTTAGGACAGTTACGGGGAAAAGTGCTACGGAAAAATACCAAAGAGTTCTCCACCTAGCGTTTCTTTCCAAAGTGTCGCCACACACCTCTCGGAAAGATCCAGTGACTGCGGCCTAGCCATCCATTGGTCTGGAGAAGGAATCGCCGTTCCTAGCTGATGAATCAAATGATTCTGAAAGGAACGGTGAAAAGTGCGGATCCTGTTTCAGTCTTTAGACTAAAACAGGATCCGCACTATTCACCTCTCCCACAAAGGCGCACTTCTCATGTATGGCGTGAGTCCCACAAACCCAGGACGGACAGAGGCCCTGTACTTGCCACACCAGAAAAATATCTCATCTCCAAGGAAGGGTCCTTACGCTTACGGTTGAAAAGGGCTCCCGTTCTTGAAACGGTGGTGAAAGGACGGTGAAAGAATACTGAAAAGAATCCTATCTTCCAAGGCTACGGTGCCAGGTATGGGAAATACCAAGTTACCTGGGCCTCAGCAGAGGTTTCTCTGCGAAAAGCATCCTAGGCTTCAGGATGCAGAGACCGACCTCATGCTTGTTGCGGTGCAAAACGCCATGGAAATGGCCAATAATTACCAACATACTGGTGATCTCAAAAGGGTCAGGATGAAATCTGAATCACGTTCCACACTTTTCCCATCTCACGCAAATATGCACTTACCAACTCTGCAGGTCAGCAAACCAAAGGCAGGGCTGACAGAAGCCCCGCACATACACCCCACCCAGAACTCTCAACTACCAGGCAGTATTCTGACGCTAATGCGAGAAACCTGCTCGGGTTCTGAACATCATGGCGAAACCACAGTGGAATAATACCGAAAAGAACACTTTCTTTGCAGTCTCTAGCACCAACTACTGGAAATGCCAGGTTTACTGGGCCTCGGACTGCTTTCCTCTGTGAAAACTCCCCTATGCTTAAGGATGCAGAGACCAACCATAGGACAGTTACGGGGAAAAGTGCTACGGAAAAATACCAAATAGTTCTCCACCTAGCGGTTCTTTCCAAAGTTGCGCCACACACCTCTCGGAAAGATCGAGTGACTGCGGCCTAGCTTTCGATTGGTCTGGAGAAGGAATCGCTGTTCCTAGCTGATGAATCAAATGATTCTGAAAGGAACGGTGATAAGTGTGGATCCTGTTTCAGTCTTTAGACTGAAACAGGATCCGCACTATTCACCTCTCCCACAAAGGCGCACTTCTCGTGTCTGGCGCGAGTCCAACAAACCCAGGACGGACAGAGGCCCTGCACTTGCCACCCCAGAAAAACATCTCATCTCCAAGGAAGGGTCCTTACGCTAACTGTTGAAAAGGGCTCCCTGTTCTTGAAACGGTGGTGAAAGGACGGTGAAAGAATACTGAAAACAATCCTATCTTCCAAGGCTCCGGTGCCAGGTATGGGAAATACCAAGTTACCTGGGCCTCAGCAGAGGTTTCTCTGCGAAAAGCATCCTAGGCTTCAGGATGCAGAGACCGACCTCATGACTGTTACGGTGCAAAACGCCATGGAAATGGCCAATAATTACCAACATACTGGTGATCTCAAAAGGGTCAGGATGAAATCTGAAGCACGATCCACACTTTTCCCATCTCACGCAAATATGCCCTTACCAACTCTGCAGGGAAGCAAACCAAAGGCAGGGCTGACAGCAGCCCCGCACTTACACCCCACCCAGAAATCTCAACTACCAGGCAGGATTCTGACGCTAATGCGAGAAACCTGCTCGGGTTCTGAACATCATGGCGAAACCACAGTGGAATAATACCGAAAAGAACACTTTCTTTGCAGTCTGTAGCACCAACTATTTGAAATGCCAAGTTTACTGGGCCTCGGCCTGCTTTCCTCTGTGAAAACTCCCCTATGCTTAAGGATGCAGAGACCAACCTTAGGACACTTACGGGGAAAAGTGCTATGGAAAAATACCAAATAGTTCTCCACCTAGCGGTTCTTTCCAAAGTTGCGCCACACACCTCTCGGAAAGATCGAGTGACTGCGGCCTAGCCTTCCATTGGTCTGGAGAAGGAATCACCGTTCCTAGCTGATGAATCAAATGATTCTGAAAGGAACGGTGAAGAGTGCGGATCCTGTTTCAGTCTTTAGACTGAAACAGGATCCGCAATATTCACCTCCCCCACACAGGCGTACTTCTCGTGTCTGGCGCGAGTCCCACAAACCCAGGACGGACAGAGGCCCTGCACTTGCCACCCCAGAAAAATATCTCATCTCCAAGGAAGGGTCCTTACGCTAACGGTTGAAAAGGGCTCCCGTTCTTGAAACGGTGGTGAAAGGACGGGGAAAGAATACTGAAAACAATCCTATCTTCCAAGGCTCCGGTGCCAGGTATGGGAAATACCAAGTTACCTGGGCCTCAGCAGAGGTTTCTCTGCGAAAAGCATCCTAGGCTTCAGGATGCAGAGACCGACCTCATGCTTGTTATGGTGCAAAACGCTATGGAAAAGCCAATAATTACCAACATACTGGTGATCTCAAAAGGGTCAGGATGAAATCTGAAGCACGATCCACACTTTTCCCATCTCACGGAAATATGCACTTACCAACTCTGCAGGTAAGCAAACCAAAGGCAGGGCTGACAGAAGCCCCGCACTTACACCCCACCCAGAAATCTCAACTACCAGGCAGGATTCTGACGCTAATGCGAGAAACCTGCTCGGGTTCTGAACATCATGGCGAAACCACAGTGGAATAATACCGAAAAGAACACTTTCTTTGCAGTCTCTAGCACCAACTACTGGAAATGCCAAGTTTACTGGGCCTCGGTCTGCTTTCCTCTGTGAAAACTTCCCTATGCTTAAGGATGCAGAGACCAAACTTAGGACAGTTACGGGGAAAAGTGCTACGGAAAAATACCAAATAGTTCTCCACCTAGCGGTTCTTTCCAAAGTTGCGCCACACACCTCTCGGAAAGATCGAGTGACTGCGGCCTAGCCTTCCATTGGTCTGGAGAAGGAATCGCCGTTCCTAGCTGATGAATCAAATGATTCTGAAAGGAACGGTGAAAAGTGCGGATCCTGTTTCAGTCTTTAGACTAAAACAGGATCCGCACTATTCACCTCTCCCACAAAGGCGCACTTCTCATGTCTGGCGTGAGTCCCACAAACCCAGGACGGACAGAGGCCCTGTACTTGCCACACCAGAAAAATATCTCATCTCCAAGGAAGGGTCCTTACGCTTACGGTTGAAAAGGGCTCCCGTTCTTGAAACGGTGGTGAAAGGACGGTGAAAGAATACTGAAAACAATCCTATCTTCCAAGGCTCCGGTGCCAGCTATGGGAAATACCAAGTTACCTGGGCCTCAGCAGAGGTTTCTCTGCGAAAAGCATCCTAGGCTTCAGGATGCAGAGACCGACCTCATGACTGTTACGGTGCAAAACGCCATGGAAATGGCCAATAATTACCAACATACTGGTGATCTCAAAAGGGTCAGGATGAAATCTGAAGCACAATCCACACTTTTCCCATCTCACGCAAATATGCCCTTACAAACTCTGCAGGGAAGCAAACCAAAGGCAGGGCTGACAGCAGCCCCGCACTTACACCCCACCCAGAAATCTCAACTACCAGGCAGGATTCTGACGCTAATGCGAGAAACCTGCTCGGGTTCTGAACATCATGGCGAAACCACAGTGGAATAATACCGAAAAGAACACTTTCTTTGCAGTCTGTAGCACCAACTATTTGAAATGCCAAGTTTACTGGGCCTCGGCCTGCTTTCCTCTGTGAAAACTCCCCTATGCTTAAGGATGCAGAGACCAACCTTAGGACACTTACGGGGAAAAGTGCTATGGAAAAATACCAAATAGTTCTCCACCTAGCGGTTCTTTCCAAAGTTGCGCCACACACCTCTCGGAAAGATCGAGTGACTGCGGCCTAGCCTTCCATTGGTCTGGAGAAGGAATCGCCGTTCCTAGCTGATGAATCAAATGATTCTGAAAGGAACGGTGAAGAGTGCGGATCCTGTTTCAGTCTTTAGACTGAAACAGGATCCGCAATATTCACCTCCCCCACAAAGGCGTACTTCTCGTGTCTGGCGCGAGTCCCACAAACCCAGGACGGACAGAGGCCCTGCACTTGCCACCCCAGAAAAATATCTCATCTCCAAGGAAGGGTCCTTACGCTAACGGTTGAAAAGGGCTCCCGTTCTTGAAACGGTGGTGAAAGGACGGGGAAAGAATACTGAAAACAATCCTATCTTCCAAGGCTCCGGTGCCAGGTATGGGAAATACCAAGTTACCTGGGCCTCAGCAGAGGTTTCTCTGCGAAAAGCATCCTAGGCTTCAGGATGCAGAGACCGACCTGATGCCTGTTACTGTGCAAAACGCCATGGAAATGGCCAATAATTACCAACATACTGGTGATCTCAAAAGGGTCAGGATGAAATCTGAAGCACGATCCACACTTTTCCCATCTCACGCAAATATGCACTTACCAACTCTGCAGGTAAGCAAACCAAAGGCAGGGCTGACAGAAGCCCCGCACTTACACCCCACCCAGAAATCTCAACTACCAGGCAGGATTCTGACGCTAATGCGAGAAACCTGCTCGGGTTCGGAACATCATGGCGAAACCACAGTGGAATAATACCGAAAAGAACACTTTCTTTGCAGTCTCTAGCACCAACTACTGGAAATGCCAAGTTTACTGGGCCTCGGTCTGCTTTCCTCTGTGAAAACTTCCCTATGCTTAAGGATGCAGAGACCAAACTTAGGACAGTTACTGGGAAAAGTGCTACGGAAAAATACCAAATAGTTCTCCACCTAGCGGTTCTTTCCAAAGTTGCACCACACACCTCTCGGAAAGATCCAGTGACTGCGGCCTAGCCTTCCATTGGTCTGAAGAAGGAATCGCCGTTCCTAGCTGATGAATCAAATGATTCTGAAAGGAACGGTGAAAAGTGCGGATCCTGTTTCAGTCTTTAGACTAAAACAGGATCCGCACTATTCACCTCTCCCACAAAGGCGCACTTCTCATGTCTGGCGTGAGTCCCACAAACCCAGGACGGACAGAGGCCCTGTACTTGCCACACCAGAAAAATATCTCATCTCCAAGGAAGGGTCCTTACGCTTACGGTTGAAAAGGGCTCCCGTTCTTGAAACGGTGGTGAAAGGACGGTGAAAGAATACTGAAAACAATCCTATCTTCCAAGGCTACGGTGCCAGGTATGGGAAATACCAAGTTACCTGGGCCTCAGCAGAGGTTTCTCTGCGAAAAGCATCCTAGGCTTCAGGATGCAGAGACCGACCTCATGCTTGTTACGGTGCAAAACGCCATGGAAATGGCCAATAATTACCAACATACTGGTGATCTCAAAAGGGTCAGGATGAAATCTGAATCACGTTCCACACTTTTCCCATCTCACGCAAATATGCACTTACCAACTCTGCAGGTCAGCAAACCAAAGGCAGGGCTGACAGAAGCCCCGCACATACACCCCACCCAGAACTCTCAACTACCAGGCAGGATTCTGACGCTAATGCGAGAAACCTGCTCGGGTTCTGAACATCATGGCGAAACCACAGTGGAATAATACCGAAAAGAACACTTTCTTTGCAGTCTCTAGCACCAACTACTGGAAATGCCAGGTTTACTGGGCCTCGGCCTGCTTTCCTCTGTGAAAACTCCCCTATGCTTAAGGATGCAGAGACCAACCATAGGACACTTATGGGGAAAAGTGCTACGGAAAAATACCAAATAGTTCTCCACCTAGCGGTTCTTTCCAAAGTTGCGCCACACACCTCTCGGAAAGATCGAGTGACTGCGGCCTAGCTTTCGATTGGTCTGGAGAAGGAATCGCTGTTCCTAGCTGATGAATCAAATGATTCTGAAAGGAACGGTGATAAGTGTGGATCCTGTTTCAGTCTTTAGACTGAAACAGGATCCGCACTATTCACCTCTCCCACAAAGGCGCACTTCTCGTGTCTGGCGCGAGTCCAACAAACCCAGGACGGACAGAGGCCCTGCACTTGCCACCCCAGAAAAACATCTCATCTCCAAGGAAGGATCCTTACGCTAACTGTTGAAAAGGGCTCCCTGTTCTTGAAACGGTGGTGAAAGGACGGTGAAAGAATACTGAAAACAATCCTATCTTCCAAGGCTCCGGTGCCAGGTATGGGAAATACCAAGTTACCTGGGCCTCAGCAGAGGTTTCTCTGCGAAAAGCATCCTAGGCTTCAGGATGCAGAGACCGACCTCATCACTGTTACGGTGCAAAACGCCATGGAAATGGCCAATAATTACCAACATACTGGTGATCTCAAAAGGGTCAGGATGAAATCTGAAGCACGATCCACACTTTTCCCATCTCACGCAAATATGCCCTTACCAACTCTGCAGGGAAGCAAACCAAAGGCAGGGCTGACAGAAGCCCCGCACTTACACCCCACCCAGAAATCTCAACTACAGGCAGGATTCTGACGCTAATGCGAGAAACCTGCTCGGGTTCTGAACATCATGGCGAAACCACAGTGGAATAATACCGAAAAGAACACTTTCTTTGCAGTCTGTAGCACCAACTATTTGAAATGCCAAGTTTACTGGGCCTCGGCCTGCTTTCCTCTGTGAAAACTCCCCTATGCTTAAGGATGCAGAGACCAACCTTAGGACACTTACGGGGAAAAGTGCTATGGAAAAATACCAAATAGTTCTCCACCTAGCGGTTCTTTCCAAAGTTGCGCCACACACCTCTCGGAAAGATCGAGTGACTGCGGCCTAGCCTTCCATTGGTCTGGAGAAGGAATCGCCGTTCCTAGCTGATGAATCAAATGATTCTGAAAGGAACGGTGAAGAGTGCGGATCCTGTTTCAGTCTTTAGACTGAAACAGGATCCGCAATATTCACCTCTCCCACAAAGGCGTACTTCTCGTGTCTGGCGCGAGTCCCACAAACCCAGGACGGACAGAGGCCCTGCACTTGCCACCCCAGAAAAATATCTCATCTCCAAGGAAGGGTCCTCACGCTAACGGTTGAAAAGGGCTCCCGTTCTTGAAACGGTGGTGAAAGGACGGGGAAAGAATACTGAAAACAATCCTATCTTCCAAGGCTCCGGTGCCAGGTATGGGAAATACCAAGTTACCTGGGCCTCAGCAGAGGTTTCTCTGCGAAAAGCATCCTAGGCTTCAGGATGCAGAGACCGACCTGATGCCTGTTACGGTGCAAAACGCCATGGAAATGGCCAATAATTACCAACATACTGGTGATCTCAAATTGGTCAGGATGAAATCTGAAGCTCGATCCACACTTTTCCCATCTCACGCAAATATGCCCTTACCAACTCTGCAGAAAAGCAAACCAAAGGCAGGGATGACAGAAGCCCCGCACTTACACCCCACCCAGAAATCTCAACTACCAGGCAGGATTCTGACGCTAATGCGAGAAACCTGCTCGGGTTCTGAACATCATGGCGAAACCACAGTGGAATAATACCGAAAAGAACACTTTCTTTGCAGTCTCTAGCACCAACTATTGGAAATGCCAAGTTTACTGGGCCTCGGCCTGCTTTCCTCTGTGAAAACTCCCCTATGGTTAAGGATGCAGAGACCGACCTTAGGACAGTTACGGGGAAAAGTGCTACGGAAAAATACCAAATAGTTCTCCACCTAGCGGTTCTTTCCAAAGTTGCGCCACACACCTCTCGGAAAGATCCAGTGACTGCGGCCTAGCCTTCCATTGGTCTGGAGAAGGAATCGCCGCTCCTAGCTGATGAATCAAATGATTCTGAAAGGAACGGTGAAAAGTGCGGATCCTGTTGCAGTCTTTAGACTGAAACAGGATCCGCACTATTCACCTCTCCCACAAAGGCGCACTTCTCGTGTCTGGCGCGAGTCCCACAAACCCAGGACTGACAGAGGCCCTGCACTTGCCACCCCAGAAAAATATCTCATCTCCAAGGAAGGGTCCTTACGCTAACGGTTGAAAAGGGCTCCCGTTCTTGAAACGGTGGTGAAAGGACGGTGAAAGAATACTGAAAACAATCCTATCTTCCAAGGCTCCGGTGCCAGGTATGGGAAATACCAAGTTACCTGGGCCTCAGCAGAGGTTTCTCTGCGAAAAGCATCCTAGGCTTCAGGATGCAGAGACCGACCTCATGACTGTTACGGTGCAAAACGCTATGGAAATGGCCAATAATTACCAACATACTGGTGATCTCAAAAGGGTCAGGATGAAATCTGAAGCACGATCCACACTTTTCCCATCTCACGCAAATATGCACTTACCCACTCTGCAGGTAAGCAAACCAAAGGCAGGGCTGACAGAAGCCCCGCACTTACACCCCACCCAGAAATCTCAACTACCAGGCAGGATTCTGACGCTAATGCGAGAAACCTGCTCGGGTTCTGAACATCATGGCGAAACCACAGTGGAATAATACCGAAAAGAACACTTTCTTTGCAGTCTCTAGCACCAACTATTGGAAATGCCAAGTTTACTGGGCCTCGGCCTGCTTTTCTCTGTGAAAACTCCCCTATGCTTAAGGATGCAGAGACCAACCTTAGGACAGTTACGGGGAAAAGTCCTACGGAAAAATACCAAATAGTTCTCCACCTAGCGGTTCTTTCCAAAGTTGCGCCACACACCTCTCGGAAATATCGAGTGACTGCGGCCTAGCCTTCCATTGGTCTGGAGAAGGAATCGCCGTTCCTAGCTGATGAATCAAATGATTCTGAAAGGAACGGTGAAAAGTGCGGATCCTGTTTAAGTCTTTAGACTGAAACAGGATCCGCACTATTCACCTCTCCCACAAAGGCGCACTTCTCGTGTCTGGCGCGAGTCCCACAAACCCAGGACGGACAGAGGCCCTGCACTTGCCACCCCAGAAAAATATCTCATCTCCAAGGATGGGTCCTTACGCTAACGGTTGAAAAGGCCTCCCGTTCTTTAAACGGTGGTGAAAGGACGGTAAAGAATACTGAAAACAATCCTATCTTCCAAGGCTCCGGTGCCAGGTATGGGAAAGACCAAGTTACCTGGGCCTCACCAGAGGTTTCTCTGCGAAAAGCATCCTAGGCTTCAGGATGCAGAGACCGACCTCATGCCTGTTACGGTGCAAAACGCCATGGAAATGGCCAATAATTACCAACATACTGGTGATCTCAAAAGGGTCAGGATGAAATCTGAAGCACGATCCACACTTTTCCCATCTCACGGAAATATGCACTTACCAACTCTGCAGGTAAGCAAACCAAAGGCAGGGCTGACAGAAGCCCCGCACTTACACCCCACCCAGAAATCTCAACCACCAGGCAGGATTGTGACGCTAATGCGAGAAACCTGCTCGGGTTCTGACCATCATGGCGAAACCACAGTGGAATAATACCGAAAAGAACACTTTCTTTGCAGTCTCTAGCACCAACTATTGGAAATGCCAAGTTTACTGGGCCTCGGCCTGCTTTCCTCTGTGAAAACTCCCCTATGCTTAAGGATGCAGAGAGCAACCTTAGGACAGTTACGGGGAAAAGTGCTACGGAAAAATACCAAATAGTTCTCCACCTAGCGGTTCTTTCCAAAGTTGCGCCACACACCTCTCGGAAAGATCCAGTGACTGCGGCCTAGCCTTCCATTGGTCTGGAGAAGGAATCGCCGTTCCTAGCTGATGAATCAAATGATTCTGAAAGGAACGGTGAAAAGTGCGGATCCTGTTGCAGTCTTTAGACTGAAACAGGTTCCGCACTATTCACCTCTCCCACAAAGGCGCACTTCTCGTGTCTGGCGCGAGTCCCACAAACCCAGGACGGACAGAGGCCCTGCACTTGCCACCCCAGAAAAATATCTCATCTCCAAGGAAGGGTCCTTACGCTAACGGTTGAAAAGGGCTCCCGTTCTTGAAACGGTGGTGAAAGGACGGTGAAAGAATACTGAAAACAATCCTATCTTCCAAGGCTCCGGTGCCAGGTATGGGAAATACCAAGTTACCTTGGCCTCAGCAGAGGTTTCTCTGCGAAAAGCATCCTAGGCTTCAGGATGCAGAGACCGACCTCATGACTGTTACGGTGCAAAACGCTATGGAAATGGCCAATAATTACCAACATACTGGTGATCTCAAAAGGGTCAGGATGAAATCTGAAGCACGATCCACACTTTCCCATCTCACGCAAATATGCACTTACCAACTCTGCAGGTAAGCAAACGAAAGGCAGGGCTGACGGAAGCCCCGCACTTACACCCCACCCAGAAATCTCAACTACCAGGCAGGATTCTGACGCTAATGCGAGAAACCTGCTCGGGTTTTGAACATCATGTCGAAACCACAGTGGAATAATACCGAAAGGAACACTTTCTTTGCAGTCTCTAGCACCAACTATTGGAAATGCCAAGTTTACTGGGCCTCGGCCTGCTTTCCTCTGTGAAAACTCCCCTATGCTTAAGGATGCAGAGACCAACCTTAGGACACTTACGGGGAAAAGTGCTACGGAAAAATACCAAATAGTTCTCCACCTGGCGGTTCTTTCCAAAGTTGCGCCACACACCTCTCGGAAAGATAGAGTGACTGCGGCCTAGCCTTCCATTGGTCTGGAGAAGGAATCGCCGTTCCTAGCTGATGAATCAAATGATTCTGAAAGGAACGGTGAAAAGTGCGGATCCCGTTTCAGTCTTTAGACTGAAACAGGATCCGCACTATTCACCTCTCCCACAAAGGCGCACTTCTCGTGTCTGGCGCGAGTCCCTCAAACCCACGACGGACAGAGGCCCTGCACTTGCCACCCCAGAAAAATATCTCATCTCCAAGGAAGGGTCCTTACGCTAACGGTTGAAAAGGGCTCCCGTTCTTGAAACGGTGGTGAAAGGACGGTGAAAGAATACTGAAAACAATCCTATCTTCCAAGGCTCCGGTGCCAGGTATGGGAAATACCAAGTTACCTGGGCCTCAGCAGAGGTTTCTCTGCGAAAAGCATCCTAGGCTTCAGGATGCAGAGACCAACGTCATGACTGTTACGGTGCAAAACGCTATGGAAATGGCCAATAATTACCAACATGCTGGTGATCTCAAAAGGGTCAGGATGAAATCTGAAGCACGATCCACACTTTTCCCATCTCACGCAAATATGCACTTACCAACTCTGCAGGTAAGCAAACCAAAGGCAGGGCTGACAGAAGCCCCGCACTTACACCCCACCCAGAAATCTCAACTACCAGGCAGGATTCCGACGCTAATGCGAGAAACCTGCTCGGGTTCTGAACATCATGGCGAAACCACAGTGGAAAAATACCGAAAAGAACACTTTCTTTGCACTCTCTAGCACCAACTATTGGAAACGCCAAGTTTACTGGGCCTCGGCCTGCTTTCCTCTGTGAAAACTCCCCTATGCTTAAGGATGCAGAGACCAACCTTAGGACACTTACGGGGAAAAGTGCTACGGAAAAATACCAAATAGTTCTCCACCTAGCGGTTCTTTCCAAAGTTGCGCTACACACCTCTCGGAAAGATCGAGTGACTGCGGCCTAGCCTTCGATTGGTCTGGAGAAGGAAACGCCGTTCCTAGCTGATGAATCAAATGATTCTGAAAGGAACAGTGAAAAGTGCGGATCCTGTTTCAGTCTTTAGACTGAAACAGGATCCGCACTATTCACCTCTCCCACAAAGGCGCACTTCTCGTGTCTGGCGCGAGTCCCACAAACCCTGGACGGACAGAGGCCCTGCACTTGCCACCCCAGAAAAATATCTCATCTCCAAGGAAGGGTCCTTACGCTAACGGTTGAAAAGGGCTCCCGTTCTTGAAACGGTGGTGAAAGGACGGTGAAAGAGTACTGAAAACAATCCTATCTTCCAAGGCTCCGGTGCCAGGTATGGGAAATACCAAGTTACCTGGGCCTCAGCAGAGGTTTCTCTGCGAAAAGCATCCTAGGCTTCAGGATGCAGAGACCGACCTCATGACTGTTATGGTGCAAAACGCTATGCAAATGGCCAATAATTACCAACATACTGGTGATCTCAAAAGGGTCAGGATGAAATCTGAAGCACGATCCACACTTTTCCCATCTCACGCAAATATGCACTTACCAACTCTGCAGGTAAGCAAACCAAAGGCAGGGCTGACAGAAGCCCCGCACTTACACAACACCCAGAAATCTCAACTACCAGGCAGGATTCTGACGCTAATGCGAGAAACCTGCTCGGGTTCTGAACATCATGGCGAAACCACAGTGGAAGAATACCGAAAAGAACACTTTCTTTGCAGTCTCTAGCACCAACTATTGGAAATGCCAAGTTTACTGGGCCTCGGCCTGCTTTCCTCTGTGAAAACTCCCCTATGCTTAAGGATGCAGAGACCGACCTTAGGACAGTTACGGGGAAAAGTGCTACGGAAAAATACCAAATAGTTCTCCACCTAGCGGTTCTTTCCAAGGTTGCGCCACACACCTCTCGGAAAGATCGAGTGACTGCGGCGTAGCCTTCGATTGGTCTGGAGAAGGAATCGCCATTCCTAGCTGATGAATCAAATGATTCTGAAAGGAACGGTGAAAAGTGCGGATCCTGATTCAGTCTTTAGACTGAAACAGGATCCGCACTATTCACCTCTCCCACAAACGCGCACTTCTCGTGTGTGGCACGAGTCCCACAAACCCAGGACGGACAGAGGCCCTGCACTTGCCACCCCAGAAAAATATCTCATCTCCAAGGAAGGGTCCTCATGCTAACGGTTGAAAAGGGCTCCCGTTCTTGAAACGGTGGTGAAAGGACGGTGAAAGAATACTGAAAACAATCCTATCTTCCAAGGCTCCGGTGCCAGGTATGGGAAATACCAAGTTACCTGGGCCTCACCAGAGGTTTCTCTGCGAAAAGCATCCTAGGCTTCAGGATGCAGAGACCGACCTCATGCCTGTTACGGTGCAAAACGCCATGGAAATGGCCAATAATTACCAACATACTGGTGATCTCAAAAGGGTCAGGATGAAATCTGAAGCACGATCCACACTTTTCCCATCTCACGCAAATATGCACTTACCAACTCTGCAGGTAAGCAAACCAAAGGCAGGGCTGACAGAAGCCCCGCACCTACACCCCACCCAGAAATCTCAACTACCAGGCAGGATTCTGACGCTAATGCGAGAAACCTGCTCGGGTTCTGAACATCATGGCGAAACCACAGTGGAATAATACCGAAAAGAACACCTTCTTTGCAGTCTCTAGCACCAACTATTGGAAATGCCAAGTTTACTGGGCCTCGGCCTGCTTTCCTCTGTGAAAACTCCCCTATGCTTAAGGATGCAGAGACCGACCTTAGGACAGTTACGGGGAAAAGTGCTACGGAAAAATACCAAATAGTTCTCCACCTAGCGGTTCTTTCCAAAGTTGCGCCACACACCTCTCGGAAAGATCGAGTGACTGCGGCCTAGCCTTCCATTGGTCTGGAGAAGGAATCGCCGCTCCTAGCTGATGAATCAAATGATTCTGAAAGGAACGGTGAAAAGTGCGGATCCTGTTGCAGTCTTTAGACTGAAACAGGATCCGCACTATTCACCTCTCCCACAAAGGCGCACTTCTCGTGTCTGGCGCGAGTCCCACAAACCCAGGACGGACAGAGGCCCTGCACTTGCCACCCCAGAAAAATATCTCATCTCCAAGGAAGGGTCCTTACGCTAACGGTTGAAAAGGGCTCCCGTTCTTGAAACGGTGGTGAAAGGACGGTGAAAGAATACTGAAAACAATCCTATCTTCCAAGGCTCCGGTGCCAGGTATGGGAAATTCCAAGTTACCTGGGCCTCAGCAGAGGTTTCTCTGCGAAAAGCATCCTAGGCTTCAGGATGCAGAGACCGACCTCATGACTGTTACGGTGCAAAACGGTATGGAAATGGCCAATAATTACCAACATACTGGTGATCTCAAAAGGGTCAGGATGAAATCTGAAGCACGATGCACACTTTTCCCATCTCACGCAAATATGCACTTACCAACTCTGCGTGTAAGCAAACCAAAGGCAGGGCTGACAGAAGCCCCGCACTTACACCCCACCCAGAAATCTCAACTACCAGGCAGGATTCTGACGCTAATGCGAGAAACCTGCTCGGGTTCTGAACATCATGGCGAAACCACAGTGGAATAATACCGAAAAGAACACTTTCTTTGCAGTCTCTAGCACCAACTATTGGAAATGCCAAGTTTACTGGTCCTCGGCCTGCTTTCCTCTGTGAAAACTCCCCTATGCTTAAGGATGCAGAGACCGACCTTAGGACAGTTACGGGGAAAAGTGCTACGGAAAAATACCAAATAGTTCTCCACCTAGCGGTTATTTCCAAAGTTGCGCGACACACCTCTCGGAAAGATCGAGTGACTGCGGCCTAGCCTTCCATTGGTCTGGAGAAGGAATCGCCGTTCCTAGCTGATGAATCAAATGATTCTGAAAGGAACGGTGAAAAGTGCGGATCCTGTTTCAGTCTTTAGACTGAAACAGGATCCGCACTATTCACCTCTCCCACAAAGGCGCACTTCTCGTGTCTGGCGCGAGTCCCACAAACCCAGGACGGACAGAGGCCCTGCACTTGCCACCCCAGAAAAATATCTCATCTCCAAGGAAGGGTCCTTACGCTAACGGTTGAAAAGGACTCCCGTTCTTGAAACGGTGGTGAAAGGACGGTGAAAGAATACTGAAAACAATCCTATCTTCCAAGGCTCCGGTGCCAGGTATGGGAAATACCAAGTTACCTGGGCCTCAGCAGAGGTTTCTCTGCGAAAAGCATCCTAGGCTTCAGGATGCAGAGACCGACCTGATGCCTGTTACGCTGCAAAACGCTATGGAAATGGCCAATAATTACCAACATACTGGTGATCTCAAAAGGGTCAGGATGAAATCTGAAGCACGATCCACACTTTTCCCATCTCACGCAAATATGCACTTACCAACTCTGCAGGTAAGCAAACCAAAGGCAGGGCTGACAGAAGCCCCGCACTTACACCCCACCCAGAAATCTCAACTACCAGGCAGGATTCTGACGCTAATGCGAGAAACCTGCTCGGGTTCTGAACATCATGGCGAAACCACAGTGGAAAAATACCGAAAAGAACACTTTCTTTGCACTCTCTAGCACCAACTATTGGAAACGCCAAGTTTACTGGGCCTCGGCCTGCTTTCCTCTGTGAAAACTCCCCTATGCTTAAGGATGCAGAGACCAACCTTAGGACACTTACGGGGAAAAGTGCTACGGAAAAATACCAAATAGTTCTCCACCTAGCGGTTCTTTCCAAAGTTGCGCTACACACCTCTCGGAAAGATCGAGTGACTGCGGCCTAGCCTTCGATTGGTCTGGAGAAGGAAACGCCGTTCCTAGCTGATGAATCAAATGATTCTGAAAGGAACAGTGAAAAGTGCGGATCCTGTTTCAGTCTTTAGACTGAAACAGGATCCGCACTATTCACCTCTCCCACAAAGGCGCACTTCTCGTGTCTGGCGCGAGTCCCACAAACCCTGGACGGACAGAGGCCCTGCACTTGCCACCCCAGAAAAATATCTCATCTCCAAGGAAGGGTCCTTACGCTAACGGTTGAAAAGGGCTCCCGTTCTTGAAACGGTGGTGAAAGGACGGTGAAAGAGTACTGAAAACAATCCTATCTTCCAAGGCTCCGGTGCCAGGTATGGGAAATACCAAGTTACCTGGGCCTCAGCAGAGGTTTCTCTGCGAAAAGCATCCTAGGCTTCAGGATGCAGAGACCGACCTCATGACTGTTATGGTGCAAAACGCTATGCAAATGGCCAATAATTACCAACATACTGGTGATCTCAAAAGGGTCAGGATGAAATCTGAAGCACGATCCACACTTTTCCCATCTCACGCAAATATGCACTTACCAACTCTGCAGGTAAGCAAACCAAAGGCAGGGCTGACAGAAGCCCCGCACTTACACAACACCCAGAAATCTCAACTACCAGGCAGGATTCTGACGCTAATGCGAGAAACCTGCTCGGGTTCTGAACATCATGGCGAAACCACAGTGGAAGAATACCGAAAAGAACACTTTCTTTGCAGTCTCTAGCACCAACTATTGGAAATGCCAAGTTTACTGGGCCTCGGCCTGCTTTCCTCTGTGAAAACTCCCCTATGCTTAAGGATGCAGAGACCGACCTTAGGACAGTTACGGGGAAAAGTGCTACGGAAAAATACCAAATAGTTCTCCACCTAGCGGTTCTTTCCAAGGTTGCGCCACACACCTCTCGGAAAGATCGAGTGACTGCGGCGTAGCCTTCGATTGGTCTGGAGAAGGAATCGGCATTCCTAGCTGATGAATCAAATGATTCTGAAAGGAACGGTGAAAAGTGCGGATCCTGATTCAGTCTTTAGACTGAAACAGGATCCGCACTATTCACCTCTCCCACAAACGCGCACTTCTCGTGTGTGGCACGAGTCCCACAAACCCAGGACGGACAGAGGCCCTGCACTTGCCACCCCAGAAAAATATCTCATCTCCAAGGAAGGGTCCTCATGCTAACGGTTGAAAAGGGCTCCCGTTCTTGAAACGGTGGTGAAAGGACGGTGAAAGAATACTGAAAACAATCCTATCTTCCAAGGCTCCGGTGCCAGGTATGGGAAATACCAAGTTACCTGGGCCTCACCAGAGGTTTCTCTGCGAAAAGCATCCTAGGCTTCAGGATGCAGAGCCCGACCTCATGACTGTTACGGTGCAAAACGCCATGGAAATGGCCAATAATTACCAACATACTGGTGATCTCAAAAGGGTCAGGATGAAATCTGAAGCACGATCCACACTTTTCCCATCTCACGCAAATATGCACTTACCAACTCTGCAGGTAAGCAAACCAAAGGCAGGGCTGACAGAAGCCCCGCACTTACACCCCACCCAGAAATCTCAACTACCAGGCAGGATTCTGACGCTAATGCGAGAAACCTGCTCGGGTTCTGAACATCACGGCGAAACCACAGTGGAATAATACCGAAAAGAACACTTTCTTTGCAGTCTCTAGCACCAACTATTGGAAATGCCAAGTTTACTGGGCCTCGGTCTGCTTTCCTCTGTGAAAACTCCCCTATGGTTAAGGATGCAGAGACCGACCTTAGGACAGTTACGGGGAAAAGTGCTACGGAAAAATACCAAATAGTTCTCCACCTAGCGGTTCTTTCCAAAGTTGCGCCACGCACCTCTCGGAAAGATCCAGTGACTGCGGCCTAGCCTTCGATTGGTCTGGAGAAGGAAACGCCGTTCCTAGCTGATGAATCAAATGATTCTGAAAGGAACGGTGAAAAGTGCGGATCCTGTTTCAGTCTTTAGACTGAAACAGGATCCGCACTATTCACCTCTCCCACAAAGGCGCACCTCTCGTGTCTGGCGCGAGTCCCACAAACCCAGGACGGACAGAGGCCCTGCACTTGCCACCCCAGAAAAATATCTCATCTCCAAGGAAGGGTCCTTACGCTAACGGTTGAAAAGGGCTCCCGTTCTTGAAACGGTGGTGAAAGGACGGTGAAAGAATACTGAAAACAATCCTACCTTCCAAGGCTCCGGTGCCAGGTATGGGAAATACCAAGTTACCTGGGCCTCAGCAGAGGTTTCTCTGCGAAAAGCATCCTAGGCTTCAGGATGCAGAGACCGACCTCATGCCTGTAACGGTGCAAAACGCTATGGAAATGGCCAATAATTACCAACATACTGGTGATCTCAAAAGGGTCAGGATGAAATCTGAAGCACGATCCACACTTTTCCCATCTCACGCAAATATGCACTTACCAACTCTGCAGGTAAGCAAACCAAAGGCAGGGCTGACAGAAGCCCCGCACTTACACCCCACCCAGAAATCTCAACTACCAGGCAGGATTCTGATGCTAATGCGAGAAACCTGCTCGGGTTCTGAACATCATGGCGAAACCACAGTGGAATAATACCGAAAAGAACACTTTCTTTGCAGTCTCTAGCAACAACTATTGGAAATGCCAAGTTTACTGGGCCTCGGCCTGCTTTCCTCTGTGAAAACTCCCCTATGCTTAAGGATGCAGAGACCGACCTTAGGACAGTTACAGGGAAAAGTGCTACGGAAAAATACCAAATAGTTCTCCACCTAGCGGTTCTTTCCAAAGTTGCGCCACACATCTCTCGGAAAGATCGAGTGACTGCGGCCTAGCCTTCGATTGGTCTGGAGAAGGAAACGCCGTTCCTAGCTGATGAATCAAATGATTCTGAAAGGAACGGTGAAAAGTGCGGATCCTGTTTCAGTCTTTAGACTGAAACAGGATCCGCACTATTCATCTCTCCCACAAAGGCGCACTTCTCGTGTCTGGCGCGAGTCCCACAAAACCAGGACGGACAGAGGCCCTGCACTTGCCACCCCAGAAAAATATCTCATCTCCAAGGAAGGGTCCTTACGCTAACGGTTGAAAAGGGCTCCCGTTCTTGAAACGGTGGTGAAAGGACGGTGAAAGAATACTGAAAACAGTCCTATCTTCCAAGGCTCCGGTGCCAGGTATGGGAAATACCAAGTTACCTGGGCCTCAGCAGAGGTTTCTCTGCGAAAAGCATCCTAGGCTTCAGGATGCAGAGACCGACCTCATGACTGTTACGGTGCAAAACGCTATGGAAACGGCCAATAATTACCAACATACTGGTGATCTCAAAAGGGTCAGGATGAAATCTGAAGCTCGATCCACACTTTTCCCATCTCACGCAAATATGCACTTACCAACTCTGCAGGTAAGCAAACCAAAGGCAGGGCTGACAGAAGCCCCGCACTTACACCCCACCCAGAAATCTCAACTACCAGGCAGGATTCTGACGCTAATGCGAGAAACCTGCTCGGGTTCTGAACATCATGGCGAAACCACAGTGGAATAATACCGAAAAGAACACTTTCTTTGCAGTCTCTAGCACCAACTATTGGAAATGCCAAGTTTACTGGGCCTCGGCCTGCTTTCCTCTGTGAAAACTCTCCTATGCTTAAGGATGCAGAGACCAACCTTAGGACAGTTACGGGGAAAAGTGCTATGGAAAAATACCAAATAGTTCTCCACCTAGCGGTTCTTTCCAAAGTTGCGCCACTCACCACTCGGAAAGATCCAGTGACTGCGGCCTAGCCTTCCATTGGTCTGGAGAAGGAATCGCCGTTCCTAGCTGATGAATCAAATGATTCTGAAAGGAACGGTGAAAAGTGCGGATCCTGTTTCAGTCTTTAGACTGAAACAGGATCCGCACGATTCACCTCTCCCACAAAGGCGCACTTCTCGTGTCTGGTGCGAGTCCCACAAACCCAGGACGGACAGAGGCCCTGCACTTGCCACCCCAGAAAAATATCTCATCTCCAAGGAAGGGTCCTGACGCTAACGGTTGAAATGTGCTCTCGTTCTTGAAACGGTGGTGAAAGGACGGTGAAAGAATACTGAAAACAATCCTATCTTCCAAGGCTCCGGTGCCAGGTATGGGAAATACCAAGTTACCTGGGCCTCAGCAGAGGCTTCTCTGCGAAAAGCATCCTAGGCTTCAGGATGCAGAGACCGACCTGATGCCTGTTACGGTGCAAAACGCTGTGGAAATGGACAATAATTACCAACATACTGGTGATCTCAAAAGGGTCAGGATGAAATCTGAAGCACGATCCACACTTTTCCCATCTCACGCAAATATGCACTTACCAACTCTGCAGGTAAGCAAACCAAAGGCAGGGCTGACAGAAGCCCCGCACTTACACCCCACCCAGAAATCTCAACTACCAGGCAGGATTCTGACGCTAATGCGAGAAACCTGCTCGGGTTCGGAACATCATGGCGAAACCACAGTGGAATAATACCGAAAAGAACACTTTCTTTGCAGTCTCTAGCACCAACTATTGGAAATGCCAAGTTTACTGGGCCTCGGCCTGCTTTCCTCTGTGAAAACTCCCCTATGGTTAAGGATGCAGAGACCGACCTTAGGACAGTTACGGGGAAAAGTGCTACGGAAAAATACCAAATAGTTCTCCACCTAGTGGTTCTTTCCAAAGTTGCGCCACACACCTCTCGGAAAGATCCAGTGACTGCGGCCTAGCCTTCGATTGGTCTGCAGAAGGAAACGCCGTTCCTAGCTGATGAATCAAATGATTCTGAAAGGAACGGTGAAAAGTGCGGATCCTGTTTCAGTCTTTAGACTGAAACAGGATCCGCACTATTCACCTCTCCCACAAAGGCGCACTTCTCGTGTCTGGCACGAGTCCCACAAACCCTGGACGGACAGAGGCCCTGCACTTGCCACCCCAGAAAAATATCTCATCTCCAAGGAAGGGTCCTCACGCTAACGGTTGAAAAGGGCTCCCGTTCTTGAAACGGTGGTGAAAGGACGGTGAAAGAATACTGAAAACAATCCTATCTTCCAAGGCTCCGGTGCCAGGTATGGGAAATACCAAGTTACCTGGGCCTCAGCAGAGGTTTCTCTGCGAAAAGCATCCTAGGCTTCAGGATGCAGAGACCGACCTCATGCCTGTTACGGTGCAAAACGCCATGGAAATATCCAATAATTACCAACATACTGGTGATCTCAAAAGGGTCAGGATGAAATCTGAAGCACGATCCACACTTTTCCCATCTCACGCAAATATGCACTTACCAACTCTGCAGGTAAGCAAACCAAAGGCAGGGCTGACAGAAGCCCCGCACTTACACCCCACCCAGAAATCTCAACTACCAGGCAGGATTCGGACGCTAATGCGAGAAACCTGCTCGGGTTCTGAACATCATGGCGAAACCACAGTGGAATAATACCGAAAAGAACACTTTCTTTGCAGTCTCTAGCACCAACTATTGGAAATGCCAAGTTTACTGGGCCTCGGCCTGCTTTCCTCTGTGAAAACTCCCCTATGCTTAAGGATGCAGAGACCAACCTTAGGACACTTACGGGGAAAAGTGCTACGGAAAAATACCAAATAGTTCTCCACCTGGCGGTTCTTTCCAAAGTTGCGCCACACACCTCTCGGAAAGATCGAGTGACTGCGGCCTAGCCTTCCATTGGTCTGGAGAAGGAATCGCCGTTCCTAGCTGATGAATCAAATGATTCTGAAAGGAACGGTGAAAAGTGCGGATCCTGTTTCAGTCTTTAGACTGAAACAGGATCCGCACGATTCACCTCTCCCACAAAGGCGCACTTCTCGTGTCTGGTGCGAGTCCCACAAACCCAGGACGGACAGAGGCCCTGCACTTGCCACCCCAGAAAAATATCTCATCTCCAAGGAAGGGTCCTGACGCTAACGGTTGAAAAGGGCTCCCGTTCTTGAAACGGTGGTGAAAGGACGGTGAAAGAATACTGAAAACAATCCTATCTTCCAAGGCTCCGGTGCCAGGTATGGGAAATACCAAGTTACCTGGGCCTCAGCACAGGCTTCTCTGCGAAAAGCATCCTAGGCTTCAGGATGCAGAGACCGACCTCATGCCTGTTACGGTGCAAAACGCTATGGAAATGGACAATAATTACCAACATACTGGTGATCTCAAAAGGGTCAGGATGAAATCTGAAGCACGATCCACACTTTTCCCATCTCACGCAAATATGCACTTACCAACTCTGCAGGTAAGCAAACCAAAGGCAGGGCTGACAGAAGCCCCGCACTTACACCCCACCCAGAAATCTCAACTACCAGGCAGGATTCTGACGCTAATGCGAGAAACCTGCTCGGGTTCTGAACATCATGGCGAAACCACAGTGGAATAATCCCGAAAAGAACACGTTCTTTGCAGTCTCTAGCACCAACTATTGGAAATGCCAAGTTTACTGGGCCTCGGCCTGCTTTCCCCTGTGAAAACTCCCCCTATGCTTAAGGATGCAGAGACCGACCTTAGGAGAGTTACGGGGAAAAGTGCTACGGAAAAATACCAAATAGTTCTCCACCTAGCGGTTCTTTCCAAAGTTGCGCCACACATCTCTCGGAAAGATCGAGTGACTGCGGCCTAGCCGTCCATTGGTCTGGAGAAGGAATCGCCGTTCATAGCTGATGAATCAAATGATTCTGAAAGGAACGGTGAAAAGTGCGGATCCTGTTTCAGTCTTTAGACTGAAACAGGATCCGCATTATTCACCTCTCCCACAAAGGCGCACTTCTCGTGTCTGGCGCGAGTCCCACAAACCCAGGACGGACAGAGGCCCTGCACTTGCCACCCCAGAAAAATATCTCATCTCCAAGGAAGGGTCCTTACGCTAACGGTTGAAAAGGGCTCCCGTTCTTGAAACGGTGGTGAAAGGACGGTGAAAGAATACTGAAAACAATCCTACCTTCCAAGGCTCCGTTGCCAGGTATGGTAAATACCAAGTTACCTGGGCCTCAGCAGAGGTTCTCTGCGAAAAGCATCCTAGGCTTCAGGATGCAGAGACCGACCTCATGCCTGTTATGGTGCAAAACGCTATGGAAATGGCCAATAATTATTAACATACTGGTGATCTCAAAAGGGTCAGGATGAAATGTGAAGCACGATCCACACTTTTCCCATCTCACGCAAATATGCACTTACCAACTCTGCAGGTAAGCAAACCAAAGGCAGGGCTGACAGAAGCCCCGCACTTACACCCCACCAAGAAATCTCAACTACCAGGCAGGATTCTGACGCTAATTCGAGAAACCTGCTCGGGTTCTGAACATCATGGCGAAACCACAGTGGAATAATACCGAAAAGAACACTTTCTTTGCAGTCTCTAGCACCAACTATTGGAAATGCGAAGTTTATTGGGCCTCGGCCTGCTTTCCTCTGTGAAAACTCCCCTATGCTTAAGGATGCAGAGACCGACCTTAGGACAGTTACGGGGAAAAGTGCTACGGAAAAATACCAAATAGTTCTCCACCTAGCGGTTCTTTCCAAAGTTGCGCCACACACCTCTCGGAAAGATCCAGTGACTGCGGCCTAGCCTTCCATTGGTCTGGAGAAGGAATCGCCTTTCCTAACTGATGAATCAAATGATTCTGAAAGGAACGGTGAAAAGTGCGGATCCTGTTTCAGTCTTTAGACTGAAACAGGATCCGCACTATTCAACTCTCCCACAAAGGCGCACTTCTCGTGTCTGGCGCGAGTCCCACAAACCCAGGACGGACAGAGGCCCTGCACTTGCCACCCCAGAAATATATCTCATCTCCAAGGATGGGTCCTGACGCTAACGGTTGAAATGGGCTCTCGTTCTTGAAACGGTGGTGAAAGGACTGTGAAAGAATACTGAAAACAATCCTATCTTCCAAGGCTCTGGTGCCAAGTATGGGAAATACCAAGTTACCTGGGCCTCAGCAGAGGTTTCTCTGCGAAAAGCATCCTAGGCTTCAGGATGCAGAGACCGACCTCATGCCTGTTACGGTGCAAAACGCCATGGAAATATCCAATAATTACCAACATACTGGTGATCTCAAAAGGGTCAGGATGAAATCTGAAGCACGATCCACACTTTTCCCATCTCACGCAAATATGCACTTACCAACTCTGCAGGTAACCAAACCAAAGGCAGGGCTGACAGAAGCCCCGCACTTACACCCCACCCAGAAATCTCAACTACCAGGCAGGATTCTGACGCTAATGCGAGAAACCTGCTCGGATTCTGAACATCATGGCGAAACCACAGTGGAATAATACCGAAAAGAACACTTTCTTTGCAGTCTCTAGCACCAACTATTGGAAATGCCAAGTTTACTGGGCCTCGGCCTGCTTTCCTCTGTGAAAACTCCCCTATGCTTAAGGATGCAGAGACCGACCTTAGGACAGTTACGGAGAAAAGTGCTACGGAAAAATACCAAATAGTTCTCCACCTAGCGGTTCTTTCCAAAGTTGCGCCACACACCTCTAGGAAAGATCGAGTGACTGCGGCCTAGCCTTCCATTGGTCTGGAGAAGGAATCGCCGTTCCTAGATGATGAATCAAATGATTCTGAAAGGAACGGTGAAAAGTGCGGATCCTGTTTCAGTCTTTAGACTGAAACAGGATCCGCACTATTCACCTCTCCCACAAAGGAGCACTTCTCGTGTCTGGCGCGAGTCCCACAAACCCAGGACGGACAGAGGCCCTGCACTTGCCACCCCAGAAAAGTATCTCATCTCCAAGGAAGGGTCCTGACGCTAAAGGTTGAAATGGGCTCTCGTTCTTGAAACGGTGGTGAAAGGACGGTGAAAGAATACTGAAAACAATCCTATCTTCCAAGGTTCTGGTGCCAGGTATGGGAAATACCAAGTTACCTGGGCCTCAGCAGAGGTTTCTCTGCGAAAAGCATCCTAGGCTTCAGGATGCAGAGACCGACCTGATGCCTGTTACGGCGCAAAACGCCATGGAAATGGCCAATAATTACCAACATACTGGTGATCTCAAAAGGGTCAGGATGAAATCTGAAGCACGATCCACACTTTTCCCATCTCACGCAAATATGCACTTACCAACTCTGCAGGTAAGCAAACCAAAGGCAGGGCTGACAGAAGCCCCGCACTTACACCCCACCCAGAAATCTCAACTACCAGGCAGGATTCTGACGCTAATGCGAGAAACCTGCTCGGGTTCTGAACATCATGGCGAAACCACAGTGGAATAATACCGAATAGAACACTTTCTTTGCAGTCTCTAGCAGCAGCTATTGGAAATGCCAAGGTTACTGGGCCTCGGCCTGCTTTCCTCTGTGAAAACTCCCCTATGCTTAAGGATGCAGAGACCGACCTTAGGACACTTACGGGGAAAAGTGCTACGGAAAAATACCAAATAGTTCTCCACCTAGCGGTTCTTTCCAAAGTTGCGCCACACACCTCTCGGAAAGATCCAGTGACTGCGGCCTAGCCTTCCATTGGTCTGGAGAAGGAATCGCCGTTCCTAGCTGATGAATCAAATGATTCTGAAAGCAACGGTGAAAAGTGCGGATCCTGTTTCAGTCTTTAGACTGAAACAGGATCCGCACTATTCAACTCTCCCACAAAGGCGCACTTCTCGTGTCTGGCGCGAGTCCCACAAACCCAGGACGGATAGAGGCCCTGCACTTGCCACCCGAGAAAAATATCTCATCTCCAAGGAAGGGTCCTGACGCTAACGGTTCAAATGGGCTCTCGTTCTTGAAACGGTGGTGAAAGGACGGTGAAAGAATACTGAAAACAATCCTATCTTCCAAGGCTCTGGTGCCAGGTATGGGAAATACCAAGTTACCTGGGCCTCAGCAGAGGTTTCTCTGCGAAAAGCATCCTAGGCTTCAGGATGCAGAGACCGACCTCATGCCTGTTACGGTGCAAAACGCCATGGAAATATCCAATAATTACCAACATACTGGTGATCTCAAAAGGGTCAGGATGAAATCTGAAGCACGATCCACACTTTTCCCATCTCACGCAAATATGCACTTACCAACTCTGCAGGTAAGCAAACCAAAGGCAGGGCTGACAGAAGCCCCGCACTTACACCCCACCCAGAAATCTCAACTACCAGGCAGGATTCTGACGCTAATGCGAGAAACCTGCTCGGGTTCTGAACATCATGGCGAAACCACAGTGGAATAATACCGAAAAGAACACTTTCTTTGCAGTCTCTAGCACCAACTATTGGAAATGCCAAGTTTTCTGGGCCTCGGCCTGCTTTCCTCTGTGAAAACTCCCCTATGCTTAAGGAGGCAGAGACCGACCTTAGGACAGTTACCGGGAAAAGTGCTACGGAAAAATACCAAATAGTTCTCCACCTAGCGGTTCTTTCCAAAGTTGCGCCACACACCTCTCGGAAAGATCGAGTGACTGCGGCCTAGCCTTCCATTGGTCTGGAGAAGGAATCGCCGTTCCTAGCTGATGAATCAAATGATTCTGAAAGGAACGGTGAAAAGTGCGGATCCTGTTTCAGTCTTTAGACTGAAACAGGATCCGCACTATTCACCTCTCCCACAAAGGCGCACTTCTCGTGTCTGGCGCGAGTCCCACAAACCCAGGACGGACAGAGGCCCTGCACTTGCCACCCGAGAAAAATATCTCATCTCCAAGGAAGGTTGCTGACGCTAACGGTTGAAATGGGCTCTCGTTCTTGAAACGGTGGTGAAAGGACGGTGAAAGAATACTGAAAACAATCCTATCTTCCAAGGCTCTGGTGCCAGGTATGGGAAATACCAAGTTACCTGGGCCTCAGCAGAGGTTTCTCTGCGAAAAGCATCCTTGGCTACAGGATGCAGAGACCGACCTCATGCCTGTTACGGTGCAAAACGCTATGGAAATGGCCAATAATTACCAACATACTGGTGATCTCAAAAGGGTCAGGATGAAATCTGAAGCACGATCCACACTTTTCCCATCTCACACAAATATGCACTTACCAACTCTGCAGGTAAGCAAACCAAAGGCAGGGCTGACAGAAGCCCCGCACTTACACCCCACCCAGAAATCTCAACTACCAGGCAGGATTCTGACGCTAATGCGAGAAACCTGCTCGGGTTCTGAACATCATGGCGAAACCACAGTGGAATAATACCGAAAAGAACACTTTCTTTGCAGTCTCTAGCACCAACTATTGGAAATGCCAAGTTTACTGGGCCTCGGCCTGCTTTCCTCTGTGAAAACTCCCCTATGCTTAAGGATGCAGAGACCGACCTTAGGACACTTACGGGGAAAAGTGCTACGGAAAAATACCAAATAGTTCTCCACCTAGCGGTTCTTTCCAAAGTTGCGCCACACACCTCTCGGAAAGATCCAGTGACTGCGGCCTAGCCTTCCATTGGTCTGGAGAAGGAATCGCCGTTCCTAGCTGATGAATCAAATGATTCTGAAAGGAACGGTGAAAAGTGCGGATCCTGTTTCAGTCTTTAGACTGAAACAGGATCCGCACTATTCATCTCTCCCACAAAGGCGCACTTCTCGTGTCTGGCGCGAGTCCCACAAACCCAGGACGGATAGAGGCCCTGCACTTGCCACCCGAGAAAAATATCTCATCTCCAAGGAAGGGTCCTGACGCTAACGGTTGAAATGGGCTCTCGTTCTTGAAACGGTGGTGAAAGGACGGTGAAAGAATACTGAAAACAATCCTATCTTCCAAGGCTCTTGTGCCAGGTATGGGAAATACCAAGTTACCTGGGCCTCAGCAGAGGTTTCTCTGCGAAAAGCATCCTAGGCTTCAGGATGCAGAGACCGACCTCATGCCTGTTACGGTGCAAAACGCCATGGAAATATCCAATAATTACCAACATACTGGTGATCTCAAAAGGGTCAGGATGAAATCTGAAGCACGATCCACACTTTTCCCATCTCACGCAAATATGCACTTACCAACTCTGCAGGTAAGGAAACCAAAGGCAGGGCTGACAGAAGCCCCGCACTTACACCCCACCCAGAAATCTCAACTACCAGGCAGGATTCTGACGCTAATGCGAGAAACCTGCTCGGGTTCTGAACATCATGGCGAAACCACAGTGGAATAATACCGAAAAGAACACTTTCTTTGCAGTCTCTAGCACCAACTATTGGAAATGCCAAGTTTACTGGGCCTCGGCCTGCTTTCCTCTGTGAAAACTCCCCTATGCTTAAGGATGCAGAGACCGACCTTAGGACAGTTACGGGGAAAAGTGCTACGGAAAAATACCAAATAGTTCTCCACCTAGCGGTTTTTTCCAAAGTTGCGCCACACACCTCTCGGAAAGATCGAGTGACTGCGGCCTAGCCTTCGATTGGTCTGGAGAAGGAAACGCCGTTCCTAGCTGATGAATCAAATGATTCTGAAAGGAACGGTGAAAAGTGCGGATCCTGTTTCAGTCTTTAGACTGAAACAGGATCCGCACTATTCACCTCTCCCACAAAGGCGCACTTCTCGTGTCTGGCGCGAGTCCCACAAACCCAGGACGGACAGAGGCCCTGCACTTGCCACCCCAGAAAAATATCTCATCTCCAAGGAAGGGTCCTTACGCTAACGGTTGAAAAGGGCTCCCGTTCTTGAAACGGTGGTGAAAGGACGGTGAAAGAATACTGAAAACAATCCTACCTTCCAAGGCTCCGGTGCCAGGTATGGGAAATACCAAGTTACCTGGGCCTCAGCAGAGGTTTCTCTGCGAAAAGCATCCTAGGCTTCAGGATGCAGAGACCGACCTCATGCCTGTTACGGTGCAAAACGCCATGGAAATATCCAATAATTACCAACATACTGGTGATCTCAAAAGGGTCAGGATGAAATCTGAAGCACGATCCACACTTTTCCCATCTCACGCAAATATGCACTTACCAACTCTGCAGGTAAGGAAACCAAAGGCAGGGCTGACAGAAGCCCCGCACTTACACCCCACCCAGAAATCTCAACTACCAGGCAGGATTCTGACGCTAATGCGAGAAACCTGCTCGGGTTCTGAACATCATGGCGAAACCACAGTGGAATAATACCGAAAAGAACACTTTCTTTGCAGTCTCTAGCACCAACTATTGGAAATGCCAAGTTTACTGGGCCTCGGCCTGCTTTCCTCTGTGAAAACTCTCCTATGCTTAAGGATGCAGAGACCAACCTTAGGACACTTACGGGGAAAAGTGCTACGGAAAAATACCAAATAGTTCTCCACCTAGCGGTTCTTTCCAAAGTTGCGCCACACACCTCTCGGAAAGATCCAGTGACTGCGGCCTAGCCTTCCAGTGGTCTGGTGAAGGAATCGCCGTTCCTAGCTGATGAATCAAATGATTCTGAAAGGAACGGTGAAAAGTGCGGATCCTGTTTCAGTCTTTAGACTGAAACAGGATCCGCACTATTCAACTCTCCCACAAAGGCGCACTTCTCGTGTCTGGCGCGAGTCCCACAAACCCAGGACGGACAGAGGCCCTGCACTTGCCACCCGAGAAAAATATCTCATCTCCAAGGAAGGGTCCTGACGCTAACGGTTGAAAAGGGCTCCCGTTCTTGAAACGGTGGTGAAAGGACGGTGAAAGAATACTGAAAACAATCCTATCTTCCAAGGCTCTTGTGCCAGGTGTGGGAAATACCAAGTTACCTGGGCCTCAGCAGAGGTTTCTCTGCGAAAAGCATCCTAGGCTTCAGGATGCAGAGACCGACCTCATGCCTGTTACGGTGCAAAACGCCATGGATATATCCAATAATTACCAACATACTGGTGATCTCAAAAGGGTCAGGATGAAATCTGAAGCACGATCCACACTTTTCCCATCTCACGCAAATATGCACTTACCAACTCTGCAGGTAAGCAAACCAAAGGCAGGGCTGACAGAAGCCCCGCACTTACACCCCACCCAGAAATCTCAACTACCAGGCAGGATTCTGACGCTAATGCGAGAAACCTGCTCGGGTTCTGAACATCATGGCGAAACCACAGTGGAATAATACCGAAAAGAACACTTTCTTTGCAGTCTCTAGCACCAACTATTGGAAATGCCAAGTTTACTGGGCCTCGGCCTGCTTTCCTCTGTGAAAACTCCCCTATGCTTAAGGAGGCAGAGACCGACCTTAGGACAGTTACGGGGAAAAGTGCTACGGAAAAATACCAAATAGTTCTCCACCTAGCGGTTCTTTCCAAAGTTGCGCCACACACCTCTCGGAAAGATCGAGTGACTGCGGCCTAGCCTTCCATTGGTCTGGAGAAGGAATCGCCGTTCCTAGCTGATGAATCAAATGATTCTGAAAGGAACGGTGAAAAGTGCGGATCCTGTTTCAGTCTTTAGACTGAAACAGGATCCGCACTATTCACCTCTCCCACAAAGGCGCACTTCTCGTGTCTGGCGCGAGTCCCACAAACCCAGGACGGACAGAGGCCCTGCACTTGCCACCCGAGAAAAATATCTCATCTCCAAGGAAGGGTCCTGACGCTAACGGTTGAAATGGGCTCTCGTTCTTGAAACGGTGGTGAAAGGACGGTGAAAGAATACTGAAAACAATCCTATCTTCCAAGGCTCTGGTGCCAGGTATGGGAAATACCAAGTTACCTGGGCCTCAGCAGAGGTTTCTCTGCGAAAAGCATCCTAGGCTACAGGATGCAGAGACCGACCTCATGCCTGTTACGGTGCAAAACGCTATGGAAATGGCCAATAATTACCAACATACTGGTGATCTCAAAAGGGTCAGGATGAAATCTGAAGCACGATCCACACTTTTCCCATCTCACACAAATATGCACTTACCAACTCTGCAGGTAAGCAAACCAAAGGCAGGGCTGACAGAAGCCCCGCACTTACACCCCACCCAGAAATCTCAACTACCAGGCAGGATTCTGACGCTAATGCGAGAAACCTGCTCGGGTTCTGAACATCATGGCGAAACCACAGTGGAATAAGCCCGAAAAGAACACTTCCTTTGCAGTCTCTAGCACCAACTATTGGAAATGCCAAGTTTACTGGGCCTCGGCCTGCTTTCCTCTGTGAAAACTCCCCTATGCTTAAGGATGCAGAGACCGACCTTAGGACACTTACGGGGAAAAGTGTTACGGAAAAATACCAAATAGTTCTCCACCTAGCAGTTTTTTCCAAAGTTGCGCCACACACCTCTCGGAAAGATCGAGTGACTGCGGCCTAGCCTTCGATTGGTCTGGAGAAGGAAACGCCGTTCCTAGCTGATGAATCAAATGATTCTGAAAGTAACGGTGAAAAGTGCGGATCCTGTTTCAGTCTTTAGACTGAAACAGGATCCGCACTATTCACCTCTCCCACAAAGGCGCACTTCTCGTGTCTGGCGCGAGTCCCACAAACCCAGGACGGACAGAGGCCCTGCACTTGCCACCCCAGAAAAATATCTCATCTCCAAGGAAGGGTCCTTACGCTAACGGTTGAAAAGGGCTCCCGTTCTTGAAACGGTGGTGAAAGGACGGTGAAAGAATACTGAAAACAATCCTACCTTCCAAGGCTCCGGTGCCAGGTATGGGAAATACCAAGTTACCTGGGCCTCAGCAGAGGTTTCTCTGCGAAAAGCATCCTAGGCTTCAGGATGCAGAGACCGACCTGATGCCTGTTACGGTGCAAAACGCTATGGAAATGGCCAATAATTACCAACATACTGGTGATCTCAAAAGGGTCAGGATGAAATCTGAAGCACGATCCACACTTTTCCCATCTCACGCAAATATGCACTTACCAACTCTGCAGGTAAGCAAACCAAAGGCAGGGCTGACAGAAGCCCGGCACTTACACCCCACCCTGAAATCTCAACTACCAGGCAGGATTCTGACGCTAATCCAAGAAACCTGCTCGGGTTCTGAACATCATGGCGAAACCACAGTGGAATAATACCGAAAAGAACACTTTCTTTGCAGTCTCTAGCACCAACTATTGGAAATGCCAAGTTTACTGGGCCTCGGCCTGCTTTCCACTGTGAAAACTCCCCTATGCTTTAGGATGCAGAGACCGACCTTAGGACACTTAGGGGGAAAAGTGCTACGGAAAAATACCAAATAGTTCTCCACCTAGCGGTTCTTTCCAAAGTTGCGACACACACCTCTCGGAAAGATCCAGTGACTGCGGCCTAGCCTTCCATTGGTCTGGAGAAGGAATCGCCGTTCCTAGCTGATGAATCAAATGATTCTGAAAGGAACGGTGAAAAGTGCGGATCCTGTTTCAGTCTTTAGACTGAAACAGGATCCGCACTATTCAACTCTCCCACAAAGGCGCACTTCTCGTGTCTGGCGCGAGTCCCACAAACCCAGGACGGATAGAGGCCCTGCACTTGCCACCCGAGAAAAAATATCTCATCTCCAAGGAAGGGTCCTGACGCTAACGGTTGAAATGGGCTCTCGTTCTTGAAACGGTGGTGAAAGGACGGTGAAAGAATACTGAAAACAATCCTATCTTCCAAGGCTCTGGTGCCAGGTAAGGGAAATACCAAGTAACCAGGGCCTCAGCAGAGGTTTCTCTGCGAAAAGCATCCTAGGCTTCAGGATGCAGAGACCGACCTCATGCCTGTTACGGTGCAAAACGCCATGGAAATGGCCAATAATTACCAACATACTGGTGATGTCAAATGGGTCAGGATGAAATCTGAAGCACGATCCACACTTTTCCCATCTCACGCAAATATGCACTTACCAACTCTGCAGGTAAGCAAACCAAAGGCAGGGCTGAGAGAAGCCCCGCACTTACACCCCACCCAGAAATCTCAACTACCAGGCAGGATTCTGACGCTAATGCGAGAAACCTGCTCGGGTTCTGAACATCATGGCGAAACCACAGTGGAATAATACCGAAAAGAACACTTTCTTTGCAGTCTCTAGCACCAACTATTGGAAATGCCAAGTTTACTGGGCCTCGGCCTGCTTTCCTCTGTGAAAACTCCCCTATGCTTAAGGATGCAGAGACCGACCTTAGGACAGTTACGGGGAAAAGTGCTACGGAAAAATACCAAATAGTTCTCCACCTAGCGGTTCTTTCCAAAGTTGCGCCACACACCTCTCGGAAAGATAGAGTGACTGCGGCCTAGGCTTTGATTGGTCTGGAGAAGGAAACGCCGTTCCTAGCTGATGCATCAAATGATTCTGAAAGGAACGGTGAAAAGTGCGGATCCTGTTTCAGTCTTTAGACTGAAACAGGATCCGCACTATTCACCTCTCCCACAAAGGCGCACTTCTCGTGTCTGGCGCGAGTCCCACAAACCCAGGACGGATAGAGGCCCTGCACTTGCCACCCGAGAAAAAATATCTCATCTCCAAGGAAGGGTCCTTACGATAACGGTTGAAAAGGGCTCCCGTTCTTGAAACGGTGGTGAAAGGACGGTGAAAGAATACTGAAAACAATCCTATCTTCCAAGGCTCCGGTGCCAGGTATGGGAAATACCAAGTTACCTGGGCCTCAGCAGAGGTTTCTCTGCGAAAAGCATCCTAGGCTTCAGGATGCAGAGACCGACCTCATGACTGTTACGGTGCAAAATGCTATGGAAATGGCCAATAATTACCAACATACTGGTGATCTCAAAAGGGTCAGGATGAAATTTGAAGCACGATCCACACTTTTCCCATCTCACGCAAATATGCACTTACCAACTCTGCAGGTAAGCAAACCAAAGGCAGGGCTGACAGAAGGCCGCACTTACACAACACCCAGAAATCTCAACTACCAGGCAGGATTCTGACGCTAATGCGAGAAACCTGCTCGGGTTCTGAACATCATGGCGAAACCACAGTGGAATAATACCGAAAAGAACACTTTCTTTGCAGTCTCTAGCACCAACTATTGGAAATGCCAAGTTTACTGGGCCTCGGCCTGCTTTCCTCTGTGAAAACTCCCCTATGCTTAAGGATGCAGAGACCGACCTTTGGACAGTTACGGGGAAAAGTGCTACGGAAAAATACCAAATAGTTCTCCACCTAACGGTTCTTTCCAAAGTTGCGCCACACACCTCTCGGCAAGATAGAGTGACTGCGGCCTAGCCTTCGATTGGTCTGGAGAAGGAAACGCCGTTCCTAGCTGATGAATCAAATGATTCTGAAAGGAACGGTGAAAAGTGCGGATCCTGTTTCAGTCTTTAGACTGAAACAGAATCCGCACTATTCACCTCTCCCACAAAGGCGCACTTCTCGTGTCTGGCGCGAGTCCCACAAACCCAGGACGGACAGAGGCCCTGCACTTGCCACCCGAGAAAAATATCTCATCTCCAAGGAAGGGTCCTGACGCTAACGGTTGAAATGGGCTCTCGTTCTTGAAACGGTGGTGAAAGGACGGTGAAAGAATACTGAAAACAATCCTACCTTCCAAGGCTCCGTTGCCAGGTATGGGAAATACCAAGTTACCTGGGCCTCAGCAGAGGTTTCTCTGCGAAAAGCATCCTAGGCTTCAGGATGCAGAGACCGACCTCATGCCTGTTACGGTGCAAAACGCCATGGAAATATCCAATAATTACCAACATACTGGTGATCTCAAAAGGGTCAGGATGAAATCTGAAGCACGATCCACACTTTTCCCATCTCACGCAAATATGCACTTACCAACTCTGCAGGTAAGCAAACCAAAGGCAGGGCTGACAGAAGCCCCGCACTTACACCCTACCCAGAAATCTCAACTACCAGGCAGGATTCTGACGCTAATGCGAGAAACCTGCTCGGGTTCTGAACATCATGGCGAAACCACAGTGGAATAATACCGAAAAGAACACTTTCTTTGCAGTCTCTAGCACCAACTATTGGAAATGCCAAGTTTACTGGGCCTCGGCCTGCTTTCCTCTGTGAAAACTCCCCTATGCTTAAGGATGCAGAGACCGACCTTAGGACAGTTACGGGGAAAAGTGCTACGGAAAAATACCAAATAGTTCTCCACCTAGCGGTTTTTTCCAAAGTTGCGCCACACACCTCTCGGAAAGATCGAGTGACTGCGGCCTAGCCTTCGATTGGTCTGGAGAAGGAAACGCCGTTCCTAGCTGATGAATCAAATGATTCTGAAAGGAACGGTGAAAAGTGCGGATCCTGTTTCAGTCTTTAGACTGAAACAGGATCCGCACTATTCACCTCTCCCACAAAGGCACACTTCTCGTGTCTGGCGTGAGTCCCACAAACCCAGGACGGACAGAGGCCCTGCACTTGCCACCCCAGAAAAATATCTCATCTCCAAGGAAGGGTCCTTACGCTAACGGTTGAAAAGGGCTCCCGTTCTTGAAATGGTGGTGAAAGGACGGTGAAAGAGTACTGAAAACAATCCTACCTTCCAAGGCTCCGGTGCCAGGTATGGGAAATACCAAGTTACCTGGGCCTCAGCAGAGGTTTCTCTGCGAAAAGCATCCTAGGCTTCAGGATGCAGAGACCGACCTGATGCCTATTACGGTGCAAAACGCTATGGAAATGGCCAATAATTACCAACATACTGGTGATCTCAAAAGGGTCAGGATGAAATCTGAAGCACGATCCACACTTTTCCCATCTCACGCAAATATGCACTTACCAACTCTGCAGGTAAGCAAACCAAAGGCAGGGCTGACAGAAGCCCCGCACTTACACCCCACCCAGAAATCTCAACTACCAGGCAGGATTCTGACGCTAATGCGAGAAACCTGCTCAGGTTCTGAACATCATGGCGAAACCACAGTGGAATAATACCGAATAGAACACTTTCTTTGCAGTCTCTAGCACCAGCTATTGGAAATGCCAAGTTTACTGGGCCTCGGCCTGCTTTCCTCTGTGAAAACTCCCCTATGCTTAAGGATGCAGAGACCAACCTTAGGACACTTACGGGGAAAAGTGCTACGGAAAATTCCAAATAGTTCTCCACCTGGCGGTTCTTTCCAAAGTTGCGCCACACACCTCTCAGAAAGATCGAGTGACTGCGGCCTAGCCTTCCATTGGTCTGGAGAAGGAATCGCCGTTCCTAGCTGATGAATCAAACGATTCTGAAAGGAACGGTGAAAAGTGCGGATCCTGTTTCAGTCTTTAGACTGAAACAGGATCCGCACTATTCACCTCTCCCACAAAGGCGCACTTCTCGTGTCTGGCGCGAGTCCCACAAACCCAGGACGGACAGAGGCCCTGCACTTGCCACCCGAGAAAAATATCTCATCTCCAAGGAAGGGTCCTGACGCTAACGGTTGAAAAGGGCTCCCGTTCTTGAAACGGTGGTGAAAGGACGGTGAAAGAATACTGAAAACAGTCCTATCTTCCAAGGCTCTTGTGCCAGGTGTGGGAAATACCAAGTTACCTGGGCCTCAGCAGAGGTTTCTCTGCGAAAAGCATCCTAGGCTTCAGGATGCAGAGACCGACCTCATGCCTGTTACGGTGCAAAACGCCATGGAAATATCCAATAATTACCAACATACTGCTGATCTCAAAAGGGTCAGGATGAAATCTGAAGCACGATCCACACTTTTCCCATCTCACGCAAATATGCACTTACCAACTCTGCAGGTAAGCAAACCAAAGGCAGGGCTGACAGAAGCCCCGCACTTACACCCCACCCAGAAATCTCAACTACCAGGCAGGATTCTGACGCTAATGCGAGAAACCTGCTCGGGTTCTGAACATCATGGCGAAACCACAGTGGAATAATACCGAAAAGAACACTTTCTTTGCAGTCTCTAGCACCAACTATTGGAAATGCCAAGTTTACTGGGCCTCGGCCTGCTTTCCTCTGTGAAAACTCCCCTATGCTTAAGGAGGCAGAGACCGACCTTAGGACAGTTACGGGGAAAAGTGCTACGGAAAAATACCAAATAGTTCTCCACCTAGCGGTTCTTTCCAAAGTTGCGCCACACACCTCTCGGCAAGATCCAGTGACTGCGGCCTAGCCTTCGATTGGTCTGGAGAAGGAAACGCCGTTCCTAGCTGATGAATCAAATGATTCTGAAAGGAACGGTGAAAAGTGCGGATCCTGTTTCAGTCTTTAGACTGAAACAGGATCCGCACTATTCACCTCTCCCACAAAGGCGCACTTCTCGTGTCTGGCGCGAGTCCCACAAACCCAGGACGGACAGAGGCCCTGCACTTGCCACCCCAGAAAAATATCTCATCTCCAAGGAAGGGTCCTTACGCTAACGGTTGAAAAGGGCTCCCGTTCTTGAAATGGTGGTGAAAGGACGGTGAAAGAGCACTGAAAACAATCCTACCTTCCAAGGCTCCGGTGCCAGGTATGGGAAATACCAAGTTACCTGGGCCTCACCAGAGGTTTCTCTGCGAAAAGCATCCTAGGCTTCAGGATGCAGAGACCGACCTCATGACTGTTACGGTGCAAAACGCTATGGAAATGGCCAATAATTACCAACATACTGGTGATCTCAAAAGGGTCAGGATGAAATCTGAAGCACGATGCACACTTTTCCCATCTCACGCAAATATGCACTTACCAACTCTGCAGGTAAGCAAACCAAAGGCAGGGCTGACAGAAGCCCCGCACTTACACCCCACCCAGAAATCTCAACTACCAGGCAGGATTCTGACGCTAATGCGAGAAACCTGCTCGGGTTCTGAACATCATGGCGAAACCACAGTGGAATAATACCGAATAGAACACTTTCTTTGCAGTCTCTAGCACCAGCTATTTGAAATGCCAAGTTTACTGGGCCTCGGCCTGCTTTCCTCTGTGAAAACTCCCCTATGCTTAAGGATGCAGAGACCAACCTTAGGACACTTACGGGGAAAAGTGCTACGGAAAAATTCCAAATAGTTCTCCACCTGGCGGTTCTTTCCAAAGTTGCGCCACACACCTCTCAGAAAGATCGAGTGACTGCGGCCTAGCCTTCCATTGGTCTGGAGAAGGAATCGCCGTTCCTAGCTGATGAATCAAACGATTCTGAAAGGAACGGTGAAAAGTGCGGATCCTGTTTCAGTCTTTAGACTCAAACAGGATCCGCACTATTCACCTCTCCCACAAAGGCGCACTTCTCGTGTCTGGCGCGAGTCCCACAAACCCAGGACGGACAGAGGTCCTGCACTTGCCACCCCAGAAAAATATCTCATCTCCAAGGAAGGGTCCTTACGCTAACGGTTGAAAAGGGCTCCCGTTCTTGAAACGGTGGTGAAAGGACGGTGAAAGAATACTGAAAACAATCCTATCTTCCTAGGTTCCGGTGCCAGGTATGGGAAATACCAAGTTACCTGGGCCTCACCAGAGGTTTCTCTGCGAAAAGCATCCTAGGCTTCAGGATGCAGAGACCGACCTCATGACTGTTACGGTGCAAAACGCTATGGAAATGGCCAATAATTACCAACATACTGGTGATCTCAAAAGGGTCAGGATGAAATGTGAAGCACGATCCACACTTTTCCCATCTCACGCAAATATGCACTTACCAACTCTGCAGGTAAGCTAACCAAAGGCAGGGCTGACAGAAGCCCCGCACTTACACCCCACCCAGAAATCTCAACTACCAGGCAGGATTCTGACGCTAATGCGAGAAACCTGCTCGGGTTCTGAACATCATGGCGAAACCACAGTGGAATAATACCGAAAAGAACACTTTCTTTGCAGTCTCTAGCACCAACTACTGGAAATGCCAAGTTTACTGGGCCTCGGCCTGCTTTCCTCTGTGAAAACTCCCCTATGCTTAAGGATGCAGAGACCAACCTTAGGACAGTTACGGGGAAAAGTGCTACGGAAAAATACCAAATAGTTCTCCACCTAGCGGTTCTTTCCAAAGTTGCGCCACACACCTCTCGGAAAGATCCAGTGACTGCGGCCTAGCCTTCGATTGATCTGGAGAAGGAATCGCCGTTCCTAGCTGATGAATCAAATGATTCTGAAAGGAACGGTGAAAAGTGCGGATCCTGTTTCAGTCTTTAGACTGAAACAGGATCCGCACTATCCAACTCTCCCACAAAGGCGCACTTCTCGTGTCTGGCGCGAGTCCCACAAACCCAGGACGGACAGAGGCCCTGCACTTGCCACCCGAGAAAAATATCTCATCTCCAAGGAAGGGTCCTGACGCTAACGGTTGAAAAGGGCTCCCTTTCTTGAAACGGTGGTGAAAGGACGGTGAAAGAATACTGAAAACAATCCTATCTTCCAAGGCTCTTGTGCCAGGTGTGGGAAATACCAAGTTACCTGGGCCTCAGCAGAGGTTTCTCTGCGAAAAACATCCTAGGCTTCAGGATGCAGAGACCGACCTCATGCCTGTTACGGTGCAAAACGCCATGGAAATATCCAATAATTACCAACATACTGCTGATCTCAAAAGGGTCAGGATGAAATCTGAAGCACGATCCACACTTTTCCCATCTCACGCAAATATGCACTTACCAACTCTGCAGGTAAGCAAACCAAAGGCAGGGCTGACAGAAGCCCCGCACTTACACCCCACCCAGAAATCTCAACTACCAGGCAGGATTCTGACGCTAATGCGAGAAACCTGCTCGGGTTCTGAACATCATGGCGAAACCACAGTGGAATAATACCGAAAAGAACACTTTCTTTGCAGTCTCTAGCACCAACTATTGGAAATGCCAAGTTTACTGGGCCTCGGCCTGCTTTCCTCTGTGAAAACTCCCCTATGCTTAAGGAGGCAGAGACCGACCTTAGGACAGTTACGGGGAAAAGTGCTACGGAAAAATACCAAATAGTTCTCCACCTAGCGGTTCTTTCCAAAGTTGCGCCACACACCTCTCGGCAAGATCCAGTGACTGCGGCCTAGCCTTCGATTGGTCTGGAGAAGGAAACGCCGTTCCTAGCTGATGAATCAAATGATTCTGAAAGGAACGGTGAAAAGTGCGGATCCTGTTTCAGTCTTTAGACTGAAACAGGATCCGCACTATTCACCTCTCCCACAAAGGCGCACTTCTCGTGTCTGGCGCGAGTCCCACAAACCCAGGACGGACAGAGGCCCTGCACTTGCCACCCCAGAAAAATATCTCATCTCCAAGGAAGGGTCCTTACGATAACGGTTGAAAAGGGCTCCCGTTCTTGAAACGGTGGTGAAAGGACGGTGAAAGAATACTGAAAACAATCCTATCTTCCAAGGCTCCGGTGCCAGGTATGGGAAATACCAAGTTACCTGGGCCTCAGCAGAGGTTTCTCTGCGAAAAGCATCCTAGGCTTCAGGATGCAGAGACCGACCTCATGCCTGTTACGGTGCAAAACGCTATGGAAATGGCCAATAATTACCAACATACTGGTGATCTCAAAAGGGTCAGGATGAAATCTGAAGCACGATCCACACTTTTCCCATCTCACACAAATATGCACTTACCAACTCTGCAGGTAAGCAAACCAAAGGCAGGGCTGACAGAATCCCCGCACTTACACCCCACCCAGAAATCTCAACTACCAGGCAGGATTCTGACGCTAATGCGAGAAACCTGCTCGGGTTCTGAACATCATGGCGAAACCACAGTGGAATAATACCGAAAAGAACACTTTCTTTGCAGTCTCTAGCACCAACTATTGGAAATGCCAAGTTTACTGGGCCTCGGCCTGCTTTCCTCTGTGAAAACTCCCCTATGCTTAAGGATGCAGAGACCGACCTTAGGACACTTACGGGGAAAAGTGCTACGGAAAAATACCAAATAGTTCTCCACCTAGCGGTTCTTTCCAAAGTTGCGCCACACACCTCTCGGAAAGATCCAGTGACTGCGGCCTAGCCTTCCATTGGTCTGGAGAAGGAATCGCCGTTCCTAGCTGATGAATCAAATGATTCTGAAAGGAACGGTGAAAAGTGCGGATCCTGTTTCAGTCTTTAGACTGAAACAGGATCCGCACTATTCATCTCTCCCACAAAGGCGCACTTCTCGTGTCTGGCGCGAGTCCCACAAACCCAGGACGGATAGAGGCCCTGCACTTGCCACCCGAGAAAAATATCTCATCTCCAAGGAAGGGTCCTGACGCTAACGGTTGAAATGGGCTCTCGTTCTTGAAACGGTGGTGAAAGGACGGTGAAAGAATACTGAAAACAATCCTATCTTCCAAGGCTCTTGTGCCAGGTATGGGAAATACCAAGTTACCTGGGCCTCAGCAGAGGTTTCTCTGCGAAAAGCATCCTAGGCTTCAGGATGCAGAGACCGACCTCATGCCTGTTACGGTGCAAAACGCCATGGAAATATCCAATAATTACCAACATACTGGTGATCTCAAAAGGGTCAGGATGAAATCTGAAGCACGATCCACACTTTTCCCATCTCACGCAAATATGCACTTACCAACTCTGCAGGTAAGGAAACCAAAGGCAGGGCTGACAGAAGCCCCGCACTTACACCCCACCCAGAAATCTCAACTACCAGGCAGGATTCTGACGCTAATGCGAGAAACCTGCTCGGGTTCTGAACATCATGGCGAAACCACAGTGGAATAATACCGAAAAGAACACTTTCTTTGCAGTCTCTAGCACCAACTATTGGAAATGCCAAGTTTACTGGGCCTCGGCCTGCTTTCCTCTGTGAAAACTCCCCTATGCTTAAGGATGCAGAGACCGACCTTAGGACAGTTACGGGGAAAAGTGCTACGGAAAAATACCAAATAGTTCTCCACCTAGCGGTTTTTTCCAAAGTTGCGCCACACACCTCTCGGAAAGATCGAGTGACTGCGGCCTAGCCTTCGATTGGTCTGGAGAAGGAAACGCCGTTCCTAGCTGATGAATCAAATGATTCTGAAAGGAACGGTGAAAAGTGCGGATCCTGTTTCAGTCTTTAGACTGAAACAGGATCCGCACTATTCACCTCTCCCACAAAGGCGCACTTCTCGTGTCTGGCGCGAGTCCCACAAACCCAGGACGGACAGAGGCCCTGCACTTGCCACCCCAGAAAAATATCTCATCTCCAAGGAAGGGTCCTTACGCTAACGGTTGAAAAGGGCTCCCGTTCTTGAAACGGTGGTGAAAGGACGGTGAAAGAATACTGAAAACAATCCTACCTTCCAAGGCTCCGGTGCCAGGTATGGGAAATACCAAGTTACCTGGGCCTCAGCAGAGGTTTCTCTGCGAAAAGCATCCTAGGCTTCAGGATGCAGAGACCGACCTCATGCCTGTTACGGTGCAAAACGCCATGGAAATATCCAATAATTACCAACATACTGGTGATCTCAAAAGGGTCAGGATGAAATCTGAAGCACGATCCACACTTTTCCCATCTCACGCAAATATGCACTTACCAACTCTGCAGGTAAGGAAACCAAAGGCAGGGCTGACAGAAGCCCCGCACTTACACCCCACCCAGAAATCTCAACTACCAGGCAGGATTCTGACGCTAATGCGAGAAACCTGCTCGGGTTCTGAACATCATGGCGAAACCACAGTGGAATAATACCGAAAAGAACACTTTCTTTGCAGTCTCTAGCACCAACTATTGGAAATGCCAAGTTTACTGGGCCTCGGCCTGCTTTCCTCTGTGAAAACTCTCCTATGCTTAAGGATGCAGAGACCAACCTTAGGACACTTACGGGGAAAAGTGCTACGGAAAAATACCAAATAGTTCTCCACCTAGCGGTTCTTTCCAAAGTTGCGCCACACACCTCTCGGAAAGATCCAGTGACTGCGGCCTAGCCTTCCAATGGTCTGGTGAAGGAATCGCCGTTCCTAGCTGATGAATCAAATGATTCTGAAAGGAACGGTGAAAAGTGCGGATCCTGTTTCAGTCTTTAGACTGAAACAGGATCCGCACTATTCAACTCTCCCACAAAGGCGCACTTCTCGTGTCTGGCGCGAGTCCCACAAACCCAGGACGGACAGAGGCCCTGCACTTGCCACCCGAGAAAAATATCTCATCTCCAAGGAAGGGTCCTGACGCTAACGGTTGAAAAGGGCTCCCGTTCTTGAAACGGTGGTGAAAGGACGGTGAAAGAATACTGAAAACAATCCTATCTTCCAAGGCTCTTGTGCCAGGTGTGGGAAATACCAAGTTACCTGGGCCTCAGCAGAGGTTTCTCTGCGAAAAGCATCCTAGGCTTCAGGATGCAGAGACCGACCTCATGCCTGTTACGGTGCAAAACGCCATGGATATATCCAATAATTACCAACATACTGGTGATCTCAAAAGGGTCAGGATGAAATCTGAAGCACGATCCACACTTTTCCCATCTCACGCAAATATGCACTTACCAACTCTGCAGGTAAGCAAACCAAAGGCAGGGCTGACAGAAGCCCCGCACTTACACCCCACCCAGAAATATCAACTACCAGGCAGGATTCTGACGCTAATGCGAGAAACCTGCTCGGGTTCTGAACATCATGGCGAAACCACAGTGGAATAATACCGAAAAGAACACTTTCTTTGCAGTCTCTAGCACCAACTATTGGAAATGCCAAGTTTACTGGGCCTCGGCCTGCTTTCCTCTGTGAAAACTCCCCTATGCTTAAGGAGGCAGAGACCGACCTTAGGACAGTTACGGGGAAAAGTGCTACGGAAAAATACCAAATAGTTCTCCACCTAGCGGTTCTTTCCAAAGTTGCGCCACACACCTCTCGGAAAGATCGAGTGACTGCGGCCTAGCCTTCCATTGGTCTGGAGAAGGAATCGCCGTTCCTAGCTGATGAATCAAATGATTCTGAAAGGAACGGTGAAATGTGCGGATCCTGTTTCAGTCTTTAGACTGAAACAGGATCCGCACTATTCACCTCTCCCACAAAGGCGCACTTCTCGTGTCTGGCGCGAGTCCCACAAACCCAGGACGGACAGAGGCCCTGCACTTGCCACCCGAGAAAAATATCTCATCTCCAAGGAAGGGTCCTGACGCTAACGGTTGAAATGGGCTCTCGTTCTTGAAACGGTGGTGAAAGGACGGTGAAAGAATACTGAAAACAATCCTATCTTCCAAGGCTCTGGTGCCAGGTATGGGAAATACCAAGTTACCTGGGCCTCAGCAGAGGTTTCTCTGCGAAAAGCATCCTAGGCTACAGGATGCAGAGACCGACCTCATGCCTGTTACGGTGCAAAACGCTATGGAAATGGCCAATAATTACCAACATACTGGTGATCTCAAAAGGGTCAGGATGAAATCTGAAGCACGATCCACACTTTTCCCATCTCACACAAATATGCACTTACCAACTCTGCAGGTAAGCAAACCAAAGGCAGGGCTGACAGAAGCCCCGCACTTACACCCCACCCAGAAATCTCAACTACCAGGCAGGATTCTGACGCTAATGCGAGAAACCTGCTCGGGTTCTGAACATCATGGCGAAACCACAGTGGAATAAGCCCGAAAAGAACACTTCCTTTGCAGTCTCTAGCACCAACTATTGGAAATGCCAAGTTTACTGGGCCTCGGCCTGCTTTCCTCTGTGAAAACTCCCCTATGCTTAAGGATGCAGAGACCGACCTTAGGACACTTACGGGGAAAAGTGTTACGGAAAAATACCAAATAGTTCTCCACCTAGCAGTTTTTTCCAAAGTTGCGCCACACACCTCTCGGAAAGATCGAGTGACTGCGGCCTAGCCTTCGATTGGTCTGGAGAAGGAAACGCCGTTCCTAGCTGATGAATCAAATGATTCTGAAAGTAACGGTGAAAAGTGCGGATCCTGTTTCAGTCTTTAGACTGAAACAGGATCCGCACTATTCACCTCTCCCACAAAGGCGCACTTCTCGTGTCTGGCGCGAGTCCCACAAACCCAGGACGGACAGAGGCCCTGCACTTGCCACCCCAGAAAAATATCTCATCTCCAAGGAAGGGTCCTTACGCTAACGGTTGAAAAGGGCTCCCGTTCTTGAAACGGTGGTGAAAGGACGGTGAAAGAATACTGAAAACAATCCTACCTTCCAAGGCTCCGGTGCCAGGTATGGGAAATACCAAGTTACCTGGGCCTCAGCAGAGGTTTCTCTGCGAAAAGCATCCTAGGCTTCAGGATGCAGAGACCGACCTGATGCCTGTTACGGTGCAAAACGCTATGGAAATGGCCAATAATTACCAACATACTGGTGATCTCAAAAGGGTCAGGATGAAATCTGAAGCACGATCCACACTTTTCCCATCTCACGCAAATATGCACTTACCAACTCTGCAGGTAAGCAAACCAAAGGCAGGGCTGACAGAAGCCCGGCACTTACACCCCACCCTGAAATCTCAACTACCAGGCAGGATTCTGACGCTAATCCAAGAAACCTGCTCGGGTTCTGAACATCATGGCGAAACCACAGTGGAATAATACCGAAAAGAACACTTTCTTTGCAGTCTCTAGCACCAACTATTGGAAATGCCAAGTTTACTGGGCCTCGGCCTGCTTTCCACTGTGAAAACTCCCCTATGCTTTAGGATGCAGAGACCGACCTTAGGACACTTAGGGGGAAAAGTGCTACGGAAAAATACCAAATAGTTCTCCACCTAGCGGTTCTTTCCAAAGTTGCGACACACACCTCTCGGAAAGATCCAGTGACTGCGGCCTAGCCTTCCATTGGTCTGGAGAAGGAATCGCCGTTCCTAGCTGATGAATCAAATGATTCTGAAAGGAACGGTGAAAAGTGCGGATCCTGTTTCAGTCTTTAGACTGAAACAGGATCCGCACTATTCAACTCTCCCACAAAGGCGCACTTCTCGTGTCTGGCGCGAGTCCCACAAACCCAGGACGGATAGAGGCCCTGCACTTGCCACCCGAGAAAAAATATCTCATCTCCAAGGAAGGGTCCTGACGCTAACGGTTGAAATGGGCTCTCGTTCTTGAAACGGTGGTGAAAGGACGGTGAAAGAATACTGAAAACAATCCTATCTTCCAAGGCTCTGGTGCCAGGTAAGGGAAATACCAAGTAACCAGGGCCTCAGCAGAGGTTTCTCTGCGAAAAGCATCCTAGGCTTCAGGATGCAGAGACCGACCTCATGCCTGTTACGGTGCAAAACGCCATGGAAATGGCCAATAATTACCAACATACTGGTGATGTCAAATGGGTCAGGATGAAATCTGAAGCACGATCCACACTTTTCCCATCTCACGCAAATATGCACTTACCAACTCTGCAGGTAAGCAAACCAAAGGCAGGGCTGAGAGAAGCCCCGCACTTACACCCCACCCAGAAATCTCAACTACCAGGCAGGATTCTGACGCTAATGCGAGAAACCTGCTCGGGTTCTGAACATCATGGCGAAACCACAGTGGAATAATACCGAAAAGAACACTTTCTTTGCAGTCTCTAGCACCAACTATTGGAAATGCCAAGTTTACTGGGCCTCGGCCTGCTTTCCTCTGTGAAAACTCCCCTATGCTTAAGGATGCAGAGACCGACCTTAGGACACTTAGGGGGAAAAGTGCTACGGAAAAATACCAAATAGTTCTCCACCTAGCGGTTCTTTCCAAAGTTGCGCCACACACCTCTCGGAAAGATAGAGTGACTGCGGCCTAGGCTTTGATTGGTCTGGAGAAGGAAACGCCGTTCCTAGCTGATGCATCAAATGATTCTGAAAGGAACGGTGAAAAGTGCGGATCCTGTTTCAGTCTTTAGACTGAAACAGGATCCGCACTATTCACCTCTCCCACAAAGGCGCACTTCTCGTGTCTGGCGCGAGTCCCACAAACCCAGGACGGATAGAGGCCCTGCACTTGCCACCCGAGAAAAAATATCTCATCTCCAAGGAAGGGTCCTTACGATAACGGTTGAAAAGGGCTCCCGTTCTTGAAACGGTGGTGAAAGGACGGTGAAAGAATACTGAAAACAATCCTATCTTCCAAGGCTCCGGTGCCAGGTATGGGAAATACCAAGTTACCTGGGCCTCAGCAGAGGTTTCTCTGCGAAAAGCATCCTAGGCTTCAGGATGCAGAGACCGACCTCATGACTGTTACGGTGCAAAATGCTATGGAAATGGCCAATAATTACCAACATACTGGTGATCTCAAAAGGGTCAGGATGAAATTTGAAGCACGATCCACACTTTTCCCATCTCACGCAAATATGCACTTACCAACTCTGCAGGTAAGCAAACCAAAGGCAGGGCTGACAGAAGGCCGCACTTACACAACACCCAGAAATCTCAACTACCAGGCAGGATTCTGACGCTAATGCGAGAAACCTGCTCGGTTTCTGAACATCATGGCGAAACCACAGTGGAATAATACCGAAAAGAACACTTTCTTTGCAGTCTCTAGCACCAACTATTGGAAATGCCAAGTTTACTGGGCCTCGGCCTGCTTTCCTCTGTGAAAACTCCCCTATGCTTAAGGAGGCAGAGACCGACCTTAGGACAGTTACGGGGAAAAGTGCTACGGAAAAATACCAAATAGTTCTCCACCTAGCGGTTCTTTCCAAAGTTGCGCCACACACCTCTCGGAAAGATCGAGTGACTGCGGCCTAGCCTTCCATTGGTCTGGAGAAGGAATCGCCGTTCCTAGCTGATGAATCAAATGATTCTGAAAGGAACGGTGAAAAGTGCGGATCCTGTTTCAGTCTTTAGACTGAAACAGGATCCGCACTATTCACCTCTCCCACAAAGGCGCACTTCTCGTGTCTGGCGCGAGTCCCACAAACCCAGGACGGACAGAGGCCCTGCACTTGCCACCCGAGAAAAATATCTCATCTCCAAGGAAGGGTCCTGACGCTAACGGTTGAAATGGGCTCTCGTTCTTGAAACGGTGGTGAAAGGACGGTGAAAGAATACTGAAAACAATCCTATCTTCCAAGGCTCTGGTGCCAGGTATGGGAAATACCAAGTTACCTGGGCCTCAGCAGAGGTTTCTCTGCGAAAAGCATCCTAGGCTACAGGATGCAGAGACCGACCTCATGCCTGTTACGGTGCAAAACGCTATGGAAATGGCCAATAATTACCAACATACTGGTGATCTCAAAAGGGTCAGGATGAAATCTGAAGCACGATCCACACTTTTCCCATCTCACACAAATATGCACTTACCAACTCTGCAGGTAAGCAAACCAAAGGCAGGGCTGACAGAAGCCCCGCACTTACACCCCACCCAGAAATCTCAACTACCAGGCAGGATTCTGACGCTAATGCGAGAAACCTGCTCGGGTTCTGAACATCATGGCGAAACCACAGTGGAATAAGCCCGAAAAGAACACTTCCTTTGCAGTCTCTAGCACCAACTATTGGAAATGCCAAGTTTACTGGGCCTCGGCCTGCTTTCCTCTGTGAAAACTCCCCTATGCTTAAGGATGCAGAGACCGACCTTAGGACACTTACGGGGAAAAGTGTTACGGAAAAATACCAAATAGTTCTCCACCTAGCAGTTTTTTCCAAAGTTGCGCCACACACCTCTCGGAAAGATCGAGTGACTGCGGCCTAGCCTTCGATTGGTCTGGAGAAGGAAACGCCGTTCCTAGCTGATGAATCAAATGATTCTGAAAGTAACGGTGAAAAGTGCGGATCCTGTTTCAGTCTTTAGACTGAAACAGGATCCGCACTATTCACCTCTCCCACAAAGGCGCACTTCTCGTGTCTGGCGCGAGTCCCACAAACCCAGGACGGACAGAGGCCCTGCACTTGCCACCCCAGAAAAATATCTCATCTCCAAGGAAGGGTCCTTACGCTAACGGTTGAAAAGGGCTCCCGTTCTTGAAACGGTGGTGAAAGGACGGTGAAAGAATACTGAAAACAATCCTACCTTCCAAGGCTCCGGTGCCAGGTATGGGAAATACCAAGTTACCTGGGCCTCAGCAGAGGTTTCTCTGCGAAAAGCATCCTAGGCTTCAGGATGCAGAGACCGACCTGATGCCTGTTACGGTGCAAAACGCTATGGAAATGGCCAATAATTACCAACATACTGGTGATCTCAAAAGGGTCAGGATGAAATCTGAAGCACGATCCACACTTTTCCCATCTCACGCAAATATGCACTTACCAACTCTGCAGGTAAGCAAACCAAAGGCAGGGCTGACAGAAGCCCGGCACTTACACCCCACCCTGAAATCTCAACTACCAGGCAGGATTCTGACGCTAATCCAAGAAACCTGCTCGGGTTCTGAACATCATGGCGAAACCACAGTGGAATAATACCGAAAAGAACACTTTCTTTGCAGTCTCTAGCACCAACTATTGGAAATGCCAAGTTTACTGGGCCTCGGCCTGCTTTCCACTGTGAAAACTCCCCTATGCTTTAGGATGCAGAGACCGACCTTAGGACACTTAGGGGGAAAAGTGCTACGGAAAAATACCAAATAGTTCTCCACCTAGCGGTTCTTTCCAAAGTTGCGAAACACACCTCTCGGAAAGATCCAGTGACTGCGGCCTAGCCTTCCATTGGTCTGGAGAAGGAATCGCCGTTCCTAGCTGATGAATCAAATGATTCTGAAAGGAACGGTGAAAAGTGCGGATCCTGTTTCAGTCTTTAGACTGAAACAGGATCCGCACTATTCAACTCTCCCACAAAGGCGCACTTCTCGTGTCTGGCGCGAGTCCCACAAACCCAGGACGGATAGAGGCCCTGCACTTGCCACCCGAGAAAAAATATCTCATCTCCAAGGAAGGGTCCTGACGCTAACGGTTGAAATGGGCTCTCGTTCTTGAAACGGTGGTGAAAGGACGGTGAAAGAATACTGAAAACAATCCTATCTTCCAAGGCTCTGGTGCCAGGTAAGGGAAATACCAAGTAACCAGGGCCTCAGCAGAGGTTTCTCTGCGAAAAGCATCCTAGGCTTCAGGATGCAGAGACCGACCTCATGCCTGTTACGGTGCAAAACGCCATGGAAATGGCCAATAATTACCAACATACTGGTGATGTCAAATGGGTCAGGATGAAATCTGAAGCACGATCCACACTTTTCCCATCTCACGCAAATATGCACTTACCAACTCTGCAGGTAAGCAAACCAAAGGCAGGGCTGAGAGAAGCCCCGCACTTACACCCCACCCAGAAATCTCAACTACCAGGCAGGATTCTGACGCTAATGCGAGAAACCTGCTCGGGTTCTGAACATCATGGCGAAACCACAGTGGAATAATACCGAAAAGAACACTTTCTTTGCAGTCTCTAGCACCAACTATTGGAAATGCCAAGTTTACTGGGCCTCGGCCTGCTTTCCTCTGTGAAAACTCCCCTATGCTTAAGGATGCAGAGACCGACCTTAGGACAGTTACGGGGAAAAGTGCTACGGAAAAATACCAAATAGTTCTCCACCTAGCGGTTCTTTCCAAAGTTGCGCCACACACCTCTCGGAAAGATAGAGTGACTGCGGCCTAGGCTTTGATTGGTCTGGAGAAGGAAACGCCGTTCCTAGCTGATGCATCAAATGATTCTGAAAGGAACGGTGAAAAGTGCGGATCCTGTTTCAGTCTTTAGACTGAAACAGGATCCGCACTATTCACCTCTCCCACAAAGGCGCACTTCTCGTGTCTGGCGCGAGTCCCACAAACCCAGGACGGATAGAGGCCCTGCACTTCCCACCCGAGAAAAAATATCTCATCTCCAAGGAAGGGTCCTTACGATAACGGTTGAAAAGGGCTCCCGTTCTTGAAACGGTGGTGAAAGGACGGTGAAAGAATACTGAAAACAATCCTATCTTCCAAGGCTCCGGTGCCAGGTATGGGAAATACCAAGTTACCTGGGCCTCAGCAGAGGTTTCTCTGCGAAAAGCATCCTAGGCTTCAGGATGCAGAGACCGACCTCATGACTGTTACGGTGCAAAATGCTATGGAAATGGCCAATAATTACCAACATACTGGTGATCTCAAAAGGGTCAGGATGAAATTTGAAGCACGATCCACACTTTTCCCATCTCACGCAAATATGCACTTACCAACTCTGCAGGTAAGCAAACCAAAGGCAGGGCTGACAGAAGGCCGCACTTACACAACACCCAGAAATCTCAACTACCAGGCAGGATTCTGACGCTAATGCGAGAAACCTGCTCGGGTTCTGAACATCATGGCGAAACCACAGTGGAATAATACCGAAAAGAACACTTTCTTTGCAGTCTCTAGCACCAACTATTGGAAATGCCAAGTTTACTGGGCCTCGGCCTGCTTTCCTCTGTGAAAACTCCCCTATGCTTAAGGATGCAGAGACCGACCTTTGGACAGTTACGGGGAAAAGTGCTACGGAAAAATACCAAATAGTTCTCCACCTAGCGGTTCTTTCCAAAGTTGCGCCACACACCTCTCGGCAAGATAGAGTGACTGCGGCCTAGCCTTCGATTGGTCTGGAGAAGGAAACGCCGTTCCTAGCTGATGAATCAAATGATTCTGAAAGGAACGGTGAAAAGTGCGGATCCTGTTTCAGTCTTTAGACTGAAACAGAATCCGCACTATTCACCTCTCCCACAAAGGCGCACTTCTCGTGTCTGGCGCGAGTCCCACAAACCCAGGACGGACAGAGGCCCTGCACTTGCCACCCGAGAAAAATATCTCATCTCCAAGGAAGGGTCCTGACGCTAACGGTTGAAATGGGCTCTCGTTCTTGAAACGGTGGTGAAAGGACGGTGAAAGAATACTGAAAACAATCCTACCTTCCAAGGCTCCGTTGCCAGGTATGGGAAATACCAAGTTACCTGGGCCTCAGCAGAGGTTTCTCTGCGAAAAGCATCCTAGGCTTCAGGATGCAGAGACCGACCTCATGCCTGTTACGGTGCAAAACGCCATGGAAATATCCAATAATTACCAACATACTGGTGATCTCAAAAGGGTCAGGATGAAATCTGAAGCACGATCCACACTTTTCCCATCTCACGCAAATATGCACTTACCAACTCTGCAGGTAAGCAAACCAAAGGCAGGGCTGACAGAAGCCCCGCACTTACACCCTACCCAGAAATCTCAACTACCAGGCAGGATTCTGACGCTAATGCGAGAAACCTGCTCGGGTTCTGAACATCATGGCGAAACCACAGTGGAATAATACCGAAAAGAACACTTTCTTTGCAGTCTCTAGCACCAACTATTGGAAATGCCAAGTTTACTGGGCCTCGGCCTGCTTTCCTCTGTGAAAACTCCCCTATGCTTAAGGATGCAGAGACCGACCTTAGGACAGTTACGGGGAAAAGTGCTACGGAAAAATACCAAATAGTTCTCCACCTAGCGGTTTTTTCCAAAGTTGCGCCACACACCTCTCGGAAAGATCGAGTGACTGCGGCCTAGCCTTCGATTGGTCTGGAGAAGGAAACGCCGTTCCTAGCTGATGAATCAAATGATTCTGAAAGGAACGGTGAAAAGTGCGGATCCTGTTTCAGTCTTTAGACTGAAACAGGATCCGCACTATTCACCTCTCCCACAAAGGCACACTTCTCGTGTCTGGCGTGAGTCCCACAAACCCAGGACGGACAGAGGCCCTGCACTTGCCACCCCAGAAAAATATCTCATCTCCAAGGAAGGGTCCTTACGCTAACGGTTGAAAAGGGCTCCCGTTCTTGAAATGGTGGTGAAAGGACGGTGAAAGAGTACTGAAAACAATCCTACCTTCCAAGGCTCCGGTGCCAGGTATGGGAAATACCAAGTTACCTGGGCCTCAGCAGAGGTTTCTCTGAGAAAAGCATCCTAGGCTTCAGGATGCAGAGACCGACCTGATGCCTATTACGGTGCAAAACGCTATGGAAATGGCCAATAATTACCAACATACTGGTGATCTCAAAAGGGTCAGGATGAAATCTGAAGCACGATCCACACTTTTCCCATCTCACGCAAATATGCACTTACCAACTCTGCAGGTAAGCAAACCAAAGGCAGGGCTGACAGAAGCCCCGCACTTACACCCCACCCAGAAATCTCAACTACCAGGCAGGATTCTGACGCTAATGCGAGAAACCTGCTCAGGTTCTGAACATCATGGCGAAACCACAGTGGAATAATACCGAATAGAACACTTTCTTTGCAGTCTCTAGCACCAGCTATTGGAAATGCCAAGTTTACTGGGCCTCGGCCTGCTTTCCTCTGTGAAAACTCCCCTATGCTTAAGGATGCAGAGACCAACCTTAGGACACTTACGGGGAAAAGTGCTACGGAAAATTCCAAATAGTTCTCCACCTGGCGGTTCTTTCCAAAGTTGCGCCACACACCTCTCAGAAAGATCGAGTGACTGCGGCCTAGCCTTCCATTGGTCTGGAGAAGGAATCGCCGTTCCTAGCTGATGAATCAAACGATTCTGAAAGGAACGGTGAAAAGTGCGGATCCTGTTTCAGTCTTTAGACTGAAACAGGATCCGCACTATTCACCTCTCCCACAAAGGCGCACTTCTCGTGTCTGGCGCGAGTCCCACAAACCCAGGACGGACAGAGGCCCTGCACTTGCCACCCGAGAAAAATATCTCATCTCCAAGGAAGGGTCCTGACGCTAACGGTTGAAAAGGGCTCCCGTTCTTGAAACGGTGGTGAAAGGACGGTGAAAGAATACTGAAAACAGTCCTATCTTCCAAGGCTCTTGTGCCAGGTGTGGGAAATACCAAGTTACCTGGGCCTCAGCAGAGGTTTCTCTGCGAAAAGCATCCTAGGCTTCAGGATGCAGAGACCGACCTCATGCCTGTTACGGTGCAAAACGCCATGGAAATATCCAATAATTACCAACATACTGCTGATCTCAAAAGGGTCAGGATGAAATCTGAAGCACGATCCACACTTTTCCCATCTCACGCAAATATGCACTTACCAACTCTGCAGGTAAGCAAACCAAAGGCAGGGCTGACAGAAGCCCCGCACTTACACCCCACCCAGAAATCTCAACTACCAGGCAGGATTCTGACGCTAATGCGAGAAACCTGCTCGGGTTCTGAACATCATGGCGAAACCACAGTGGAATAATACCGAAAAGAACACTTTCTTTGCAGTCTTTAGCACCAACTATTGGAAATGCCAAGTTTACTGGGCCTCGGCCTGCTTTCCTCTGTGAAAACTCCCCTATGCTTAAGGAGGCAGAGACCGACCTTAGGACAGTTACGGGGAAAAGTGCTACGGAAAAATACCAAATAGTTCTCCACCTAGCGGTTCTTTCCAAAGTTGCGCCACACACCTCTCGGCAAGATCCAGTGACTGCGGCCTAGCCTTCGATTGGTCTGGAGAAGGAAACGCCGTTCCTAGCTGATGAATCAAATGATTCTGAAAGGAACGGTGAAAAGTGCGGATCCTGTTTCAGTCTTTAGACTGAAACAGGATCCGCACTATTCACCTCTCCCACAAAGGCGCACTTCTCGTGTCTGGCGCGAGTCCCACAAACCCAGGACGGACAGAGGCCCTGCACTTGCCACCCCAGAAAAATATCTCATCTCCAAGGAAGGGTCCTTACGCTAACGGTTGAAAAGGGCTCCCGTTCTTGAAATGGTGGTGAAAGGACGGTGAAAGAGCACTGAAAACAATCCTACCTTCCAAGGCTCCGGTGCCAGGTATGGGAAATACCAAGTTACCTGGGCCTCACCAGAGGTTTCTCTGCGAAAAGCATCCTAGGCTTCAGGATGCAGAGACCGACCTCATGACTGTTACGGTGCAAAACGCTATGGAAATGGCCAATAATTACCAACATACTGGTGATCTCAAAAGGGTCAGGATGAAATCTGAAGCACGATGCACACTTTTCCCATCTCACGCAAATATGCACTTACCAACTCTGCAGGTAAGCAAACCAAAGGCAGGGCTGACAGAAGCCCCGCACTTACACCCCACCCAGAAATCTCAACTACCAGGCAGGATTCTGACGCTAATGCGAGAAACCTGCTCGGGTTCTGAACATCATGGCGAAACCACAGTGGAATAATACCGAATAGAACACTTTCTTTGCAGTCTCTAGCACCAGCTATTTGAAATGCCAAGTTTACTGGGCCTCGGCCTGCTTTCCTCTGTGAAAACTCCCCTATGCTTAAGGATGCAGAGACCAACCTTAGGACACTTACGGGGAAAAGTGCTACGGAAAAATTCCAAATAGTTCTCCACCTGGCGGTTCTTTCCAAAGTTGCGCCACACACCTCTCAGAAAGATCGAGTGACTGCGGCCTAGCCTTCCATTGGTCTGGAGAAGGAATCGCCGTTCCTAGCTGATGAATCAAACGATTCTGAAAGGAACGGTGAAAAGTGCGGATCCTGTTTCAGTCTTTAGACTCAAACAGGATCCGCACTATTCACCTCTCCCACAAAGGCGCACTTCTCGTGTCTGGCGCGAGTCCCACAAACCCAGGACGGACAGAGGTCCTGCACTTGCCACCCCAGAAAAATATCTCATCTCCAAGGAAGGGTCCTTACGCTAACGGTTGAAAAGGGCTCCCGTTCTTGAAACGGTGGTGAAAGGACGGTGAAAGAATACTGAAAACAATCCTATCTTCCTAGGTTCCGGTGCCAGGTATGGGAAATACCAAGTTACCTGGGCCTCACCAGAGGTTTCTCTGCGAAAAGCATCCTAGGCTTCAGGATGCAGAGACCGACCTCATGACTGTTACGGTGCAAAACGCTATGGAAATGGCCAATAATTACCAACATACTGGTGATCTCAAAAGGGTCAGGATGAAATGTGAAGCACGATCCACACTTTTCCCATCTCACGCAAATATGCACTTACCAACTCTGCAGGTAAGCAAACCAAAGGCAGGGCTGACAGAAGCCCCGCACTTACACCCCACCCAGAAATCTCAACTACCAGGCAGGATTCTGACGCTAATGCGAGAAACCTGCTCGGGTTCTGAACATCATGGCGAAACCACAGTGGAATAATACCGAAAAGAACACTTTCTTTGCAGTCTCTAGCACCAACTACTGGAAATGCCAAGTTTACTGGGCCTCGGCCTGCTTTCCTCTGTGAAAACTCCCCTATGCTTAAGGATGCAGAGACCAACCTTAGGACAGTTACGGGGAAAAGTGCTACGGAAAAATACCAAATAGTTCTCCACCTAGCGGTTCTTTCCAAAGTTGCGCCACACACCTCTCGGAAAGATCCAGTGACTGCGGCCTAGCCTTCGATTGATCTGGAGAAGGAATCGCCGTTCCTAGCTGATGAATCAAATGATTCTGAAAGGAACGGTGAAAAGTGCGGATCCTGTTTCAGTCTTTAGACTGAAACAGGATCCGCACTATCCAACTCTCCCACAAAGGCGCACTTCTCGTGTCTGGCGCGAGTCCCACAAACCCAGGACGGACAGAGGCCCTGCACTTGCCACCCGAGAAAAATATCTCATCTCCAAGGAAGGGTCCTGACGCTAACGGTTGAAAAGGGCTCCCGTTCTTGAAACGGTGGTGAAAGGACGGTGAAAGAATACTGAAAACAATCCTATCTTCCAAGGCTCTTGTGCCAGGTGTGGGAAATACCAAGTTACCTGGGCCTCAGCAGAGGTTTCTCTGCGAAAAACATCCTAGGCTTCAGGATGCAGAGACCGACCTCATGCCTGTTACGGTGCAAAACGCCATGGAAATATCCAATAATTACCAACATACTGCTGATCTCAAAAGGGTCAGGATGAAATCTGAAGCACGATCCACACTTTTCCCATCTCACGCAAATATGCACTTACCAACTCTGCAGGTAAGCAAACCAAAGGCAGGGCTGACAGAAGCCCCGCACTTACACCCCACCCAGAAATCTCAACTACCAGGCAGGATTCTGACGCTAATGCGAGAAACCTGCTCGGGTTCTGAACATCATGGCGAAACCACAGTGGAATAATACCGAAAAGAACACTTTCTTTGCAGTCTCTAGCACCAACTATTGGAAATGCCAAGTTTACTGGGCCTCGGCCTGCTTTCCTCTGTGAAAACTCCCCTATGCTTAAGGAGGCAGAGACCGACCTTAGGACAGTTACGGGGAAAAGTGCTACGGAAAAATACCAAATAGTTCTCCACCTAGCGGTTCTTTCCAAAGTTGCGCCACACACCTCTCGGCAAGATCCAGTGACTGCGGCCTAGCCTTCGATTGGTCTGGAGAAGGAAACGCCGTTCCTAGCTGATGAATCAAATGATTCTGAAAGGAACGGTGAAAAGTGCGGATCCTGTTTCAGTCTTTAGACTGAAACAGGATCCGCACTATTCACCTCTCCCACAAAGGCGCACTTCTCGTGTCTGGCGCGAGTCCCACAAACCCAGGACGGACAGAGGCCCTGCACTTGCCACCCCAGAAAAATATCTCATCTCCAAGGAAGGGTCCTTACGATAACGGTTGAAAAGGGCTCCCGTTCTTGAAACGGTGGTGAAAGGACGGTGAAAGAATACTGAAAACAATCCTATCTTCCAAGGCTCCGGTGCCAGGTATGGGAAATACCAAGTTACCTGGGCCTCAGCAGAGGTTTCTCTGCGAAAAGCATCCTAGGCTTCAGGATGCAGAGACCGACCTCATGACTGTTACGGTGCAAAATGCTATGGAAATGGCCAATAATTACCAACATACTGGTGATCTCAAAAGGGTCAGGATGAAATTTGAAGCACGATGCACACTTTTCCCATCTCACGCAAATATGCACTTACCAACTCTGCAGGTAAGCAAACCAAAGGCAGGGCTGACAGAAGGCCGCACTTACACAACACCCAGAAATCTCAACTACCAGGCAGGATTCTGACGCTAATGCGAGAAACCTGCTCGGGTTCTGAACATCATGGCGAAACCACAGTGGAATAATACCGAAAAGAACACTTTCTTCGCAGTCTCTAGCACCAACTATTGGAAATGCCAAGTTTACTGGGCCTCGGCCTGCTTTCCTCTGTGAAAACTCCCCTATGCTTAAGGATGCAGAGACCGACCTTAGGACAGTTACGGGGAAAAGTGCTACGGAAAAATACCAAATAGTTCTCCACCTAGCGGTTCTTTCCAAAGTTGCGCCACACACCTCTCGGCAAGATAGAGTGACTGCGGCCTAGCCTTCGATTGGTCTGGAGAAGGAAACGCCGTTCCTAGCTGATGAATCAAATGATTCTGAAAGGAACGGTGAAAAGTGCGGATCCTGTTTCAGTCTTTAGACTGAAACAGAATCCGCACTATTCACCTCTCCCACAAAGGCGCACTTCTCGTGTCTGGCGCGAGTCCCACAAACCCAGGACGGACAGAGGCCCTACACTTGCCACCCGAGAAAAATATCTTATCTCCAAGGAAGGGTCCTGACGCTAACGGTTGAAATGGGCTCTCGTTCTTGAAACGGTGGTGAAAGGACGGTGAAAGAATACTGAAAACAATCCTACCTTCCAAGGCTCCGGTGCCAGGTATGGGAAATACCAAGTTACCTGGGCCTCAGCAGAGGTTTCTCTGCGAAAAGCATCCTAGGCTTCAGGATGCAGAGACCGACCTCATGCCTGTTACGGTGCAAAACGCCATGGAAATATCCAATAATTACCAACATACTGGTGATCTCAAAAGTGTCAGGATGAAATCTGAAGCACGATCCACACTTTTCCCATCTCACGCAAATATGCACTTACCAACTCTGCAGGTAAGCAAACCAAAGGCAGGGCTGACAGAAGCCACGCACTTACACCCCACCCAGAAATCTCAACTACCAGGCAGGATTCTGACGCTAATGCGAGAAACCTGCTCGGGTTCTGAACATCATGGCGAAACCACAGTGGAATAATACCGAAAATAACACTTTCTTTGCAGTCCCTAGCACCAACTATTGGAAATCCCAGTTTACTGGGCCTCGGCCTGCTTTCCTCTGTGAAAACTCCCCTGTGCTTAAGGATGCAGAGACCAACCTTAGGACAGTTACGGGGAAAAGTGCTATGGAAAAATACCAAATAGTTCTCCACCTAGCGGTTCTTTCCAAATTTGCGCCACACACCTCTCGGAAAGATCGAGTGACTGCGGCCTAGCCTACCATTGGTCTGGAGAAGGAATCGCCGTTCCTACCTGATGAATCAAATGATTCTGAAAGGAACGGTGAAAAGTGCGGATCCTGTTTCAGTCTTTAGACTGAAACAGGATCCGCACTATTCACCTCTCCCACAAAGGCGCACTTCTCGTGTCTGGCGCGAGTCCCAAAAATCCAGGAAGGACAGAGGCCCTGCACTTGCCACCCCAGAAAAATATCTTATCTCCAAGGAAGGGTCCTTATGCTAACGGTTGAAAAGGGCTCCCGTTCTTGAAACGGTGGTGAAAGGACGGTGAAAGAATACTGAGAACAATCCTATCTTCCAAGGCTCCGGTGCCAGGTATGGGAAATACCAAGTTACCTGGGCCTCAGCATAGGTTTCTCTGCGAAAAGCATCCTAGGCTTCAGGATGCAGAGACCGACCTCATGCCTGTTACGGTGCAAAACGCCATGGAAATGGCCAATAATTACCAACATACTGGTGATCTCAAAAGGGTCAGGATGAAATCTGAAGCACGATCCACAATTTTCCCATCTCACGCAAATATGCACTTACCAACTCTGCAGGTAAGCAAACCAAAGGCAGGGCTGACAGAAGCCCCGCACTTACACAACACCCAGAAATCTCAACTACCAGGCAGGATTCTGACGCTAATGCGAGAAACCTGCTCGGATTCTGAACATCATGGCGAAACCACAGTGGAATAATACCGAAAAGAACACTTTCTTTGCAGTCTCTAGCACCAACTATTGGAAATGCCCAGTTTACTGGGCCTCGGCCTGCTTTCCTCTGTGAAAACTCCCCTATGCTTAAGGATGCAGAGACCAACCTTAGGACAGTTACGGGGAAAAGTGCTACGGAAAAATACCAAATAGTTCTCCACCTAGCGGTTCTTTCCAAAGTTGCGCCACACACCTCTCGGAAAGATCGAGTGACTGCGGCCTAGCCTTCCATTGGTCTGGAGAAGGAATCGCCGTTCCTAGCTGATGAATCAAATGATTCTGAAAGGAACGGTGAAAAGTGCGGATCCTGTTTCAGTCTTTAGACTGAAACAGGATCCGCACTATTCACCTCTCCCACAAAGGCGCACTTCTCGTGTCTGGCGCGAGTCCCACAAACCCAGGACGGACAGAGGCCCTGCACTTGCCACCCCAGAAAAATATCTCATCTCCAAGGAAGGGTCCTTACGATAACGGTTGAAAAGGGCTCCCGTTCTTGAAACGGTGGTGAAAGGACGGTGAAAGAATACTGAAAACAATCCTATCTTCCAAGGCTCCGGTGCCAGGTATGGGAAATACCAAGTTACCTGGGCCTCAGCAGAGGTTTCTCTGTGAAAAGCATCCTAGGCTTCAGGATGCAGAGACCGACCTCATGACTGTTACGGTGCAAAATGCTATGGAAATGGCCAATAATTACCAACATACTGGTGATCTCAAAAGGGTCAGGATGAAATTTGAAGCACGATCCACACTTTTCCCATCTCACGCAAATATGCACTTACCAACTCTGCAGGTAAGCAAACCAAAGGCAGGGCTGACAGAAGGCCGCACTTACACAACACCCAGAAATCTCAACTACCAGGCAGGATTCTGACACTAATGCGAGAAACCTGCTCGGGTTCTGAACATCATGGCGAAACCACAGTGGAATAATACCGAAAAGAACACTTTCTTCGCAGTCTCTAGCACCAACTATTGGAAATGCCAAGTTTACTGGGCCTCGGCCTGCTTTCCTCTGTGAAAACTCCCCTATGCTTAAGGATGCAGAGACCGACCTTAGGACAGTTACGGGGAAAAGTGCTACGGAAAAATACCAAATAGTTCTCCACCTAGCGGTTCTTTCCAAAGTTGCGCCACACACCTCTCGGCAAGATAGAGTGACTGCGGCCTAGCCTTCGATTGGTCTGGAGAAGGAAACGCCGTTCCTAGCTGATGAATCAAATGATTCTGAAAGGAACGGTGAAAAGTGCGGATCCTGTTTCAGTCTTTAGACTGAAACAGAATCCGCACTATTCACCTCTCCCACAAAGGCGCACTTCTCGTGTCTGGCGCGAGTCCCACAAACCCAGGACGGACAGAGGCCCTACACTTGCCACCCGAGAAAAATATCTTATCTCCAAGGAAGGGTCCTGACGCTAACGGTTGAAATGGGCTCTCGTTCTTGAAACGGTGGTGAAAGGACGGTGAAAGAATACTGAAAACAATCCTACCTTCCAAGGCTCCGGTGCCAGGTATGGGAAATACCAAGTTACCTGGGCCTCAGCAGAGGTTTCTCTGCGAAAAGCATCCTAGGCTTCAGGATGCAGAGACCGACCTCATGCCTGTTACGGTGCAAAACGCCATGGAAATATCCAATAATTACCAACATACTGGTGATCTCAAAAGTGTCAGGATGAAATCTGAAGCACGATCCACACTTTTCCCATCTCACGCAAATATGCACTTACCAACTCTGCAGGTAAGCAAACCAAAGGCAGGGCTGACAGAAGCCACGCACTTACACCCCACCCAGAAATCTCAACTACCAGGCAGGATTCTGACGCTAATGCGAGAAACCTGCTCGGGTTCTGAACATCATGGCGAAACCACAGTGGAATAATACCGAAAATAACACTTTCTTTGCAGTCCCTAGCACCAACTATTGGAAATCCCAGTTTACTGGGCCTCGGCCTGCTTTCCTCTGTGAAAACTCCCCTGTGCTTAAGGATGCAGAGACCAACCTTAGGACAGTTACGGGGAAAAGTGCTATGGAAAAATACCAAATAGTTCTCCACCTAGCGGTTCTTTCCAAATTTGCGCCACACACCTCTCGGAAAGATCGAGTGACTGCGGCCTAGCCTTCCATTGGTCTGGAGAAGGAATCGCCGTTCCTAGCTGATGAATCAAATGATTCTGAAAGGAACGGTGAAAAGTGCGGATCCTGTTTCAGTCTTTAGACTGAAACAGGATCCGCACTATTCACCTCTCCCACAAAGGCGCACTTCTCGTGTCTGGCGCGAGTCCCACAAATCCAGGAAGGACAGAGGCCCTGCACTTGCCACCCCAGAAAAATATCTTATCTCCAAGGAAGGGTCCTTATGCTAACGGTTGAAAAGGGCTCCCGTTCTTGAAACGGTGGTGAAAGGACGGTGAAAGAATACTGAGAACAATCCTATCTTCCAAGGCTCCGGTGCCAGGTATGGGAAATACCAAGTTACCTGGGCCTCAGCATAGGTTTCTCTGCGAAAAGCATCCTAGGCTTCAGGATGCAGAGACCGACCTCATGCCTGTTACGGTGCAAAACGCCATGGAAATGGCCAATAATTACCAACATACTGGTGATCTCAAAAGGGTCAGGATGAAATCTGAAGCACGATCCAACACTTTTCCCATCTCACGCAAATATGCACTTACCAACTCTGCAGGTAAGCAAACCAAAGGCAGGGCTGACAGAAGCCCCGCACTTACACCCCACCCAGAAATCTCAACTACCAGGCAGGATTCTGACGCTAATGCGAGAAACCTGCTCGGGTTCTGAACATCATGGCGAAACCACAGTGGAATAATACCGAAAAGAACACTTTCTTTGCAGTCTCTAGCACCAACTATTGGAAATGCCAAGTTTACTGGGCCTCGGCCTGCTTTCCTCTGTGAAAACTCCCCTATGCTTAAGGATGCAGAGACCAACCTGAGGACAGTTACGGGGAAACGTGCTACGGAAAAATACCAAATAGTTCTCCACCTAGCGGTTCTTTCCAAAGTTGCGCCACACACCTCTCGGAAAGATCGAGTGACTGCGGCCTAGCCTTCCATTGGTCTGGAGAAGGAATCGCCGTTCCTAGCTGATGAATCAAATGATTCTGAAAGGAACGGTGAAAAGTGCGGATCCTGTTTCAGTCTTTAGACTGAAACAGGATCCGCACTATTCACCTCTCCCACAAAGGCGCACTTCTCGTGTCTGGCGCGAGTCCCACATATCCAGGAAGGACAGAGGCCCTGCACTTGCCACCCCAGAAAAATATCTCATCTCCAAGGAAGGGTCCTTACGATAACGGTTGAAAAGGGCTCCCGTTCTTGAAACGGTGGTGAAAGGACGGTGAAAGAATACTGAAAACAATCCTATCTTCCAAGGCTCCGGTGCCAGGTATGGGAAATACCAAGTTACCTGGGCCTCAGCAGAGGTTTCTCTGCGAAAAGCATCCTAGGCTTCAGGATGCAGAGACCGACCTCATGACTGTTACGGTGCAAAATGCTATGGAAATGGCCAATAATTACCAACATACTGGTGATCTCAAAAGGGTCAGGATGAAATTTGAAGCACGATCCACACTTTTCCCATCTCACGCAAATATGCACTTACCAACTCTGCAGGTAAGCAAACCAAAGGCAGGGCTGACAGAAGGCCGCACTTACACAACACCCAGAAATCTCAACTACCAGGCAGGATTCTGACGCTAATGCGAGAAACCTGCTCGGGTTCTGAACATCATGGCGAAACCACAGTGGAATAATACCGAAAAGAACACTTTCTTCGCAGTCTCTAGCACCAACTATTGGAAATGCCAAGTTTACTGGGCCTCGGCCTGCTTTCCTCTGTGAAAACTCCCCTATGCTTAAGGATGCAGAGACCGACCTTAGGACAGTTACGGGGAAAAGTGCTACGGAAAAATACCAAATAGTTCTCCACCTAGCGGTTCTTTCCAAAGTTGCGCCACACACCTCTCGGCAAGATAGAGTGACTGCGGCCTAGCCTTCGATTGGTCTGGAGAAGGAAACGCCGTTCCTAGCTGATGAATCAAATGATTCTGAAAGGAACGGTGAAAAGTGCGGATCCTGTTTCAGTCTTTAGACTGAAACAGAATCCGCACTATTCACCTCTCCCACAAAGGCGCACTTCTCGTGTCTGGCGCGAGTCCCACAAACCCAGGACGGACAGAGGCCCTACACTTGCCACCCGAGAAAAATATCTTATCTCCAAGGAAGGGTCCTGACGCTAACGGTTGAAATGGGCTCTCGTTCTTGAAACGGTGGTGAAAGGACGGTGAAAGAATACTGAAAACAATCCTACCTTCCAAGGCTCCGGTGCCAGGTATGGGAAATACCAAGTTACCTGGGCCTCAGCAGAGGTTTCTCTGCGAAAAGCATCCTAGGCTTCAGGATGCAGAGACCGACCTCATGCCTGTTACGGTGCAAAACGCCATGGAAATATCCAATAATTACCAACATACTGGTGATCTCAAAAGTGTCAGGATGAAATCTGAAGCACGATCCACACTTTTCCCATCTCACGCAAATATGCACTTACCAACTCTGCAGGTAAGCAAACCAAAGGCAGGGCTGACAGAAGCCACGCACTTACACCCCACCCAGAAATCTCAACTACCAGGCAGGATTCTGACGCTAATGCGAGAAACCTGCTCGGGTTCTGAACATCATGGCGAAACCACAGTGGAATAATACCGAAAATAACACTTTCTTTGCAGTCCCTAGCACCAACTATTGGAAATCCCAGTTTACTGGGCCTCGGCCTGCTTTCCTCTGTGAAAACTCCCCTGTGCTTAAGGATGCAGAGACCAACCTTAGGACAGTTACGGGGAAAAGTGCTATGGAAAAATACCAAATAGTTCTCCACCTAGCGGTTCTTTCCAAATTTGCGCCACACACCTCTCGGAAAGATCGAGTGACTGCGGCCTAGCCTTCCATTGGTCTGGAGAAGGAATCGCCGTTCCTAGCTGATGAATCAAATGATTCTGAAAGGAACGGTGAAAAGTGCGGATCCTGTTTCAGTCTTTAGACTGAAACAGGATCCGCACTATTCACCTCTCCCACAAAGGCGCACTTCTCGTGTCTGGCGCGAGTCCCACAAATCCAGGAAGGACAGAGGCCCTGCACTTGCCACCCCAGAAAAATATCTTATCTCCAAGGAAGGGTCCTTATGCTAACGGTTGAAAAGGGCTCCCGTTCTTGAAACGGTGGTGAAAGGACGGTGAAAGAATACTGAGAACAATCCTATCTTCCAAGGCTCCGGTGCCAGGTATGGGAAATACCAAGTTACCTGGGCCTCAGCATAGGTTTCTCTGCGAAAAGCATCCTAGGCTTCAGGATGCAGAGACCGACCTCATGCCTGTTACGTTGCAAAACGCCATGGAAATGGCCAATAATTACCAACATACTGGTGATCTCAAAAGGGTCAGGATGAAATCTGAAGCACGATCCACAATTTTCCCATCTCACGCAAATATGCACTTACCAACTCTGCAGGTAAGCAAACCAAAGGCAGGGCTGACAGAAGCCCCGCACTTACACAACACCCAGAAATCTCAACTACCAGGCAGGATTCTGACGCTAATGCGAGAAACCTGCTCGGATTCTGAACATCATGGCGAAACCACAGTGGAATAATACCGAAAAGAACACTTTCTTTGCAGTCTCTAGCACCAACTATTGGAAATGCCCAGTTTACTGGGCCTCGGCCTGCTTTCCTCTGTGAAAACTCCCCTATGCTTAAGGATGCAGAGACCAACCTGAGGACAGTTACGGGGAAAAGTGCTACGGAAAAATACCAAATAGTTCTCCACCTAGCGGTTCTTTCCAAAGTTGCGCCACACACCTCTCGGAAAGATCGAGTGACTGCGGCCTAGCCTTCCATTGGTCTGGAGAAGGAATCGCCGTTCCTAGCTGATGAATCAAATGATTCTGAAAGGAACGGTGAAAAGTGCGGATCCTGTTTAAGTCTTTAGACTGAAACAGGATCCGCACTATTCACCTCTCCCACAAATGCGCACTTCTCGTGTCTGGCGCGAATCCCACAAACCCAGGACGGACAGAGGCCCTGCACTTGCCACCCAAAAAAAATATCTCATCTCCAAGGAAGGGTCCTTACGCTAACGGTTGAAAAGGGCTCCCGTTCTTGAAACGGTGGTGAAAGGACGGTGAAAGAATACTGAAAACAATCCTATCTTCCAAGGCTCCAGTGCCAGGTATGGGAAATTCCAAGGTACCTGGAACTCAGCAGAGGTTTCTCTTCGAAAAGCATCCTAGGCTTCAGGATGCAGTGACCGACCTCATGCCTGTTACAGTGCAAAACGCCATGGAAATGGCCAATAATTACCAACATACTGGTGATCTCAAAAGGGTCAGGATGAAATCTGAAGCACGATCCACACTTTTCCCATCTAACGCAAATATGCCCTTACCAACTCTGCAGGTAAGCAAACCAAAGGCAGGGCTGACAGAAGGCCGCACTTACACAACACCCAGAAATCTCAACTACCAGGCAGGATTCTGACGCTAATGCGAGAAACCTGCTCGGGTTCTGAACATCATGGCGAAACCACAGTGGAATAATACCGAAAAGAACACTTTCTTTGCAGTCTCTAGCACCAACTATTGGAAATGCCAAGTTTACTGGGCCTCGGCCTGCTTTCCTCTGTGAAAACTCCTCTATGCTTATGGTCAGAGACCAACCTTAGGACAGTTACGGGGAAACGTGCTACAGAAAAATACCAAATAGTTCTCCACCTAGCGGTTCTTTCCAAAGTTGCGCCACACACCTCTCGGAAAGATCCAGTGACTGCGGCCTAGCCTTCCATTGTTCTGGAGAAGGAATCGCCGCTCCTAGCTGATGAATCAAATGATTCTGAAAGGAACGGTGAAAAGTGTGGATCCTGTTTCAGTCTTTAGACTGAAACAGGATCCGCACTATTCACCTCTCCCACAAAGGCGCACTTCTCGTGTCTGGCGCGAGTCCCACAAACCCAGGACGGACAGAGGCCCTGCACTTGCCACCCCAGAAAAATATCTTACCTCCAAGGAAGGGTCCTTACGCTAACGGTTGAAAAGGGCTCCCGTTTTTGAAACGGTGGTGAAAGGACGGTGAAAGAATACTGAAAACAATCCTATCTTCCAAGGCTCCAGTGCCAGGTATGGGAAATACCAAGGTACCTGGGCCTCAGCAGAGGTTTCTCTGCGAAAAGCATCCTAGGCTTCAGGATGCAGAGATCGACCTCATGCCTGTTACGGTGCAAAACGCCATGGAAATGGCCAATAATTACCAACATACTGGTGATCTCAAAAGGGTCAGGATGAAATCTGAAGCACGATCCAACACTTTTCCCATCTCACGCAAATATGCACTTACCAACTCTGCAGGTAAGCAAACCAAAGGCAGGGCTGACAGAAGCCCCGCACTTACACCCCACCCAGAAATCTCAACTACCAGGCAGGATTCTGACGCTAATGCGAGAAACCTGCTCGGGTTCTGAACATCATGGCGAAACCACAGTGGAATAATACCGAAAAGAACACTTTCTTTGCAGTCTCTAGCACCAACTATTGGAAATGCCAAGTTTACTGGGCCTCGGCCTGCTTTCCTCTGTGAAAACTCCCCTATGCTTAAGGATGCAGAGACCAACCTGAGGACAGTTACGGGGAAACGTGCTACGGAAAAATACCAAATAGTTCTCCACCTAGCGGTTCTTTCCAAAGTTGCGCCACACACCTCTCGGAAAGATCGAGTGACTGCGGCCTAGCCTTCCATTGCTCTGGAGAAGGAATCGCCGTTCCTAGCTGATGAATCAAAATATTCTGAAAGGAACGGTGAAAAGTGCGGATCCTGTTTAAGTCTTTAGACTGAAACAGGATCCGCACTATTCACCTCTCCCACAAAGGCGCCCTTCTCGTGTCTGGCGCGAGTCCCACAAACCTAGGACGGACAGAGGCCCTGCACTTGCCACCCCAGAAAAATATCTCATCTCCACGGACTAGTCCTTACGCTAACGGTTGAAAAGGGCTCCCGTTCTTGAAACGGTGGTGAAAGGACGGTGAAAGAATACTGAAAACAATCCTATCTTCCAAGGCTCCGGTGCCAGGTATGGGAAATACCAAGTTACCTGGGCCTCAGCAGAGGTTTCTCTGCGAAAAGCATCCTAGGCTTCAGGATGCAGAGACCGACCTCATGCCTGTTACGGTGCAAAACGCCATGGAAATATCCAATAATTACCAACATACTGGTGATCTCAAAAGGGTCAGGATGAAATCTGAAGCACGATCCACAATTTTCCTATCTCACGCAAATATGCACTTACCAACTCTGCAGGTAAGCAAACCAAAGGCAGGGCTGACAGAAGCCCCGCACTGACACCCCACCCAGAAATCTCAACTACCAGGCAGGATTGTGACGCTAATGCGAGAAACCTGCTCGGGTTCTGAACATCATGGCGAAACCACAGTGGAAAAATACCGGAAAGAATACTTTCTTTGCAGTCTCTAGCACCAAATATTGGAAATGCCAAGTTTACTGGGCCTCGGCCTGCTTTCCTCTGTGAAAACTCCCCTATGCTTAAGGATGCAGAGACCAACCTTAGGACTGTTACGGGGAAAAGTGCTACGGAAAAATACCAAATAGTTCTCCACCTAGCGGTTCTTTCCAAAGTTGCGCCACACACCTCTCGGAAAGATCGAGTGACTGCGGCCTAGCCTTCGATTGGTCTGGAGAAGGAATCGCCGTTCCTAGCTGATGAATCAAATGATTCTGAAAGGAACGGTGAAAAGTGCGGATCCTGTTTCAGTCTTTAGACTGAAACAGGATCCGCACTATTCACCTCTCCCACAAAGGCGCACTTCTCGTGTCTGGCGCGAGTCCCACAAACCCAGGACGGACAGAGGCCCTGCACTTGCCACCCCAGAAAAATATCTCATCTCCAAGGAAGGGTCCTTACGCTAACGGTTGAAAAGGGCTCCCGTTCTTGAAACGGTGGTGAAAGGACGGTGAAAGAATACTGAAAACAAACCTATCTTCCAAGGCTCCGGTGCCAGGTATGGGAAATACCAAGTTACCTGGGCCTCAGCAGAGGTTTCTCTGCGAAAAGCATCCTAGGCTTCAGGATGCAGAGACCGACCTCATGCCTGTTACGGTGCAAAACGCCATGGAAATGGCCAATGATTACCAACATACTGGTGATCTCAAAAGGGTCAGGATGAAATCTGAAGCACGATCCAACACTTTTCCCATCTCACGCAAATATGCACTTACCAACTCTGCAGGTAAGCAAACCAAAGGCAGGGCTGACAGAAGCCCCGCACTTACACCCCACCCAGAAATCTCAACTACCAGGCAGGATTCTGACGCTAATGCGAGAAACCTGCTCGGGTTCTGAACATCATGGCGAAACCACAGTGGAATAATACCGAAAAGAACACTTTCTTTGCAGTCTCTAGCACCAACTATTGGAAATTCCAAGTTTACTGGGCCTCGGCCTGCTTTCCTCTGTGAAAACTCCCCTATGCTTAAGGATGCAGAGACCAACCTTAGGACAGTTACGGGGAAACGTGCTACGGAAAAATACCAAATAGTTCTCCACCTAGCGGTTCTTTCCAAAGTTGCGCCACACACCTCTCGGAAAGATCGAGTGACTGCGGCCTAGCCTTCCATTGGTCTGGAGAAGGAATCGCCGTTCCTAGCTGATGAATCAAATGATTCTGAAAGGAACGGTGAAAAGTGCGGATCCTGTTTCAGTCTTTAGACTGAAACAGGATCCGCACTATTCACCTCTCCCACAAAGGCGCCCTTCTCGTGTCTGGCGCGAGTCCCACAAACCCAGGACGGACAGAGGCCCTGCACTTGCCACCCCAGAAAAATATCTCATCTCCACGGACTAGTCCTTACGTTAACGGTTGAAAAGGGCTCCCGTTCTTGAAACGGTGGTGAAAGGACGGTGAAAGAATACTGAAAACAATCCTATCTTCCAAGGCTCCGGTGCCAGGTATGGGAAATACCAAGTTACCTGGGCCTCAGCAGAGGTTTCTCTGCGAAAAGCACCCTAGGCTTCAGGATGCAGAGACCGACCTCATGACTGTTGCGGTGCAAAACGCTATGGAAATGGCCAATAATTACAAACATACTGGTGATCTCAAAAGGGTCAGGATGAAATATGAAGCACGATGCACACTTTTCCCATCTCACGCAAATATGCACTTACCAACTCTGCAGGTAAGCAAACCAAAGGCAGGGCTGACAGAAGCCACGCACTTACACCCCACCCAGAAATCTCAACTACCAGGCAGGATTCTGACGCTAATGCGAGAAACCTGCTCGGGTTCTGAACATCATGGCGAAACCACAGTGGAATAATACCGAAAAGAACACTTTCTTTGCAGTCCCTAGCACCAACTATTGGAAATCCCAGTTTACTGGGCCTCCGCCTGCTTTCCTCTGTGAAAACTCCCCTGTGCTTATGGATGCAGAGACCAACCTTAGGACACTTACGGGGAAAAGTGCTACGGAAAAATACCAAATAGTTCTCCACCTAGCGGTTCTTTCCAATGTTGCGCCACACACCTCTCGGAAAGATCCAGTGACTGCGGCCTAGCCTTCGATTGGTCTGGAGAAGGAATCGCCGTTCCTAGCTGATGAATCAAATGATTCTGAAAGGAACGGTGAAAAGTGCGGATCCTGTTTCAGTCTTTAGACTGAAACAGGATCCGCACTATTCACCTCTCCCACAAAGGCGCCCTTCTCGTGTCTGGCGCGAGTCCCACAAACCCAGGACGGACAGAGGCCCTGCACTTGCCACCCCAGAAAAATATCTCATCTCCACGGAAGAGTCCTTACGCTAACGGTTGAAAAGGGCTCCAGTTCTTGAAACGGTGGTGAAAGGACGGTGAAAGAATACTGAAAACAATCCTATCTTCCAAGGCTCCGGTGCCAAGTATGGGAAATACCAAGTTACCTGGGCCTCAGCAGAGGTTTCTCTGCGAAAAGCATCCTAGGCCTCAGAATGCAGAGACCGAACTCATGACTGTTGCGGTGCAAAACGCTATGGAAATGGCCAATAATTACCAACATACTGGTGATCTCAAAAGGGTCAGGATGGAATCTGAAGCACGATGCACACTTTTCCCATCTCACGCAAATATGCACTTACCAACTCTGCAGGTAAGCAAACCAAAGGCAGGGCTGACAGAAGCCCCGCACTTACACCCCACCCAGAAATCTCAACTACCAGGAAGGATTCTGACGCTAATGCGAGAAACCTGCTCGGGTTCTGAACATCATGGCGAAACCACAGTGGAATAATACCGAAAAGAACACTTTCTTTGCAGTCTCTAGCACCAACTATTGGAAATGCCAAGTTTACTGGGCCTCGGCCTGCTTTCCTCTGTGAAAACTCCCCTATGCTTAAGGATGCAGAGACCAACCTTAGGACAGTTACGGGGAAAAGTGCTACGGAAAAATACCAAATAGTTCTCCACCTAGCGGTTCTTTCCAAAGTTGCGCCACACACCTCTCGGAAAGATCGAGTGACTGCGGCCTAGCCTTCCATTGGTCTGGAGAAGGAATCGCCGTTCCTAGCTGATGAATCAAATGATTCTGAAAGGAACGGTGAAAAGTGCGGATCCTGTTTAAGTCTTTAGACTGAAACAGGATCCGCACTATTCACCTCTCCCACAAAGGCGCCCTTCTCGTGTCTGGCGCGAATCCCACAAACCCAGGACGGACAGAGGCCCTGCACTTGCCACCCCAGAAAAATATCTTATCTCCAAGGAAGGGTCCTTACGCTAACGGTTGAAAAGGGCTCCCGTTCTTGAAACGGTGGTGAAAGGACGGTGAAAGAATACTGAAAACAATCCTATCTTCCAAGGCTCCAGTGCCAGGTATGGGAAATACCAAGGTACCTGGGCCTCAGCAGAGGTTTCTCTGCGAAAAGCATCCTAGGCTTCAGGATGCAGAGATCGACCTCATGCTTGTTACGGTGCAAAACGCCATGGAAATGGCCAATAATTACCAACATACTGGTGATCTCAAAAGGGTCAGGATGAAATCTGAAGCACGATCCAACACTTTTCCCATCTCACGCAAATATGCACTTACCAACTCTGCAGGTAAGCAAACCAAAGGCAGGGCTGACAGAAGCCCCGCACTTACACCCCACCCAGAAATCTCAACTACCAGGCAGGATTCTGACGCTAATGCGAGAAACCTGCTCGGGTTCTGAACATCATGGCGAAACCACAGTGGAATAATACCGAAAAGAACACTTTCTTTGCAGTCTCTAGCACCAACTATTGGAAATGCCAAGTTTACTGGGCCTCGGCCTGCTTTCCTCTGTGAAAACTCCCCTATGCTTAAGGATGCAGAGACCAACCTGAGGACAGTTACGGGGAAACGTGCTACGGAAAAATACCAAATAGTTCTCCACCTAGCGGTTCTTTCCAAAGTTGCGCCACACACCTCTCGGAAAGATCCATTGACTGCGGCCTAGCCTTCCATTGCTCTGGAGAAGGAATCGCCGTTCCTAGCTGATGAATCAAATGATTCTGAAAGGAACGGTGAAAAGTGCGGATCCTGTTTAAGTCTTTAGACTGAAACAGGATCCGCACTATTCACCTCTCCCACAAAGGCGCCCTTCTCGTGTCTGGCGCGAGTCCCACAAACCTAGGACGGACAGAGGCCCTGCACTTGCCACCCCAGAAAAATATCTCATCTCCACGGACTAGTCCTTACGCTAACGGTTGAAAAGGGCTCCCGTTCTTGAAACGGTGGTGAAAGGACGGTGAAAGAATACTGAAAACAATCCTATCTTCCAAGGCTCCGGTGCCAGGTATGGGAAATACCAAGTTACCTGGGTCTCAGCAGAGGTTTCTCTGCGAAAAGCATCCTAGGCTTCAGGATGCAGAGACCGACCTCATGACTGTTGCGGTGCAAAACGCTATGGAAATGGCCAATAATTACCAACATACTGGTGATCTCAAAAGGGTCAGGATGAAATCTGAAGCACGATCCACAATTTTCCTATCTCACGCAAATATGCACTTACCAACTCTGCAGGTAAGCAAACCAAAGGCAGGGCTGACAGAAGCCCCGCACTGACACCCCACCCAGAAATCTCAACTACCAGGCAGGATTGTGACGCTAATGCGAGAAACCTGCTCGGGTTCTGAACATCATGGCGAAACCACAGTGGAAAAATACCGGAAAGAATACTTTCTTTGCAGTCTCTAGCACCAACTATTGGAAATGCCAAGTTTACTGGGCCTCGGCCTGCTTTCCTCTGTGAAAACTCCCCTATGCTTAAGGATGCAGAGACCAACCTTAGGACTGTTACGGGGAAAAGTGCTACGGAAAAATACCAAATAGTTCTCCACCTAGCGGTTCTTTCCAAAGTTGCGCCACACACCTCTCGGAAAGATCGAGTGACTGCGGCCTAGCCTTCGATTGGTCTGGAGAAGGAATCGCCGTTCCTAGCTGATGAATCATATGATTCTGAAAGGAACGGTGAAAAGTGCGGATCCTGTTTAAGTCTTTAGACTGAAACAGGATCCGCACTATTCACCTCTCCCACAAAGGCGCACTTCTCGTGTCTGGCGCGAGTCGCACAAACCCAGGACGGACAGAGGCCCTGCACTTGCCACCCCAGAAAAATATCTCATCTCCAAGGAAGGGTCCTTACGCTAACGGTTGAAAAGGGCTCCCGTTCTTGAAACGGTGGTGAAAGGACGGTGAAAGAATACTGAAAACAAACCTATCTTCCAAGGCTCCGGTGCCAGGTATGGGAAATACCAAGGTACCTGGGCCTCAGCAGAGGTTTCTCTGCGAAAAGCATCCTAGGCTTCAGGATGCAGAGACCGACCTCATGCCTGTTACGGTGCAAAACGCCATGGAAATGGCCAATGATTACCAACATACTGGTGATCTCAAAAGGGTCAGGATGAAATCTGAAGCACGATCCAACACTTTTCCCATCTCACGCAAATATGCACTTACCAACTCTGCAGGTAAGCAAACCAAAGGCAGGGCTGACAGAAGCCCCGCACTTACACCCCACCCAGAAATCTCAACTACCAGGCAGGATTCTGACGCTAATGCGAGAAACCTGCTCGGGTTCTGAACATCATGGCGAAACCACAGTGGAATAATACCGAAAAGAACACTTTCTTTGCAGTCTCTAGCACCAACTATTGGAAATGCCAAGTTTACTGGGCCTCGGCCTGCTTTCCTCTGTGAAAACTCCCCTATGCTTAAGGATGCAGAGACCAACCTGAGGACAGTTACGGGGAAACGTGCTACGGAAAAATACCAAATAGTTCTCCACCTAGCGGTTCTTTCCAAAGTTGCGCCACACACCTCTCGGAAAGATCGAGTGACTGCGGCCTAGCCTTCCATTGGTCTGGAGAAGGAATCGCCGTTCCTAGCTGATGAATCAAATGATTCTGAAAGGAACGGTGAAAAGTGCGGATCCTGTTTCAGTCTTTAGACTGAAACAGGATCCGCACTATTCACCTCTCCCACAAAGGCGCCCTTCTCGTGTCTGGCGCGAGTCCCACAAACCCAGGACGGACAGAGGCCCTGCACTTGCCACCCCAGAAAAATATCTCATCTCCACGGACTAGTCCTTACGCTAACGGTTGAAAAGGGCTCCCGTTCTTGAAACGGTGGTGAAAGGACGGTGAAATAATACTGAAAACAATCCTATCTTCCAAGGCTCCAGTGCCAGGTATGGGAAATACCAAGGTACCTGGGCCTCAGCAGAGGTTTCTCTGCGAAAAGCATCCTAGGCTTCAGGATGCAGAGATCGACCTCATGCCTGTTACGGTGCAAAACGCCATGGAAATGGCCAATAATTACCAACATACTGGTGATCTCAAAAGGGTCAGGATGAAATCTGGAGCACGATCCACACTTTTCCCATCTCACGCAAATATGCACTTACCAACTATGCAGGTAAGCAAACCAAAGGCAGGGCTGACAGAAGCCCCGCTCTTACACCCCACCCAGAAATCTCAACTACGAGACAGGATTCTGACGCTAATGCGAGAAACCTGCTCGGGTTCTGAACATCATGTCGAAACCACAGTGGAATAATACCGAAAAGAACATTTTTTTTGCAGTCTCTAGCACCAACTATTGGAAATGCCAAGTTTACTGGGCCTCGGCCTGCTTTCCTCTGTGAAAACTCCCCTATGCTTAAGGATGCAGAGAACAACCTTAGGACAGTTACGGGGAAAATTGCTACGGAAAAATACCAAATAGTTCTCCACCTAGCGGTTCTTTCCAAAGTTGCGCCACACACCTCTCGGAAAGATCGACTGACTGCGGCCTAGCCTTCCATTGGTCTGGAGAAGGAATCGCCGTTCCTAGCTGAAGAATCAAATGATTCTGAAAGGAACGGTGAAAAGTGCGGATCCTGTTTCAGTCTTTAGACTGAAACAGGATCCGCACTATTCACCTCTCCCACAAAGGCGCACTTCTCGTGTCTAACGCCAGTCCCACAAACCCAGGACGGACAGATGCCCTGCACTTGCCACCCCAGAAAAATATCTTATCTTCAAGGAAGGGTCCTTATGCTAACGGTTGAAAAGGGCTCCCGTTCTTTAAACGGTGGTGAAAGGACCGTGAAAGAATACTGAGAACAATCCTATCTTCCAAGGCTCCGGTGCCAGGTATGGGAAATACCAAGTTACCTGGGCCTCAGCAGAGGTTTCTCTGCGAAAAGCATCCTAGACTTCAGGTTGCAGAGACCGACCTCATGCCTGTTACGGTGCAAAACGCCATGGAAATGGCCAATAATTACCAACATACTGGTGATCTCAAAAGGGTCAGGATGAAATCTGAAGCACGATCCACAATTTTCCTATCACACGCAAATATGCACTTACCAACTCTGCAGGTAAGCAAACCAAAGGCAGGGCTGACAGAAGCCCCGCACTGACACCGCACCCAGAAATCTCAACTACCAGGTAGGATTCTGACGCTAATGCGAGAAACCTGCTCGGGTTCTGAACATCATGGCGAAACCACAGTGGAAAAATACCGGAAAAAACACTTTCTTTGCAGTCTCTAGCACCAACTATTGGAAATGCCAAGTTTACTGGTCCTCGGCCTGCTTTCCTCTGTGAAAACTCCCCTATGCTTAAGGATGCAGAGACCAACCTTAGGGGAGTTACGGGGAAAAGTGCTACGGAAAAATACCAAATAGTTCTCCACCTAGCGGTTCTTTCCAAAGTTGCGCCACACACCTCTCGGAAAGATCCAGTGACTGCGGCCTAGCCTTCCATTGGTCTGGAGAAGGAATTGCCGTTCCTAGCTGATGAATCAAATGATTCTGAAAGGAACGGTGAAAAGTGCGGATCCTGTTTCAGTCTTTAGACCGAAACAGGATCCGCACTATTCACCTCTCCCACAAAGGCGCACTTCTCGTGTCTGGCGCCAGTCCCACAAACCCAGGACGGACAGAGGCCCTGCACTTTCCACCCCAGAAAAATATCTTATCTCCAAGGAAGGGTCCTTACGCTAACGGTTGAAAAGGGCTCCCGTTCTTGAAACGGTGGTGAAAGGACCGTGAAAGAATACTGAGAACAATCCTATCTTCCAAGGCTCCGGTGCCAGGTATGGGAAATACCAAGTTACCTGGGCCTCAGCAGAGGTTTCTCTGCGAAAAGCATCCTAGGCTTCAGGATGCAGAGACCGACCTCATGCCTGTTACGGTGCAAAACGCCATGGAAATGGCCAATAATTACCAACATACTGGTGATCTCAAAAGGGTCAGGATGAAATCTGAAGCACGATCCACAATTTTCCTATCTCACGCAAATATGCACTTACCAACTCTGCAGGTAAGCAAACCAAAGGCAGGGCTGACAGAAGCCCCGCACTGACACCCCACCCAGAAATCTCAACTACCAGGCAGGATTGTGACGCTAATGCGAGAAACCTGCTCGGGTTCTGAACATCATGGCGAAACCACAGTGGAAAAATACCGGAAAGAATACTTTCTTTGCAGTCTCTAGCACCAACTATTGGAAATGCCAAGTTTACTGGGCCTCGGCCTGCTTTCCTCTGTGAAAACTCCCCTATGCTTAAGGATGCAGAGACCAACCTTAGGACTGTTACGGGGAAAAGTGCTACGGAAAAATACCAAATAGTTCTCCACCTAGCGGTTCTTTCCAAAGTTGCGCCACACACCTCTCGGAAAGATCGAGTGACTGCGGCCTAGCCTTCGATTGGTCTGGAGAAGGAATCGCCGTTCCTAGCTGATGAATCAAATGATTCTGAAAGGAACGGTGAAAAGTGCGGATCCTGTTTAAGTCTTTAGACTGAAACAGGATCCGCACTATTCACCTCTCCCACAAAGGCGCACTTCTCGTGTCTGGCGCGAGTCCCACAAACCCAGGACGGACAGAGGCCCTGCACTTGCCACCCCAGAAAAATATCTCATCTCCAAGGAAGGGTCCTTACGCTAACGGTTGAAAAGGGCTCCCGTTCTTGAAACGGTGGTGAAAGGACGGTGAAAGAATACTGAAAACAATCCTATCTTCCAAGGCTCCGGTGCCAGGTATGGGAAATACCAAGTTACCTGGGCCTCAGCAGAGGTTTCTCTGCGAAAAGCATCCTAGGCTTCAGGATGCAGAGACCGACCTCATGCCTGTTACGGTGCAAAACGCCATGGAAATGGCCAATGATTACCAACATACTGGTGATCTCAAAAGGGTCAGGATGAAATCTGAAGCACGATCCAACACTTTTCCCATCTCACGCAAATATGCACTTACCAACTCTGCAGGTAAGCAAACCAAAGGCAGGGCTGACAGAAGCCACGCACTTACACCCCACCCAGAAATCTCAACTACCAGGCAGGATTCTGACGCTAATGCGAGAAACCTGCTCGGGTTCTGAACATCATGGCGAAACCACAGTGGAATAATACCGAAAAGAACACTTACTTTGCAGTCCCTAGCACCAACTATTGGAAATCCTAGTTTACTGGGCCTCGGCCTGCTTTCCTCTGTGAAAACTCCCCTGTGCTTAAGGATGCAGAGACCAACCTTAGGACACTTACGGGGAGAAGTGCTACGGAAAAATACCAAATAGTTCTCCACCTAGCGGTTTTTCCAATGTTGCGCCACACACCTCTCGGAAAGATCCAGTGACTGCGGCCTAGCCTTCGATTGGTCTGGAGAAGGAATCGCCGTTCCTAGCTGATGAATCAAATGATTCTGAAAGGAACGGTGAAAAGTGCGGATCCTGTTTCAGTCTTTAGACTGAAACAGGATACGCACTATTCACCTCTCCCACAAAGGCGCCCTTCTCGTGTCTGGCGCGAGTCCCACAAACCCAGTACGGACAGAGGCCCTGCACTTGCCACCCCAGAAAAATATCTCATCTCCACGGAAGAGTCCTTACGCTAACGGTTGAAAAGGGCTCCCGTTCTTGAAACGGTGGTGAAAGGACGGTGAAAGAATACTGAAAACAATCCTATCTTCCAAGGCTCCGGTGCCAGGTATGGGAAATACCAAGTTACCTGGGCCTCAGCAGAGGTTTCTCTGCGAAAAGAATCCTAGGCTTCAGGATGCAGAGACCGACCTCATGACTGTTGCGGTGCAAAACGCTATGGAAATGGCCAATAATTACCAACATACTGGTGATCTCAAAAGGGTCAGGATGGAATCTGAAGCACGATGCACACTTTTCCCATCTCACGCAAATATGCACTTACCAACTCTGCAGGTAAGCAAACCAAAGGCAGGGCTGACAGAAGCCCCGCACTTACACCCCACCCGGAAATCTCAACTACCAGGCAGGATTCTGACGCTAATGCGAGAAACCTGCTCGGGTTCTGAACATCATGGCGAAACCACAGTGGAATAATACCGAAAAGAACACTTTCTTTGCAGTCTCTAGCACCAACTATTGGAAATGCCAAGTTTACTGGGCCTCGGCCTGCTTTCCTCTGTGAAAACTCCCCTATGCTTAAGGATGCAGAGACCAACCTTAGGACAGTTACGGGGAAAAGTGCTACGGAAAAATACCAAATAGTTCTCCACCTAGCGGTTCTTTCCAAAGTTGCGCCACACCCCTCTCGGAAAGATCGAGTGACTGCGGCCTAGCCTTCCATTGGTCTGGAGAAGGAATCGCCGTTCCTAGCTGATGAATCAAATGATTCTGAAAGGAACGGTGAAAAGTGCGGATCCTGTTTAAGTCTTTAGACTGAAACAGGATCCGCACTATTCACCTCTCCCACAAATGCGCACTTCTCGTGTCTGGCGCGAATCCCACAAACCCAGGACGGACAGAGGCCCTGCACTTGCCACCCAAAAAAAATATCTCATCTCCAAGGAAGGGTCCTTACGCTAACGGTTGAAAAGGGCTCCCGTTCTTGAAACGGTGGTGAAAGGACGGTGAAAGAATACTGAAAACAATCCTATCTTCCAAGGCTCCGGTGCCAGGTATGGGAAATTCCAAGGTACCTGGAACTCAGCAGAGGTTTCTCTGCGAAAAGCATCCTAGGCTTCAGGATGCAGTGACCGACCTCATGCCTGTTACAGTGCAAAACGCCATGGAAATGGCCAATAATTACCAACATACTGGTGATCTCAAAAGGGTCAGGATGAAATCTGAAGCACGATCCACACTTTTCCCATCTAACGCAAATATGCCCTTACCAACTCTGCAGGTAAGCAAACCAAAGGCAGGGCTGACAGAAGCCACGCACTTACACCCCACCCAGAAATCTCAACTACCAGGCAGGATTCTGACGCTAATGCGAGAAACCTGCTCGGGTTCTGAACATCATGGCGAAACCACAGTGCAATAATACCGAAAAGAACACTTTCTTTGCAGTCTCTAGCACCAACTATTGGAAATGCCAAGTTTACTGGGCCTCGGCCTGCTTTCCTCTGTGAAAACTCCTCTATGCTTAAGGATGCAGAGACCAACCTTAGGACAGTTACGGGGAAACGTGCTACGGAAAAATACCAAATAGTTCTCCACCTAGCGGTTCTTTCCAAAGTTGCGCCACACACCTCTCGGAAAGATCCAGTGACTGCGGCCTAGCCTTCCATTGTTCTGGAGAAGGAATCGCCGCTCCTAGCTGATGAATCAAATGATTCTGAAAGGAACGGTGAAAAGTGCGGATCCTGTTTCAGTCTTTAGACTGAAACAGGATCCGCACTATTCACCTCTCCCACAAAGGCGCACTTCTCGTGTCTGGCGCGAGTCCCACAAACCCAGGACGGACAGAGGCCCTGCACTTGCCACCCCAGAAAAATATCTCATCTCCACGGAAGAATCCTTACGCTAACGGTTGAAAAGGGCTCCCGTTCTTGAAACGGTGGTGAAAGGACGGTGAAAGAATACTGAAAACAATCCTACCTTCCAAGGCTCCGGTGCCAGGTATGGGAAATACCAAGTTACCTGGGCCTCAGCAGAGGTTTCTCTGCGAAAAGCATCCTAGGCTTCAGGATGCAGAGACCGACCTCATGACTGTTACGGTGCAAAACGCTATGGAAATGGCCAATAATTACCAACATACTGGTGATCTCAAAAGGGTCAGGATGAAATCTGAAGCACGATCCACACTTTTCCCATCTCTCGCAAATATGCACTTACCAACTCTGCAGGTAAGCAAACCAAAGGCAGGGCTGACAGAAGCCACGCACTTACACCCCACCCAGAAATCTCAACTACCAGGCAGGATTGTGACGCTAATGCGAGAAACCTGCTCGGGTTCTGAACATCTGGCGAACCACAGTGGAATAATACCGAGAAGAACACTTTCTTTGCAGTCTCTCGCACCAACTATTGGAAATGCCAAGTTTACTGTGCCTCGGCCTGCTTTCCTATGTGAAAACTCCCCTATGCTTAAGGATGCAGAGACCAACCTTAGGACAGTTACGGGGAAAAGTGCTACGGAAAAATACCAAATAGTTCTCCACCTAGCGGTTCTTTCCAAAGTTGCGCCACACACCTCTCGGAAAGATCGAGTGACTGCGGCCTAGCCTTCCATTGGTCTGGAGAAGGAATCGCCGTTCCTAGCTGATGAATCAAATGATTCTGAAAGGAACGGTGAAAAGTGCGGATCCTGTTTAAGTCTTTAGACTGAAACAGGATCCGCACTATTCACCTCTCCCACAAAGGCGCACTTCTCGTGTTTGGCGCGAGTCCCACAAACCCAGGACGGACAGAGGCCCTGCACTTGCCACCCCAGAAAAATATCTCATCTCCACGGAGGAATCCCTACGCTAATGGTTGAAAAGGGCTCCCGTTCTTGAAACGGTGGTGAAAGGACGGTGAAAGAATACTGAAAACAATCCTACCTTCCAAGGCTCCGGTGCCAGGTATGGGAAATACCAAGTTACCTGGGCCTCAGCAGAGGTTTCTCTGCGAAAAGCATCCTAGGCTTCAGGATGCAGAGACCGACCTCATGACTGTTACGCTGCAAAACGCTATGGAAATGGCCAATAATTACCAACATACTGGTGATCTCAAAAGGGTCAGGATGAAATCTGAAGCACGATCCACACTTTTCCCATCTCACGCAAATATGCACTTACCAACTCTGCAGGTAAGCAAACCAAAGGCAGGGCTGAGAGAAGCCACGCACTTACACCCCACCCAGAAATCTCAACTACCAGGCAGGATTGTGACGCTAATGCGAGAAACCTGCTCGGGTTCTGAACATCTGGCGCACCACAGTGGAATAATACCGAAAAGAACATTTTCTTTGCAGTCTCTAGCACCAACTATTGGAAATGCCCAGTTTACTGGGCCTCGGCCTGCATTCCTCTGTGAAAACTCCCCTATGCTTAAGGATGCAGAGACCAACCTTAGGACAGTTACGGGGAAAAGTGCTACGGAAAAATACCAAATAGTTCTCCACCTAGCGGTTCTTTCCAAAGTTGCGCCACACACCTCTCGGAAACATCGAGTGACTGCGGCCTAGCCTTCCATTGGTCTGGAGAAGGAATCGCCGTTCCTAGCTGAAGAATCAAATGATTCTGAAAGGAACGGTGAAAAGTGCGAATCCTGTTTCAGTCTTTAGACTGAAACAGGATCCGCACTATTCACCTCTCCCACAAAGGCGCACTTCTCGTGTCTGGCGCGAGTCCCACAAACCCAGGACGGACAGAGGCCCTGCACTTGCCACTCCAGAAAAATATCTCATCTCCACGGAAGAATCCTTACGCTAACGGTTGAAAAGGGCTCCCGTTCTTGAAACGGTGGTGAAAGGACGGTGAAAGAATACTGAAAACAATCCTACCTTCCAAGGCTCCGGTGCCAGGTATGGGAAATACCAAGTTACCTGGGCCTCAGCAGAGGTTTCTCTGCAAAAAGCATCCTAGGCTTCAGGATGCAGAGACCGACCTCATGACTGTTACTTTGCAAAACGCTATGGAAATGGCCAATAATTACCAACATACTGGTGATCTCAAAAGGGTCAGGATGAAATCTGAAGCACGATCCACACTTTTCCCATCTCACGCAAATATGCACTTACCAACTCTGCAGGTAAGCAAACCAAAGGCAGGGCTGACAGAAGCCCCGCTCTTACACCCCACCCAGAAATCTGAACTACCAGGCAGGATTCTGACGCTAATGGGAGAAACCTGCTCGGGTTCTGAACATCATGGCGAAACCACAGTGGAATAATACCGAAAAGAACACTTTCTTTGCAGTCTCTAGCACCAACTATTGGAAATGCCAAGTTTACTGGGCCTCGGCCTGCTTTCCTCTGTGAAAACTCCCCTATGCTTAAGGATGCAGAGACCAACCTTAGGACAGTTACGGGGAAAAGTGCTACGGAAAAATACCAAATAGTTCTCCACCTAGCGGTTCTTTCCAAAGTTGCGCCACACACCTCTCGGAAAGATCCAGTGACTGCGGCCTAGCCTTCCATTGGTCTGGAGAAGGAATCGCCGTTCCTAGCTGATGAATCAAATGATTCTGAAAGGAACGGTGAAAAGTGCGGATCCTGTTTCAGTCTTTAGACTGAAACAGGATCCGCACTATTCACCTCTCCCACAATGGCGCACTTCTCGTGTCTGGCGCGAGTCCCACAAACCCAGGACGGACAGAGTCCCTGCACTTGCCACCCCAGAAAAATATCTCATCTCCAAGGAAGGGTCCTTACGCTAACGGTTGAAAAGGGCTCCCGTTCTTGAAACGGTGGTGAAAGGACGGTGAAAGAATACTGAAAACAATCCTATCTTCCAAGGCTCCGGTGCCAGGTATGGGAAATACCAAGTTACCGGGGCCTCAGCAGAGGTTTCTCTGCGAAAAGCATCCTAGGCTTCAGGATGCAGAGACCGACCTCATGACTGTTACGGTGCAAAACGCCATGGAAATGACCAATGATTACAAACATACTGGTGATCTCAAAAGGGTCAGGATGAAATCTGAAGCACGATCAACACTTTTCCCATCTCACGCAAATATGCACTTACCAACTCTGCAGGTAAGCAAACCAAAGGCAGGGCTGAGAGAAGCCCCGCACTTACACCCCACCCAGAAATCTCAACTACCAGGCAGGATTCTGACGCTAATGCGAGAAACCTGCTCGGGTTATGAACATCATGGCGAAACCACAGTGGAATAATACCGAAAAGAACACTTTCTTTGCAGTCTCTAGCACCAACTATTGGAAATGCCAAGTTTACTGGGCCTCGGCCTGCTTTCCTCTGTGAAAACTCCCCTATGCTTAAGGATGCAGAGACAGACCTTAGGACAGTTACGGTGAAAAGTGCTACGGAAAAATACCAAATAGTTCTCCACCTAGCGGTTCTTTCCAAAGTTGCGCCACACACCTCTCGGAAAGATCGACTGACTGCGGCCTAGCCTTCCATTGGTCTGGAGAAGGAATCGCCATTCCTAGCTGAAGAATCAAATGATTCTGAAAGGAACGGTGAAAAGTGCGGATCCTGTTTCAGTCTTTAGACTGAAACAGGATCCACACTATTCACCTCTCCCACAAAGGCGCACTTCTCGTGTCTGGCGCGAGTCCCACAAACCCAGGACGGACAGAGGCCCTGCACTTGCCACCCCAGAAAAATATCTCATCTCCACGGAAGAATCCTTACGCTAACGGTTGAAAAGGGCTCCCGTTCTTGAAACGGTGGTGAAAGGACGGTGAAAGAATACTGAAAACAATCCTACCTTCCAAGGCTCCGGTGCCAGGTATGGGAAATACCAAGTTACCTGGGCCTCAGCAGAGGTTTCTCTGCGAAAAGCATCCTAGGCTTCAGGATGCAGAGACCGACCTCATGACTGTTACGGTGCAAAACGCTATGGAAATGGCCAATAATTACCAACATACTGGTGATCTCAAAAGGGTCAGGATGAAATCTGAAGCACGATCCACACTTTTCCCATCTCACGCAAATATGCACTTACCAACTCTGCAGGTAAGCAAACCAAAGGCAGGGCTGACAGAAGCCCCGCTCTTACACCCCACCCAGAAATCTGAACTACCAGGCAGGATTCTGACGCTAATGGGAGAAACCTGCTCGGGTTCTGAACATCATGGCGAAACCACAGTGGAATAATACCGAAAAGAACACTTTCTTTGCAGTCTCTAGCACCAACTATTGGAAATGCCAAGTTTACTGGGCCTCGGCCTGCTTTCCTCTGTGAAAACTCCCCTATGCTTAAGGATGCAGAGACCAACCTTAGGACAGTTACGGGGAAACGTGCTACGGAAAAATACCAAATAGTTCTCCACCTAGCGGTTCTTTCCAAAGTTGCGCCACACACCTCTCGGAAAGATCCAGTGACTGCGGCCTAGCCTTCCATTGGTCTGGAGAAGGAATCGCCGTTCCTAGCTGATGAATCAAATGATTCTGAAAGGAACGGTGAAAAGTGCGGATCCTGTTTCAGTCTTTAGACTGAAACAGGATCCGCACTATTCACCTCTCCCACAAAGGCGCACTTTTCGTGTCTGGCGCGAGTCCCACAAACCCAGGAAGGACAGAGACCCTGCACTTGCCACCCCAGAAAAATATCTTATCTCCAAGGAAGGGTCCTTACGCTAACGGTTGAAAAGGGCTCCCGTTCTTGAAACGGTGGTGAAAGGACGGTGAAAGAATACTGAAAACAATCCTATCTTCCAAGGCTCCAGTGCCAGGTATGGGAAATACCAAGGTACCTGGGCCTCAGCAGAGGTTTCTCTGCGAAAAGCATCCTAGGCTTCAGGATGCAGAGACCGACCTCATGCCTGTTACGGTGCAAAACGCCATGGAAATGGCCAATAATTACCAACATACTGGTGATCTCAAAAGGGTCAGGATGAAATCTGAAGCACGATCCAACACTTTTCCCATCTCACGCAAATATGCACTTACCAACTCTGCAGGTAAGCAAACCAAAGGCAGGGCTGACAGAAGCCCCGCACTTACACCCCACCCAGAAATCTCAACTACCAGGCAGGATTCTGACGCTAATGCGAGAAACCTGCTCGGGTTCTGAACATCATGGCGAAACCACAGTGGAATAATACCGAAAAGAACAATTTCTTTGCAGTCTCTAGCACCAACTATTGGAAATGCCAAGTTTACTGGGCCTCGGCCTGCTTTCCTCTGTGAAAACTCCCCTATGCTTAAGGATGCAGAGACCAACCTTAGGACAGTTACGGGGAAACGTGCTACGGAAAAATACCAAATAGTTCTCCACCTAGCGGTTCTTTCCAAAGTTGCGCCACACACCTCTCGGAAAGATCCAGTGACTGCGGCCTAGCCTTCGATTGATCTGGAGAAGGAATCGCCGTTCCTAGCTGATGAATCAAATGATTCTGAAAGGAACGGTGAAAAGTGCGGATCCTGTTTAAGTCTTTAGACTGAAACAGGATCCGCACTATTCACCTCTCCCACAAAGGCGCACTTCTCGTGTCTGGCGCGAGTCCCACTAACCCAGGACGGACAGAGGCCCTGCACTTGCCACCCCAGAAAAATATCTCATCTCCAAGGAAGGGTCCTTACGCTAACGGTTGAAAAGGGCTCCCGTTCTTGAAACGGTGGTGAAAGGACGGTGAAAGAATACTGAAAACAATCCTATCTTCCAAGGCTCCGGTGCCAGGTATGGGAAATACCAAGTTACTTGGGCCTCAGCAGAGGTTTCTCTGCGAAAAGCATCCTAGGCTTCAGGATGCAGAGACCGACCTCATGCCTGTTACGGTGCAAAACGCCATGGAAATGGCCAATGATTACCAACATACTGGTGATCTCAAAATGGTCAGGATGAAATCTGAAGCACGATCCACAATTTTCCTATCTCACGCAAATATGCACTTACCAACTCTGCAGGTAAGCAAACCAAAGGCAGGGCTGACAGAAGCCCCGCACTGACACCCCACCCAGAAATCTCAACTACCAGGCAGGATTCTGACGCTAATGCGAGAAACCTGCTCGGGTTCTGAACATCATGGCGAAACCACAGTGGAAAAATACCGGAAAGAACACTTTCTTTGCAGTCTCTAGCACCAACTATTGGAAATGCCAAGTTTACTGGGCCTCGGCCTGCTTTCCTCTGTGAAAACTCCCCTATGCTTAAGGATGCAGAGACCAACCTTAGGAGAGTTATGGGGAAAAGTGCTACGGAAAAATACCAAATAGTTCTCCACCTAGCGGTTCTTTCCAAAGTTGCGCCACACACCTCTCGGAAAGATCGAGTGACTGCGGCCTAGCGTTCGATTGGTCTGGAGAAGGAATCGCCGTTCCTAGCTGATGAATCAAATGATTCTGAAAGGAACGGTGAAAAGTGCGGATCCTGTTTCAGTCTTTAGACTGAAACAGGATCCGCACTATTCACCTCTCCCACAAAGGCGCACTTCTCGTGTCTGGCGCCAGTCCCACAAACCCAGGACGGACAGAGGCCCTGTACTTGCCACCCCAGAAAAATATCTTATCTCCAAGGAAGGGTTCTTACGGTAACGGTTGAAAAGGGCTCCCGTTCTTGAAACGGTGGTGAAAGGACCGTGAAAGAATACTGAGAACAATCCTATCTTCCAAGGCTCCGGTGCCAGGTATGGGAAATACCAAGTTACCTGGGCCTCAGCACAGGTTTCTCTGTGAAAAGCATCCTAGGCTTCAGGATGCAGAGACCGACCTCATGCCTGTTACGGTGCAAAACGCCATGGAAATGGCCAATAATTACCAACATACTGGTGATCTCAAAAGGGTCAGGATGAAATCTGAAGCACGATCCACACTTTTCCCATCTCACGCAAATATGCACTTACCAACACTGCAGGTAAGCAAACCAAAGGCAGGGCTGACAGAAGCCCCGCACTTACACCCCACCCAGAAATCTCAACTACCAGGCAGGATTCTGACGCTAATGCGAGAAACCTGCTCGGGTTCTGAACATCATGGCGAAACCACAGTGGAATAATACCGAAAAGAACACTTTCTTTGCAGTCTCTAGCACCAACTATTGGAAATGTCAAGTTTACTGGGCCTCGGCCTGCTTTCCTCTGTGAAAACTCCCCTATGCTTAAGGATGCAGAGACCAACCTTAGGACAGTTACGGGGAAAAGTGCTACGGAAAAATACCAAATAGTTTCCACCTAGCGGTTCTTTCCAAAGTTGCGCCACACACCTCTCGGAAAGATCCAGTGACTGCGGCCTAGCCTTCGATTGGTCTGGAGAAGGAATCGCCGTTCCTAGCTGATGAATCAAATGATTCTGAAAGGAACGGTGAAAAGTGCGGATCCTGTTTCAGTCTTTAGACTGAAACAGGATCCGCACTATTCACCTCTCCCACAAAGGCGCACTTCTCGTGTCTGGCGCGAATCCCACAAACCCAGGACGGACAGAGGCCCTGCACTTGCCACCCCAGAAAAATATCTCATCTCCAACGAAGGGTCCTTACGCTAACGGTTGAAAAGGGCTCCCGTTCTTGAAACAGTGGTGAAAGGACGGTGAAAGAATACTGAAAACAATCCTATCTTCCAAGGCTCCGGTGCCAGGTATGGGAAATACCAAGTTACCTGGGCCTCAGCAGAGGTTTCTCTGCAAAAAGCATCCTAGGCTTCAGGATGCAGAGACCGACCTCATGCCTGTTACGGTGCAAACGCCATGGAAATGGCCAATGATTACCAACATATTGGTGATCTCAAAAGGGTCAGGATGAAATCTGAAGCACGATCCAACACTTTTCCCATCTCACGCAAATATGCACTTACCAACTCTGCAGGTAAGCAAACCAAAGGCAGGGCTGACAGAAGCCCCGCACTTACACCCCACCCAGAAATCTCAACTACCAGGCAGGATTCTGACGCTAATGCGAGAAACCTGCTCGGGTTCTGAACATCATGGCGAAACCACAGTGGAATAATACCGAAAAGAACACTTTCTTCGCAGTCTCTAGCACCAACTATTGGAAATGCCAAGTTTACTGGGCCTCGGCCTGCTTTCCTCTGTGAAAACTCCCCTATGCTTAAGGATGCAGAGACCGACCTTAGGACAGTTACGGGGAAAAGTGCTACGGAAAAATACCAAATAGATCTCCACCTAGCGGTTCTTTCCAAAGTTGCGCCACACACCTCTCGGCAAGATAGAGTGACTGCGGCCTAGCCTTCGATTGGTCTGGAGAAGGAAACGCCGTTCCTAGCTGATGAATCAAATGATTCTGAAAGGAACGGTGAAAAGTGCGGATCCTGTTTCAGTCTTTAGACTGAAACAGAATCCGCACTATTCACCTCTCCCACAAAGGCGCACTTCTCGTGTCTGGCGCGAGTCCCACAAACCCAGGACGGACAGAGGCCCTACACTTGCCACCCGAGAAAAATATCTTATCTCCAAGGAAGGGTCCTGACGCTAACGGTTGAAATGGGCTCTCGTTCTTGAAACGGTGGTGAAAGGACGGTGAAAGAATACTGAAAACAATCCTACCTTCCAAGGCTCCGGTGCCAGGTATGGGAAATACCAAGTTACCTGGGCCTCAGCAGAGGTTTCTCTGCGAAAAGCATCCTAGGCTTCAGGATGCAGAGACCGACCTCATGCCTGTTACGGTGCAAAACGCCATGGAAATATCCAATAATTACCAACATACTGGTGATCTCAAAAGGGTCAGGATGAAATCTGAAGCACGATCCACACTTTTCCCATCTCACGCAAATATGCACTTACCAACTCTGCAGGTAAGCAAACCAAAGGCAGGGCTGACAGAAGCCACGCACTTACACCCCACCCAGAAATCTCAACTACCAGGCAGGATTCTGACGCTAATGCGAGAAACCTGCTCGGGTTCTGAACATCATGGCGAAACCACAGTGGAATAATACCGAAAATAACACTTTCTTTGCAGTCCCTAGCACCAACTATTGGAAATCCCAGTTTACTGGGCCTCGGCCTGCTTTCCTCTGTGAAAACTCCCCTGTGCTTAAGGATGCAGAGACCAACCTTAGGACAGTTACGGGGAAAAGTGCTATGGAAAAATACCAAATAGTTCTCCACCTAGCGGTTCTTTCCAAATTTGCGCCACACACCTCTCGGAAAGATCGAGTGACTGCGGCCTAGCCTTCCATTGGTCTGGAGAAGGAATCGCCGTTCCTAGCTGATGAATCAAATGATTCTGAAAGGAACGGTGAAAAGTGCGGATCCTGTTTCAGTCTTTAGACTGAAACAGGATCCGCACTATTCACCTCTCCCACAAAGGCGCCCTTCTCGTGTCTGGCGCGAGTCCCACAAATCCAGGAAGGACAGAGGCCCTGCACTTGCCACCCCAGAAAAATATCTTATCTCCAAGGAAGGGTCCTTATGCTAACGGTTGAAAAGGGCTCCCGTTCTTGAAACGGTGGTGAAAGGACGGTGAAAGAATACTGAGAACAATCCTATCTTCCAAGGCTCCGGTGCCAGGTATGGGAAATACCAAGTTACCTGGGCCTCAGCAGAGGTTTCTCTGCGAAAAGCATCCTAGGCTTCAGGATGCAGAGACCGACCTCATGCCTGTTACGGTGCAAAACGCCATGGAAATGGCCAATAATTACCAACATACTGGTGATCTCAAAAGGGTCAGGATGAAATCTGAAGCACGATCCACAATTTTCCCATCTCACGCAAATATGCACTTACCAACTCTGCAGGTAAGCAAACCAAAGGCAGGGCTGACAGAAGCCCCGCACTTACACAACACCCAGAAATCTCAACTACCAGGCAGGATTCTGACGCTAATGCGAGAAACCTGCTCGGATTCTGAACATCATGGCGAAACCACAGTGGAATAATACCGAAAAGAACACTTTCTTTGCAGTCTCTAGCACCAACTATTGGAAATGCCCAGTTTACTGGGCCTCGGCCTGCTTTCCTCTGTGAAAACTCCCCTGTGCTTAAGGATGCAGAGACCAACCTTAGGACACTTACGGGGAAAAGTGCTACGGAAAAATACCAAATAGTTCTCCACCTAGCGGTTCTTTCCAATGTTGCGCCACACACCTCTCGGAAAGATCCAGTGACTGCGGCCTAGCCTTCGATTGGTCTGGAGAAGGAATCGCCGTTCCTAGCTGATGAATCAAATGATTCTGAAAGGAACGGTGAAAAGTGCGGATCCTGTTTCAGTCTTTAGACTGAAACAGGATCCGCACTATTCACCTCTCCCACAAAGGCGCCCTTCTCGTGTCTGGCGCGAGTCCCACAAACCCAGGACGGACAGAGGCCCTGCACTTGCCACCCCAGAAAAATATCTCATCTCCACGGAAGAGTCCTTACGCTAACGGTTGAAAAGGGCTCCCGTTCTTGAAACGGTGGTGAAAGGACGGTGAAAGAATACTGAAAACAATCCTATCTTCCAAGGCTCCGGTGCCAGGTATGGGAAATACCAAGTTACCTGGGCCTCAGCAGAGGTTTCTCTGTGAAAAGCATCCTAGGCTTCAGGATGCAGAGACCGACCTCATGACTGTTGCGGTGCAAAACGCTATGGAAATGGCCAATAATTACCAACATACTGGTGATCTCAAAAGGGTCAGGATGGAATCTGAAGCACGATGCACACTTTTCCCATCTCACGCAAATATGCACTTACCAACTCTGCAGGTAAGCAAACCAAAGGCAGGGCTGACAGAAGCCCCGCACTTACACCCCACCCAGAAATCTCAACTACCAGGCAGGATTCTGACGCTAATGCGAGAAACCTGCTCGGGTTCTGAACATCATGGCGAAACCACAGTGGAATAATACCGAAAAGAACACTTTCTTTGCAGTCTCTAGCACCAACTATTGGAAATGCCAAGTTTACTGGGCCTCGGCCTGCTTTCCTCTGTGAAAACTCCCCTATGCTTAAGGATGCAGAGACCAACCTTAGGACAGTTACGGGGAAAAGTGCTACGGAAAAATACCAAATAGTTCTCCACCTAGCGGTTCTTTCCAAAGTTGCGCCACACACCTCTCGGAAAGATCGAGTGACTGCGGCCTAGCCTTACATTGGTCTGGAGAAGGAATCGCCGTTCCTAGCTGATGAATCAAATGATTCTGAAAGGAACGGTGAAAAGTGCGGATCCTGTTTAAGTCTTTAGACTGAAACAGGATCCGCACTATTCACCTCTCCCACAAAGGCGCACTTCTCGTGGCTGGCGCGAATCCCACAAACCCAGGACGGACAGAGGCCCTGCACTTGCCACCCAAAAAAAATATCTCATCTCCAAGGAAGGGTCCTTACGCTAACGGTTGAAAAGGGCTCCCGTTCTTGAAACGGTGGTGAAAGGACGGTGAAAGAATACTGAAAACAATCCTATCTTCCAAGGCTCCAGTGCCAGGTATGGGAAATTCCAAGGTACCTGGAACTCAGCAGAGGTTTCTCTGCGAAAAGCATCCTAGGCTTCAGGATGCAGTGACCGACCTCATGCCTGTTACAGTGCAAAACGCCATGGAAATGGCCAATAATTACCAACATACTAGTGATCTCAAAAGGGTCAGGATGAAATCTGAAGCACGATCCACACTTTTCCCATCTAACGCAAATATGCCCTTACCAACTCTGCAGGTAAGCGAACCAAAGGCAGGGCTGACAGAAGCCCCGCACTTACACCCCACCCAGAAATCTCAACTACCAGGCAGGATTCTGACGCTAATGCGACAAACCAACTCGGGTTCTGAACATCATGGCGAAACCACAGTGGAATAATACCGAAAAGAACACTTTCTTTGCAGTCTCTAGCACCAACTATTGGAAATGCCAAGTTTACTGGGCCTCGGCCTGCTTTCCTCTGTGAAAACTCCTCTATGCTTAAGGTCAGAGACCAACCTTAGGACAGTTACGGGGAAACGTGCTACAGAAAAATACCAAATAGTTCTCCACCTAGCGGTTCTTTCCAAAGTTGCGCCACACACCTCTCGGAAAGATCCAGTGACTGCGGCCTAGCCTTCCATTGTTCTGGAGAAGGAATCGCCGCTCCTAGCTGATGAATCAAATGATTCTGAAAGGAACGGTGAAAAGTGCGGATCCTGTTTCAGTCTTTAGACTGAAACAGGATCCGCACTATTCACCTCTCCCACAAAGGCGCACTTCTCGTGTCTGGCGCGAGTCCCACAAACCCAGGACGGACAGAGGCCCTGCACTTGCCACCCCAGAAAAATATCTTACCTCCAAGGAAGGGTCCTTACGCTAACGGTTGAAAAGGGCTCCCGTTCTTGAAACGGTGGTGAAAGGAGGGTGAAAGAATACTGAAAACAATCCTATCTTCCAAGGCTCCAGTGCCAGGTATGGGAAATACCAAGGTACCTGGGCCTCAGCAGAGGTTTCTCTGCGAAAAGCATCCTAGGCTTCAGGATGCAGAGATCGACCTCATGCCTGTTACGGTGCAAAACGCCATGGAAATGGCCAATGATTACCAACATACTGGTGATCTCAAAAGGGTCAGGATGAAATCTGAAGCACGATCCAACACTTTTCCCATCTCACGCAAATATGCACTTACCAACTCTGCAGGTAAGCAAACCAAAGGCAGGGCTGACAGAAGCCCCGCACTTACACCCCACCCAGAAATCTCAACTACCAGGCAGGATTCTGACGCTAATGCGAGAAACCTGCTCGGGTTCTGAACATCATGGCGAAACCACAGTGGAATAATACCGAAAAGAACACTTTCTTTGCAGTCTCTAGCACCAACTATTGGAAATGCCAAGTTTACTGGGCCTCGGCCTGCTTTCCTCTGTGAAAACTCCCCTATGCTTAAGGATGCAGAGACCAACCTGAGGACAGTTACGGGGAAACGTGCTACGGAAAAATACCAAATAGTTCTCCACCTAGCGGTTCTTTCCAAAGTTGCGCCACACACCTCTCGGAAAGATCGAGTGACTGCGGCCTAGCCTTCCATTGGTCTGGAGAAGGAATCGCCGTTCCTAGCTGATGAATCAAATGATTCTGAAAGGAACGGTGAAAAGTGCGGATCCTGTTTCAGTCTTTAGACTGAAACAGGATCCGCACTATTCACCTCTCCCACAAAGGCGCCCTTCTCGTGTCTGGCGCGAGTCCCACAAACCCAGGACGGACAGAGGCCCTGCACGTGCCACCCCAGAAAAATATCTCATCTCCACGGACTAGTCCTTACGTTAACGGTTGAAAAGGGCTCCCGTTCTTGAAACGGTGGTGAAAGGACGGTGAAAGAATACTGAAAACAATCCTATCTTCCAAGGCTCCGGTGCCAGGTATGGGAAATACCAAGTTACCTGGGCCTCAGCAGAGGTTTCTCTGCGAAAAGCATCCTAGGCTTCAGGATGCAGAGACCGACCTCATGACTGTTGCGGTGCAAAACGCTATGGAAATGGCCAATAATTACAAACATACTGGTGATCTCAAAAGGGTCAGGATGAAATATGAAGCACGATGCACACTTTTCCCATCTCACGCAAATATGCACTTACCAACTCTGCAGGTAAGCAAACCAAAGGCAGGGCTGACAGAAGCCACGCACTTACACCCCACCCAGAAATCTCAACTACCAGGCAGGATTATGACGCTAATGCGAGAAACCTGCTCGGGTTCTGAACATCATGGCGAAACCACAGTGGAATAATACCGAAAAGAACACTTTCTTTGCAGTCCCTAGCACCAACTATTGGAAATCCCAGTTTACTGGGCCTCGGCCTCCTTTCCTCTGTGAAAACTCCCCTGTGCTTATGGATGCAGAGACCAACCTTAGGACACTTACGGGGAAAAGTGCTACGGAAAAATACCAAATAGTTCTCCACCTAGCGGTTCTTTCCAATGTTGCGCCACACACCTCTCGGAAAGATCCAGTGACTGCGGCCTAGCCTTCGATTGGTCTGGAGAAGGAATCGCCGTTCCTAGCTGATGAATCAAATGATTCTGAAAGGAACGGTGAAAAGTGCGGATCCTGTTTCAGTCTTTAGACTGAAACAGGATCCGCACTATTCACCTCTCCCACAAAGGCGCCCTTCTCGTGTCTGGCGCGAGTCCCACAAACCCAGGACGGACAGAGGCCCTGCACTTGCCACCCCAGAAAAATATCTCATCTCCACGGAAGAGTCCTTACGCTAACGGTTGAAAAGGGCTCCAGTTCTTGAAACGGTGGTGAAAGGACGGTGAAAGAATACTGAAAACAATCCTATCTTCCAAGGCTCCGGTGCCAAGTATGGGAAATACCAAGTTACCTGGGCCTCAGCAGAGGTTTCTCTGCGAAAAGCATCCTAGGCCTCAGGATGCAGAGACCGACCTCATGACTGTTGCGGTGCAAAACGCTATGGAAATGGCCAATAATTACCAACATACTGGTGATCTCAAAAGGGTCAGGATGGAATCTGAAGCACGATGCACACTTTTCCCATCTCACGCAAATATGCACTTACCAACTCTGCAGGTAAGCAAACCAAAGGCAGGGCTGACAGAAGCCCCGCACTTACACCCCACCCAGAAATCTCAACTACCAGGCAGGATTCTGACGCTAATGCGAGAAACCTGCTCGGGTTCTGAACATCATGGCGAAACCACAGTGGAATAATACCGAAAAGAACACTTTCTTTGCAGTCTCTAGCACCAACTATTGGAAATGCCAAGTTTACTGGGCCTCGGCCTGCTTTCCTCTGTGAAAACTCCCCTATGCTTAAGGATGCAGAGACCAACCTTAGGACAGTTACGGGGAAAAGTGCTACGGAAAAATACCAAATAGTTCTCCACCTAGCGGTTCTTTCCAAAGTTGCGCCACACACCTCTCGGAAAGATCGAGTGACTGCGGCCTAGCCTTCCATTGGTCTGGAGAAGGAATCGCCGTTCCTAGCTGATGAATCAAATGATTCTGAAAGGAACGGTGAAAAGTGCGGATCCTGTTTAAGTCTTTAGACTGAAACAGGATCCGCACTATTCACCTCTCCCACAAAGGCGCCCTTCTCGTGTCTGGCGCGAATCCCACAAACCCAGGACGGACAGAGGCCCTGCACTTGCCACCCCAGAAAAATATCTTATCTCCAAGGAAGGGTCCTTACGCTAACGGTTGAAAAGGGCTCCCGTTCTTGAAACGGTGGTGAAAGGACGGTGAAAGAATACTGAAAACAATCCTATCTTCCAAGGCTCCAGTGCCAGGTGTGGGAAATACCAAGGTACCTGGGCCTCAGCAGAGGTTTCTCTGTGAAAAGCATCCTAGGCTTCAGGATGCAGAGATCGACCTCATGCCTGTTACGGTGCAAAACGCCATGGAAATGGCCAATAATTACCAACATACTGGTGATCTCAAAAGGGTCAGGATGAAATCTGAAGCACGATCCAACACTTTTCCCATCTCACGCAAATATGCACTTACCAACTCTGCAGGTAAGCAAACCAAAGGCAGGGCTGACAGAAGCCCCGCACTTACACCCCACCCAGAAATCTCAACTACCAGGCAGGATTCTGACGCTAATGCGAGAAACCTGCTCGGGTTCTGAACATCATGGCGAAACCACAGTGGAATAATACCGAAAAGAACACTTTCTTTGCAGTCTCTAGCACCAACTATTGGAAATGCCAAGTTTACTGGGCCTCGGCCTGCTTTCCTCTGTGAAAACTCCCCTATGCTTAAGGATGCAGAGACCAACCTGAGGACAGTTACGGGGAAACGTGCTACGGAAAAATACCAAATAGTTCTCCACCTAGCGGTTCTTTCCAAAGTTGCGCCACACACCTCTCGGAAAGATCCAGTGACTGCGGCCTAGCCTTCCATTGGTCTGGAGAAGGAATCGCCGTTCCTAGCTGATGAATCAAATGATTCTGAAAGGAACGGTGAAAAGTGCGGATCCTGTTTCAGTCTTTAGACTGAAACAGGATCCGCACTATTCACCTCTCCCACAAAGGCGCCCTTCTCGTGTCTGGCGCGAGTCCCACAAACCCAGGACGGACAGAGGCCCTGCACTTGCCACCCCAGAAAAATATCTCATCTCCACGGACTAGTCCTTACGCTAACGGTTGAAAAGGGCTCCCGTTCTTGAAACGGTGGTGAAAGGACGGTGAAAGAATACTGAAAACAATCCTATCTTCCAAGGCTCCGGTGCCAGGTATGGGAAATACCAAGTTACCTGGGCCTCAGCAGAGGTTTCTCTGCGAAAAGCATCCTAGGCCTCAGGATGCAGAGACCGACCTCATGACTGTTGCGGTGCAAAACGCTATGGAAATGGCCAATAATTACCAACATACTGGTGATCTCAAAAGGGTCAGGATGGAATCTGAAGCACGATGCACACTTTTCCCATCTCACGCAAATATGCACTTACCAACTCTGCAGGTAAGCAAACCAAAGGCAGGGCTGACAGAAGCCCCGCACTTACACCCCACCCAGAAATCTCAACTACCAGGCAGGATTCTGACGCTAATGCGAGAAACCTGCTCGGGTTCTGAACATCTGGCGCCCACAGTGGAATAATACCGAAAAGAACACTTTCTTTGCAGTCTCTAGCACCAACTATTGGAAATGCCAAGTTTACTGGGCCTCGGCCTGCTTTCCTCTGTGAAAACTCCCCTATGCTTAAGGATGCAGAGAACAACCTTAGGACAGTTACGGGGAAAATTGCTACGGAAAAATACCAAATAGTTCTCCACCTAGCGGTTCTTTCCAAAGTTGCGCCACACACCTCTCGGAAAGATCGACTGACTGCGGCCTAGCCTTCCATTGGTCTGGAGAAGGAATCGCCGTTCCTAGCTGATGAATCAAATGATTCTGAAAGGAACGGTGAAAAGTGCGGATCCTGTTTCAGTGTTTAGACTGAAACAGGATCCGCACTATTCACCTCTCCCACAAAGGCGCCCTTCTCGTGTCTGGCGCGACTCCCACAAACCCAGGACGGACAGAGGCCCTGCACTTGCCACCCCAGAAAAATATCTCATCTCCACGGAAGAATCCTTACGCTAACGGTTGAAAAGGGCTCCCGTTCTTGAAACGGTGGTGAAAGGACGGTGAAGGAATACTGAAAACAATCCTACCTTCCAAGGCTCCGGTGCCAGGTATGGGAAATACCAAGTTACCTGGGCCTCAGCAGAGGTTTCTCTGCGAAAAGCATCCTAGGCTTCAGGATGCAGAGACCGACCTCATGACTGTTACGGTGCAAAACGCTATGGAAATGGCCAATAATTACCAACATACTGGTGATCTCAAAAGGGTCAGGATGAAATCTGAAGCACGATCCACACTTTTCCCATCTCTCGCAAATATGCACTTACCAACTCTGCAGGTAAGCAAACCAAAGGCAGGGCTGACAGAAGCCACGCACTTACACCCCACCCAGAAATCTCAACTACCAGGCAGGATTGTGACGCTAATGCGAGAAACCTGCTCGGGTTCTGAACATCTGGCGAACCACAGTGGAATAATACCGAAAAGAACACTTTCTTTGCAGTCTCTCGCACCAACTATTGGAAATGCCAAGTTTACTGTGCCTCGGCCTGCTTTCCTATGTGAAAACTCCCCTATGCTTAAGGATGCAGAGACCAACCTTAGGACAGTTAGGGGAAAAGTGCTACGGAAAAATACCAAATAGTTCTCCACCTAGCGGTTCTTTCCAAAGTTGCGCCACACACCTCTCGGAAAGATCGAGTGACTGCGGCCTAGCCTTCCATTGGTCTGGAGAAGGAATCGCCGTTCCTAGCTGATGAATCAAATGATTCTGAAAGGAACGGTGAAAAGTGCGGATCCTGTTTAAGTCTTTAGACTGAAACAGGATCCGCACTATTCACCTCTCCCACAAAGGCGCACTTCTCGTGTGTGGCGCGAGTCCCACAAACCCAGGACGGACAGAGGCCCTGCACTTGCCACCCCAGAAAAACATCTCATCTCCAAGGAAGGGTCCTTATGCTAACGGTTGAAAAGGGCTCCCGTTCTTGAAAAGGTGGTGAAAGGACCGTGAAAGAATACTGAGAACAATCCTATCTTCCAAGGCTCCGGTGCCAGGTATGGGAAATACCAAGTTACCTGGGCCTCAGCAGAGGTTTCTCTGCGAAAAGCTTCCTAGGCTTCAGGATGCAGAGACCGACCTCATGCCTGTTACGGTGCAAAATGCCATGGAAATGGCCAATAATTACCAACATACTGGTGATCTAAAAAAGGGTCAGGATGAAATCTGAAGCACGATCCACACTTTTCCCATCTCACGCAAATATGCACTTACCAACTCTGCAGGTAAGCAAACCAAAGGAAGGGCTGACAGAAGCCCCGCACTTACACCCCACCCAGAAATCTCAACTGCCAGGCAGGATTCTGACGGTAATGCGAGAAACTTGCTCGGGTTCTGAACATCATGGCGAAACCACAGTGGAATAATACCGAAAAGAACACTTTCTTTGCAGTCTCTAGCACCAACTATTGGAAATGCCCAGTTTACTGGGCCTCGGCCTGCTTTCCTCTGTGAAACCTCCCCTGTGCTTAAGGATGCAGAGACCAACCTTAGGACACTTATGGGGAAAAGTTATACGGATAAATATCAAATAGTTCTCCACCTAGCGGTTCTTTCCAAAGTTGCGCCACACACCTCTCGGAAAGATCGAGTGACTGCGGACTAGCCTTCCATTGGTCTGGAGAAGGAATCGCCGTTCCTAGCTGATGAATCAAATGATTCTGAAAGGAACGGTGAAAAGTGCGGATCCTGTTTCAGTCTTTAGACTGAAACAGGATCCGCACTATTCACCTCTCCCACAAAGGCGCACTTCTCGTGTCTGGCGCGAGTCCCACAAACCCAGGACGGACAGAGGCCCTGCACTTGCTACCCCAGAAAGATATCTCATCTCCAAGGAAGGGTCCTTACGCTAACGGTTAAAAAGGGCTCCCGTTCTTGAAACGGTGGTGAAAGGACGGAGAAAGAATACTGAAAACAATCCTACCTTCCCAGGCTCCGGTGCCATGTATGGGAAATACCAAGTTACCTGGGCCTCAGCAGAGGTTTCTCTGCGAAAAGCATCCTAGGCTTCAGGATGCAGAGACCGACCTCATGACTGTTGCGGTGCAAAACGCTATGGAAATGGCCAATAATTACCAACATACTGGTGATCTCAAAATGGTCAGGATGAAATCTGAAGCACGATCCACAATTTTCCTATCTCACGCAAATATGCACTTACCAACTCTGCAGGTAAGCAAACCAAAGGCAGGGCTGACAGAAGCCCCGCACTGACACCCCACCCAGAAATCTCAACTACCAGGCAGGATTCTGACGCTAATGCGAGAAACCTGCTCGGGTTCTGAACATCATGGCGAAACCACAGTGGAAAAATACCGGAAAGAACACTTTCTTTGCAGTCTCTAGCACCAACTATTGGAAATGCCAAGTTTACTGGGCCTCGGCCTGCTTTCCTCTGTGAAAACTCCCCTATGCTTAAGGATGCAGAGACCAACCTTAGGAGAGTTATGGGGAAAAGTGCTACGGAAAAATACCAAATAGTTCTCCACCTAGCGGTTCTTTCCAAAGTTGCGCCACACACCTCTCGGAAAGATCGAGTGACTGCGGCCTAGCGTTCGATTGGTCTGGAGAAGGAATCGCCGTTCCTAGCTGATGAATCAAATGATTCTGAAAGGAACGGTGAAAAGTGCGGATCCTGTTTCAGTCTTTAGACTGAAACAGGATCCGCACTATTCACCTCTCCCACAAAGGCGCACTTCTCGTGTCTGGCGCCAGTCCCACAAACCCAGGACGGACAGAGGCCCTGTACTTGCCACCCCAGAAAAATATCTTATCTCCAAGGAAGGGTTCTTACGGTAACGGTTGAAAAGGGCTCCCGTTCTTGAAACGGTGGTGAAAGGACCGTGAAAGAATACTGAGAACAATCCTATCTTCCAAGGCTCCGGTGCCAGGTATGGGAAATACCAAGTTACCTGGGCCTCAGCACAGGTTTCTCTGTGAAAAGCATCCTAGGCTTCAGGATGCAGAGACCGACCTCATGCCTGTTACGGTGCAAAACGCCATGGAAATGGCCAATAATTACCAACATACTGGTGATCTCAAAAGGGTCAGGATGAAATCTGAAGCACGATCCACACTTTTCCCATCTCACGCAAATATGCACTTACCAACACTGCAGGTAAGCAAACCAAAGGCAGGGCTGACAGAAGCCCCGCACTTACACCCCACCCAGAAATCTCAACTACCAGGCAGGATTCTGACGCTAATGCGAGAAACCTGCTCGGGTTCTGAACATCATGGCGAAACCACAGTGGAATAATACCGAAAAGAACACTTTCTTTGCAGTCTCTAGCACCAACTATTGGAAATGTCAAGTTTACTGGGCCTCGGCCTGCTTTCCTCTGTGAAAACTCCCCTATGCTTAAGGATGCAGAGACCAACCTTAGGACAGTTACGGGGAAAAGTGCTACGGAAAAATACCAAATAGTTTCCACCTAGCGGTTCTTTCCAAAGTTGCGCCACACACCTCTCGGAAAGATCCAGTGACTGCGGCCTAGCCTTCGATTGGTCTGGAGAAGGAATCGCCGTTCCTAGCTGATGAATCAAATGATTCTGAAAGGAACGGTGAAAAGTGCGGATCCTGTTTCAGTCTTTAGACTGAAACAGGATCCGCACTATTCACCTCTCCCACAAAGGCGCACTTCTCGTGTCTGGCGCGAATCCCACAAACCCAGGACGGACAGAGGCCCTGCACTTGCCACCCCAGAAAAATATCTCATCTCCAACGAAGGGTCCTTACGCTAACGGTTGAAAAGGGCTCCCGTTCTTGAAACAGTGGTGAAAGGACGGTGAAAGAATACTGAAAACAATCCTATCTTCCAAGGCTCCGGTGCCAGGTATGGGAAATACCAAGTTACCTGGGCCTCAGCAGAGGTTTCTCTGCGAAAAGCATCCTAGGCTTCAGGATGCAGAGACCGACCTCATGCCTGTTACGGTGCAAACGCCATGGAAATGGCCAATGATTACCAACATATTGGTGATCTCAAAAGGGTCAGGATGAAATCTGAAGCACGATCCAACACTTTTCCCATCTCACGCAAATATGCACTTACCAACTCTGCAGGTAAGCAAACCAAAGGCAGGGCTGACAGAAGCCCCGCACTTACACCCCACCCAGAAATCTCAACTACCAGGCAGGATTCTGACGCTAATGTGAGAAACCTGTTCGGGTTCTGAACATCATGGCGAAACCACAGTGGAATAATACCGAAAAGAACACTTTCTTTGCAGTCTCTAGCACCAACTATTGGAAATGCCAAGTTTACTGGGCCTCGGCCTGCTTTCCTCTGTGAAAACTCCCCTATGCTTAAGGATGCAGAGACCAACCTTAGGAGAGTTACAGGGAAAAGTGCTACGGAAAATTACCAAATAGTTCTCCACCTAGCGGTTCTTTCCAAAGTTGCGCCACACACCTCTCGGAAAGATCGAGTGACTGCGGCCTAGCCTTCCATTGGACTGGAGAAGGAATCGCCGTTCCTAGCTGATGAATCAAATGATTCTGAAAGGAACGGTGAAAAGTGCGGATCCTGTTTCAGTCTTTAGACTGAAACAGGATCCGCACTATTCACCTCTCCCACAAAGGCGCACTTCTCGTGTCTGGCGCCAGTCCCACAAACCCAGGACGGACAGAGGCCCTGCACTTGCCACCCCAGAAAGATATCTTATCTCCAAGGAAGGGTCCTTATGCTAACGGTTGAAAAGGGCTCCCGTTCTTGAAACGGTCGTGAAAGGACCGTGAAAGAATACTGAGAACAATCCTATCTTCCAAGGCTCCGGTGCCAGGTATGGGAAATACCAAGTTACCTGGGCCTCAGCAGAGGTTTCTCTGCGAAAAGCATCCTAGGCTTCAGGATGCAGAGACCGACCTCATGCCTGTTACGGTGCAAAACGCCATGGAAATGGCCAATAATTACCAACATACTGGTGATCTCAAAAGGGTCAGGATGAAATCTGAAGCACGATCCACACTTTTCCCATCTCACGCAAATATGCACTTACCAACTCCGCAGGTAAGCAAACCAAAGGCAGGGCTGACAGAAGCCCCGCACTTACACCCCACCCAGAAATCTCAACTACCAGGCAGGATTCTGACGCTAATGCGAGAAACCTGCTCGGGTTCTGAACATCATGGCGAAACCACAGTGGAATAATACCGAAAAGAACACTTTCTTTGCAGTCTCTAGCACCAACTATCGGAAATGCCCAGTTTACTGGGCCTCGGCCTACTTTCCTCTGTGAAAACTCCCCTGTGCTTAAGGATGCAGAGACCAACCTTAGGACACTTACGGGGAAAAGTGCTACGGAGAAATACCAAATAGTTCTCCACCTAGCGGTTCTTTCCAAAGTTGCGCCACAAACCTCTCGGAAAGATCGAGTGACTGCGGCCTAGCCTTCCATTGGTCTGGAGAAGGAATCGCCGTTCCTAGCTGATGAATCAAATGATTCTGAAAGGAACGGTGAAAAGTGCGGATCCTGTTTCAGTCTTCAGACTGAAACAGGATCCGCACTATTCACCTCTCCCACAAAGGTGCACTTCTCATGTCTGACGCCAGTCCCACAAACCCAGGACGGACAGATGCCCTGCACTTGCCACCCCAGAAAAATATCTTATCTCCAAGGAAGGGTCCTTATGCTAACGGTTGAAAAGGGCTCCCGTTCTTTAAACGGTGGTGAAAGGACCGTGAAAGAATACTGAGAACAATCCTATCTTCCAAGGCTCCGGTGCCAGGTATGGGAAATACCAAGTTACCTGGGCCTCAGCAGAGGTTTCTCTGCGAAAAGCATCCTAGACTTCAGGTTGCAGAGACCGACCTCATGCCTGTTACGGTGCAAAACGCCATGGAAATGGCCAATAATTACCAACATACTGGTGATCTCAAAAGGGTCAGGATGAAATCTGAAGCACGATCCACAATTTTCCTATCTCACGCAAATATGCACTTACCAACTCTGCAGTTAAGCAAACCAAAGGCAGGGCTGACAGAAGCCCCGCACTGACACCGCACCCAGAAATCTCAACTACCAGGCAGGATTCTGACGCTAATGCGAGAAACCTGCTCGGGTTCTGAACATCATGGCGAAACCACAGTGGAATAATACCGAAAAGAACACTTTCTTTGCAGTCTCTAGCACCAACTATCGGAAATGCCCAGTTTACTGGGCCTCGGCCTGCTTTCCTCTGTGAAAACTCCCCTGTGCTTAAGGATGCAGAGAACAACCTTAGGACACTTACGGGGAAAAGTGCTACGGAGAAATACCAAATAGTTCTCCACCTAGCGGTTCTTTCCAAAGTTGCGCCACAAACCTCTCGGAAAGATCGAGTGACTGCGGCCTAGCCTTCCATTGGTCTGGAGAAGGAATCGCCGTTCCTAGCTGATGAATCAAATGATTCTGAAAGGAACGGTGAAAAGTGCGGATCCTGTTTCAGTCTTTAGACTGAAACAGGATCCGCACTATTCACCTCTCCCACAAAGGCGCACTTCTCGTGTCTGGCGCGAGTCTCACAAACCCAGGACGGACAGAGGCCCTGCACTTGCCACCCCAGAAAAATATCTCATCTCCAAGGAATTGTCCTTACGCTAACGGTTGAAAAAGGCTCCCGTTCTTGAAACGGTGGTGAAAGGACGGAGAAAGAATACTGAAAACAATCCTACCTTCCCAGGCTCCGGTGCCAGGTATGGGAAATACCAAGTTACCTGGGCCTCAGCAGAGGTTTCTCTGCGAAAAGCATCCTAGCCTTCAGCATGCAGAGACCGACCTCATGACTGTTGCGGTGCAAAACGCTATGGAAATGGCCAATAATTACCAACATACTGGTGATCTCAAAAGGGTCAGGATGAAATCTGAAGCACGATCCACAATTTTCCTATCTCACGCAAATATGCACTTACCAACTCTGCAGGTAAGCAAACCAAAGGCAGGGCTGACAGAAGCCCCGCACTGACACCGCACCCAGAAATCTCAACTACCAGGCAGGATTCTGACGCTAATGCGAGAAACCTGCTCGGGTTCTGAACATCATGGCGAAACCACAGTGGAAAAATACCGGAAAAAACACTTTCTTTGCAGTCTCTAGCACCAACTATTGGAAATGCCAAGTTTACTGGGCCTCGGCCTGCTTTCCTCTGTGAAAACTCCCCTATGCTTAAGGTTGCAGAGACCAACCTTAGGAGAGTTACGGGGAAAAGTGCTACGGAAAAATACCAAATAGTTCTCCACCTAGCGGTTCTTTCCAAAGTTGCGCCACACACCTCTCGGAAAGATCCAGTGACTGCGGCCTAGCCTTCCATTGGTCTGGAGAAGGAATTGCCGTTCCTAGCTGATGAATCAAATGATTCTGAAAGGAACGGTGAAAAGTGCGGATCCTGTTTCAGTCTTTAGACCGAAACAGGATCCGCACTATTCACCTCTCCCACAAAGGCGCACTTCTCGTGTCTGGCGCCAGTCCCACAAACCCAGGACGGACAGAGGCCCTGCACTTTCCACCCCAGAAAAATATCTTATCTCCAAGGAAGGGTCCTTACGCTAACGGTTGAAAAGGGCTCCCGTTCTTGAAACGGTGGTGAAAGGACCGTGAAAGAATACTGAGAACAATCCTATCTTCCAAGGCTCCGGTGCCAGGTATGGGAAATACCAAGTTACCTGGGCCTCAGCAGAGGTTTCTCTGCGAAAAGCATCCTAGGCTTCAGGATGCAGAGACCGACCTCATGCCTGTTACGGTGCAAAACGCCATGGAAATGGCCAATAATTACCAACATACTGGTGATCTCAAAAGGGTCAGGATGAAATCTGAAGCACGATCCACAATTTTCCTATCTCACGCAAATATGCACTTACCAACTCTGCAGGTAAGCAAACCAAAGGCAGGGCCGACAGAAGCCCCGCACTGACACCCCACCCAGAAATCTCAACTACCAGGCAGGATTGTGACGCTAATGCGAGAAACCTGCTCGGGTTCTGAACATCATGGCGAAACCACAGTGGAAAAATACCGGAAAGAATACTTTCTTTGCAGTCTCTAGCACCAACTATTGGAAATGCCAAGTTTACTGGGCCTCGGCCTGCTTTCCTCTGTGAAAACTCCCCTATGCTTAAGGATGCAGAGACCAACCTTAGGACTGTTACGGGGAAAAGTGCTACGGAAAAATACCAAATAGTTCTCCACCTAGCGGTTCTTTCCAAAGTTGCGCCACACACCTCTCGGAAAGATCGAGTGACTGCGGCCTAGCCTTCGATTGGTCTGGAGAAGGAATCGCCGTTCCTAGCTGATGAATCAAATGATTCTGAAAGGAACGGTGAAAAGTGCGGATCCTGTTTCAGTCTTTAGACTGAAACAGGATCCGCACTATTCACCTCTCCCACAAATGCGCACTTCTCGTGTCTGGCGCGAATCCCACAAACCCAGGACGGACAGAGGCCCTGCACTTGCCACCCAAAAAAAATATCTCATCTCCAAGGAAGGGTCCTTACGCTAACGGTTGAAAAGGGCTCCCGTTCTTGAAACGGTGGTGAAAGGACGGTGAAAAAATACTGAAAACAATCCTATCTTCCAAGGCTCCGGTGCCAGGTATGGGAAATACCAAGTTACCTGGGCCTCAGCAGAGGTTTCTCTGCGAAAAGCATCCTAGGCTTCAGGATGCAGAGACAGACCTCATGCCTGTTACGGTGCAAAACGCCATGGAAATGGCCAATAATTACCAACATTCTGGTGATCTCAAAAGGGTCAGGATGAAATCTGAAGCACGATCCACACTTTTCCCATCTCACGCAAATATGCACTTACCAACTCTGCAGGTAAGCTAACCAAAGGCAGGGCTGACAGAAGCCCCGCACTTACACCCCACCCAGAAATCTCAACTACCAGGCAGGTTTCTGACGCTAATGCGAGAAACCTGCTCGGGTTCTGAACATCATGGCGAAACCACAGTGCAATAATACCGAAAAGAACACTTTCTTTGCAGTCTCTAGCACCAACTATTGGAAATGCCAAGTTTACTGGGCCTCGGCCTGCTTTCCTCTGTGAAAACTCCCCTATGCTTAAGGATGCAGAGACCAACCTTAGGACAGTTACGGGGAAACGTGCTACGGAAAAATACCAAATAGTTCTCCACCTAGCGGTTCTTTCCAAAGTTGCGCCACACACCCTTCGGAAAGATCCAGTGACCGCGGCCTAGCCTTCCATTGTTCTGGAGAAGGAATCGCCGCTCCTAGCTGATGAATCAAATGATTCTGAAAGGAACGGTGAAAAGTACGGATCCTGTTTCAGTCTTTAGACTGAAACAGGATCCGCACTATTCACCTCTCCCACAAAGGCGCACTTCTCGTGTCTGGCGCGAGTCCCACAAACCCAGGACGGACAGAGGCCCTGCACTTGCGACCCCAGAAAAATATCTTATCTCCAAGGAAGCGTCCTTACGCTAACGGTTGAAAAGGGCTCCCGTTCTTGAAACGGTGGTGAAAGGACGGTGAAAGAATACTGAAAACAATCCTATCTTCCAAGGCTCCAGTGCCAGGTATGGGAAATACCAAGTTACCTGGGCCTCAGCAGAGGTTTCTCTGCAAAAAGCATCCTAGGCTTCAGGATGCAGAGACCGACCTCATGCCTGTTACGGTGCAAAACGCCATGGAAATGGCCAATAATTACCAACATACTGGTGATCTCAAAAGGGTCAGGATGAAATCTGAAGCACGATCCAACACTTTTCCCATCTCACGCAAATATGCACTTACCAACTCTGCAGGTAAGCAAACCAAAGGCAGGGCTGACAGAAGCCACGCACTTACCCCCCACCCAGAAATCTCAACTACCAGGCAGGATTCTGACGCTAATGCGAGAAACCTGCTCGGGTTCTGAACATCATGGCGAAACCACAGTGGAATAATACCGAAAAGAACACTTTCTTTGCAGTCTCTAGCACAAACTATTGGAAATGCCCAGTTTACTGGGCCTCGGCCTGCTTTCCTCTGTGAAAACTCCCCTATGCTTAAGGATGCAGAGACCGACCTTAGGACAGTTACGGGGAAAAGTGCTACGGAAAAATACCAAATAGTTCTCCACCTAGCGGTTCTATCCAAAGTTGCGCCACACACCTCTCGGAAAGATCGAGTGACTGCGGCCTAGCCTTCGATTGGTCTGGAGAAGGAATCGCCGTTCCTAGCTGATGAATCAAATGATTCTGAAAGGAACGGTGAAAAGTGCGGATCCTGTTTCAGTCTTTAGACTGAAACAGGATCCGCACTATTCACCTCTCCCACAAAGGCGCACTTCTCGTGTCTGACGCCAGTCCCACAAACCCAGGACGGACAGATGCCCTGCACTTGCCACCGCAGAAAAATATCTTATCTTCAAGGAAGGGTCCTTATGCTAACGGTTGAAAAGGGCTCCCGTTCTTGAAACGGTCGTGAAAGGACCGTGAAAGAATACTGAGAACAATCCTATCTTCCAAGGCTCCGGTGCCAGGTATGGGAAATACCAAGTTACCTGGGCCTCAGCAGAGGTTTCTCTGCGAAAAGCATCCTAGACTTCAGGTTGCAGAGACCGACCTCATGCCTGTTACGGTGCAAAACGCCATGGAAATGGCCAATAATTACCAACATACTGGTGATCTCAAAAGGGTCAGGATGAAATCTGAAGCAGGATCCACAATTTTCCTATCTCACGCAAATATGCACTTACCAACTCTGCAGGTAAGCAAACCAAAGGCAGGGCTGACAGAAGCCCCGCACTGACACCGCACCCAGAAATCTCAACTACCAGGCAGGATTCTGACGCTAATGCGAGAAACCTGCTCGGGTTCTGAACATCATGGCGAAACCACAGTGGAAAAATACCGGAAAAAACACTTTCTTTGCAGTCTCTAGCACCAACTATTGGAAATGTCAAGTTTACTGGGCCTCGGCCTGCTTTCCTCTGTGAAAACTCCCCTATGCTTAAGGATGCAGAGACCAACCTTAGGACAGTTACGGGGAAAAGTGCTACGGAAAAATACCAAATAGTTTCCACCTAGCGGTTCTTTCCAAAGTTGCGCCACACACCTCTCGGAAAGATCCAGTGACTGCGGCCTAGCCTTCGATTGGTCTGGAGAAGGAATCGCCGTTCCTAGCTGATGAATCAAATGATTCTGAAAGGAACGGTGAAAAGTGCGGATCCTGTTTAAGTCTTTAGACTGAAACAGGATCCGCACTATTCACCTCTCCCACAAAGGCGCACTTCTCGTGTCTGGCGCGAATCCCACAAACCCAGGACGGACAGAGGCCCTGCACTTGCCACCCCAGAAAAATATCTCATCTCCAACGAAGGGTCCTTACGCTAACGGTTGAAAAGGGCTCCCGTTCTTGAAACAGTGGTGAAAGGACGGTGAAAGAATACTGAAAACAATCCTATCTTCCAAGGCTCCGGTGCCAGGTATGGGAAATACCAAGTTACCTGGGCCTCAGCAGAGGTTTCTCTACGAAAAGCATCCTAGGCTTCAGGATGCAGAGACCGACCTCATGCCTGTTACGGTGCAAACGCCATGGAAATGGCCAATGATTACCAACATATTGGTGATCTCAAAAGGGTCAGGATGAAATCTGAAGCACGATCCAACACTTTTCCCATCTCACGCAAATATGCACTTACCAACTCTGCAGGTAAGCAAACCAAAGGCAGGGCTGACAGAAGCCCCGCACTTACACCCCACCCAGAAATCTCAACTACCAGGCAGGATTCTGACGCTAATGTGAGAAACCTGTTCGAGTTCTGAACATCATGGCGAAACCACAGTGGAATAATACCGAAAAGAACACTTTCTTTGCAGTCTCTAGCACCAACTATTGGAAATGCCAAGTTTACTGGGCCTCGGCCTGCTTTCCTCTGTGAAAACTCCCCTATGCTTAAGGATGCAGAGACCAACCTTAGGAGAGTTACAGGGAAAAGTGCTACGGAAAATTACCAAATAGTTCTCCACCTAGCGGTTCTTTCCAAAGTTGCGCCACACACCTCTCGGAAAGATCGAGTGACTGCGGCCTAGCCTTCCATTGGACTGGAGAAGGAATCGCCGTTCCTAGCTGATGAATCAAATGATTCTGAAAGGAACGGTGAAAAGTGCGGATCCTGTTTCAGTCTTTAGACTGAAACAGGATCCGCACTATTCACCTCTCCCACAAAGGCGCACTTCTCGTGTCTGGCGCCAGTCCCACAAACCCAGGACGGACAGAGGCCCTGCACTTGCCACCCCAGAAAAATATCTTATCTCCAAGGAAGGGTCCTTATGCTAACGGTTGAAAAGGGCTCCCGTTCTTGAAACGGTCGTGAAAGGACCGTGAAAGAATACTGAGAACAATCCTATCTTCCAAGGCTCCGGTGCCAGGTATGGGAAATACCAAGTTACCTGGGCCTCAGCAGAGGTTTCTCTGCGAAAAGCATCCTAGACTTCAGGTTGCAGAGACCGACCTCATGCCTGTTACGGTGCAAAACGCCATGGAAATGGCCAATAATTACCAACATACTGGTGATCTCAAAAGGGTCAGGATGAAATCTGAAGCACGATCCACAATTTTCCTATCTCACGCAAATATGCACTTACCAACTCTGCAGTTAAGCAAACCAAAGGCAGGGCTGACAGAAGCCCCGCACTGACACCGCACCCAGAAATCTCAACTACCAGGCAGGATTCTGACGCTAATGCGAGAAACCTGCTCGGGTTCTGAACATCATGGCGAAACCACAGTGGAATAATACCGAAAAGAACACTTTCTTTGCAGTCTCTAGCACCAACTATCGGAAATGCCCAGTTTACTGGGCCTCGGCCTGCTTTCCTCTGTGAAAACTCCCCTGTGCTTAAGGATGCAGAGAACAACCTTAGGACACTTACGGGGAAAAGTGCTACGGAGAAATACCAAATAGTTCTCCACCTAGCGGTTCTTTCCAAAGTTGCGCCACAAACATCTCGGAAAGATCGAGTGACTGCGGCCTAGCCTTCCATTGGTCTGGAGAAGGAATCGCCGTTCCTAGCTGATGAATCAAATGATTCTGAAAGGAACGGTGAAAAGTGCGGATCCTGTTTCAGTCTTTAGACTGAAACAGGATCCGCACTATTCACCTCTCCCACAAAGGCGCACTTCTCGTGTCTGGCGCGAGTCTCACAAACCCAGGACGGACAGAGGCCCTGCACTTGCCACCCCAGAAAAATATCTCATCTCCAAGGAATTGTCCTTACGCTAACGGTTGAAAAAGGCTCCCGTTCTTGAAACGGTGGTGAAAGGACGGAGAAAGAATACTGAAAACAATCCTACCTTCCCAGGCTCCGGTGCCAGGTATGGGAAATACCAAGTTACCTGGGCCTCAGCAGAGGTTTCTCTGCGAAAAGCATCCTAGCCTTCAGGATGCAGAGACCGACCTCATGACTGTTGCGGTGCAAAACGCTATGGAAATGGCCAATAATTACCAACATACTGGTGATCTCAAAAGGGTCAGGATGAAATCTGAAGCACGATCCACAATTTTCCTATCTCACGCAAATATGCACTTACCAACTCTGCAGGTAAGCAAACCAAAGGCAGGGCTGACAGAAGCCCCGCACTGACAACCCACCCAGTAATCTCAACTACCAGGCAGGATTGTGACGCTAATGCGAGAAACCTGCTCGGGTTCTGAACATCATGGCGAAACCACAGTGGAAAAATACCGGAAAGAACACTTTCTTTGCAGTCTCTAGCACCAACTATTGGAAATGCCAAGTTTACTGGGCCTCGGCCTGCTTTCCTCTGTGAAAACACCCCTATGTTTAAGGATGCAGAGACCGACCTTAGGAGAGTTACGGGGAAAAGTGCTACGGAAAAATACCAAATAGTTCTCCACCTAGCGGTTCTTTCCAAAGTTGCGCCACACACCTCTCGGAAAGATCCAGTGACTGCGGCCTAGCCTTCCATTGGTCTGGAGAAGGAATCGCCGTTCCTAGCTGATGAATCAAATGATTCTGAAAGGAACGGTGAAAAGTGCGGATCCTGTTTCAGTCTTTAGACTGAAACAGGATCCGCACTATTCACCTCTCCCACAAAGGCGCACTTCTCGTGTCTGGCGCCAGTCCCACAAACCCAGGACGGACAGAGGCCCTGCACTTTCCACCCCAGAAAAATATCTTATCTCCAAGGAAGGGTCCTTACGCTAACGGTTGAAAAGGGCTCCCGTTCTTGAAACGGTGGTGAAAGGGCCGTGAAAGAATACTGAGAACAATCCTATCTTCCAAGGCTCCGGTGCCAGGTATGGGAAATACCAAGTTACCTGGGCCTCAGCAGAGGGTTCTCTGCGAAAAGCATCCTAGGCTTCAGGATTCAGAGACCGACCTCATGCCTGTTACGGTGCAAAACGCCATGGAAATGGCCAATAATTACCAACATACTGGTGATCTCAAAAGGGTCAGGATGAAATCTGAAGCACGATCCACACTTTTCCCATCTCACGCAAATATGCACTTACCAACTCTGCAGGTAAGCAAACCAAAGGCAGGGCTGACAGAAGCCCCGCACTAACACCGCACCCAGAAATCTCAACTACCAGGCAGGATTCTGACGCTAATGCGAGAAACCTGCTCGGGTTCTGAACATCATGGCGAAACCACAGTGGAAAAATACCGGAAAAAACACTTTCTTTGCAGTCTCTAGCACCAACTATTGGAAATGCCAAGTTTACTGGGCCTCGGCCTGCTTTCCTCTGTGAAAACTCCCCTATGCTTAAGGATGCAGAGACCAACCTTAGGAGAGTTACGGGGAAAAGTGCTACGGAAAAATACCAAATAGTTCTCCACCTAGCGGTTCTTTCCAAAGTTGCGCCACACACCTCTCGGAAAGATCCAGTGACTGCGGCCTAGCCTTCCATTGGACTGGAGAAGGAATCGCCGTTCCTAGCTGATGAATCAAATGATTCTGAAAGGAACGGTGAAAAGTGCGGATCCTGTTTCAGTCTTTAGACCGAAACAGGATCCGCACTATTCACCTCTCCCACAAAGGCGCACTTCTCGTGTCTGGCGCCAGTCCCACAAACCCAGGACGGACAGAGGCCCTGCACTTGCCACCCCAGAAAAATATCTTATCTCCAAGGAAGGGTCCTTATGCTAACGGTTGAAAAGGGCTCCCGTTCTTGAAACGGTCGTGAAAGGACCGTGAAAGAATACTGAGAACAATCCTATCTTCCAAGGCTCCGGTGCCAGGTATGGGAAATACCAAGTTACCTGGGCCTCAGCAGAGGTTTCTCTGCGAAAAGCATCCTAGACTTCAGGTTGCAGAGACCGACCTCATGCCTGTTACGGTGCAAAACGCCATGGAAATGGCCAATAATTACCAACATACTGGTGATCTCAAAAGGGTCAGGATGAAATCTGAAGCACGATCCACAATTTTCCTATCTCACGCAAATATGCACTTACCAACTCTGCAGTTAAGCAAACCAAAGGCAGGGCTGACAGAAGCCCCGCACTGACACCGCACCCAGAAATCTCAACTACCAGGCAGGATTCTGACGCTAATGCGAGAAACCTGCTCGGGTTCTGAACATCATGGCGAAACCACAGTGGAATAATACCGAAAAGAACACTTTCTTTGCAGTCTCTAGCACCAACTATCGGAAATGCCCAGTTTACTGGGCCTCGGCCTGCTTTCCTCTGTGAAAACTCCCCTATGCTTAAGGATGCAGAGACCAACCTTAGGACTGTTACGGGGAAAAGTGCTACGGAAAAATACCAAATAGTTCTCCACCTAGCGGTTCTTTCCAAAGTTGCGCCACACACCTCTCGGAAAGATCGAGTGACTGCGGCCTAGCCTTCCATTGGTCTGGAGAAGGAATCGCCGTTCCTAGCTGATGAATCAAATGATTCTGAAAGGAACGGTGAAAAGTGCGGATCCTGTTTAAGTCTTTAGACTGAAACAGGATCCGCACTATTCACCTCTCCCACAAAGGCGCACTTCTCGTGTCTGGCGCGAGTCCCACAAACCCAGGACGGACAGAGGCCCTGCACTTGCCACCCCAGAAAAATATCTCATCTCCAAGGAAGGGTCCTTACGCTAACGGTTGAAAAGGGCTCCCGTTCTTGAAACGGTGGTGAAAGGACGGTGAAAGAATACTGAAAACAATCCTATCTTCCAAGGCTCCGGTGCCAGGTATGGGAAATACCAAGTTACCTGGGCCTCAGCAGAGGTTTCTCTGCGAAAAGCATCCTAGGCTTCAGGATGCAGAGACCGACCTCATGCCTGTTACGGTGCAAAACGCCATGGAAATGGCCAATGATTACCAACATACTGGTGATCTCAAAAGGGTCAGGATGAAATCTGAAGCACGATCCAACACTTTTCCCATCTCACGCAAATATGCACTTACCAACTCTGCAGGTAAGCAAACCAAAGGCAGGGCTGACAGAAGCCCCGCACTTACACCCCACCCAGAAATCTCAACTACCAGGCAGGATTCTGACGCTAATGCGAGAAACCTGCTCGGGTTCTGAACATCATGGCGAAACCACAGTGGAATAATACCGAAAAGAACACTTTCTTTGCAGTCTCTAGCACCAACTATTGGAAATGCCAAGTTTACTGGGCCTCGGCCTGCTTTCCTCTGTGAAAACTCCCCTATGCTTAAGGATGCAGAGACCAACCTGAGGACAGTTACGGGGAAACGTGCTACGGAAAAATACCAAATAGTTCTCCACCTAGCGGTTCTTTCCAAAGTTGCGCCACACACCTCTCGGAAAGATCGAGTGACTGCGGCCTAGCCTTCCATTGGTCTAGAGAAGGAATCGCCGTTCCTAGCTGATGAATCAAATGATTCTGAAAGGAACGGTGAAAAGTGCGGATCCTGTTTAAGTCTTTAGACTGAAACAGGATCCGCACTATTCACCTCTCCCACAAAGGCGCCCTTCTCGTGTCTGGCGCGAGTCCCACAAACCCAGGACGGACAGAGGCCCTGCACTTGCCACCCCAGAAAAATATCTCATCTCCACGGACTAGTCCTTACGCTAACGGTTGAAAAGGGCTCCCGTTCTTGAAACAGTGGTGAAAGGACGGTGAAAGAATACTGAAAACAATCCTATCTTCCAAGGCTCCGGTGCCAGGTATGAGAAATACCAAGTTACCTGGGCCTCAGCAGAGGTTTCTCTGCGAAAAGCATCCTAGGCTTCAGGATGCAGTGACCGACCTCATGCCTGTTACAGTGCAAAACGCCATGGAAATGGCCAATAATTACCAACATACTGGTGATCTCAAAAGGGTCAGGATGAAATCTGAAGCACGATCCACACTTTTCCCATCTAACGCAAATATGCCCTTACCAACTCTGCAGGTAAGCAAACCAAAGGCAGGGCTGACAGAAGCCCCGCACTTACACCCCACCCAGAAATCTCAACTACCAGGCAGGATTCTGACGCTAATGCGAGAAACCTGCTCGGGTTCTGAACATCATGGCGAAACCACAGTGGAATAATACCGAAAAGAACACTTTCTTTGCAGTCTCTAGCACCAACTATTGGAAATGCCAAGTTTACTGGGCCTCGGCCTGCTTTCCTCTGTGAAAACTCCTCTATGCTTAAGGATGCAGAGACCAACCTTAGGACAGTTACGGGGAAACGTGCTACGGAAAAATACCAAATAGTTCTCCACCTAGCGGTTCTTTCCAAAGTTGCGCCACACACCTCTCGGAAAGATCCAGTGACTGCGGCCTAGCCTTCCATTGTTCTGGAGAAGGAATCCCCGCTCCTAGCTGATGAATCAAATGATTCTGAAAGGAACGGTGAAAAGTGCGGATCCTGTTTCAGTCTTTAGACTGAAACAGGATCCGCACTATTCACCTCTCCCACAAAGGCGCACTTCTCGTGTCTGGCGCGAGTCCCACAAACCCAGGACGGACAGAGGCCCTGCACTTGCCACCCCAGAAAAATATCTTATCTCCAAGGAAGGGTCCTTACGCTAACGGTTGAAAAGGGCTCCCGTTCTTGAAACGGTGGTGAAAGGACGGTGAAAGAATACTGAAAACAATCCTATCTTCCAAGGCTCCAGTGCCAGGTATGGGAAATACCAAGGTACCTGGGCCTCAGCAGAGGTTTCTCTGCGAAAAGCATCCTAGGCTTCAGGATGCAGAGATCGACCTCATGCCTGTTACGGTGCAAAACGCCATGGAAATGGCCAATAATTACCAACATACTGGTGATCTCAAAAGGGTCAGGATGAAATCTGAAGCACGATCCAACACTTTTCCCATCTCACGCAAATATGCACTTACCAACTCTGCAGGTAAGCAAACCAAAGGCAGGGCTGACAGAAGCCCCGCACTTACACCCCACCCAGAAATCTCAACTACCAGGCAGGATTCTGACGCTAATGCGAGAAACCTGCTCGGGTTCTGAACATCATGGCGAAACCACAGTGGAATAATACCGAAAAGAGCACTTTCTTTGCAGTCTCTAGCACCAACTATTGGAAATGCCAAGTTTACTGGGCCTCGGCCTGCTTTCCTCTGTGAAAACTCCCCTATGCTTAAGGATGCAGAGACCAACCTGAGGACAGTTACGGGGAAACGTGCTACGGAAAAATACCAAATAGTTCTCCACCTAGCGGTTCTTTCCAAAGTTGCGCCACACAACTCTCGGAAAGATCGAGTGACTGCGGCCTAGCCTTCCATTGGTCTGGAGAAGGAATCGCCGTTCCTAGCTGATGAATCAAATGATTCTGAAAGGAACGGTGAAAAGTGCGGATCCTGTTTAAGTCTTTAGACTGAAACAGGATCCGCACTATTCACCTCTCCCACAAAGGCGCCCTTCTCGTGTCTGGCGCGAGTCCCACAAACCCAGGACGGACAGAGGCCCTGCACTTGCCACCCCAGAAAAATATCTCATCTCCACGGACTAGTCCTTACGCTAACGGTTGAAAAGGGCTCCCGTTCTTGAAACGGTGGTGAAAGGACGGTGAAAGAATATTGAAAACAATCCTATCTTCCAAGGCTCCGGTGCCAGGTATGGGAAATACCAAGTTACTTGGGCCTCAGCAGAGGTTTCTCTGCGAAAAGCATCCTAGGCTTCAGGATGCAGAGACCGACCTCATGCCTGTTACGGTGCAAAACGCCATGGAAATGGCCAGTGATTACCAACATACTGGTGATCTCAAAAGGGTCAGGATGAAATCTGAAGCACGATCCAACACTTTTCCCATCTCACGCAAATATGCACTTACCAACTCTGCAGGTAAGCAAACCAAAGGCAGGGCTGACAGAAGCCCCGCACTTACACCCCACCCAGAAATCTCAACTACCAGGCAGGATTCTGACGCTAATGCGAGAAACCTGCTCGGGTTCTGAACATCATGGCGAAACCACAGTGGAATAATACCGAAAAGAACACTTTCTTTGCAGTCTCTAGCACCAACTATTGGAAATGCCAAGTTTACTGGGCCTCGGCCTGCTTTCCTCTGTGAAAACTCCCCTATGCTTAAGGATGCAGAGACCAACCTTAGGACAGTTACGGGGAAAAGTGCTACGGAAAAATACCAAATAGTTCTCCACCTAGCGGTTCTTTCCAAAGTTGCGCCACACACCTCTCGGAAAGATCCAGTGACTGCGGCCTAGCCTTCCATTGGTCTAGAGAAGGAATCGCCGTTCCTAGCTGATGAATCAAATGATTCTGAAAGGAACGGTGAAAAGTGCGGATCCTGTTTCAGTCTTTAGACTGAAACTGGATCCGCACTATTCACCTCTCCCACAAAGGCGTACTTCTCGTGTCTGGCGCCAGTCCCACAAACCCAGGACGGACAGAGGCCCTGCACTTGCCACCCCAGAAAAATATCTTATCTCCAAGGAAGGGTCCTTATGCTAACGGTTGAAAAGGGCTCCTGTTCTTGAAACGGTGGTGAAAGGACCGTGAAAGAATACTGAGAACAATCCTATCTTCCAAGGCTCCGGTGCCAGGTATGGGAAATACCAAGTTACCTGGGCCTCAGCAGAGGTTTCTCTGCGAAAAGCTTCCTAGGCTTCAGGATGCAGAGACCGACCTCATGCCTGTTACGGTGCAAAATGCCATGGAAACGGCCAATAATTACCAACATACTGGTGATCTAAAAAAGGGTCAGGATGAAATCTGAAGCACGATCCACACTTTTCCCATCTCACGCAAATATGCACTTACCAACTCTGCAGGTAAGCAAACCAAAGGCAGGGCTGACAGAAGCCCCGCACTTACACCCCACCCAGAAATCTCAACTGCCAGGCAGGATTCTGACGGTAATGCGAGAAACTTGCTCGGGTTCTGAACATCATGGCGAAACCACAGTGGAATAATACCGAAAAGAACACTTTCTTTGCAGTCTCTAGCACCAACTATTGGAAATGCCCAGTTTACTGGGCCTCGGCCTGCTTTCCTCTGTGAAAACTCCCCTGTGCTTAAGGATGCAGAGACCAACCTTAGGACACTTACGCGGAAAAGTGCTACGGAAAAATACCAAATACTTCTCCACCTACCGGTTCTTTCCAAAGTTGCGCCACACACCTCTCGGAAAGATCGAGTGACTGCGGCCTAGCCTTCCATTGGTCTGGAGAAGGAATCGCCGTTCCTAGCTGATGAATCAAATGATTCTGAAAGGAACGGTGAAAAGTGCGGATCCTGTTTCAGTCTTTAGACTGAAACAGGATCCGCACTATTCACCTCTCCCACAAAGGCGCACTTCTCATGTCTGGCGCCAGTCCCACAAACCCAGGACGGACAGAGGCCCTGCACTTGCCACCCCAGAAAAATATCTTATCTCCAAGGAAGGGTCCTTATGCTAACGGTTGAAAAGGGCTCCCGTTCTTGAAACGGTGGTGAAAGGACCGTGAAAGAATACTGAGAACAATCCTATCTTCCAAGGCTCCGGTGCCAGGTATGGGAAATACCAAGTTACCTGGGCCTCAGCAGAGTTTTCTCTGTGAAAAGCATCCTAGGCTTCAGGATGTAGAGACCGACCTCATGCCTGTTACGGTGCAAAACGCCATGGAAATGGCCAATAATTACCAACATACTGGTGATCTCAAAAGGGTCAGGATGAAATCTGAAGCACGATCCACACTTTTCCCAACTCACGCAAATATGCACTTACCAACTCCGCAGGTAAGCAAACCAAAGGCAGGGCTGACAGAAGCCCCGCACTTACACCCCACCCAGAAATCTCAACTACCAGGCAGGATTCTGACGCTAATGCGAGAAACCTGCTCGGGTTCTGAACATCATGGCGAAACCACAGTGGAAAAATACCGGAAAGAACACTTTCTTTGCAGTCTCTAGCACCAACTAATGGAAATGCCAAGTTCACTGGGCCTCGGCCTGCTTTCCTCTGTGAAAACTCCCCTATGATTAAGGATGCAGAGACCAACCTTAGGAGAGTTACGGGGAAAAGTGCTACGGAAAAATACCAAATAGTTCTCCACCTAGCGGTTCTTTCCAAAGTTGCGCCACACACCTCTCGGAAAGATCCAGTGACTGCGGCCTAGCCTTCCATTGGTCTGGAGAAGGAATCGCCGTTCCTAGCTGATGAATCAAATGATTCTGAAAGGAACGGTGAAAAGTGCGGATCCTGTTTCAGTCTTTAGACTGAAACAGGATCCGCACTATTAACCTCTCCCACAAAGGCGCGCTTCTCGTGTCTGGCGCCAGTCCCACAAACCCAGGAAGGACAGAGGCCCTGCACTTGCCACCCCAGAAAAATATCTTATCTCCAAGGAAGGGTCCTTACGCTAACGGTTGAAAAGGGGTCCCGTTCTTGAAATGGTGGTGAAAGGGCCGTGAAAGAATACTGAGAACAATCCTATCTTCCAAGGCTCCGGTGCCAGGTATGGGAAATACCAAGTTACCTGGGCCTCAGCAGAGGTTTCTCTGCGAAAAGCATCCTAGGCTTCAGGATTCAGAGACCGACCTCATGCCTGTTACGGTGCAAAACGCCATGGAAATGGCCAATAATTACCAACATACTGTTGATCTCAAAAGGGTCACGATGAAATCTGAAGCACGATCCACACTTTTCCCATCTAACGCAAATATGCACTTACCAACTCTGCAGGTAAGCAAACCAAAGGCAGGGTTGACAGAAGCCCCGCACTTACACCCCACCCAGAAATCTCAACTACCAGGCAGGATTCTGACGCTAATGCGAGAAACATGCTCGGGTTCTGAACATCATGGCGAAACCACAGTGGAATAATACCGAAAAGAACACTTTCTTTGCAGTCTCTAGCACCAACTATTGGAAATGCCAAGTTTACTGGGCCTCGGCCTGCTTTCCTCTGTGAAAACTCCCCTATGCTTAAGGATGCAGAGACCAACCTGAGGACAGTTACGGGGAAACGTGCTACGGAAAAATACCAAATAGTTCTCCACCTAGCGGTTCTTTCCAAAGTTGCGCCACACACCTCTCGGAAAGATCGAGTGACTGCGGCCTAGCCTTCCATTGGTCTGGAGAAGGAATCGCCGTTCCTAGCTGATGAATCAAATGATTCTGAAAGGAACGGTGAAAAGTGCGGATCCTGTTTAAGTCTTTAGACTGAAACAGGATCCGCACTATTCACCTCTCCCACAAAGGCGCCCTTCTCGTGTCTGGCGCGAGTCCCACAAACCCAGGACGGACAGAGGCCCTGCACTTGCCACCCCAGAAAAATATCTCATCTCCACGGACTAGTCCTTACGCTAACGGTTGAAAAGGGCTCCCGTTCTTGAAACGGTGGTGAAAGGACGGTGAAAGAATACTGAAAACAATCCTATCTTCCAAGGCTCCGGTGCCAGGTATGGGAAATACCAAGTTACTTGGGCCTCAGCAGAGGTTTCTCTGCGAAAAGCATCCTAGGCTTCAGGATGCAGAGACCGACCTCATGCCTGTTACGGTGCAAAACGCCATGGAAATGGCCAGTGATTACCAACATACTGGTGATCTCAAAAGGGTCAGGATGAAATCTGAAGCACGATCCAACACTTTTCCCATCTCACGCAAATATGCACTTACCAACTCTGCAGGTAAGCAAACCAAAGGCAGGGCTGACAGAAGCCCCGCACTTACACCCCACCCAGAAATCTCAACTACCAGGCAGGATTCTGACGCTAATGCGAGAAACCTGCTCGGGTTCTGAACATCATGGCGAAACCACAGTGGAATAATACCGAAAAGAACACTTTCTTTGCAGTCTCTAGCACCAACTATTGGAAATGCCAAGTTTACTGGGCCTCGGCCTGCTTTCCTCTGTGAAAACTCCCCTATGCTTAAGGATGCAGAGACCAACCTTAGGACAGTTACGGGGAAAAGTGCTACGGAAAAATACCAAATAGTTCTCCACCTAGCGGTTCTTTCCAAAGTTGCGCCACACACCTCTCGGAAAGATCCAGTGACTGCGGCCTAGCCTTCCATTGGTCTAGAGAAGGAATCGCCGTTCCTAGCTGATGAATCAAATGATTCTGAAAGGAACGGTGAAAAGTGCGGATCCTGTTTCAGTCTTTAGACTGAAACTGGATCCGCACTATTCACCTCTCCCACAAAGGCGTACTTCTCGTGTCTGGCGCCAGTCCCACAAACCCAGGACGGACAGAGGCCCTGCACTTGCCACCCCAGAAAAATATCTTATCTCCAAGGAAGGGTCCTTATGCTAACGGTTGAAAAGGGCTCCTGTTCTTGAAACGGTGGTGAAAGGACCGTGAAAGAATACTGAGAACAATCCTATCTTCCAAGGCTCCGGTGCCAGGTATGGGAAATACCAAGTTACCTGGGCCTCAGCAGAGGTTTCTCTGCGAAAAGCTTCCTAGGCTTCAGGATGCAGAGACCGACCTCATGCCTGTTACGGTGCAAAATGCCATGGAAACGGCCAATAATTACCAACATACTGGTGATCTAAAAAAGGGTCAGGATGAAATCTGAAGCACGATCCACACTTTTCCCATCTCACGCAAATATGCACTTACCAACTCTGCAGGTAAGCAAACCAAAGGCAGGGCTGACAGAAGCCCCGCACTTACACCCCACCCAGAAATCTCAACTGCCAGGCAGGATTCTGACGGTAATGCGAGAAACTTGCTCGGGTTCTGAACATCATGGCGAAACCACAGTGGAATAATACCGAAAAGAACACTTTCTTTGCAGTCTCTAGCACCAACTATTGGAAATGCCCAGTTTACTGGGCCTCGGCCTGCTTTCCTCTGTGAAAACTCCCCTGTGCTTAAGGATGCAGAGACCAACCTTAGGACACTTACGCGGAAAAGTGCTACGGAAAAATACCAAATAGTTCTCCACCTAGCGGTTCTTTCCAAAGTTGCGCCACACACCTCTCGGAAAGATCGAGTGACTGCGGCCTAGCCTTCCATTGGTCTGGAGAAGGAATCGCCGTTCCTAGCTGATGAATCAAATGATTCTGAAAGGAACGGTGAAAAGTGCGGATCCTGTTTCAGTCTTTAGACTGAAACAGGATCCGCACTATTCACCTCTCCCACAAAGGCGCACTTCTCGTGTCTGGCGCCAGTCCCACAAACCCAGGACGGACAGAGGCCCTGCACTTGCCACCCCAGAAAAATATCTTATCTCCAAGGAAGGGTCCTTATGCTAACGGTTGAAAAGGGCTCCCGTTCTTGAAACGGTGGTGAAAGGACCGTGAAAGAATACTGAGAACAATCCTATCTTCCAAGGCTCCGGTGCCAGGTATGGGAAATACCAAGTTACCTGGGCCTCAGCAGAGTTTTCTCTGTGAAAAGCATCCTAGGCTTCAGGATGTAGAGACCGACCTCATGCCTGTTACGGTGCAAAACGCCATGGAAATGGCCAATAATTACCAACATACTGGTGATCTCAAAAGGGTCAGGATGAAATCTGAAGCACGATCCACACTTTTCCCAACTCACGCAAATATGCACTTACCAACTCCGCAGGTAAGCAAACCAAAGGCAGGGCTGACAGAAGCCCCGCACTTACACCCCACCCAGAAATCTCAACTACCAGGCAGGATTCTGACGCTAATGCGAGAAACCTGCTCGGGTTCTGAACATCATGGCGAAACCACAGTGGAAAAATACCGGAAAGAACACTTTCTTTGCAGTCTCTAGCACCAACTAATGGAAATGCCAAGTTCACTGGGCCTCGGCCTGCTTTCCTCTGTGAAAACTCCCCTATGATTAAGGATGCAGAGACCAACCTTAGGAGAGTTACGGGGAAAAGTGCTACGGAAAAATACCAAATAGTTCTCCACCTAGCGGTTCTTTCCAAAGTTGCGCCACACACCTCTCGGAAAGATCCAGTGACTGCGGCCTAGCCTTCCATTGGTCTGGAGAAGGAATCGCCGTTCCTAGCTGATGAATCAAATGATTCTGAAAGGAACGGTGAAAAGTGCGGATCCTGTTTCAGTCTTTAGACTGAAACAGGATCCGCACTATTAACCTCTCCCACAAAGGCGCACTTCTCGTGTCTGGCGCCAGTCCCACAAACCCAGGAAGGACAGAGGCCCTGCACTTGCCACCCCAGAAAAATATCTTATCTCCAAGGAAGGGTCCTTACGCTAACGGTTGAAAAGGGGTCCCGTTCTTGAAATGGTGGTGAAAGGGCCGTGAAAGAATACTGAGAACAATCCTATCTTCCAAGGCTCCGGTGCCAGGTATGGGAAATACCAAGTTACCTGGGCCTCAGCAGAGGTTTCTCTGCGAAAAGCATCCTAGGCTTCAGGATTCAGAGACCGACCTCATGCCTGTTACGGTGCAAAACGCCATGGAAATGGCCAATAATTACCAACATACTGTTGATCTCAAAAGGGTCACGATGAAATCTGAAGCACGATCCACACTTTTCCCATCTAACGCAAATATGCACTTACCAACTCTGCAGGTAAGCAAACCAAAGGCAGGGTTGACAGAAGCCCCGCACTTACACCCCACCCAGAAATCTCAACTACCAGGCAGGATTCTGACGCTAATGCGAGAAACATGCTCGGGTTCTGAACATCATGGCGAAACCACAGTGGAATAATACCGAAAAGAACACTTTCTTTGCAGTCTCTAGCACCAACTATTGGAAATGCCAAGTTTACTGGGCCTCGGCCTGCTTTCCTCTGTGAAAACTCCCCTATGCTTAAGGATGCAGAGACCAACCTGAGGACAGTTACGGGGAAACGTGCTACGGAAAAATACCAAATAGTTCTCCACCTAGCGGTTCTTTCCAAAGTTGCGCCACACACCTCTCGGAAAGATCGAGTGACTGCGGCCTAGCCTTCCATTGGTCTGGAGAAGGAATCGCCGTTCCTAGCTGATGAATCAAATGATTCTGAAAGGAACGGTGAAAAGTGCGGATCCTGTTTAAGTCTTTAGACTGAAACAGGATCCGCACTATTCACCTCTCCCACAAAGGCGCCCTTCTCGTGTCTGGCGCGAGTCCCACAAACCCAGGACGGACAGAGGCCCTGCACTTGCCACCCCAGAAAAATATCTCATCTCCACGGACTAGTCCTTACGCTAACGGTTGAAAAGGGCTCCCGTTCTTGAAACGGTGGTGAAAGGACGGTGAAAGAATACTGAAAACAATCCTATCTTCCAAGGCTCCGGTGCCAGGTATGGGAAATACCAAGTTACTTGGGCCTCAGCAGAGGTTTCTCTGCGAAAAGCATCCTAGGCTTCAGGATGCAGAGACCGACCTCATGCCTGTTACGGTGCAAAACGCCATGGAAATGGCCAGTGATTACCAACATACTGGTGATCTCTAAAGGGTCAGGATGAAATCTGAAGCACGATCCAACACTTTTCCCATCTCACGCAAATATGCACTTACCAACTCTGCAGGTAAGCAAACCAAAGGCAGGGCTGACAGAAGCCCCGCACTTACACCCCACCCAGAAATCTCAACTACCAGGCAGGATTCTGACGCTAATGCGAGAAACCTGCTCGGGTTCTGAACATCATGGCGAAACCACAGTGGAATAATACCGAAAAGAACACTTTCTTTGCAGTCTCTAGCACCAACTATTGGAAATGCCAAGTTTACTGGGCCTCGGCCTGCTTTCCTCTGTGAAAACTCCCCTATGCTTAAGGATGCAGAGACCAACCTTAGGACAGTTACGGGGAAAAGTGCTACGGAAAAATACCAAATAGTTCTCCACCTAGCGGTTCTTTCCAAAGTTGCGCCACACACCTCTCGGAAAGATCCAGTGACTGCGGCCTAGCCTTCCATTGGTCTAGAGAAGGAATCGCCGTTCCTAGCTGATGAATCAAATGATTCTGAAAGGAACAGTGAAAAGTGCGGATCCTGTTTCAGTCTTTAGACTGAAACTGGATCCGCACTATTCACCTCTCCCACAAAGGCGTACTTCTCGTGTCTGGCGCCAGTCCCACAAACCCAGGACGGACAGAGGCCCTGCACTTGCCACCCCAGAAAAATATCTTATCTCCAAGGAAGGGTCCTTATGCTAACGGTTGAAAAGGGCTCCTGTTCTTGAAACGGTGGTGAAAGGACCGTGAAAGAATACTGAGAACAATCCTATCTTCCAAGGCTCCGGTGCCAGGTATGGGAAATACCAAGTTACCTGGGCCTCAGCAGAGGTTTCTCTGCGAAAAGCTTCCTAGGCTTCAGGATGCAGAGACCGACCTCATGCCTGTTACGGTGCAAAATGCCATGGAAACGGCCAATAATTACCAACATACTGGTGATCTAAAAAAGGGTCAGGATGAAATCTGAAGCACGATCCACACTTTTCCCATCTCACGCAAATATGCACTTACCAACTCTGCAGGTAAGCAAACCAAAGGCAGGGCTGACAGAAGCCCCGCACTTACACCCCACCCAGAAATCTCAACTGCCAGGCAGGATTCTGACGGTAATGCGAGAAACTTGCTCGGGTTCTGAACATCATGGCGAAACCACAGTGGAATAATACCGAAAAGAACACTTTCTTTGCAGTCTCTAGCACCAACTATTGGAAATGCCCAGTTTACTGGGCCTCGGCCTGCTTTCCTCTGTGAAAACTCCCCTGTGCTTAAGGATGCAGAGACCAACCTTAGGACACTTACGCGGAAAAGTGCTACGGAAAAATACCAAATAGTTCTCCACCTAGCGGTTCTTTCCAAAGTTGCGCCACACACCTCTCGGAAAGATCGAGTGACTGCGGCCTAGCCTTCCATTGGTCTGGAGAAGGAATCGCCGTTCCTAGCTGATGAATCAAATGATTCTGAAAGGAACGGTGAAAAGTGCGGATCCTGTTTCAGTCTTTAGACTGAAACAGGATCCGCACTATTCACCTCTCCCACAAAGGCGCACTTCTCGTGTCTGACGCCAGTCCCACAAACCCAGGACGGACAGAGGCCCTGCACTTGCCACCCCAGAAAAATATCTTATCTCCAAGGAAGGGTCCTTACGCTAACGGTTGAAAAGGGCTCCGGTTCTTGAAACGCTGGTGAAAGGACGGTGAAAGAATACTGAAAACAATCCTATCTTCCAAGGCTCCGGTGCCAGGTATGGGAAATACCAAGTTACCTGGGCCTCAGCAGAGGTTTCTCTGCGAAAAGCATCCTAGGCTTCAGGATGCAGAGACCGACCTCATGCCTGTTACGGTGCAAAACGCCATGGAAATGGCCAATGATTACCAACATACTGGTGATCTCAAAAGGGTCAGGATGAAATCTGAAGCACGATCCAACACTTTTCCCATCTCACGCAAATATGCACTTACCAACTCTGCAGGTAAGCAAACCAAAGGCAGGGCTGACAGAAGCCCCGCACTTACACCCCACCCAGAAATCTCAACTACCAGGCAGGATTCTCACGCTAATGCGAGAAACCTGCTCGGGTTCTGAACATCATGGCGAAACCACAGTGGAATAATACCGAAAAGAACACTTTCTTTGCAGTCCCTAGCACCAACTATTGGAAATCCCAGTTTACTGGGCCTCGGCCTGCTTTCCTCTGTGAAAACTCCCCTGTGCTTAAGGATGCAGAGACCAACCTTAGGACAGTTACGGGGAAACGTGCTACGGAAAAATACCAAATAGTTCTCCACCTAGCGGTTCTTTCCAAAGTTGCGCCACACACCTCTCGGAAAGATCCAGTGACTGCGGCCTAGCCTTCCATTGGCCTGGAGAAGGAATCGCCGTTCCTAGCTGATGAATCAAATGATTCTGAAAGGAACGGTGAAAAGTGCGGATCCTGTTTCAGTCTTTAGACTGAAACAGGATCTGCACTATTCACCTCTCCCACAAAGGCGCACTTCTCGTGTCTGGCGCGAATCCCACAAACCCAGGACGGACAGAGGCCCTGCACTTGCCATCCCAGAAAAATATCTTATTTCCAAGGAAGGGTCCTTAAGCTGTCGGTTGAAAAGGGCTCCCGTTCTTGAAACGGTGGTGAAAGGACCGCGAAAGAATACTGAAAACAATCCTATCTTCCAAGGCTCCCGTGCCAGGTATGGGAAATACCAAGTTACCTGGGCCTCAGCAGAGGTTTCTCTGCGAAAAGCATCCTAGGCTTCAGGATGCAGAGACCGACCTCATTCCTGTTACGGTGCAAAACGCCATGGAAATGGCCAATAATTACCAACATACTGGTGATCTCAAAAGGGTCAGGATGAAATCTGAAGCACGATCCACACTTTTCCCATCTCACGCAAATATGCACTTACCAACTCTGCAGGTAAGCAAACCAAAGGCAGGGCTGACAGAAGCCCCGCACTTACACCCCACCCAGAAATCTCAACTACCAGGCAGGATTCTGACGCTAATGCGAGAAACCTGCTCGGGTTCTGAACATCATGGCGAAACCACAGTGGAATAATACCGAAAAGAACACCTTCTTTGCAGTCTCTAGCACCAACTATTGGAAATGCCAAGTTTACTGGGCCTCGGCCTGCTTTCCTCTGTGAAAACTCCCCTGTGCTTAAGGATGCAGAGACCAACCTTAGGACACTTACGGGGAAAAGTGCTACGGAGAAATACCAAATAGTTCTCCACCTAGCGGTTCTTTCCAAAGTTGCGCCACAAATCTCTCGGAAAGATCGAGTGACTGCGGCCTAGCCTTCCATTGGTCTGGAGAAGGAATCGCCGTTCCTAGCTGATGAATCAAATGATTCTGAAAGGAACGGTGAAAAGTGCGGATCCTGTTTCAGTCTTTAGACTGAAACAGGATCCGCACTATTCACCTCTCCCACAAAGGCGCACTTCTCGTGTCTGGCGCCAGTCCCACAAACCCAGGACGGACAGAGGCCCTGCACTTGCCACCCCAGAAAAATATCTCATCTCCAAGGAATTGTCCTTACGCTAACGGTTGAAAAGGGCTCCCGTTCTTGAAACGGTGGTGAAAGGACGGAGAAAGAATACTGAAAACAATCCTACCTTCCCAGGCTCCGGTGCCAGGTATGGGAAATACCAAGTTACCTGGGCCTCAGCAGAGGTTTCTCTGCGAAAAGCATCCTAGGCTTCAGGATGCAGAGACCGACCTCATGACTGTTACAGTGCAAAACGCTATGGAAATGGCCAATAATTACCAACATACTGGTTATCTCAAAAGGGTCAGGATGAAATCTGAAGCATGATCCACAATTTTCCTATCTCACGCAAATATGCACTTACCAACTCTGCAGGTAAGCAAACCAAAGGCAGGGCTGACAGAAGCCCCGCACTGACAACCCACCCAGAAATCTCAACTACCAGGCAGGATTCTGACGCTAATGCGAGAAACCTGCTCGGGTTCTGAACATCATTGCGAAACCACAGTGGAAAAATACCGGAAAGAACACTTTCTTTGCAGTCTCTAGCACCAACTATTGGAAATGCCAAGTTTACTGGGCCTCGGCCTGCTTTCCTCTGTGAAAACTCCCCTATGATTAAGGATGCAGAGACCAACCTTAGGAGAGTTACGGGGAAAAGTGCTACGGAAAAATACCAAATAGTTCTCCACCTAGCGGTTCTTTCCAAAGTTGCGCCACACACCTCTCGGAAAGATCCAGTGACTGCGGCCTAGGCTTCCATTGGTCTGGAGAAGGAATCGCCGTTCCTAGCTGATGAATCAAATGATTCTGAAAGGAACGGTGAAAAGTGCGGATCCTGTTTCAGTCTTTAGACTGAAACAGGATCCGCACTATTCACCTCTCCCACAAAGGCGCACTTCTCGTGTCTGACGCCAGTCCCACAAACCCAGGACGGACAGAGGCCCTGCACTTGCCACCCCAGAAAAATATCTTATCTCCAAGGAAGGGTCCTTACGCTAACGGTTGAAAAGGGCTCCCGTTCTTGAAACGGTGGTGAAAGGACGGTGAAAGAATACTGAAAACAATCCTATCTTCCAAGGCTCCGGTGCCAGGTATGGGAAATACCAAGTTACCTGGGCCTCAGCAGAGGTTTCTCTGCGAAAAGCATCCTAGGCTTCAGGATGCAGAGACCGACCTCATGCCTGTTACGGTGCAAAACGCCATGGAAATGGCCAATGATTACCAACATACTGGTGATCTCAAAAGGGTCAGGATGAAATCTGAAGCACGATCCAACACTTTTCCCATCTCACGCAAATATGCACTTACCAACTCTGCAGGTAAGCAAACCAAAGGCAGGGCTGACAGAAGCCCCGCACTTACACTCACCCAGAAATCTCAACTACCAGGCAGGATTCTCACGCTAATGCGAGAAACCTGCTCGGGTTCTGAACATCATGGCGAAACCACAGTGGAATAATACCGAAAAGAACAATTTCTTTGCAGTCCCTAGCACCAACTATTGGAAATCCCAGTTTACTGGGCCTCGGCCTGCTTTCCTCTGTGAAAACTCCCCTGTGCTTAAGGATGCAGAGACCAACCTTAGGACAGTTACGGGGAAACGTGCTACGGAAAAATACCAAATAGTTCTCCACCTAGCGGTTCTTTCCAACGTTGCGCCACACACCTCTCGGAAAGATCCAGTGACTGCGGCCTAGCCTTCCATTGGCCTGGAGAAGGAATCGCCGTTCCTAGCTGATGAATCAAATGATTCTGAAAGGAACGGTGAAAAGTGCGGATTCTGTTTCAGTCTTTAGACTGAAACAGGATCCGCACTATTCACCTCTCCCACAAAGGCGCAGTTCTCGTGTCTGGCGCGAGTCCCACAAACCCAGGACGGACAGAGGCCCTGCACTTGCGACCCCAGAAAAATATCTTATCTCCAAGGAAGCGTCCTTACGCTAACGGTTGAAAAGGGCTCCCGTTCTTGAAACGGTGGTGAAAGGACGGTGAAAGAATACTGAAAACAATCCTATCTTCCAAGGCTCCAGTGCCAGGTATGGGAAATACCAAGTTACCTGGGCCTCAGCAGAGGTTTCTCTGCAAAAAGCATCCTAGGCTTTAGGATGCAGAGACCGACCTCATGCCTGTTACGGTGCAAAACGCCATGGAAATGGCCAATAATTACCAACATACTGGTGATCTCAAAAGGGTCAGGATGAAATCTGAAGCACGATCCAACACTTTTCCCATCTCACGCAAATATGCACTTACCAACTCTGCAGGTAAGCAAACCAAAGGCAGGGCTGACAGAAGCCACGCACTTACCCCCCACCCAGAAATCTAAACTACCAGGCAGGATTCTGACGCTAATGCGAGAAACCTGCTCGGGTTCTGAACATCATGGCGAAACCACAGTGGAATAATACCGAAAAGAACACTTTCTTTGCAGTCTCTAGCACAAACTATTGGAAATGCCCAGTTTACTGGGCCTCGGCCTGCTTTCCTCTGTGAAAACTCCCCTATGCTTAAGGATACAGAGACCAACCTTAGGACAGTTACGGGGAAAACAGCTATGGAAAAATACCAAATAGTTCTCCACCTAGCGGTTCTTTCCAAAGTTGCGCCACACACCTCTCGGAAAGATCGAGTGACTGCGGCCTAGCCTTCCATTGGCCTGGAGAAGGAATCGCCGTTCCTAGCTGATGAATCAAATGATTCTGAAAGGAACGGTGAAAAGTGCGGATCCTGTTTCACTCTTTAGACTGAAACAGGATCTGCATTATTCACCTCTCCCACAAAGGCGCACTTCTCGTGTCTGGCGCGAATCCCACAAACCCAGGACGGACAGAGGCCCTGCACTTGCCATCCCAGAAAAATATCTTATTTCCAAGGAAGGGTCCTTAAGCTGTCGGTTGAAAAGGGCTCCCGTTCTTGAAACGGTGGTGAAAGGACCGTGAAAGAATACTGAAAACAATCCTATCTTCCAAGGCTCCCGTGCCAGGTATGGGAAATACCAAGTTACCTGGGCCTCAGCAGAGGTTTCTCTGCGAAAAGCATCCTAGGCTTCAGGATGCAGAGACCGACCTCATTCCTGTTACGGTGCAAAACGCCATGGCAATGGCCAATAATTACCAACATACTGGTGATCTCAAAAGGGTCAGGATGAAATCTGAAGCACGATCCACACTTTTCCCATCTCACGCAAATATGCACTTACCAACTCTGCAGGTAAGCAAACCAAAGGCAGGGCTGACAGAAGCCCCGCACTTACACCCCACCCAGAAATCTCAACTACCAGGCAGGATTCTGACGCTAATGCGAGAAACCTGCTCGGGTTCTGAACATCATGGCGAAACCACAGTGGAATAACACCGAAAAGAACACTTTCTTTGCAGTCTCTAGCACCAACTATTGGAAATGCCAAGTTTACTGGGCCTCGGCCTGCTTTCCTCTGTGAAAACTCCCCTATGCTTAAGGATGCAGAGACCGACCTTAGGACAGTTACGGGGAAAAGTGCTACGGAAAAATACCAAATAGTTCTCCACCTAGCGGTTCTTTCCAAAGTTGCGCCACACACCTCTCGGAAAGATCGAGTGACTGCGGCCTAGCCTTCCATTGGTCTGGAGAAGGAATCCCCGTTCCTAGCTGATGAATCAAATGATTCTGAAAGGAACGGTGAAAAGTGCGGATCCTGTTTAAGTCTTTAGACTGAAACAGGATCCGCACTATTCACCTCTCCCACAAAGGCGCCCTTCTCGTGTCTGGCGCGAGTCCCACAAACCCAGGACGGACAGAGGCCCTGCACTTGCCACCCCAGAAAAATATCTCATCTCCACGGAAGAGTCCTTACGCTAACGGTTGAAAAGGGCTCCCGTTCTTGAAACGGTGGTGAAAGGACGGTGAAAGAATACTGAAAACAATCCTATCTTCCAAGGCTCCGGTGCCAGGTATGGGAAATACCAAGTTACCTGGGCCTCAGCAGAGGTTTCTCTGCGAAAAGCAATCTAGGCTTCAGGATGCAGAGACAGACCTCATGCCTGTTACGGTGCAAAACGCCATGGAAATGGCCAATAATTACCAACATTCTGGTGATCTCAAAAGGGTCAGGATGAAATCTGAAGCACGATGCACACTTTTCCCATCTCACGCAAATATGCACTTACCAACTCTGCAGGTAAGCTAACCAAAGGCAGGGCTGACAGAAGCCCCGCACTTACACCCCACCCAGAAATCTCAACTACCAGGCAGGTTTCTGACGCTAATGCGAGAAACCTGCTCCGGTTCTGAACATCATGGCGAAACCACAGTGCAATAATACCGAAAAGAACACTTTCTTTGCAGTCTCTAGCACCAACTATTGGAAATGCCAAGTTTACTGGGCCTCGGCCTGCTTTCCTCTGTGAAAACTCCCCTATGCTTAAGGATGCAGAGACCAACCTTAGGACAGTTACGGGGAAACGTGCTACGGAAAAATACCAAATAGTTCTCCACCTAGCGGTTCTTTCCAAAGTTGCGCCACACACCCTTCGGAAAGATCGAGTGACTGCGGCCTAGCCTTCCATTGTTCTGGAGAAGGAATCGCCGCTCCTAGCTGATGAATCAAATGATTCTGAAAGGAACGGTGAAAAGTGCGGATCCTGTTTCAGTCTTTAGACTGAAACAGGATCCGCACTATTCACCTCTCCCACAAAGGCGCAGTTCTCGTGTCTGGCGCGAGTCCCACAAACCCAGGACGGACAGAGGCCCTGCACTTGCGACCCCAGAAAAATATCTTATCTCCAAGGAAGCGTCCTTACGCTAACGGTTGAAAAGGGCTCCCGTTCTTGAAACGGTGGTGAAAGGACGGTGAAAGAATACTGAAAACAATCCTATCTTCCAAGGCTCCAGTGCCAGGTATGGGAAATACCAAGTTACCTGGGCCTCAGCAGAGGTTTCTCTGCAAAAAGCATCCTAGGCTTCAGGATGCAGAGACCGACCTCATGCCTGTTACGGTGCAAAACGCCATGGAAATGGCCAATAATTACCAACATACTGGTGATCTCAAAAGGGTCAGGATGAAATCTGAAGCACGATCCAACACTTTTCCCATCTCACGCAAATATGCACTTACCAACTCTGCAGGTAAGCAAACCAAAGGCAGGGCTGACAGAAGCCACGCACTTACACCCCACCCAGAAATCTCAACTACCAGGCAGGATTCTGACGCTAATGCGAGAAACCTGCTCGGGTTCTGAACATCATGGCGAAACCACAGTGGAATAATACCGAAAAGAACACTTTCTTTGCAGTCTCTAGCACAAACTATTGGAAATGTCCAGTTTACTGGGCCTCGGCCTGCTTTCCTCTGTGAAAACTCCCCTATGCTTAAGGATACAGAGACCAACCTTAGGACAGTTACGGGGAAAAGTGCTATGGAAAAATACCAAATAGTTCTCCACCTAGCGGTTCTTTCCAAAGTTGCGCCACACACCTCTCGGAAAGATCGAGTGACTGCGACCTACCCTTCCATTGGCCTAGAGAAGGAATCGCCGTTCCTAGCTGATGAATCAAATGATTCTGAAAGGAACGGTGAAAAGTGCGGATCCTGTTTCAGTCTTTAGACTGAAACAGGATCCGCACTATTCACCTCTCCCACAAAGGCGCACTTCTCGTGTCTGGCGCGAATCCCACAAACCCAGGACGGACAGAGGCCCTGCACTTGCCACCCCAGAAAAATATCTTATTTCCAAGGAAGGGTCCTTAAGCTGTCGGTTGAAAAGGGCTCCCGTTCTTGAAACGGTGGTGAAAGGACCGTGAAAGAATACTGAAAACAATCCTATCTTCCAAGGCTCCCGTGCCAGGTATGGGAAATACCAAGTTACCTGGGCCTCAGCAGAGGTTTCTCTGCGAAAAGCATCCTAGGCTTCAGGATGCAGAGACCGACCTCATTCCTGTTACGGTGCAAAACGCCATGGAAATGGCCAATAATTACCAACATACTGGTGATCTCAAAAGGGTCAGGATGAAATCTGAAGCACGATCCACACTTTTCCCATCTCACGCAAATATGCACTTACCAACTCTGCAGGTAAGCAAACCAAAGGCAGGGCTGAGAGAAGCCCCGCACTTACACCCCACCCAGAAATCTCAACTACCAGGCAGGATTCTGACGCTAATGCGAGAAACCTGCTCGGGTTCTGAACATCATGGCGAAACCACAGTGGAATAACACCGAAAAGAACACTTTCTTTGCAGTCTCTAGCACCAACTATTGGAAATGCCAAGTTTACTGGGCCTCGGCCTGCTTTCCTCTGTGAAAACTCCCCTATGCTTAAGGATGCAGAGACCGACCTTAGGACAGTTACGGGGAAAAGTGCTACGGAAAAATACCAAATAGTTCTCCACCTAGCGGTTCTTTCCAAAGTTGCGCCACACACCTCTCGGAAAGATCGAGTGACTGCGGCCTAGCCTTCCATTGGTCTGGAGAAGGAATCCCCGTTCCTAGCTGATGAATCAAATGATTCTGAAAGGAACGGTGAAAAGTGCGGATCCTGTTTAAGTCTTTAGACTGAAACAGGATCCGCACTATTCACCTCTCCCACAAAGGCGCACTTCTCGTGGCTGGCGCGAATCCCACAAACCCAGGACGGACAGAGGCCCTGCACTTGCCACCCCAGAAAAATATCTCATCTCCAAGGAAGGGTCCTAACGCTAACGGTTGAAAAGGGCTCCCGTTCTTGAAACGGTGGTGAAAGGACGGTGAAAAAATACTGAAAACAATCCTATCTTCCAAGGCTCCGGTGCCAGGTATGGGAAATACCAAGTTACCTGGGCCTCAGCAGAGGTTTCTCTGCGAAAAGCATCCTAGGCTTCAGGATGCAGAGACAGACCTCATGCCTGTTACGGTGCAAAACGCCATGGAAATGGCCAATAATTACCAACATACTGGTGATCTCAAAAGGGTCAGGATGAAATCTGAAGCACGATCCACACTTTTCCCATCTCACGCAAATATGCACTTACCAACTCTGCAGGTAAGCTAACCAAAGGCAGGGCTGACAGAAGCCCCGCACTTACACCCCACCCAGAAATCTCAACTACCAGGCAGGATTCTGACGCTAATGCGAGAAACCTGCTCGGGATCTAAACATCATGGCGAAACCACAGTGGAATAATACCCAAAAGAACACTCTCTTTGCAGTCTCTAGCACCAACTATTGGAAATGCCAAGTTTACTAGGCCTCGGCCTGCTTTCCTCTGTGAAAACTCCCCTATGCTTAAGGATGCAGAGACCAACCTTAGGACAGGTACGGGGAAAAGTGCTACGGAAAAATACCAAATAGTTCTCCACCTAGCGGTTCTTTCCAAAGTTGCCCCACACACCTCTCGGAAAGATCGAGTGACTGCGGCCTAGCCTTCCATTGGTCAGGAGAAGGAATCGCCGTTCCTAGCTGATGAATCAAATGATTCTGAAAGGAACGGTCAAAAGTGCGGATTGTGTTTCAGTCTTTAGACTGAAACAGGATCCACACTATTCACCTCCCCCACAAAGGCGCACTTCTCGTGTCTGGCGCGAGTCCCACAAACCCAGGACGGACAGAGGCCCTGCACTTGCCACCCCAGAAAAATATCTCATCTCCAAGGAAGGGTCCTAACGCTAACGGTTGAAAAGGGCTCCCGTTCTTGAAACGGTGGTGAAAGGACGGTGAAAAAATACTGAAAACAATCCTATCTTCCAAGGCTCCGGTGCCAGGTATGGGAAATACCAAGTTACCTGGGCCTCAGCAGAGGTTTCTCTGCGAAAAGCATCCTAGGCTTCAGGATGCAGAGACAGACCTCATGCCTGTTACGGTGCAAAACGCCATGGAAATGGCCAATAATTACCAACATACTGGTGATCTCAAAAGGGTCAGGATGAAATCTGAAGCACGATCCACACTTTTCCCATCTCACGCAAATATGCACTTACCAACTCTGCAGGTAAGCAAACCAAAGGCAGGGCTGACAGAAGCCCCGCACTTACACCCCACCCAGAAATCTCAACTACCAGGCAGGATTCTGACGCTAATGCGAGAAACCTGCTCGGGTTCTGAACATCAAGGTGAAACCACAGTGGAATAATACCGAAAAGAACACTTTCTTTGCAGTCTCTAGCACCAACTATTGGAAATGCCCAGTTTACTGGGCCTCGGCCTGCTTTCCTCTGTGAAAACTCCCCTATGCTTAAGGATGCAGAGACCAACCTTAGGACAGTTACGGGGAAAAGTGCTACGGAAAAATACCAAATAGTTCTCCACCTAGCGGTTCTTTTCAAAGTTGCGCCACACACCTCTCGGAAAGATCCAGTGACTGCGGCCTAGCCTTCCATTGGTCTGGAGAAGGAATCGCCGTTCCTAGCTGATGAATCAAATGATTCTGAAAGGAACGGTGAAATGTGCGGATCCTGTTTCAGTCTTTAGACTGAAACAGGATCCGCACTATTCACCTCTCCCACAAAGGCGCACTTCTCGTGTCTGGCGCGAGTCCCACAAACCCAGGACGGACAGAGGCCCTGCACTTGCCACCCCAGAAAAATATCTCATCTCCAAGGAAGGGTCCTTACGCTAACGGTTGAAAAGGGCTCCCGTTCTTGAAACGGAGGTGAAAGGACGGTGAAAGAATACTGAAAACAATCCTATCTTCCAAGGCTCCGGTGCCAGGTATGGGAAATACCAAGTTACCTGGGCCTCAGCAGAGGTTTCTCTGCGAAAAGCATCCTAGGCTACAGGATGCAGAGACCGACCTCATGACTGTTACGGTGCAAAACGGTATGGAAATGGCCAATAATTACCAACATACTGGTGATCTCAAAAGGGTCAGGATGAAATCTGAAGCACGATCCACACTTTTCCCATCTCACGCAAATATGCACTTACCAACTCTGCAGGTAAGCAAACCAAAGGCAGGGCTGACAGAGGCCTCGCACTTACACCCCACCCAGAAATCTCAACTACCAGGCAGGATTCTGACCCTAATGCGAGAAACCTGCTCTGGTTCTGATCATCAAGGCGAAACCACAGTGGAATAATACTGAAAAGAACACTTTCTTTGCAGTCTCTAGCACCAACTATTGGAAATGCCCAGTTTACTGGGCCTCGGCCTGCTTTCCTCTGTGAAAACTCCCCTGTGCTTAAGGATGCAGAGACCAACCTTAGGATAGTTACGGGGAAAAGTGCTACGGAAAAATACCAAATAGTTCTCCACCTAGCGGTTCTTTCCAAAGTTGCGCCACACACCTCTCGGAAAGATCCAGTGACTGCGGCCTAGCCTTCCATTGGTCTGGAGAATTAATCGCCGTTCCTAGCTGATGAATCAAATGATTCTGAAAGGAACGGGGAAAAGTGCGGATCCTGTTTCAGTCTTTAGACTGAAACAGGATCCGCACTATTCACCTCTCCCACAAAGGCGCACTTCTCGTGTCTGGCGCGAGTCCCACAAACCCAGGACGGACAGAGGCCCTGCACTTGCCACCCCAGAAAAATATCTCATCTCCCAGGTAGGGTCCTTACGCTAACGGTTGAAAAGGGCTCGCGTTTTTGAAACGGTGGTGAAAGGACCGTGAAAGAATACTGAAAACAATCCTATCTTCCAAGGCTCTGGTGCCAGGTATGGCAAATACCAAGTTACCTGGGCCTCAGCAGAGGTTTCTCTGCGAAAAGCATCCTAGGCTTCAGGATACAGAGACCGACCTCATGACTGTTATGGTGCAAAATACCATGGAAATGGCCAATAATTACCAACATACTGGTGATCTCAAAAGGGTCAGGATGAAATCTGAAGCACGATCCACACTTTTCCCATCTCACGCAAATATGCACTTACCAACTCTGCAGGTAAGCAAACCAAAGGCAGGGCTGACAGAAGCCCCGCACTTACACCCCACCCAGAAATCTCAACTACCAGGCAGGATTCTGACGCTAATGCGAGAACCCTGCTCGGGTTCTGAACATCAAGGCGAAACCACAGTGGAATAATATCGAAAAGAACACTTTCTTTGCAGTCTCTAGCACCAACTATTGGAAATGCCCAGTTTACTCGGCTTCGGCCTGCTTTCCTCTGTGAAAACTCCCCTATGCTTAAGGATGCAGAGACCAACCTTAGGACAGTTACGGGGAAAAGTGCTACGGAAAAATACCAAATAGTTCTCCACCTAGCGGTTCTTTCCAAAGTTGCCCCACACACCTCTCGGAAAGATCGAGTGACTGCGGCCTAGCCTTCCATTGGTCTGGAGAAGAATCGCCGTTCCTATCTGATGAATCAAATGATTCTGAAAGGCACGGTGAAAAGTGCGGATCCTGTTTCAGTCTTTAGACTGAAACAGGATCCGCACTATTCACCTCTCCCACAAAGGCGCACTTCTCGTGTCTGGCGCGAGTCCCACAAACCCAGGATGGACAGAGGCCCTGCACTTGCCACCCCAGAAAAATATCTCATCTCCAAGGAAGGGTCCTTACGCTAACGGTTGAAAAGGGCTCCCGTTCTTGAAACGGTGGTGAAAGGACGGTGAAAGAATACTGAAAACAATCCTATCTTCCAAGGCTCCGGTGCCAGGTATGGGAAATACCAAGTTACCTGGGCCTCAGCAGAGGTTTCTCTGCGAAAAGCATCCAAGGCTTCAGGATGCAGAGACCGACCTCATGCTTGTTACGGTGCAAAACGCCATGGAAATGGCCAATAATTACCAACATACTGGTGATCTCAAAAGGGTCACGATGAAATCTGAAGCACGATCCACACTTTTCCCATCTCAGGCAAATATGCACTTACCAACTCTGCAGGTAAGCAAACCAAAGGCAGGGCTGACAGAAGCCCCGCACTTACACCCGACCCAGAAATCTCAACTACCAGGCAGGACTGTGACGCTAATGTGAGAAACCTGCTCGGGTTCTGAACATCATGGCGAAACCACAGTGGAATAATACCAAAAAGAACACTTTCTTTGCAGTCTCTAGCACAAACTATTGGAAATGCCCAGTTTACTGGGCCTCAGCCTGCTTTCCTCTGTGAAAACTCCCCTATGCTTAAGGATGCAGAGACCAACCTTAGGACAGTTACGGGGAAAAGTGCTACGGGAAAATACCAAATAGTTCTCCACCTAGCGGTTCTTTCCAAAGTTGCGCCACACACCTCTCGGAAAGATCCAGTGACTGCGGCCTAGCCTTCCATTGGTCTGGAGAAGGAATCGCCGTTCCTAGCTGATGAATCAAATGATTCTGAAAGGAACGGTGAAAAGTGCGGATCCTGTTTCAGTCTTTAGACTGAATCAGGATCCGCACTATTCACCTCTCCCACAAAGGCGCACTTCTCGTGTCTGGCGCGAGTCCCACAAACCCAGGACGGACAGAGGCCCTGCACTTGCCACCCCAGAAAAATATCTCATCTCCACGGAAGGGTCCTTACGCTAACGGTTGAAAAGGGCTCCCGTTCTTGAAACGGTGGTGAAAGGACGGTGAAAGAATACTGAAAACAATCCTATCTTCCAAGGATCCGGTGCCAGGTATGGGAAATACCAAGTTACCTGGGCCTCAGCAGAGGTTTCTCTGCGAAAAGCATCCTAGGCTTCAGGATGCAGAGACCGACCTCATGCCTGTTACGGTGCAAAACGCCATGGAAATGGCCAATGATTACCAACATACTGGTGATCTCAAAAGGGTCAGGATGAAATCTGAAGCACGATCCACACTTTTCCCATCTCACGCAAATATGCACTTACCAACTCTGCAGGTAAGCAAACCAAAGGCAGGGCTGACAGAAGCTACGCACTTACACCCCACCCAGAAATCTCAACTACCAGGCAGGATTCTGACGCTAATGCGGGAACCTGCTCGGGTTCTGAACATCATGGCGAAACCACAGTGGAATAATACCGAAAAGAACACTTTCTTTGCAGTCTCTAGCACCAACTATTGGAAATGCCAAGTTTACTGGGCCTCGGCCTGCTTTCCTCTGTGAAAACTCCCCTATCCTTAGGATGCAGAGACCAACCTTAGGACACTTACGGGGGAAACTGCTACGGAAAAATACCAAATAGTTCTCCACCTAGCGGTTCTTTCCAAAGTTGCGCCACACACCTCTCGGAAAGATCGAGTGACTGCGGCCTAGACTTCCATTGGTCTGGAGAAGGAATCGCCGTTCCTAGCTGATGAATCAAATGATTCTGAAAGGAACGGTGAAAAGTGCGGATCCTGTTTCAGTCTTTAGACTGAAACAGGATCCGCACTATTCACCTCTCCCACAAAGGCGCACTTCTCGTGTCTGGTGCGAGTCCCACAAACCCAGGACGGACAGAGGCCCTGCACTTGCCACCCCAGAAAAATATCTCATCTCCAAGGAAGGGTCCTTACGCTAACGGTTGAAAAGGGCTCCCGTTCTTGAAACGGTGGTGAAAGGACGGTGAAAGAATACTGAAAACAATCCTATCTTCCAAGGCTCCGGTGCCAGGTATGGGAAATACCAAGTTACCTGGGCCTCAGCAGAGGTTTCTCTGCGAAAAGCATCCTAGGCTTCAGGATGCAGAGACCGACCTCATGCCTGTTACGGTGCAAAACGCCATGGAAACGGCCAATAATTACCAACATACTGGTGATCTCAAAAGGGTCAGGATGAAATCTGAAGCACGATCCACACTTTTCCCATCTCACGCAAATATGCACTTACCAACTCTGCAGGTAAGCAAACCAAAGGCAGGGCTGACAGAAGCCACGCACTTACACCCCACCCAGAAATCTCAACTACCAGGCAGGATTGTGACGCTAATGCGAGAAACCTGCTCGGGTTCTGAACATCATCGCAAAACCACAGTGGAATAATACCGAAAAGAACACTTTCTTTGCAGTCTCTAGCACCAACTATTGGAAATGCCAAGTTTACTGGGCCTCGGCCTGCTTTCCTCTGTGAAAACTCCCCTATGCTTAAGGATGCAGAGACCGACCTTAGGACAGTTACGGGGAAAAGTGCTACGGAAAAATACCAAATAGTTCTCCACCTAGCAGTTCTTTCCAAAGTTGCGCCACACACCTCTCGGAAAGATCGAGTGACTGCGGCCTAGCCTTCCATTGGTCTGGAGAAGGAATCGCCGTTCCTAGCTGATGAATCAAATGATTCTGAAAGGAACGGTGAAAAGTGCGGATCCTGTTTCAGTCTTTAGACTGAAACAGGATCCGCACTATTCACCTCTCCCACAAAGGCGCACTTCTCGTGTCTGGCGCGAGTCCCACAAACCCAGGACGGACAGAGGCCCTGCACTTGCACCCCAGAAAAATATCTCATCTCCACGGAAGGGTCCTTACGCTAACGGTTGAAAAGGGCTCCCGTTCTTGAAACGGTGGTGAAAGGACGGTGAAAGAATACTGAAAACAATCCTATCTTCCAAGGCTCCCGTGCCAGGTATGGGAAATACCAAGTTACCTGGGCCTCAGCAGAGGTTTCTCTGCGAAAAGCATCCTAGGCTTCAGGATGCAGAGACCGACCTCATGCCTGTTACGGTGCAAAACGCCATGGAAATGGCCAATGATTACCAACATACTGGTGATCTCAAAAGGGTCAGGATGAAATCTGAAGCACGATCCACACTTTTCCCATCTCACGCAAATATGCACTTACCAACTCTGCAGGTAAGCAAACCAAAGGCAGGGCTGACAGAAGCCCCGCACTTACACCCCACCCAGAAATCTCAACTACCAGGCAGGATTCTGACGCTAATGCGAGAAACCTGCTCGGGTTCTGAACATCATGGCGAAACCACAGTGGAATAATACCGAAAAGAACACTTTCTTTGCAGTCTCTAGCACCAACTATTGGAAATGTCAAGTTTACTGGGCCTCGGCCTGCTTTCCTCTGTGAAAACTCCCCTATGCTTAAGGATGGAGAGACCAACCTTAGGACAGTTACGGGGAAAAGTGCTACGGAAAAATACCAAATAGTTCTCCACCTAGCGGTTCTTTCCAAAGGTGCGCCACACACATCTCGGAAAGATCGAGTGACTGCGGCCTAGCCTTCCATTGGTCTGGAGAAGGAATCGCCATTCCTAGCTGATGAATCAAATGATTCTGAAAGGAACGGTGAAAAGTGCGGATCCTGTTTCAGTCTTTAGACTGAAACAGGATCCGCACTATTCACCTCTCCCACAAAGGCGCACTTCTCGTGTCTGGCGCGAGTCCCACAAACCCAGGACGGACAGAGGCCCTGCACTTGCCACCCCAGAAAAATATCTCATCTCCACGGAAGGGTCCTTACGCTAACGGTTGAAAAGGGCTTCCGTTCTTGAAACGGTGGTGAAAGGACGGTGAAAGAATACTGAAAACAATCCTACCTTCCAAGGCTCCGTTGCCAGGTATGGGAAATACCAAGTTTCCTGGGCCTCAGCAGAGGTTTCTCTGCGAAAAGCATCCTAGGCTTCAGGATGCAGAGACCGACGTCATGACTGTTACGGTGCAAAACGCTATGGAAATGGCCAATAATTACCAACATACTGGTGATCTCAAAAGGGTCAGGATGAAATCTGAAGCACGATCCCCACTTTTCCCATCTCAAGCAAATATGCACTTACCAACTCCGCAGGTAAGCAAACCAAAGGCAGGGCTGAGAGAAGCCCCGCACTTACACCCCACCCAGAAATCTCAACTACCAGGCAGGATTCTGACGCTAATGCGAGAAACCTGCTCGGGTTCTGAACATCATGGCGAAACCACAGTGGAATAATACCGAAAAGAACACTTTCTTTGCAGTCTCTAGCACCAACTATTGGAAATGCCAAGTTTACTGGGCCTCGGCCTGCTTTCCTCTGTGAAAACTCCCCTATGCTTAAGGATGCAGAGACCGACCTTAGGACAGTTACGGGGAAAAGTGCTACGGAAAAATACCAAATAGTTCTCCACCTAGCGGTTCTTTCCAAAGTTGCGCCACACACCTCTCGGAAAGATCGAGTGACTGCGGCCTAGCCTTCCATTGGTCTGGAGAAGGAATCGCCGTTCCTAGCTGATGAATCAAATGATTCTGAAAGGAACGGTGAAAAGTGCGGATCCTGTTTCAGTCTTTAGACTGAAACAGGATCCGCACTATTCACCTCTCCCACAAAGGCGCACTTCTCGTGGCTGGCGCGAATCCCACAAACCCAGGACGGACAGAGGCCCTGCACTTGCCACCCCAGAAAAATATCTCATCTCCAAGGAAGGGTCCTTACGCTAATGGTTGAAAAGGGCTCCCTTTCTTGAAACGGTGGTGAAAGGACGGTGAAAAAATACTGAAAACAATCCTATCTTCCAAGGCTCCGGTGCCAGGTATGGGAAATACCAAGTTACCTGGGCCTCAGCAGAGGTTTCTCTGCGAAAAGCATCCTAGGCTTCAGGATGCAGAGACAGACCTCATGCCTGTTACGGTGCAAAACGCCATGGAAATGGCCAATAATTACCAACATTCTGGTGATCTCAAAAGGGTCAGGATGAAATCTGAAGCACGATCCACACTTTTCCCATCTCACGCAAATATGCACTTACCAACTCTGCAGGTAAGCTAACCAAAGGCAGGGCTGACAGAAGCCCCGCACTTACACCCCACCCAGAAATCTCAACTACCAGGCAGGTTTCTGACGCTAATGCGAGAAACCTGCTCGGGTTCTGAACATCATGGCGAAACCACAGTGCAATAATACCGAAAAGAACACTTTCTTTGCAGTCTCTAGCACCAACTATTGGAAATGCCAAGTTTACTGGGCCTCGGCCTGCTTTCCTCTGTGAAAACTCCCCTATGCTTAAGGATGCAGAGACCAACCTTAGGACAGTTACGGGGAAACGTGCTACGGAAAAATACCAAATAGTTCTCCACCTAGCGGTTCTTTCCAAAGTTGCGCCACACACCCTTCGGAAAGATCCAGTGACTGCGGCCTAGCCTTCCATTGTTCTGGAGAAGGAATCGCCGCTCCTAGCTGATGAATCAAATGATTCTGAAAGGAACGGTGAAAAGTGCGGATCCTGTTTCAGTCTTTAGACTGAAACAGGATCCGCACTATTCACCTCTCCCACAAAGGCGCAGTTCTCGTGTCTGGCGCGAGTCCCACAAACCCAGGACGGACAGAGGCCCTGCACTTGCGACCCCAGAAAAATATCTTATCTCCAAGGAAGCGTCCTTACGCTAACGGTTGAAAAGGGCTCCCGTTCTTGAAACGGTGGTGAAAGGACGGTGAAAGAATACTGAAAACAATCCTATCTTCCAAGGCTGCAGTGCCAGGTATGGGAAATACCAAGTTACCTTGGCCTCAGCAGAGGTTTCTCTGCAAAAAGCATCCTAGGCTTCAGGATGCAGAGACCGACCTCATGCCTGTTACGGTGCAAAACGCCATGGAAATGGCCAATAATTACCAACATACTGGTGATCTCAAAAGGGTCAGGATGAAATCTGAAGCACGATCCAACACTTTTCCCATCTCACGCAAATATGCACTTACCAACTCTGCAGGTAAGCAAACCAAAGGCAGGGCTGACAGAAGCCACGCACTTACCCCCCACCCAGAAATCTCAACTACCAGGCAGGATTCTGACGCTAATGCGAGAAACCTGCTCGGGTTCTGAACATCATAGCGAAACCACAGTGGAATAATACCGAAAAGAACACTTTCTTTGCAGTCTCTAGCACAAACTATTGGAAATGCCCAGTTTACTGGGCCTGGGCCTGCTTTCCTCTGTGAAAACTCCCCTATGCTTAAGGATGCAGAGACCAACCTTAGGACAGTTACGGGGAAAAGTGCTATGGAAAAATACCAAATAGTTCTCCACCTAGCGGTTCTTTCCAAAGTTGCGCCACACACCTCTCGGAAAGATCGAGTGACTGCGGCCTAGCCTTCCATTGGCCTGGAGAAGGAATCGCCGTTCCTAGCTGATGAATCAAATGATTCTGAAAGGAACGGTGAAAAGTGCGGATCCTGTTTAAGTCTTTAGACTGAAACAGGATCCGCACTATTCACCTCTCCCACAAAGGCGCACTTCTCGTGTCTGGCGCGAATCCCACAAACCCAGGACGGACAGAGGCCCTGCACTTGCCACCCCAGAAAAATATCTTATTTCCAAGGAAGGGTCCTTAAGCTGTCGGTTGAAAAGGTCTCCCGTTCTTGAAACGGTGGTGAAAGGACCGTGAAAGAATACTGAAAACAATCCTATCTTCCAAGGCTCCCGTGCCAGGTATGGGAAATACCAAGTTACCTGGGCCTCAGCAGAGTTTCTCTGCGAAAAGCATCCTAGGCTTCAGGATGCAGAGACCGACCTCATTCCTGTTACGGTGCAAAACGCCATGGAAATAGCCAATAATTACCAACATACTGGTGATCTCAAAAGGGTCAGGATGAAATCTGAAGCACGATCCAACACTTTTCCCATCTCACGCAAATATGCACTTACCAACTCTGCAGGTAAGCAAACCAAAGGCAGGGCTGACAGAAGCCCCGCACTTACACCCCACCCAGAAATCTCAACTACCAGGCAGGATTCTGACGCTAATGCGAGAAACCTGCTCGGGTTCTGAACATCATGGCGAAACCACAGTGGAATAATACCGAAAAGAACACTTTCTTTGCAGTCTCTAGCACCAACTATTGGAAATGCCAAGTTTACTGGGCCTCGGCCTGCTTTCCTCTGTGAAAACTCCCCTATGCTTAAGGATGCAGAGACCGACCTTAGGACAGTTACGGGGAAAAGTGCTACGGAAAAATACCAAATAGTTCTCCACCTAGCGGTTCTTTCCAAAGTTGCGCCACACACCTCTCGGAAAGATCGAGTGACTGCGGCCTAGCCTTCCATTGGTCTGGAGAAGGAATCCCCGTTCCTAGCTGATGAATCATATGATTCTGAAAGGAACGGTGAAAAGTGCGGATCCTGTTTAAGTCTTTAGACTGAAACAGGATCCGCACTATTCACCTCTCCCACAAAGGCGCACTTCCCGTGGCTGGCGCGAATCCCACAAACCCAGGACGGACAGAGGCCCTGCACTTGCCACCCCAGAAAAATATCTCATCTCCAAGGAAGGGTCCTAACGCTAACGGTTGAAAAGGGCTCCCGTTCTTGAAACGGTGGTGAAAGGACGGTGAAAAAATACTGAAAACAATCCTATCTTCCAAGGCTCCGGTGCCAGGTATGGGAAATACCAAGTTACCTGGGCCTCAGCAGAGGTTTCTCTGCGAAAAGCATCCTAGGCTTCAGGATGCAGAGACAGACCTCATGCCTGTTACGGTGCAAAACGCCATGGAAATGGCCAATAATTACCAACATACTGGTGATCTCAAAAGGGTCAGGATGAAATCTGAAGCACGATGCACACTTTTCCCATCTCACGCAAATATGCACTTACCAACTCTGCAGGTAAGCTAACCAAAGGCAGGGCTGACAGAAGCCCCGCACTTACACCCCACCCAGAAATCTCAACTACCAGGCAGGTTTCTGACGCTAATGCGAGAAACCTGCTCGGGTTCTGAACATCATGGCGAAACCACAGTGCAATAATACCGAAAAGAACACTTTCTTTGCAGTCTCTAGCACAAACTATTGGAAATGCCCAGTTTACTGGGCCTCGGCCTGCTTTCCTCTGTGAAAACTCCCCTGTGCTTAAGGATGCAGAGACCAACCTTAGGAGAGTTACGGGGAAAAGTGCTACGGAAAAATACCAAATAGTTCTCCACCTAGCGGTTCTTTCCAAAGTTGCGCCACACACCTCTCGGAAAGATCCAGTGACTGCGGCCTAGCCTTCCATTGGTCTGGAGAAGGAATCGCCGCTCCTAGCTGATGAATCAAATGATTCTGAAAGGAACGGTGAAAAGTGCAGATCCTGTTTCAGTCTTTAGACTGAAACAGGATCCGCACTATTCACCTCTCCCACAATGGCGCACTTCTCGTGTCTGGCGCGAATCCCAAAAACCCAGGACGGACAGAGGCCCTGCACTTGCCACCCCAGAAAAATATCTCATTTCCAAGGAAGGGTCCTTACGCTAACGGTTGAAAAGGGCTCCCGTTCTTGAAACGGTGGTGAAAGGACGGTGAAAGAATACTGAAAACAATCCTATCTTCCAAGGCTCCGGTGCCAGGTATGGGAAATACCAAGTTACCTGGGCCTCAGCAGAGGTTTCTCTGCGAAAAGCATCCTAGGCTTCAGGATGCAGAGACCGACCTCATGACTGTTACGGTGCAAAATACCATGGAAACGGCCAATAATTACCAACATACTGGTGATCTCAAAAGGGTCAGGATGAAATCTGAAGCACGATCCACACTTTTCCCATCTCACGCAAATATGCACTTACCAACTCTGCAGGTAAGCAAACCAAAGGCAGGGCTGACAGAAGCCCCGCACTTACACCCCACCCAGAAATCTCAACTACCAGGCAGGTTTCTGACGCTAATGCGAGAAACCTGCTCGGGTTCTGAACATCATGGCGAAACCACAGTGGAATAATACCGAAAAGAACACTTTCTTTGCAGTCTCTAGCACCAACTATTGGAAATGCCAAGTTTACTGGGCCTCGGCCTGCTTTCCTCTGTGAAAACTCCCCTATGCTTAAAGATGCAGAGACCGACCTTAGGACAGTTACGGGGAAAAGTGCTACGGAAAAATACCAAATAGTTCTCCACCTAGCGGTTCTTTCCAAAGTTGCGCCACACACCTCTCGGAAAGATCGAGTGACTGCGGCCTAGCCTTCCATTGGTCTGGAGAAGGAATCCCCGTTCCTAGCTGATGAATCATATGATTCTGAAAGGAACGGTGAAAAGTGCGGATCCTGTTTAAGTCTTTAGACTGAAACAGGATCCGCACTATTCACCTCTCCCACAAAGGCGCACTTCCCGTGGCTGGCGCGAATCCCACAAACCCAGGACGGACAGAGGCCCTGCACTTGCCACCCCAGAAAAATATCTCATCTCCAAGGAAGGGTCCTAACGCTAACGGTTGAAAAGGGCTCCCGTTCTTGAAACGGTGGTGAAAGGACGGTGAAAAAATACTGAAAACAATCCTATCTTCCAAGGCTCCGGTGCCAGGTATGGGAAATACCAAGTTACCTGGGCCTCAGCAGAGGTTTCTCTGCGAAAAGCATCCTAGGCTTCAGGATGCAGAGACAGACCTCATGCCTGTTACGGTGCAAAACGCCATGGAAATGGCCAATAATTACCAACATACTGGTGATCTCAAAAGGGTCAGGATGAAATCTGAAGCACGATGCACACTTTTCCCATCTCACGCAAATATGCACTTACCAACTCTGCAGGTAAGCTAACCAAAGGCAGGGCTGACAGAAGCCCCGCACTTACACCCCACCCAGAAATCTCAACTACCAGGCAGGTTTCTGACGCTAATGCGAGAAACCTGCTCGGGTTCTGAACATCATGGCGAAACCACAGTGCAATAATACCGAAAAGAACACTTTCTTTGCAGTCTCTAGCACAAACTATTGGAAATGCCCAGTTTACTGGGCCTCGGCCTGCTTTCCTCTGTGAAAACTCCCCTGTGCTTAAGGATGCAGAGACCAACCTTAGGAGAGTTAAGGGGAAAAGTGCTACGGAAAAATACCAAATAGTTCTCCACCTAGCGGTTCTTTCCAAAGTTGCGCCACACACCTCTCGGAAAGATCCAGTGACTGCGGCCTAGCCTTCCATTGGTCTGGAGAAGGAATCGCCGCTCCTAGCTGATGAATCAAATGATTCTGAAAGGAACGGTGAAAAGTGCAGATCCTGTTTCAGTCTTTAGACTGAAACAGGATCCGCACTATTCACCTCTCCCACAATGGCGCACTTCTCGTGTCTGGCGCGAATCCCAAAAACCCAGGACGGACAGAGGCCCTGCACTTGCCACCCCAGAAAAATATCTCATTTCCAAGGAAGGGTCCTTACGCTAACGGTTGAAAAGGGCTCCCGTTCTTGAAACGGTGGTGAAAGGACGGTGAAAGAATACTGAAAACAATCCTATCTTCCAAGGCTCCGGTGCCAGGTATGGGAAATACCAAGTTACCTGGGCCTCAGCAGAGGTTTCTCTGCGAAAAGCATCCTAGGCTTCAGGATGCAGAGACCGACCTCATGACTGTTACGGTGCAAAATACCATGGAAATGGCCAATAATTACCAACATACTGGTGATCTCAAAAGGGTCAGGATGAAATCTGAAGCACGATCCACACTTTTCCCATCTCACGCAAATATGCACTTACCAACTCTGCAGGTAAGCAAACCAAAGGCAGGGCTGACAGAAGCCCCGCACTTACACCCCACCCAGAAATCTCAACTACCAGGCAGGATTCTGACGCTAATGCGAGAAACCTGCTCGGGTTCTGAACATCAAGGCGAAACCACAGTGGAATAATACCGAAAAGAACACTTTCTTTGCAGTCTCTAGCACCAACTATTGGAAATGCCCAGTTTACTGGGCCTCGGCCTGCTTTCCCCTGTGAACACTCCCCTATGCTTAAGGATGCAGACACCAACCTTAGGACAGTTATGGGGAAAAGTGCTACGGAAAAATACCAAATAGTTCTCCACTTAGCGGTTCTTTCCAAAGTTGAGCCACACACCTCTCGGAAAGATCGAGTGACTGCGGCCTAGCCTTCCATTGGTCTGGAGAAGTAATCGCCGTTCCTAGCTGATGAATCAAATGATTCTGAAAGGAACGGTGAAAAGTGCGTATCCTGTTTCAGTCTTTAGACTGAAACAGGATCCGCACTATTCACCTCTCCCACAAAGGCGCACTTCTCGTGTCTGGCGCGAGTCCCACAAACCCAGGACGGACAGAGGCCCTGCACTTGCCACCCCAGAAAAATATCTCATCTCCAAGTCAGGGTCCTTACGCTAACGGTTGAAAAGGGCTCCCGTTCTTGAAACGGTGGTGAAAGGACGGTGAAAGAATACTGAAAACAATTCTACCTTAGAAGACTCCGGTGCCAGGTATGGGAAATACCAAGTTACTTGGGTCTCAGCAGAGGTTTCTCTGCGAAAAGCATCCTAGGCTTCAGAATGCAGAGACCGACCTCATGCTTGTTACGGTGCAAAACGCCATGGAAATGGCCAATAATTACCAACATACTGGTGATCTCAAAAGGGTCAGGATGAAATCTGAAGCACGTTCCACACTTTTCCCATCTCACGCAAATATGCACTTACCAACTCTGCAGGTAAGCAAACCAACGGCAGGGCTGACAGAAGCCCCGCACTTACACCCCACCCAGAAATCTCAACTACCAGGCAGGATTCTGACGCTAATGCGAGAAACCTGCTCGGGTTCTGAACATCATGGCGAAACCACAGTGGAATAATACCGAAAAGAACACTTTCTTTGCAGTCTCTAGCACCAACTATTGGAAATGCCCAGTTTACTGGGCCTCGGCCTGCTTTCCTCTGTGAAAACTCCCCTATGCTTAAGGATGGAGAGACCAACCTTAGGACAGTTACGGGGAAACGTGCTACGGAAAAATACCAAATAGTTCTCCACCTAGCGGTTCTTTCCAAAGTTGCGCCACACACCTCTTGGAAAGATCGAGTGACTGCGGCCTAGCCTTCCATTGGTCTGGAGAAGGAGTCGCCGTTCCTAGCTGATGAATCAAATGATTCTGAAAGGAACGGTGAAAAGTGCGGATCCTGTTTCAGTCTTTAGACTGAAACAGGATCCGCACTATTCACCTCTCCCACAAAGGCGCACTTCTCGTGTCTGGCGGGAGTCCCACAAACCCAGGACGGACAGAGGCCCTGCACTTGCCACCTCAGAAAAATATCTCATCTCCAAGGAAGGGTCCTTAAGCTAACGTTTGAACAGGGCTCGCGTTTTTGAAACGGTGGTGAAAGGACGGTGAAAGAATACTGAAAACAATAATATCTTCCAAGGCTCCGGTGCCAGGTATGGGAAATACCAAGTTACCTGGGCCTCAGCAGAGATTTCTCTGCAACAAGCATCCTAGGCTTCAGGATGCAGAGACCGACCTCATGACTGTTACGGTGCCAAACGCTATGGAAATGGCCAATAATTACCAACATACTGGTGATCTCAAAAGGGTCAGGATGAAATCTGAAGCACGATCCACACTTTTCACATCTCACGCAAATATACACTTACCAACTCTGCAGGTAAGCAAACCAAAGGCAGGTCTGACAGAAGCCCCGCACTTACACCCCACCCAGAAATCTCAACTACCAGGCAGGATTCTGACGCTAATGCGAGAAACCTGCTCGGGTTCTGAACATCATGGCGAAACCACAGTGGAATAATACCGAAAAGAACACTTTCTTTGCAGTCTCTAGCACCAACTATTGGAAATGCCAAGTTTACTGGGCCTCGGCCTGCTTTCCTCTGTGAAAACTCCCCTATGCTTAAGGATGCAGAGACCGACCTTAGGACAGTTACGGGGAAAAGTGCTACGGAAAAATACCAAATAGTTCTCCACCTAGCGGTTCTTTCCAAAGTTGCGCCACACACCTCTCGCAAAGATCGAGTGACTGCGGCCTAGCCTTCCATTGGTCTGGAGAAGGAATCGCCGTTCCTAGCTGATGAATCAAATGATTCTGAAAGGAACGGTGAAAAGTGCGGATCCTGTTTAAGTCTTTAGACTGAAACAGGATCCGCACTATTCACCTCTCCCACAAAGGCGCACTTCTCGTGGCTGGCGCGAATCCCACAAACCCAGGACGGACAGAGGCCCTGCACTTGCCACCCCAGAAAAATATCTCATCTCCAAGGAAGGGTCCTTACGCTAACGGTTGAAAAGGGCTCCCGTTCTTGAAACGGTGGTGAAAGGACGGTGAAAAAATACTGAAAACAATCCTATCTTCCAAGGCTCCGGTGCCAGGTATGGGAAATACCAAGTTACCTGGGCCTCAGCAGAGGTTTCTCTGCGAAAAGCATCCTAGGCTTCAGGATGCAGAGACCGACCTCATGCCTGTTACGGTGCAAAACGCCATGGAAATGGCCAATAATTACCAACATTCTGGTGATCTCAAAAGGGTCAGGATGAAATCTGAAGCACGATCCACACTTTTCCCATCTCACGCAAATATGCACTTACCAACTCTGCAGGTAAGCTAACCAAAGGCAGGGCTGACAGAAGCCCCGCACTTACACCCCACCCAGAAATCTCAACTACCAGGCAGGTTTCTGACGCTAATGCGAGAAACCTGCTCGGGTTCTGAACATTATGGCGAAACCACAGTGCAATAATACCGAAAAGAACACTTTCTTTGCAGTCTCTAGCACCAACTATTGGAAATGCCAAGTTTACTGGGCCTCGGCCTGATTTCCTCTATGAAAACTCCCCTATGCTTAAGGATGCAGAGACCAACCTTAGGACAGTTACGGGGAAACGTGCTACGGAAAAATACCAAATAGTTCTCCACCTAGCGGTTCTTTCCAAAGTTGCGCCACACACCCTTCGGAAAGATCCAGTGACTGCGGCCTAGCCTTCCATTGTTCTGGAGAAGGAATCGGCGCTCCTAGCTGATGAATCAAATGATTCTGAAAGGAACGGTGAAAAGTGCGGATCCTGTTTCAGTCTTTAGACTGAAACAGGATCCGCACTATTCACCTCTCCCACAAAGGCGCACTTCTCGTGTCTGGCGCGAGTCCCACAAACCCAGGACGGACAGATGCCCTGCACTTGCCACCCCAGAAAAATATCTCATCTCCAAGGGAGGGTCCTTACGCTAACGGTTGAAATGGGCTCCCGTTCTTGAAACGGTGGTGAAAGGACGGTGAATGAATACTGAAAACAATCCTATCTTCCAATTCTCCGGTGCCAGGTATGGGAAATACCAAGTTACCTGGGCCTCAGCAGAGGTTTCTCTGCGAAAAGCATCCTAGGCTTCAGGATGCAGAGACCGACCTCATTCCTGTTACGGTGCAAAACGCCATGGAAATGGCCAATAATTACCAACATACTGGTGATCTCAAAAGGGTCAGGATGAAATCTGAAGCACGATCCACACTTTTCCCATCTCACGCAAATATGCACTTACCAACTCTGCAGGTAAGCAAACCAAAGGCAGGGCTGAGAGAAGCCCCGCACTTACACCCCACCCAGAAATCTCAACTACCAGGCAGGATTCTGACGCTAATGCGAGAAACCTGCTCGGGTTCTGAACATCATGGCGAAACCACAGTGGAATAATACCGAAAAGAACACTTTCTTTGCAGTCTCTAGCACCAACTATTGGAAATGCCAAGTTTACTGGGCCTCGGCCTGCTTTCCTCTGTGAAAACTCCCCTATGCTTAAGGATGCAGAGACCGACCTTAGGACAGTTACGGGGAAAAGTGCTACGGAAAAATACCAAATAGTTCTCCACCTAGCGGTTCTTTCCAAAGTTGCGCCACACACCTCTCGGAAAGATCGAGTGACTGCGGCCTAGCCTTCCATTGGTCTGGAGAAGGAATCGCCGTTCCTAGCTGATGAATCAAATGATTCTGAAAGGAACGGTGAAAAGTGCGGATCCTGTTTAAGTCTTTAGACTGAAACAGGATCCGCACTATTCACCTCTCCCACAAAGGCGCACTTCTCGTGGCTGGCGCGAATCCCACAAACCCAGGACGGACAGAGGCCCTGCACTTGCCACCCCAGAAAAATATCTCATCTCCAAGGAAGGGTCCTAACGCTAACGGTTGAAAAGGGCTCCCGTTCTTGAAACGGTGGTGAAAGGACGGTGAAAAAATACTGAAAACAATCCTATCTTCCAAGGCTCCGGTGCCAGGTATGGGAAATACCAAGTTACCTGGGCCTCAGCAGAGGTTTCTCTGCGAAAAGCATCGTAGGCTTCAGGATGCAGAGACAGACCTCATGCCTGTTACGGTGCAAAACGCCATGGAAATGGCCAATAATTACCAACATACTGGTGATCTCAAAAGGGTCAGGATGAAATCTGAAGCACGATGCACACTTTTCCCATCTCACGCAAATATGCACTTACCAACTCTGCAGGTAAGCTAACCAAAGGCAGGGCTGACAGAAGCCCCGCACTTACACCCCACCCAGAAATCTCAACTACCAGGCAGGTTTCTGACGCTAATGCGAGAAACCTGCTCGGGTTCTGAACATCATGGCGAAACCACAGTGCAATAATACCGAAAAGAACACTTTCTTTGCAGTCTCTAGCACCAGCTATTGGAAATGCCCAGTTTACTGGGCCTCGGCCTGCTTTCCTCTGTGAAAACTCCCCTGTGCTTAAGGATGCAGAGACCAACCTTAGGACACTTACGGGGAAAAGTGCTACGGAAAAATACCAAATAGTTCTCCACCTAGCGGTTCTTTCCAAAGTTGCCCCACACACCTCTTGGAAAGATCGAGTGACTGCGGCCTAGCCTTCCATTGGTCTGGAGAAGGAATCGCCGTTCCTAGCTGATGAATCAAATGATTCTGAAAGGAACTGTGAAAAGTGCGGATCCTGTTTCAGTCTTTAGACTGAAACAGGATCCGCACTATTCACCTCTCCCACAAAGGCGCACTTCTCGTGTCTGGCGCGAGTCCCACAAACTCAGGACGGACAGAGGCCCTGCACTTGCCACCCCAGAAAAATATCTCATCTCCAAGGAAGGGTCCTTACGCTAACGGTTGAAAAGGGCTCCCGTTCTTGAAACGGTGGTGAAAGGACGGTGAAAGAATACTGAAAACAATCCTATCTTCCAAGGCTCCGGTGCCAGGTATGGGAAATACCAAGTTACCTGGGCCTCAGCAGAGGTTTCTCTGCGAAAAGCATCCTAGGCTTCAGGATGCAGAGACCGACCTCATGCTTGTTACGGTGCAAAACGCCATGGAAATGGCCAATAATTACCAACATACTGGTGATCTCAAAAGGGTCAGGATGAAATCTGAAGCACGTTCCACACTTTTCCCATCTCACGCAAATATGCACTTACCAACTCTGCAGGTAAGCAAACCAAAGGCAGTGCTGACAGAAGCCCCGCACTTACACCCCTCCCAGAAATCTCAACTACCAGGCAGGATTCTGACGCTAATGCGAGAAACCTGCTCGGGTTCAGAACATCATGGCGAAACCACAGTGGAATAATACCGAAAAGAACACTTTCTTTGCAGTCTCTAGCACCAACTATTGGAAAAGCCAAGTTTACTGGGCCTCGGCCTGCTTTCCTCTTTGAAAACTCCCCTATCCTTAGGATGCAGAGACCAACCTTAGGACACTTACGGGGGAAAGTGCTACGGAAAAATACCAAATAGTTCTCCACCTAGCGGTTCTTTCCAAAGTTGCGCCACACACCTCTCGGAAAGATCGAGCGACTGCGGCCTAGCCTTCCATTGGTCTGGAGAAGGAATCGCCGTTCCTAGCTGATGAATCAAATGATTCTGAAAGGAACGGTGAAAAGTGCGGATCCTGTTTCAGTCTTTAGACTGAAACAGGATCCGCCCAATTCACCTCTCCCACAAAGGCGCACTACTCGTGTCTGGCGTGAGTCCCACAAACCCAGGACGGACAGAGGCCCTGCACTTGCCACCCCAGAAAAATATCTCATCTCCACGGAAGAGTCCTTACGCTAACGGTTGAAAAGGGCTCCCGTTCTTGAAACGGAGGTGAAAGGACGGTGAAAGAATACTGAAAACAATCCTATCTTCCAAGGCTCCGGTGCCAGGTATGGGAAATACCAAGTTACCTGGGCCTCAGCAGAGGTTTCTCTGCGAAAAGCATCCTAGGCTTCAGGATGCAGAGACCGACCTCATGACTGTTACGGTGCAAAACGCTATGGAAATGGCCAATAATTACCAACATACTGGTGATCTCAAAAGGGTCAGGATGAAATCTGAAGCACGATCCACACTTTTCCCATCTCACGCAAATATGCACTTACCAACTCTGCAGGTAAGCAAACCAAAGGCAGGGCTGACAGAAGCCTCGCACTTACACCCCACCCAGAAATCTCAACTACCAGGCAGGATTCTGACCCTAATGCGAGAAACCTGCTCTGGTTCTGAACATCAAGGCGAAACCACAGTGGAATAATACCGAAAAGAACACTTTCTTTGCAGTCTCTAGCACCAACTATTGGAAATGCCCAGTTTACTGGGCCTCGGCCTGCTTTCCTCTGTGAAAACTCCCCTGTGCTTAAGGATGCAGAGACCAACCTTAGGACAGTTACGGGGAAAAGTGCTACGGAAAAATACCAAATAGTTCTCCACCTAGCGGTTCTTTCCAAAGTTGCGCCACACACCTCTCGGAAAGATCGAGTGACTGCGGCCTAGCCTTCCATTGGTCTGGAGAAGGAATCGCCGTTCCTAGCTGATGAATCAAATGATTCTGAAAGGAACGGTGAAAAGTGCGGATCCTGTTTCAGTCTTTAGACTGAAACAGGATCCGCACTATTCACCTCTCCCACAAAGGCGCACTTCTCGTGTCTGGTGCGAGTCCCACAAACCCAGTACGGACAGAGGCCCTGCACTTGCCACCCCAGAAAAATATCTCATCTCCAAGGAAGGGTCCTTACGCTAACGGTTGAAAAGGGCTCCCGTTCTTGAAACGGTGGTGAAAGGACGGTGAAAGAATACTGAAAACAATCCTATCTTCCAAGGCTCCGGTGCCAGGTATGGGAAATACCAAGTTACCTGGGCCTCAGCAGAGGTTTCTCTGCGAAAAGCATCCTAGGCTTCAGGATGCAGAGACCGACCTCATGCCTGTTACGGTGCAAAACGCCATGGAAATGGCCAATAATTACCAACATACTGGTGATCTCAAAAGGGTCAGGATGAAATCTGAAGCACGATCCACACTTTTCCCATCTCACGCCAATATGCACTTACCAACTCTGCAGGTAAGCAAACCAAAGGCAGGGCTGACAGAAGCCCCGCACTTACACCCCACCCAGAAATCTCAACTACCAGGCAGGATTCTAACGCTAATGCGAGAAACCTGCTCGGGTTCTGAACATCATGGCGAAACCACAGTGGAATAATACCGAAAAGAACACTTTCTTTGCAGTCTCTAGCACAAACTATTGGAAATGCCCAGTTTACTGGGCCTCGGCCTGCTTTCCTCTGTGAAAACTCCCCTATGCTTAAGGATGCAGAGACCAACCTTAGGACAGTTACGGGCAAAAGTGCTACGGGAAAATACCAAATAGTTCTCCACCTAGCGGTTCTTTCCAAAGTTGCGCCACACACCTCTCGGAAAGATCCAGTGACTGCGGCCTAGCCTTCCATTGGTCTGGAGAAGGAATCGCCGTTCCTATCTGATGAATCTAATGATTCTGAAAGGCATGGTGAAAAGTGCGGATCCTGTTTAAGTCTTTAGACTGAAACAGGATCCGCACTATTCACCTCTCCCACAAAGGCGCACTTCTCGTGTCTGGCGCGAGTCCCACAAACCCAGGATGGACAGAGGCCCTGCACTTGCCACCCCAGAAAAATATCTCATCTCCAAGTCAGGGTCCTTACGCTAACGGTTGAAAAGGGCTCCCGTTCTTGAAACGGTGGTGAAAGGACGGTGAAAGAATACTGAAAACAATCCTATCTTTAAGGCTCCGGTGCCAGGTATGGGAAATACCAAGTTACCTGGGCCTCAGCAGAGGTTTCTCTTCGAAAAGCATCCTAGGCTTCAGGATGCAGAGACCGACCTCATGCCTGTTACGGTGCAAAACGCCATGGAAATGGCCAATAATTACCAACATACTGGTGATCTCAAAAGGGTCAGGATGAAATCTGAAGCACGATCCACACTTTTCCCATCTCACGCAAATATGCACTTACCAACTCTGCAGGTAAGCAAACCAAAGGCAGGGCTGACAGAAGCCACGCACTTACACCCCACCCAGAAATCTCAACTACCAGGCAGGATTGTGACGCTAATGCGAGAAACCTGCTCGGGTTCTGAACATCATCGCAAAACCACAGTGGAATAATACCGAAAAGAACACTTTCTTTGCAGTCTCTAGCACCAACTATTGGAAATTCCAATTTTACTGGGCCTCGGCCTGCTTTCCTCTGTGAAAACTCCCCTATGCTTAAGGATGCAGAGACCAACCTTAGGACAGTTACGGGGAAACGTGCTACGGAAAAATACCAAATAGTTCTCCACCTAGCGGTTCTTTCCAAAGTTGCGCCACACACCCTTCGGAAAGATCCAGTGACTGCGGCCTAGCCTTCCATTGTTCTGGAGAAGGAATCGGCGCTCCTAGCTGATGAATCAAATGATTCTGAAAGGAACGGTGAAAAGTGCGGATCCTGTTTCAGTCTTTAGACTGAAACAGGATCCGCACTATTCACCTCTCCCACAAAGGCGCACTTCTCGTGTCTGGCGCGAGTCCCACAAACCCAGGACGGACAGATGCCCTGCACTTGCCACCCCAGAAAAATATCTCATCTCCAAGGGAGGGTCCTTACGCTAACGGTTGAAATGGGCTCCCGTTCTTGAAACGGTGGTGAAAGGACGGTGAATGAATACTGAAAACAATCCTATCTTCCAATTCTCCGGTGCCAGGTATGGGAAATACCAAGTTACCTGGGCCTCAGCAGAGGTTTCTCTGCGAAAAGCATCCTAGGCTTCAGGATGCAGAGACCGACCTCATTCCTGTTACGGTGCAAAACGCCATGGAAATGGCCAATAATTACCAACATACTGGTGATCTCAAAAGGGTCAGGATGAAATCTGAAGCACGATCCACACTTTTCCCATCTCACGCAAATATGCACTTACCAACTCTGCAGGTAAGCAAACCAAAGGCAGGGCTGAGAGAAGCCCCGCACTTACACCCCACCCAGAAATCTCAACTACCAGGCAGGATTCTGACGCTAATGCGAGAAACCTGCTCGGGTTCTGAACATCATGGCGAAACCACAGTGGAATAATACCGAAAAGAACACTTTCTTTGCAGTCTCTAGCACCAACTATTGGAAATGCCAAGTTTACTGGGCCTCGGCCTGCTTTCCTCTGTGAAAACTCCCCTATGCTTAAGGATGCAGAGACCGACCTTAGGACAGTTACGGGGAAAAGTGCTACGGAAAAATACCAAATAGTTCTCCACCTAGCGGTTCTTTCCAAAGTTGCGCCACACACCTCTCGGAAAGATCGAGTGACTGCGGCCTAGCCTTCCATTGGTCTGGAGAAGGAATCGCCGTTCCTAGCTGATGAATCAAATGATTCTGAAAGGAACGGTGAAAAGTGCGGATCCTGTTTAAGTCTTTAGACTGAAACAGGATCCGCACTATTCACCTCTCCCACAAAGGCGCACTTCTCGTGGCTGGCGCGAATCCCACAAACCCAGGACGGACAGAGGCCCTGCACTTGCCACCCCAGAAAAATATCTCATCTCCAAGGAAGGGTCCTAACGCTAACGGTTGAAAAGGGCTCCCGTTCTTGAAACGGTGGTGAAAGGACGGTGAAAAAATACTGAAAACAATCCTATCTTCCAAGGCTCCGGTGCCAGGTATGGGAAATACCAAGTTACCTGGGCCTCAGCAGAGGTTTCTCTGCGAAAAGCATCGTAGGCTTCAGGATGCAGAGACAGACCTCATGCCTGTTACGGTGCAAAACGCCATGGAAATGGCCAATAATTACCAACATACTGGTGATCTCAAAAGGGTCAGGATGAAATCTGAAGCACGATGCACACTTTTCCCATCTCACGCAAATATGCACTTACCAACTCTGCAGGTAAGCTAACCAAAGGCAGGGCTGACAGAAGCCCCGCACTTACACCCCACCCAGAAATCTCAACTACCAGGCAGGTTTCTGACGCTAATGCGAGAAACCTGCTCGGGTTCTGAACATCATGGCGAAACCACAGTGCAATAATACCGAAAAGAACACTTTCTTTGCAGTCTCTAGCACCAGCTATTGGAAATGCCCAGTTTACTGGGCCTCGGCCTGCTTTCCTCTGTGAAAACTCCCCTGTGCTTAAGGATGCAGAGACCAACCTTAGGACACTTACGGGGAAAAGTGCTACGGAAAAATACCAAATAGTTCTCCACCTAGCGGTTCTTTCCAAAGTTGCCCCACACACCTCTTGGAAAGATCGAGTGACTGCGGCCTAGCCTTCCATTGGTCTGGAGAAGGAATCGCCGTTCCTAGCTGATGAATCAAATGATTCTGAAAGGAACTGTGAAAAGTGCGGATCCTGTTTCAGTCTTTAGACTGAAACAGGATCCGCACTATTCACCTCTCCCACAAAGGCGCACTTCTCGTGTCTGGCGCGAGTCCCACAAACTCAGGACGGACAGAGGCCCTGCACTTGCCACCCCAGAAAAATATCTCATCTCCAAGGAAGGGTCCTTACGCTAACGGTTGAAAAGGGCTCCCGTTCTTGAAACGGTGGTGAAAGGACGGTGAAAGAATACTGAAAACAATCCTATCTTCCAAGGCTCCGGTGCCAGGTATGGGAAATACCAAGTTACCTGGGCCTCAGCAGAGGTTTCTCTGCGAAAAGCATCCTAGGCTTCAGGATGCAGAGACCGACCTCATGCTTGTTACGGTGCAAAACGCCATGGAAATGGCCAATAATTACCAACATACTGGTGATCTCAAAAGGGTCAGGATGAAATCTGAAGCACGTTCCACACTTTTCCCATCTCACGCAAATATGCACTTACCAACTCTGCAGGTAAGCAAACCAAAGGCAGTGCTGACAGAAGCCCCGCACTTACACCCCTCCCAGAAATCTCAACTACCAGGCAGGATTCTGACGCTAATGCGAGAAACCTGCTCGGGTTCAGAACATCATGGCGAAACCACAGTGGAATAATACCGAAAAGAACACTTTCTTTGCAGTCTCTAGCACCAACTATTGGAAAAGCCAAGTTTACTGGGCCTCGGCCTGCTTTCCTCTTTGAAAACTCCCCTATCCTTAGGATGCAGAGACCAACCTTAGGACACTTACGGGGGAAAGTGCTACGGAAAAATACCAAATAGTTCTCCACCTAGCGGTTCTTTCCAAAGTTGCGCCACACACCTCTCGGAAAGATCGAGCGACTGCGGCCTAGCCTTCCATTGGTCTGGAGAAGGAATCGCCGTTCCTAGCTGATGAATCAAATGATTCTGAAAGGAACGGTGAAAAGTGCGGATCCTGTTTCAGTCTTTAGACTGAAACAGGATCCGCCCAATTCACCTCTCCCACAAAGGCGCACTACTCGTGTCTGGCGTGAGTCCCACAAACCCAGGACGGACAGAGGCCCTGCACTTGCCACCCCAGAAAAATATCTCATCTCCACGGAAGAGTCCTTACGCTAACGGTTGAAAAGGGCTCCCGTTCTTGAAACGGAGGTGAAAGGACGGTGAAAGAATACTGAAAACAATCCTATCTTCCAAGGCTCCGGTGCCAGGTATGGGAAATACCAAGTTACCTGGGCCTCAGCAGAGGTTTCTCTGCGAAAAGCATCCTAGGCTTCAGGATGCAGAGACCGACCTCATGACTGTTACGGTGCAAAACGCTATGGAAATGGCCAATAATTACCAACATACTGGTGATCTCAAAAGGGTCAGGATGAAATCTGAAGCACGATCCACACTTTTCCCATCTCACGCAAATATGCACTTACCAACTCTGCAGGTAAGCAAACCAAAGGCAGGGCTGACAGAAGCCTCGCACTTACACCCCACCCAGAAATCTCAACTACCAGGCAGGATTCTGACCCTAATGCGAGAAACCTGCTCTGGTTCTGAACATCAAGGCGAAACCACAGTGGAATAATACCGAAAAGAACACTTTCTTTGCAGTCTCTAGCACCAACTATTGGAAATGCCCAGTTTACTGGGCCTCGGCCTGCTTTCCTCTGTGAAAACTCCCCTGTGCTTAAGGATGCAGAGACCAACCTTAGGACAGTTACGGGGAAAAGTGCTACGGAAAAATACCAAATAGTTCTCCACCTAGCGGTTCTTTCCAAAGTTGCGCCACACACCTCTCGGAAAGATCGAGTGACTGCGGCCTAGCCTTCCATTGGTCTGGAGAAGGAATCGCCGTTCCTAGCTGATGAATCAAATGATTCTGAAAGGAACGGTGAAAAGTGCGGATCCTGTTTCAGTCTTTAGACTGAAACAGGATCCGCACTATTCACCTCTCCCACAAAGGCGCACTTCTCGTGTCTGGTGCGAGTCCCACAAACCCAGTACGGACAGAGGCCCTGCACTTGCCACCCCAGAAAAATATCTCATCTCCAAGGAAGGGTCCTTACGCTAACGGTTGAAAAGGGCTCCCGTTCTTGAAACGGTGGTGAAAGGACGGTGAAAGAATACTGAAAACAATCCTATCTTCCAAGGCTCCGGTGCCAGGTATGGGAAATACCAAGTTACCTGGGCCTCAGCAGAGGTTTCTCTGCGAAAAGCATCCTAGGCTTCAGGATGCAGAGACCGACCTCATGCCTGTTACGGTGCAAAACGCCATGGAAATGGCCAATAATTACCAACATACTGGTGATCTCAAAAGGGTCAGGATGAAATCTGAAGCACGATCCACACTTTTCCCATCTCACGCCAATATGCACTTACCAACTCTGCAGGTAAGCAAACCAAAGGCAGGGCTGACAGAAGCCCCGCACTTACACCCCACCCAGAAATCTCAACTACCAGGCAGGATTCTAACGCTAATGCGAGAAACCTGCTCGGGTTCTGAACATCATGGCGAAACCACAGTGGAATAATACCGAAAAGAACACTTTCTTTGCAGTCTCTAGCACCAACTATTGGAAATGCCAAGTTTACTGGGCCTCGGCCTGCTTTCCTCTGTGAAAACTCCCCTATGCTTAAGGATGCAGAGACCAACCTTAGGACAGTTACGGGCAAAAGTGCTACGGGAAAATACCAAATAGTTCTCCACCTAGCGGTTCTTTCCAAAGTTGCGCCACACACCTCTCGGAAAGATCCAGTGACTGCGGCCTAGCCTTCCATTGGTCTGGAGAAGGAATCGCCGTTCCTATCTGATGAATCTAATGATTCTGAAAGGCATGGTGAAAAGTGCGGATCCTGTTTAAGTCTTTAGACTGAAACAGGATCCGCACTATTCACCTCTCCCACAAAGGCGCACTTCTCGTGTCTGGCGCGAGTCCCACAAACCCAGGATGGACAGAGGCCCTGCACTTGCCACCCCAGAAAAATATCTCATCTCCAAGTCAGGGTCCTTACGCTAACGGTTGAAAAGGGCTCCCGTTCTTGAAACGGTGGTGAAAGGACGGTGAAAGAATACTGAAAACAATCCTATCTTTAAGGCTCCGGTGCCAGGTATGGGAAATACCAAGTTACCTGGGCCTCAGCAGAGGTTTCTCTTCGAAAAGCATCCTAGGCTTCAGGATGCAGAGACCGACCTCATGCCTGTTACGGTGCAAAACGCCATGGAAATGGCCAATAATTACCAACATACTGGTGATCTCAAAAGGGTCAGGATGAAATCTGAAGCACGATCCACACTTTTCCCATCTCACGCAAATATGCACTTACCAACTCTGCAGGTAAGCAAACCAAAGGCAGGGCTGACAGAAGCCACGCACTTACACCCCACCCAGAAATCTCAACTACCAGGCAGGATTGTGACGCTAATGCGAGAAACCTGCTCGGGTTCTGAACATCATCGCAAAACCACAGTGGAATAATACCGAAAAGAACACTTTCTTTGCAGTCTCTAGCACCAACTATTGGAAATTCCAATTTTACTGGGCCTCGGCCTGCTTTCCTCTGTGAAAACTCCCCTATGCTTAAGGATGCAGAGACCAACCTTAGGACAGTTACGGGGAAAAGTGCTACGGAAAAATACCAAATAGTTCTCCACCTAGCGGTTCTTTCCAAAGTTGGGCCACACACCTCTCGGAAAGATCGAGTGACTGCGGCCTAGCCTACGATTGGTCTGGAGAAGGAATCGCCGTTCCTAGCTGATGAATCAAATGATTCTGAAAGGAACGGTGAATAGTGCGGATCCTGTTTAAGTCTTTAGACTGAAACAGGATCCGCACTATTCACCTGTCCCACAGAGGCGCACTTCTCTTGTCTCGCGCGAGTCCCACATACCAAGGACGGACAGAGGCCCTGCACTTGCGATCCCAGAAAAATATCTCATCTCCAAGGAAGGGTCCTTACGCTAACGGTTGAAAAGGGCTCCCGTTCTTGAAACGGTGGTGAAAGGACCGTGAAAGAATACTGAAAACAATCCTATCTTCCAATTCTCCGGTGCCAGGTATGGGAAATACCAAGTTACCTGGGCCTCAGCAGAGGTTTCTCTGCGAAAAGCATCCTAGGCTTCAGGATGCAGAGACCGACCTCATGCCTGTTACGGTGCAAAACGCCATGGAAATGGCCAATGATTACCAACATACTGGTGATCTCAAAAGGGTCAGGATGAAATCTGAAGCACGATCCACACTTTTCCCATCTCACGCAAATATGCACTTACCAACTCTGCAGGTAAGCAAACCAAAGGCAGGGCTGACAGAAGCCCCGCACTTACACCCCACCCAGAAATCTCAACTACCAGGCAGGATTCTGACGCTAATGCGAGAAACCTGCTCGGATTCTGAACATCATCGCGAAACCACAGTGGAATAATACCGAAAAGAACACTTTCTTTGCAGTCTCTAGCACCAACTATTGGAAATGCCCAGTTTACTGGGCCTCGGCCTGCTTTCCTCTGTGAAAACTCCCCTATGCTTAAGGATGCAGAGACCAACCTTAGGACAGTTACGGGGAAAAGTGCTACGGAAAAATACCAAATAGTTCTCCACCTAGCGGTTCTTTCCAAAGTTGCGCCACACACCTCTCGGAAAGATCGAGTGACTGCGGCCTAGCCTTCCATTGGTCTGGAAAAGGAATCGCCGTTCCTAGCTGATGAATCAAATGATTCTGAAAGGAACGGTGAAAAGTGCGGATCCTGTTTCAGTCTTTAGACTGAAACAGGATCCGCACTATTCACCTCTCCCACAAAGGCGCACTTCTCGTGTCTGGCGCGAGTCCCACAAACCCAGTACGGACAGAGGCCCTGCACTTGCCACCCCAGAAAAATATCTCATCTCCACGGAAGAATCCTTACGCTAACGGTTGAAAAGGGCTCCCGTTCTTGAAACGGTGGTGAAAGGACGGTGAAAGAATACTGAAAACAATCCTACCTTCCAAGGCTCCGTTGCCAGGTATGGGAAATACCAAGTTTCCTGGGCCTCAGCAGAGGTTTCTCTGCGAAAAGCATCCTAGGCTTCAGGATGCAGAGACCGACCTCATGACTGTTCCGGTGCAAAACGCTATGGAAATGGCCAATAATTACCAACATACTGGTGATCTCAAAAGGGTCAGGATGAAATCTGAAGCACGATCCCCACTTTTCCCATCTCAAGCAAATATGCACTTACCAACTCTGCAGGTAAGCAAACCAAAGGCAGGGTTGACAGAAGCCCCGCACTTACACCCCACCCAGAAATCTCAACTACCAGGCAGGATTCTGACGCTAATGCGAGAAACCTGCTCGGGTTCTGAACCTCAAGGCGAAACCACAGTGGAATAATACCGAAAAGAACACTTTTTTGCAGTCTCTAGCACCAACTATTGGAAATGCCCAGTTTACTCGGCCTCGGCCTACTTTCCTCTGTGAAAACTCCCCTATGCTTAAGGATGCAGAGACCAACCTTAGGACAGTTACGGGGAAAAGTGCTACGGAAAAATACCAAATAGTTCTCCACCTAGCGGTTCTTTCCAAAGTTGCGCCACACACCTCTCGGAAAGATCGAGTGACTGCGGCCTAGCCTTCCATTGGTCTGGAGAAGGAGTCGCCGTTCCTAGCTGATGAATCAAATGATTCTGAAAGGAACGGTGAAAAGTGCGGATCCTGTTTCAGTCTTTAGACTGAAACAGGATCCGCACTATTCACCTCTCCCACAAAGGCGCACTTCTCGTGTCTGGCGCGAGTCCCACAAACCCAGGACGGACAGAGGCCCTGCACTTGCCACCCCAGAAAAATATCTCATCTCCACGGAAGAGTCCTTACGCTAACGGTTGAAAAGGGCTCCCGTTCTTGAAACGGTGGTGAAAGGACCGTGAAAGAATACTGAAAACAATCCTATCTTCCAAGGCTCCGGTGCCAGGTATGGGAAATACCAAGTTACCTGGGCCTCAGCAGAGGTTTCTCTGCGAAAAGCATCCTAGGCTTCAGGATGCAGAGACCGACTGCATGACTGTTACGGTGCAAAACGCTATGGAAATGGCCAATAATTACCAACATACTGGTGATCTCAAAAGGGTCAGGATGAAATCTGAAGCACGATCCACACATTTCCCATCTCACGCAAATATGCACTTACCAACTCTGCAGGTAAGCAAACCAAAGGCAGGGCTGACAGAAGCCACGCACTTACACCCCACCCAGAAATCTCAACTACCAGGCAGGATTGTGACGCTAATGCGAGAAACCTGCTCGGGTTCTGAACATCATGGCGAAACCACAGTGGAATAATACCGAAAAGAACACTTTCTTTGCAGTCTCTAGCACCAACTATTGGAAATGCCAAGTTTACTGGGCCTCGGCCTGCTTTCCTCTGTGAAAACTCCCCTATGCTTAAGGATGCAGAGACCAACCTTAGGACAGTTACGGGGAAAAGTGCTACGGAAAAATACCAAATAGTTCTCCACCTAGCGGTTCTTTCCAAAGTTGCGCCACACACCTCTCGGAAAGATCGAGTGACTGCGGCCTAGCCTTCCATTGGTCTGGAGAAGGAATCGCCGTTCCTAGCTGATGAATCAAATGATTCTGAAAGGAACGGTGAAAAGTGCGGATCCTGTTTCAGTCTTTAGACTGAAACAGGATCCGCACTATTCACCTCTCCCACAAAGGCGCACTTCTCGTGTCTGGCGCGAGTCCCACAAACCCAGGATGGACAGAGGCCCTGCACTTGCCACCCCAGAAAAATATCTCATCTCCAAGGAAGGGTCCTTACGCTAACGGTTGAAAAGGGCTCCCGTTCTTGAAACGGTGGTGAAAGGACGGTGAAAGAATACTGAAAACAATCCTATCTTCCAAGGCTCCGGTGCCAGGTATGGGAAATACCAAGTTACCTGGGCCTCAGCAGAGGTTTCTCTGCGAAAAGCATCCTAGGCTTCAGGATGCAGAGACCGACCTCATGCCTGTTACGGTGCAAAACGCCATGGAAATGGCCAATAATTACCAACATACTGGTGATCTCAAAAGGGTCAGGATGAAATCTGAAGCACGATCCACACTTTTCCCATCTCACGCAAATATGCACTTACCAACTCTGCAGGTAAGCAAACCAAAGGCAGGGCTGACAGAAGCCACGCACTTACACCCCACCCAGAAATCTCAACTACCAGGCAGGATTGTGACGCTAATGCGAGAAACCTGCTCGGGTTCTGAACATCATCGCAAAAACACAGTGGAATAATACCGAAAAGAACACTTTCTTTGCAGTCTCTAGCACCAACTATTGGAAATGCCAAGTTTACTGGGCCTCGGCCTGCTTTCCTCTTTGAAAACTCCCCTATGCTTAAGGATGCAGAGACCAACCTTAGGACAGTTACGGGGAAAAGTGCTACGGAAAAATACCAAATAGGTCTCCACCTAGCGGTTCTTTCCAAAGTTGGGCCACACACCTCTCGGAAAGATCGAGTGACTGCGGCCTAGCCTACGATTGGTCTGGAGAAGGAATCGCCGTTCCTAGCTGATGAATCAAATGATTCTGAAAGGAACGGTGAATAGTGCGGATCCTGTTTAAGTCTTTAGACTGAAACAGGATCCGCACTATTCACCTGTCCCACAGAGGCGCACTTCTCTTGTCTCGCGCGAGTCCCACATACCAAGGACGGACAGAGGCCCTGCACTTGCGATCCCAGAAAAATATCTCATCTCCAAGGAAGGGTCCTAACGCTAACGGTTGAAAAGGGCTCCCGTTCTTGAAACGGTGGTGAAAGGACCGTGAAAGAATACTGAAAACAATCCTATCTTCCAATTCTCCGGTGCCAGGTATGGGAAATACCAAGTTACCTGGGCCTCAGCAGAGGTTTCTCTGCGAAAAGCATCCTAGGCTTCAGGATGCAGAGACCGACCTCATGCCTGTTACGGTGCAAAACGCCATGGAAATGGCCAATGATTACCAACATACTGGTGATCTCAAAAGGGTCAGGATGAAATCTGAAGCACGATCCACACTTTTCCCATCTCACGCAAATATGCACTTACCAACTCTGCAGGTAAGCAAACCAAAGGCAGGGCTGACAGAAGCCCCGCACTTACACCCCACCCAGAAATCTCAACTACCAGGCAGGATTCTGACGCTAATGCGAGAAACCTGCTCGGGTTCTGAACATCATGGCGAAACCACAGTGGAATAATACCGAAAAGAACACTTTCTTTGCAGTCTCTAGCACCAACTATTGGAAATGCCAAGTTTACTGGGCCTCGGCCTGCTTTCCTCTGTGAAAACTCCCCTATGCTTAAGGATGCAGAGACCAACCTTAGGACAGTTACGGGGAAAAGTGCTACGGAAAAATACCAAATAGTTCTCCACCTAGCGGTTCTTTCCAAAGTTGCGCCACACACCTCTCAGAAAGATCGAGTGACTGCGGCCTAGCCTTCGATTGGTCTGGAGAAGGAAACGCCGTTCCTAGCTGATGAATCAAATGATTCTGAAAGGAACGGTGAAAAGTGCGGATCCTGTTTCAGTCTTTACACTGAAACAGGATCCGCACTATTCACCTCTCCCACAAAGGCGCACTTCTCGTGTCTGGCGCGAGTCCCACAAACCCAGGGCGGACAGAGGCCCTGCACTTGCCACCCCAGAAAAATATCTCATCTCCAAGGAAGGGTCCTTACGCTAACGGTTGAAATGGGCTCCCGTTCTTGAAACGGTGGTGAAAGGACGGTGAAAGAATACTGAAAACAATCCTATCTTCCAATTCTCCGGTGCCAGGTATGGGAAATACCAAGTTACCTGGGCCTCAGCAGAGGTTTCTCTGCGAAAAGCATCCTAGGCTTCAGGATGCAGAGATCGACCTCATGCCTGTTACGGTGCAAAACGCCATGGAAATATCCAATAATTACCAACATACTGGTGATCTCAAAAGGGTCAGGATGAAATGTGAAGCACGATCCACACTTTTCCCATCTCACGCAAATATGCACTTACCAACTCTGCAGGTAAGCAAACCAAAGGCAGGGCTGACAGAAGCCCCGCACTTACACCCCACCCAGAAATCTCAACTACCAGGCAGGATTCTGACGCTAATGCGAGAAACCTGCTCGGGTTCTGAACATCATGGCGAAACCACAGTGGAATAATACCGAAAAGAACACTTTCTTTGCGGTCTCTAGCACCAACTATTGGAAATGCCAAGTTTACTGGGCCTCGGCCTGCTTTCCTCTGTGAAAACTCCCCTATGCTTAAGGATGCAGAGACCGACCTTAGGACACTTACGGGGAAAAGTGCTACGGAAAAATACCAAATAGTTCTCCACCTAGCGGTTCTTTCCAAAGTTGCGCCACACACCCCTCGGCAAGATAGTGTGACTGCGGCCTAGCCTTCGATTGGTCTGGAGAAGGAAACGCCGTTCCTAGCTGATGAATCAAATGATTCTGAAAGGAACGGTGAAAAGTGCGGATCCTGTTTCAGTCTTTAGACTGAAACAGGATCCGCACTATTCACCTCTCCCACAAAGGCGCACTTCTCGTGTCTGGCGCGAGTCCCACAAACCCAGGACGGACAGAGGCCCTGCACTTGCCACCCCAGAAAAATATCTCATCTCCAAGGAAGGGTCCTTACGCTAACGGTTGAAAAGGGCTCCCGTTCTTGAAACGGTGGTGAAAGGACGGTGAAAGAATACTGAAAACAATCCTACCTTCCAAGGCTCCGTTGCCAGGTATGGGAAATACCAAGTTACCTGGGCCTCAGCAGAGGTTTCTCTGCGAAAAGCATCCTAGGCTTCAGGATGCAGAGACCGACCTGATGCCTGTTACGGTGCAAAACGCTATGGAAATGGCCAATAATTACCAACATACTGGTGATCTCAAAAGGGTCAGGATGAAATCTGAAGCACGATCCACACTTTTCCCATCTCACGCAAATATGCACTTACCAACTCTGCAGGTAAGCAAACCAAAGGCAGGGCTGACAGAAGCCCCGCACTTACACCCCACCCAGAAATCTCAACTACCAGGCAGGATTCTGACGCTAATGCGAGAAACCTGCTCGGGTTCTGAACATCATGGCGAAACCACAGTGGAATAATACCGAAAAGAACACTTTCTTTGCAGTCTCTAGCACCAACTATTGGAAATGCCAAGTTTACTGGGCCTCGGCCTGCTTTCCTCTGTGAAAACTCCCCTATGCTTAAGGATGCAGAGACCGACCTTAGGACAGTTACGGGGAAAAGTGCTACGGAAAAATACCAAATAGTTCTCCACCTAGCGGTTCTTTCCAAAGTTGCGCCACACACCTCTCAGAAAGATCGAGTGACTGCGGCCTAGCCTTCGATTGGTCTGGAGAAGGAAACGCCGTTCCTAGCTGATGAATCAAATGATTCTGAAAGGAACGGTGAAAAGTGCGGATCCTGTTTCAGTCTTTACACTGAAACAGGATCCGCACTATTCACCTCTCCCACAAAGGCGCACTTCTCGTGTCTGGCGCGAGTCCCACAAACCCAGGACGGACAGAGGCCCTGCACTTGCCACCCCAGAAAAATATCTCATCTCCAAGGAAGGGTCCTGACGCTAACGGTTGAAAAGGGCTCCCGTTCTTGAAACGGTGGTGAAAGGACGGTGAAAGAATACTGAAAACAATCCTATCTTCCAAGGCTCCGGTGCCAGGTATGGGAAATACCAAGTTACCTGGACCTCAGCAGAGGTTTCTCTGCGAAAAGCATCCTAGGCTTCAGGATGCAGAGACCGACCTCATGCCTGTTACGGTGCAAAACGCCATGGAAGTGGCCAATAATTACCAACATACTGGTGATCTCAAAAGGGTCAGGATGAAATGTGAAGCACGATCCACACTTTTCCCATCTCACGCAAATATGCACTTACCAACTCTGCAGGTAAGCAAACCAAAGGCAGGGCTGACAGAAGCCCCGCACTTACACCCCACCCAGAAATCTCAACTACCAGGCAGGATTCTGACGCTAATGCGAGAAACCTGCTCGGGTTCTGAACATCATGGCGAAACCACAGTGGAATAATACCGAAAAGAACACTTTCTTTGCAGTCTCTAGCACCAACTATTGGAAATGCCAAGTTTACTGGGCCTCGGCCTGCTTTCCTCTGTGAAAACTCCCCTATGCTTAAGGATGCAGAGACCCACCTTAGGACAGTTACGGGGAAAAGTGCTACGGAAAAATACCAAATAGTTCTCCACCTAGCGGTTCTTTCCAAAGTTACGCCACACACCTCTCAGAAAGATCGAGTGACTGCGGCCTAGCCTTCGATTGGTCTGGAGAAGGAAACGCCGTTCCTAGCTGATGAATCAAATGATTCTGAAAGGAACGGTGAAAAGTGCGGATCCTGTTTCAGTCTTTAGACTGAAACAGGATCCGCACTATTCACCTCTCCCACAAAGGCGCACTTCTCGTGTCTGGCGCGAGTCCCACAAACCCAGGACGGACAGAGGCCCTGCACTTGCCACCCCAGAAAAATATCTCATCTCCAAGGAAGGGTCCTTACGCTAACGGTTGAAATGGGCTCCCGTTCTTGAAACGGTGGTGAAAGGACGGTGAAAGAATACTGAAAACAATCCTATCTTCCAATTCTCCGGTGCCAGGTATGGGAAATACCAAGTTACCTGGGCCTCAGCAGAGGTTTCTCTGCGAAAAGCATCCTAGGCTTCAGGATGCAGAGACCGACCTCATGCCTGTTACGGTGCAAAACGCCATGGAAATATCCAATAATTACCAACATACTGGTGATCTCAAAAGGGTCAGGATGAAATGTGAAGCACGATCCACACTTTTCCCATCTCACGCAAATATGCACTTACCAACTCTGCAGGTAAGCAAACCAAAGGCAGGGCTGACAGAAGCCCCGCACTTACACCCCACCCAGAAATCTCAACTACCAGGCAGGATTCTGACGCTAATGCGAGAAACCTGCTCGGGTTCTGAACATCATGGCGAAACCACAGTGGAATAATACCGAAAAGAACACTTTCTTTGCGGTCTCTAGCACCAACTATTGGAAATGCCAAGTTTACTGGGCCTCGGCCTGCTTTCCTCTGTGAAAACTCCCCTATGCTTAAGGATGCAGAGACCGACCTTAGGACACTTACGGGGAAAAGTGCTACGGAAAAATACCAAATAGTTCTCCACCTAGCGGTTCTTTCCAAAGTTGCGCCACACACCCCTCGGCAAGATAGTGTGACTGCGGCCTAGCCTTCGATTGGTCTGGAGAAGGAAACGCCGTTCCTAGCTGATGAATCAAATGATTCTGAAAGGAACGGTGAAAAGTGCGGATCCTGTTTCAGTCTTTAGACTGAAACAGGATCCGCACTATTCACCTCTCCCACAAAGGCGCACTTCTCGTGTCTGGCGCGAGTCCCACAAACCCAGGACGGACAGAGGCCCTGCACTTGCCACCCCAGAAAAATATCTCATCTCCAAGGAAGGGTCCTTACGCTAACGGTTGAAAAGGGCTCCCGTTCTTGAAACGGTGGTGAAAGGACGGTGAAAGAATACTGAAAACAATCCTACCTTCCAAGGCTCCGTTGCCAGGTATGGGAAATACCAAGTTACCTGGGCCTCAGCAGAGGTTTCTCTGCGAAAAGCATCCTAGGCTTCAGGATGCAGAGACCGACCTGATGCCTGTTACGGTGCAAAACGCTATGGAAATGGCCAATAATTACCAACATACTGGTGATCTCAAAAGGGTCAGGATGAAATCTGAAGCACGATCCACACTTTTCCCATCTCACGCAAATATGCACTTACCAACTCTGCAGGTAAGCAAACCAAAGGCAGGGCTGACAGAAGCCCCGCACTTACACCCCACCCAGAAATCTCAACTACCAGGCAGGATTCTGACGCTAATGCGAGAAACCTGCTCGGGTTCTGAACATCATGGCGAAACCACAGTGGAATAATACCGAAAAGAACACTTTCTTTGCAGTCTCTAGCACCAACTATTGGAAATGCCAAGTTTACTGGGCCTCGGCCTGCTTTCCTCTGTGAAAACTCCCCTATGCTTAAGGATGCAGAGACCGACCTTAGGACAGTTACGGGGAAAAGTGCTACGGAAAAATACCAAATAGTTCTCCACCTAGCGGTTCTTTCCAAAGTTGCGCCACACACCTCTCAGAAAGATCGAGTGACTGCGGCCTAGCCTTCGATTGGTCTGGAGAAGGAAACGCCGTTCCTAGCTGATGAATCAAATGATTCTGAAAGGAACGGTGAAAAGTGCGGATCCTGTTTCAGTCTTTACACTGAAACAGGATCCGCACTATTCACCTCTCCCACAAAGGCGCACTTCTCGTGTCTGGCGCGAGTCCCACAAACCCAGGACGGACAGAGGCCCTGCACTTGCCACCCCAGAAAAATATCTCATCTCCAAGGAAGGGTCCTGACGCTAACGGTTGAAAAGGGCTCCCGTTCTTGAAACGGTGGTGAAAGGACGGTGAAAGAATACTGAAAACAATCCTATCTTCCAAGGCTCCGGTGCCAGGTATGGGAAATACCAAGTTACCTGGACCTCAGCAGAGGTTTCTCTGCGAAAAGCATCCTAGGCTTCAGGATGCAGAGACCGACCTCATGCCTGTTACGGTGCAAAACGCCATGGAAGTGGCCAATAATTACCAACATACTGGTGATCTCAAAAGGGTCAGGATGAAATCTGAAGCACGATCCACACTTTTCCCATCTCACGCAAATATGCACTTACCAACTCTCCAGGTAAGCACACCAAAGGCAGGGCTGACAGTAGCCCCGCACTTACACCCCACCCAGAAATCTCAACTACCAGGGAGGATTCTGACGCTAATGCGAGAAACCTGCTCGGGTTCTGAACATCATGGCGAAACCACAGTGGAATAATACCGAAAAGAACACTTTCTTTGCAGTCTCTAGCACCAACTATTGGAAATGCCAAGTTTACTGGGCCTCGGCCTGCTTTCCTCTGTGAAAACTCCCCTATGCTTAAGGATGCAGAGACCGACCTTAGGACAGTTACGGGGAAAAGTGCTACGGAAAAATACCAAATAGTTCTCCACCTAGCGGTTCTTTCCAAAGTTGCGCCACACACCTCTCGGAAAGATCCAGTGACTGCGGCCTAGCCTTCCATTGGTCTGGAGAAGGAAACGCCGTTCCTAGCTGATGAATCAAATGATTCTGAAAGGAACGGTGAAAAGTGCGGATCCTGTTTCAGTCTTTAGACTGAAACAGGATCCGCACTATTCACCTCTCCCACAAAGGCGCACTTCTCGTGTCTGGTGCCAGTCCCACAAACCCAGGACGGACAGAGGCCCTGCACTTGCCACCCCAGAAAAATATCTCATCTCGAAGGAAGGGTCCTGACGCTAACGGTTGAAAAGGGCTCCCGTTCTTGAAACGGTGGTGAAAGGACCGTGAAAGAATACTGAAAACAATCCTATCTTCCAATTCTCCGGTGCCAGGTATGGGAAATACCAAGTTACCTGGGCCTCAGCAGAGGTTTCTCTGCGAAAAGCATCCTAGGCTTCAGTATGCAGAGACCGACCTCATGCCTGTTACGGTGCAAAACGCCATGGAAATGGCCAATAATTACCAACATACTGGTGATCTCAAAAGGGTCAGGATGAAATGTGAAGCACGATCCACACTTTTCCATTCTCACGCAAATATGCACTTACCAACTCTGCAGTTAAGCAAACCAAAGGCAGGGCTGACAGAAGCCCCGCACTTACACCCCACCCAGAAATCTCAACTACCAGGCAGGATTCTGACGCTAATGCGAGAAACCTGCTCGGGTTCTGAACATCATGGCGAAACCACAGTGGAATAATACCGAAAAGAACACTTTCTTTGCAGTCTCTAGCACCAACTATTGGAAATGCCAAGTTTACTGGGCCTCGGCCTGCTTTCCTCTGCGAAAACTCCCCTATGCTTAAGGATGCAGAGACCGACCTTAGGACACTTACCGGGAAAAGTGCTACGGAAAAATACCAAATAGTTCTCCACCTAGCGGTTCTTTCCAAAGTTGCGCCACACACCTCTCGGCAAGATAGTGTGACTGCGGCCTAGCCTTCGATTGGTCTGGAGAAGGAAACGCCGTTCCTAGCTGATGAATCAAATGATTCTGAAAGGAACGGTGAAAAGTGCGGATCCTGTTTCAGTCTTTACACTGGAACAGGATCCGCACTATTCACCTCTCCCACAAAGGCGCACTTCTCGTGTCTGGCGCCAGTCCCACAAACCCAGGACGGACAGAGGCCCTGCACTTGCCACCCCAGAAAAATATCTCATCTCCAAGGAAGGGTCCTGACGCTAACAGATGAAAAGGGCTCCCGTTCTTGAAACGGTGGTGAAAGGACGGTGAAAGAATACTGAAAACAATCCTATCTTCCAAGGCTCCAGTGCCAGGTATGGGAAATACCAAGTTACCTGGGCCTCAGCAGAGGTTTCTCTGCGAAAAGCATCCTAGGCTTCAGGATGCAGAGACAGGCCTCATGCCTGTTACGGTGCAAAACGCCATGGAAATGGCCAATAATTACCAACATACTGGTGATCTCAAAAGGGTCAGGATGAAATGTGAAGCGCGATCCACACTTTTCCCATCTCACGCAAATATGCACTTACCAACTCTGCAGGTAAGCAAACCAAAGACAGGGCTGACAGAAGCCCCGCACTTACACCCCACCCAGAAATCTCAACTACCAGGCAGGATTCTGACGCTAATGCGAGAAACCTGCTCGGGTTCTGAACATCATGGCGAAACCACAGTGGAATAATACCGAAAAGAACACTTTCTTTGCAGTCTCTAGCACCAACTATTGGAAATGCCAAGTTTACTGGGCCTCGGCCTGCTTTCCTCTGTGAAAACTCCCCTATGCTTAAGGATGCAGAGACCGACCTTAGGACAGTTACGGGGAAAAGTGCTACGGAAAAATACCAAATAGTTCTCCACCTAGCGGTTCTTTCCAAAGTTGCGCCACACACCTCTCGGAAAGATCCAGTGACTGCGGCCTAGCCTTCCATTGGTCTGGAGAAGGAAACGCCGTTCCTAGCTGATGAATCAAATGATTCTGAAAGGAACGGTGAAAAGTGCGGATCCTGTTTCAGTCTTCAGACTGAAACAGGATCCGCACTATTCACCTCTCCCACAAAGGCGCACTTCTCGTGTCTGGCGCGAGTCCCACAAACCCAGGACGGACAGAGGCCCTGCACTTGCCACCCGAGAAAAATATCTCATCTCCAAGGAAGGGTCCTGACGCTAACGGTTGAAAAGGGCTCCCGTTCTTGAAACGGTGGTGAAAGGACGGTGAAAGAATACTGAAAACAATCCTACCTTCCAAGGCTCCGTTGCCAGGTATGGGAAATACCAAGTTACCTGGGCCTCAGCAGAGGTTTCTCTGCGAAAAGCATCCTAGGCTTCAGGATGCAGAGACCGACCTGATGCCTGTTACGGTGCAAAACGCTATGGAAATGGCCAATAATTACCAACATACTGGTGATCTCAAAAGGGTCAGGATGAAATCTGAAGCACGATCCACATTTTTCCCACCTCAGGCAAATATGCACTTACCAACTCTGCAGGTAAGCAAACCAAAGGCAGGGCTGACAGAAGCCCCGCACTTACACCCCACCCAGAAATCTCAACTACCAGGCAGGATTCTGACGCTAATGCGAGAAACCTGCTCGGGTTCTGAACATCATGGCGAAACCACAGTGGAATAATACCGAAAAGAACACTTTCTTTGCAGTCTCTAGCACCAACTGTTGGAAATGCCAAGTTTACTGGGCCTCGGCCTGCTTTCCTCTGTGAAAACTCCCCTATGCTTAAGGATGCAGAGACCGACCTTAGGACAGTTACGGTGAAAAGTGCTACGGAAAAATACCAAATAGTTCTCCACCTAGCGGTTCTTTCCAAAGTTGCGCCACACACCTCTCGGAAAGATCCAGTGACTGCGGCCTAGCCTTCCATTGGTCTGAAGAAGGAATTGCCGTTCCTAGCTGATGAATCAAATGATTCTGAAAGGAACGGTGAAAAGTGCGGATCCTGTTTCAGTGTTTAGACTGAAACAGGATCCGCACTATTCACCTCTCCCACAAAGGCGCACTTCTCGTGTCTGGCGCGAGTCCCACAAACCCAGGACGGACAGAGGCCCTGCACTTGCCACCCCAGAAAAATATCTCATCTCCAAGGAAGGGTCCTGACGCTAACGGTTGAAATGGGCTCTCGTTCTTGAAACGGTGGTGAAAGGACGGTGAAAGAATACTGAAAACAATCCTATCTTCCAAGGCTCTGGTGCCAGGTATGGGAAATACCAAGTTACCTGGGCCTCAGCAGAGGTTTCTCTGCGAAAAGCATCCTAGGCTTCAGGATGCAGAGACAGGCCTCATGCCTGTTACGGTGCAAAACGCCATGGAAATGGCCAATAATTACCAACATACTGGTGATCTCAAAAGGGTCAGGATGAAATGTGAAGCACGATCCACACTTTTCCCATATCACGCAAGTATGCACTTACCAACTCTGCAGGTAAGCAAACCAAAGGCAGGGCTGACAGAAGCCCCGCACTTACACCCCACCCAGAAATCTCAACTACCAGGCAGGATTCTGACGCTAATGCGAGAAACCTGCTCGGGTTCTGAACATCATGGCGAAACCACAGTGGAATAATACCGAAAAGAACACTTTCTTTGCAGTCTCTAGCACCAACTATTGGAAATGCCAAGTTTACTGGGCCTCGGCCTGCTTTCCTCTGTGAAAACTCCCCTATGCTTAAGGATGCAGAGACCGACCTTAGGACAGTTACGGGGAAAAGTGCTACGGAAAAATACCAAATAGTTCTCCACCTAGCGGTTCTTTCCAAAGTCGCGCCACACACCTCTCGGAAAGATCCAGTGACTGCGGCCTAGCCTTCCATTGGTCTGGAGAAGGAATCGCCGTTCCTAGCTGATGAATCAAATGATTCTGAAAGGAACGGTGAAAAGTGCGGATCCTGTATCAGTCTTTAGACTGAAACAGGATCCGCACTATTCACCTCTCCCACAAAGGCGCACTTCTCGTGTCTGGCGCGAGTCCCACAAACCCAGGACGGACAGAGGCCCTGCACTTGCCACCCCAGAAAAATATCTCATCTCCAAAGAAGGGTCCTTACGCTAACGGTTGAAAAGGGCTCCCGTTCTTGAAACGGTGGTGAAAGGACGGTGAAAGAATACTGAAAACAATCCTATCTTCCAATTCTCCGGTGCCAGGTATGGGAAATACCAAGTTACCTGGGCCTCAGCAGAGGTTTCTCTGCGAAAAGCATCCTAGGCTTCAGGATGCAGAGACCGACCTCATGCCTGTTACGGTGCAAAACGCCATGGAAATGGCCAATAATTACCAACATACTGGTGATCTCAAAAGGGTCAGGATGAAATCTGAAGCACGATCCACACTTTTCCCATCTCACGCAAATATGCACTTACCAACTCTGCAGGTAAGCAAACCAAAGGCAGGGCTGACAGAAGCCCCGCACTTACACCCCACCCAGAAATCTCAACTACCAGGCAGGATTCTGACGCTAATGCGAGAAACCTGCTCGGGTTCTGAACATCATGGCGAAACCACAGTGGAATAATACCGAAAAGAACACTTTCTTTGCAGTCTCTAGCACCAACTGTTGGAAATGCCAAGTTTACTGGGCCTCGGCCTGCTTTCCTCTGTGAAAACTCCCCTATGCTTAAGGATGCAGAGACCGACCTTAGGACAGTTACGGTGAAAAGTGCTACGGAAAAATACCAAATAGTTCTCCACCTAGCGGTTCTTTCCAAAGTTGCGCCACACACCTCTCGGAAAGATCCAGTGACTGCGGCCTAGCCTTCCATTGGTCTGGAGAAGGAATCGCCGTTCCTAGCTGATGAATCAAATGATTCTGAAAGGAACGGTGAAAAGTGCGGATCCTGTTTCAGTCTTTAGACTGAAACAGGATCCGCACTATTCACCTCTCCCACAAAGGCGCACTTCTCGTGTCTGGCGCGAGTCCCACAAACCCAGGACGGACAGAGGCCCTGCACTTGCCACCCCAGAAAAATATCTCATCTCCAAGGAAGGGTCCTGACGCTAACGGTTGAAATGGGCTCTCGTTCTTGAAACAGTGGTGAAAGGACGGTGAAAGAATACTGAAAACAATCCTATCTTCCAAGGCTCTGGTGCCAGGTATGGGAAATACCAAGTTACCTGGGCCTCAGCAGAGGTTTCTCTGCGAAAAGCATCCTAGGCTTCAGGATGCAGAGACCGGCCTCATGCCTGTTACGGTGCAAAACGCTATGGAAATGGCCAATAATTACCAACATACTGGTGATCTCAAAAGGGTCAGGATGAAATGTGAAGCACGATCCACACTTTTCCCATCTCACGCAAATATGCACTTACCAACTCTGCAGGTAAGCAAACCAAAGGCAGGGCTGACAGAAGCCCCGCACATACACCCCACCCAGAAATCTCAACTACCAGGCAGGATTCTGACGCTAATGCGAGAAACCTGCTCGGGTTCTGAACATCATGGCGAAACCACAGTGGAATAATACCGAAAAGAACACTTTCTTTGCAGTCTCTAGCACCAACTATTGGAAATGCCAAGTTTACTGGGCCTCGGCCTGCTTTCCTCTGTGAAAACTCCCCTATGCTTAAGGATGCAGAGACCGACCTTAGGACAGTTACGGGGAAAAGTGCTACGGAAAAATACCAAATAGTTCTCCACCTAGCGGTTCTTTCCAAAGTTGCGCCACACACCTCTCAGAAAGATCGAGTGACTGCGGCCTAGCCTTCCATTGGTCTGGAGAAGGAAACGCCGTTCCTAGCTGATGAATCAAATGATTCTGAAAGGAACGGTGAAAAGTGCGGATCCTGTTTCAGTCTTTAGACTGAAACAGGATCCGCACTATTCACCTGTCCCACAAAGGCGCACTTCTCGTGTCTGGCGCCAGTCCCACAAACCCAGGACGGACAGAGGCCCTGCACTTGCCACCCCAGAAAAATATCTCATCTCCAAGGAAGGGTCCTTACGCTAACGGTTGAAATGGGGTCCCGTTCTTGAAACGGTGGTGAAAGGACGGTGAAAGAATACTGAAAACAATCCTATCTTCCAAGGCTCCGGTGCCAGGTATGGGAAATACCAAGTTACCTGGGCCTCAGCAGAGGTTTCTCTGCGAAAAGCATCCTAGGCTTCAGGATGCAGAGACCGACCTCATGCCTGTTACGGTGCAAAACGCCATGGAAATATCCAATAATTACCAACATACTGGTGATCTCAAAAGGGTCAGGATGAAATGTGAAGCACGATCCACACTTTTCCCATCTCACGCAAATATGCACTTACCAACTCTGCAGGTAAGCAAACCAAAGGCAGGGCTGACAGAAGCCCCGCACTTACACCCCACCCAGAAATCTCAACTACCAGGCAGGATTCTGACGCTAATGCGAGAAACCTGCTCGGGTTCTGAACATCATGGCGAAACCACAGTGGAATAATACCGAAAAGAACACTTTCTTTGCGGTCTCTAGCACCAACTATTGGAAATGCCAAGTTTACTGGGCCTCGGCCTGCTTTCCACTGTGAAAACTCCCCTATGCTTAAGGATGCAGAGACCGACCTTAGGACACTTACGGGGAAAAGTGCTACGGAAAAATACCAAATAGTTCTCCACCTAGCGGTTCTTTCCAAAGTTGCGCCACACACCTCTCGGAAAGATCGAGTGACTGCGGCCTAGCCTTCCATTGGTCTGGAGAAGGAATCGCCGTTCCTAGCTGATGAATCAAATGATTCTGAAAGGAACGGTGAAAAGTGCGGATCCTGTTTCAGTCTTTAGACTGAAACATTATCCGCACTATTCACCTCTCCCACAAAGGCGCACTTCTCGTGTCTCGCACGAGTCCCACAAACCCAGGACGGACAGAGGGCCTGCACCTGCCACCCCAGAAAAATATCTCATCTCCATGGAAGGGTCCTTACGCTAACGGTTGAAAAGGGCTCCCGTTCTTGAAACGGTGGTGAAAGCACGGTGAAAGAATACTGAAAACAATCCTACCTTCCAAGGCTCCGGAGCCAGTTACGGGAAATACCAAGTTACCTGGGCCTCAGCAGAGGTTTTTCTGCGAAAAGCATCCTAGGCTTCAGGATGCAGAGACCGACCTCATGACTGTTACGGTGCAAAACGCTATGGAAATGGCCGATAATTACCAACATACTGGTGATCTCAAAAGTGTCAGGATGAAATCTGAAGCACGATCCACACTTTTCCCATCTCACGCAAATATGCACTTACCAACTCTGCAGGTAAGCAAACCAAAGGCAGGGCTGACAGAAGCCCCACACTTACACCCCACCCAGAAATCTCAACTACCAGGCAGGATTCTGACGATAATGCGAGAAACCTGCTCGGGTTCTGAACATCATGGCGAAACCACAGTGGAATAATACCGAAAAGAACACTTTCTTTGCAGTCTCTAGCTCCAACTATTGGAAATGCCAAGTTTACTGGGCCTCGGCCTGCTTTCCTCTGTGAAATCTCCCCTATGCTTAAGGATGCAGAGACCAACCTTAGGACAGTTACGGGGAAAAGTGCTACGGAAAATTACCAAATAGTTCTCCACCTAGCGGTTCTTTCCAAAGTTGCGCCACACACCTCTCGGAAAGATCGAGTGACTGCGGCCTAGCCTTCCATTGGTCTGGAGAAGGAATCGCCGTTCCTAGCTGAGGAATCAAATGATTCTGAAAGGAATGGTGAAAAGTGCGGATATTGTTTCAGTCTTTAGACTGAAAAAGGATCCGCACTATTCACCTCTCCCACAAAGGCGCACTTCTCGTGTCTGGCGCGAGTCCCACAAACGCAGGAGGGACAGAGGGCCTGCACTTGCCACCCCAGAAAAATATCTCATCTCCAAGGAAGGGTCCTGACGCTAACGGATGAAAAGGGCTCCCGTTCTTGAAACGGTGGTGAAAGGACGGTGAAAGAATACTGAAAACAATCCTATCTTCCAAGGATCCGGTGCCAGGTATGGGAAATACCAAGTTACCTGGGCCTCAGCAGAGGTTTCTCTGCGAAAAGCATCCTAGGCTTCAGGATGCAGAGACCGACCTCATGCCTGTTACGGTGCAAAACGCTATGGAAATGGCCAATAATTACCAACATACTGGTGATCTCAAAAGGGTCAGGATGAAATCTGAAGCACGATCCACACTTTTCCCATCTCACGCAAATATGCACTTACCAACTCTGCAGGTAAGCAAACCAAAGGCAGGACTGACAGTAGCCCCGCACTTACACCCCACCCAGAAATCTCAACTACCAGGCAGGATTCTGACGCTAATGCGAGAAACCTGCTCGGGTTCTGAACATCATGGCGAAACCACAGTGGAATAATACCGAAAAGAACACTTTCTTTGCAGTCTCTAGCACCAACTATTGGAAATGCCAAGTTTACTGGGCCTCAGCCTGCTTTCCTCTGTGAAAACTCCCCTATGCTTAAGGATGCCGAGACCGACCTTAGGACAGTTACGGGGAAAAGTGCTACGGAAAAATACCAAATAGTTCTCCACCTAGCGGTTCGTTCCAAAGTTGCGCCACACACCTCTCGGAAAGATCCAGTGACTGCGGCCTAGCCTTCCATTGGTCTGGAGAAGGAATCGCCGTTCCTAGCTGATGAATCAAATGATTCTGAAAGGAACGGTGAAAAGTGCGGATCCTGTTTCAGTCTTTAGACTGAAACAGGATCCGCACTATTCACCTCTCCCACAAAGGCGCACTTCTCGTGTCTGGCGCGAGTCCCACAAACCCAGGACGGACAGAGGCCCTGCACTTGCCACCCCAGAAAAATATCTCATCTCCAAGGAAGAGTCCTTACGCTAACGGTTGAAAAGGGCTCCCGTTCTTGAAACGGTGGTGAAAGGACGGTGAAAGAATACTGAAAACAATCCTACCTTCCAAGGCTCCGTTGCCAGGTATGGGAAATACCAAGTTACCTGGGCCTCAGCAGAGGTTTCTCTGCGAAAAGCATCCTAGGCTTCAGGATGCAGAGACCGACCTCATGACTGTTACGGTGCAAAACGCTACGGAAATGGCCAATAATTACCAACATACTGGTGATCTCAAAAGGGTCAGGATGAAATCTGAAGCACGATCCACACTTTTCCCATCTCACGCAAATATGCACTTACCAACTCTGCAGGTAAGCAAACCAAAGGCAGGGCTGACAGAAGCCCCGCACTTACACCCCACCCAGAAATCTCAACTACCAGGCAGGATTCTGACGCTAATGCGAGAAACCCGCTCGGGTTTTGAACATCATGTCGAAATCACAGTGGAATAATACCGAAAAGAACACTTTCTTTGCAGTCTCTAGCACCAACTATTGGAAATGCCAAGTTTACTGGGCCTCGGCCTGCTTTCCTCTGTGAAAACTCCCCTATGCTTAAGGATGCAGAGACCGACCTTAGGACAGTTACGGGGAAAAGTGCTACGGAAAAATACCAAATAGTTCTCCACCTGGCGGTTCTTTCCAAAGTTGCGCCACACACCTCTCGGAAAGATCCAGTGACTGCGGCCTAGCCTTCCATTGGTCTGGAGAAGGAATCGCCGTTCCTAGCTGATGAATCAAATGATTCTGAAAGGAACGGTGAAAAGTGCGGATCCTGTTTCAGTCTTTAGACTGAAACAGGATCCGCACTATTCACCTCTCCCACAAAGGCGCACTTCTCGTGGCTGGCGCGAGTCCCACAAACCCAGGACGGACAGAGGCCCAGCACTTGCCACCCCAGAAAAATATCTCATCTCCAAGGAAGGGTCCTTACGCTAACGGTTGAAAAGGGCTCCCGTTCTTGAAACGGTGGTGAAAGGACGGTGAAAGAATACTGAAAACAATCCTATCTTCCAAGGCTCCGGTGCCAGGTATGGGAAATACCAAGTTACCTGGGCCTCAGCAGAGGTTTCTCTGCGAAAAGCATCCTAGGCTTCAGGATGCAGAGACAGACCTCATGCCTGTTACGGTGCAAAACGCCATGGAAATGGCCAATAATTACCAACATTCTGGTGATCTCAAAAGGGTCAGGATGAAATCTGAAGCACGGTCCACACTTTTCCCATCTCACGCAAATATGCACTTACCAACTCTGCAGGTAAACAAACCTAAGGCAGGGCTGACAGAAGCCCCGCACTTACACCCCACCCAGAAATCTCAACTACCAGGCAGGATTCTGACGCTAATGCGAGAGACCTGCTCGGGTTCTGAACATCATGGCGAAACCACAGTGGAATAATACCGAAAAGAACACTTTCTTTGCAGTCCCTAGGACCAACTGTTGGAAATGCCAAGTTAACTGGGCCTCGGCCTGCTTTCCTCTGTGAAAACTACCCTATGCTTAAGGATGCAGAGACCGACCTTAGGACAGTTATGGTGAAAAGTGCTACGGAAAAATACCAAATAGTTCCTCACCTAGCGGTTCTTTCCAAAGTTGCGCCACACACCTCTCGGAAAGATCGAGTGACTGCGGCCGACCCTTCCATTGGTCTGAAGAAGGAATCGCCGTTCCTAGCTGATGAATCAAATGATTCTGAAAGGAACGGTGAAAAGTGCGGATCCTGTTTCAGTCTTTAGACTGAAACAGGATCCGCACTATTCACCTCTCCCACAAAGGCGCACTTCTCGTGTCTGTCGCGAGTCCCACAAACCCAGGACGGACAGAGACCCTGCACTTGCCACCCCAGAAAAATATCTCGTCTCCAAGGAAGGGTCCTTACGCTAACGGTTGAAAAGGGCTCCTGTTCTTGAAACGGTGGTGAAAGGACGGTGAAAGAATACTGAAAACAATCCTATCTTCCAAGGCTCCGGTGCCAGGTATGGGAAATACCAAGTTACCTGGGCCTCAGCAGAGGTTTCTGTGCGAAAAGCATCCTAGGCTTCAGGATGCAGAGACCGACCTCATGACTGTTACGGTGCAAAACGCCATGGAAATGGCCAATAATTACCAACATACTGGTGATCTCAAAAGGGTCAGGATGAAACCTGAAGCATGATCCACACTTTTCCCATCTCACGCAAATATGCACTTACCAACTCTGCAGGTAAGCAAACCAAAGGCAGGGCTGACAGAAGCCCCGCACTTACACCCCACCCAGAAATCTCAACTACCAGGCAGGATTCTGACGCTAATGCGAGAAACCCGCTCGGGTTTTGAACATCATGTCGAAATCACAGTGGAATAATACCGAAAAGAACACTTTCTTTGCAGTCTCTAGCACCAACTATTGGAAATGCCAAGTTTACTGGTCCTCGGCCTGCTTTCCTCTGTGAAAACTCCCCTATGCTTAAGGATGCAGAGACCGACCTTAGGACAGTTACGGGGAAAAGTGCTACGGAAAAATACCAAATAGTTCTCCACCTGGCGGTTCTTTCCAAAGTTGCGCCACACACCTCTCGGAAAGATCCAGTGACTGCGGCCTAGCCTTCCATTCGTCTGGAGAAGGAATCGCCGTTCCTAGCTGATGAATCAAATGATTCTGAAAGGAACGGTGAAAAGTGCGGATCCTGTTTCAGTCTTTAGACTGAAACAGGATCCGCACTATTCACCTCTCCCACAAAGGCGCACTTCTCGTGTCTGGCGCGAGTCCCACAAACCCAGGACGGACAGAGGACCTGCACTTGCCAGCCCAGAAAAATATCTCATCTCCAAGGAAGGGTCCTTATGCTAACGGTTGAAAAGGGCTCCCGTTCTTGAAACGGTGGTGAAAGGACGGTGAAAGAGTACTGAAAACAATCCTATCTTCCAAGGCTCCGGTGCCAGGTATGGGAAACACCACGTTACCTGGGCCTCAGCAGAGGTTTCTCTGCGAAAAGCATCCTAGGCTTCAGGATGCAGACACCGACCTCATGACTGTTACGGTGCAAAACACTATGGAAATGGCCAATAATTACCAACATACTGGTGATCTCAAAAGGGTCAGGATGAAATCTGAAGCACGATCCACACTTTTCCCATCTCACGCAAATATGCACTTACCAACTCTGCAGGTAAGCAAACCAAAGGCAGGGCTGAGAGAAGCCCCGCACTTACACCCCACCCAGAAATCTCAACTACCAGGCAGGATTCTGACGCTAATGCGAGAAACCTGCTCGGGTTTTGAACACCATGTCGAAACCACAGTGGAATAATACCGAAAAGAACACTTTCTTTGCAGTCTCTAGCACCAGCTATTGGAAATGCCAAGTTTACTGGGCCTCGGCCTGCTTTCCTCTGTGAAAACTACCCTATGCTTAAGGATGCAGAGACCAACCTTAGGACACTTACGGGGAAAAGTGCTACGGAAAAATACCAACTAGTTCTCCACCTGGCGGTTCTTGCCAAAGTTGCGCCACACACCTCTCAGAAAGATCGAGTGACTGCGGCCTAGCCTTCCATTGGTCTGGAGAAGGAATCGCCGTTCCTAGCTGATGAATCAAATGATTCTGAAAGGAACGGTGAAAAGTGCGGATCCTGTTTCAGTCTTTAGACTGAAACAGGATCCGCACTATTCACCTCTCCCACAAAGGCGCACTTCTCGTGTCTGGCGCGAGTCCCACAAACCCAGGACGGACAGAGGCCCTGCACTTGCCCCCCCAGAAAAATATCTCATCTCCAAGGAAGGGTCCTTACGCTAACGGTTGAAAAGGGCTCCCGTTCTTGAAACGGTGGTGAAAGGACGGTGAAAGACTACTAAAAACAATCCTATCTTCCAAGGCTCCGGTGCCAGGTATGGGAAATACCAAGTTACCTGGGCCTCAGCAGAGGTTTCTCTGCGAAAATCATCCTAGGCTTCAGGATGCAGAGACCGACCTCATGACTGTTACGGTGCAAAACGCCATGGAAATGGCCAATAATTACCAACATACTGGTGATCTCAAAAGGGTCAGGATGAAATCTGAAGCACGATAAACACTTTTCCCATCTCACGCAAATATACACTTACCAACTCTGCAGGTAAGCAAACCAAAGGCAGGGCTGACAGTAGCCCCGCACTTACACCCCACCCAGAAATCTCAACTACCAGGCAGGATTCTGACGCTAATGCGAGAAACCTGCTCGGGTTCTGAACATCATGGCGAAACCACAGTGGAATAATACCGAAAAGAACACTTTCTTTGCAGTCTCTAGCACCAACTATTGGAAATGCCAAGTTTACTGTGCCTCGGCCTGCTTTCCTCTGTGAAAACTCCCCTATGCTTAAGGATGCAGAGACCAACCTTAGGACACTTACGGGGAAAAGTGCTACGGAAAAATACCAAATAGTTCTCCACCTGGCGGTTCTTGCCAAAGTTGCGCCACACACCTCTCAGAAAGATCGAGTGACTGCGGCCTAGCCTTCCATTGGTCTGGAGAAGGAATCGCCTTTCCTAGCTGATGAATCAAATGATTCTGAAAGGAACGGTGAAAAGTGCGGATCCTGTTTCAGTCTTTAGATTGAAACAGGATCCGCACTATTCACCTCTCCCACAAAGGCGCACTTCTCGTGTCTGGCGCGAGTCCCACAAACCCAGGACGGACAGAGGCCCTGCACTTGCCACCCCAGAAAAATATCTCATCTCCAAGGAAGGGTCCTTACGCTAACTGTTGAAAAGGGCTCCCGTTCTTGAAACGTTGGTGAAAGGACGGTGAAAGACTACTAAAAACAATCCTATCTTCCAAGGCTCCGGTGCCAGGTATGGGTTATACCAAGTTACCTGGGCCTCACCAGAGGTTTCTCTGCGAAAAGCATCCTAGGCTTCAGGATGCAGAGACCGACCTCATGACTGTTACGGTGCAAAACGCTATGGAAATGGCCAATAATTACCAACATACTGGTGATCTCAAAAGGGTCAGGATGAAATCTGAAGCACGATCCACACTTTTCCCATCTCACGCAAATATGCACTTACCAACTCTGCAGGTAAGCAAACCAAATGCAGGGCTGACAGAATCCCCGCACTTACACCCCACCCAGAAATCTCAACTACCAGGCAGGATTCTGACGCTAATGCGAGAAACCTGCTCGGGTTCTGAACATCATGGCGAAACCACAGTGGAATAATACCGAAAAGAACACTTTCTTTGCAGTCTCTAGCACCAGCTATTGGAAATGCCAAGGTTACTGGGCCTCGGCCTGCTTTCCTCTGTGAAAACTCCCCTATGCTTAAGGATGCAGAGACCAACCTTAGGACAGTTACGGGGAAAAGTGCTACGGAAAAATACCAAATAGTTCTCCACCTAGCGGTTCTTTCCAAAGTTGCGCCACACACCTCTCGGAAAGATCGAGTGACTGCGGCCTAGCCTTCCATTGGTCTGGAGAAGGAATCGCCGTTCCTAGCTGATGATTCAAATGATTCTGAAAGGAACGGTGAAAAGTGCGGATCCTGTTTCAGTCTTTAGACTGAAACAGGATCCGCACTATTCACCTCTCCCACAAAGGCACACTTCTCGTGTCTGGGGCGAGTCCCACAAACCCAGGACGGACAGAGGCCCTGCACTTGCCACCCCAGAAAAATATCTCATCTCCAAGGAAGGGTCCTTACGCTAACGGTTGAAAAGGGCTCCCGTTCTTGAAACGGTGGTGAAAGGACGGTGAAAGAATACTGAAAACAATCCTATCTTCCAAGGCTCCGGTGCCAGGTATAGGAAATACCAATTACCTGGGCCTCAGCAGAGGTTTCTCTGCGAAAAGCATCCTAGGCTTCAGGATGCAGAGACCGACCTCATGACTGTCACGGTGCAAAACGCCATGGAAATGGCCAATAATTACCAACATACTGGTGATCTCAAAAGGGTCAGGATGAAATCTGAAGCACGATCCACACTTTTCCCATCTCACGCAAATATGCACTTACCAACTCTGCAGGTAAGCAAACAAAATGCAGGGCTGACAGAAGCCCCGCACTTACACCCCACCCAGAAATCTCAACTACCAGGCAGGATTCTGACGCTAATGCGAGAAACCTGCTCGTTTCTGAATATCATGGCGGAACCACAGTGGAATAATACCGAAAAGAACACTTTCTTTGCAGTCTCTAGCACCAGCTATTGGAAATGCCAAGGTTACTGGGCCTCGGCCTGCTTTCCTCTGTGAAAACTCCCCTATGCTTAAGGATGCAGAGACCAACCTTAGGACAGTTACGGGGAAAAGTGCTACGGAAAAATACCAAATAGTTCTCCACCTGGCGGTTCTTGCCAAAGTTGCGCCACACACCTCTCGGAAAGATCGAGTGACTGCGGCCTAGCCTTCCATTGGTCTGGAGAAGGAATCGCCGTTTTTAGCTGATGAATCAAATGATTCTGAAAGGAACGGTGAAAAGTGCGGATCCTGTTTCAGTCTTTAGACTGAAACAGGATCCGCACTATTCACCTCTCCCACAAAGGCGCACTTCTCGTGTCTGGCGCGAGTCCCTGAAACCCAGGACGGACAGAGGCCCTGCACTTGCCAGCCCAGAAAAATATCTCATCTCCAAGGAAGGGTCCTTATGCTAACGGTTGAAAAGGGCTCCCGTTCTTGAAACGGTGGTGAAAGGACGGTGAAAGAGTACTGAAAACAATCCTATCTTCCAAGGCTCCGGTGCCAGGTATGGGAAACACCACGTTACCTGGGCCTCAGCAGAGGTTTCTCTGCGAAAAGCATCCTAGGCTTCAGGATGCAGAGACCGACCTCATGACTGTTATGGTGCAAAACACTATGGAAATGGCCAATAATTACCAACATACTGGTGATATCAAAAGGGTCAGGATGAAATCTGAAGCACGATCCACACTTTTCCCATCTCACGCAAATATGCACTTACCAACTCTGCAGGTAAGCAAACCAAAGGCAGGGCTGAGAGAAGCCCCGCACTTACACCCCACCCAGAAATCTCAACTACCAGGCAGGATTCTGACGCTAATGCGAGAAACCTGCTCGGGTTTTGAACACCATGTCGAAACCACAGTGGAATAATACCGAAAAGAACACCTTCTTTGCAGTCTCTAGCACCAGCTATTGGAAATGCCAAGTTTACTGGGCCTCGGCCTGCTTTCCTCTGTGAAAACTACCCTATGCTTAAGGATGCAGAGACCAACCTTAGGACACTTACGGGGAAAAGTGCTACGGAAAAATACCAACTAGTTCTCCACCTGGCGGTTCTTGCCAAAGTTGCGCCACACACCTCTCAGAAAGATCGAGTGACTGCGGCCTAGCCTTCCATTGGTCTGGAGAAGGAATCGCCGTTCCTAGCTGATGAATCAAATGATTCTGAAAGGAACGGTGAAAAGTGCGGATCCTGTTTCAGTCTTTAGACTGAAACAGGATCCGCACTATTCACCTCTCCCACAAAGGCGCACTTCTCGTGTCTGGCGCGAGTCCCACAAACCCAGGACGGACAGAGGCCCTGCACTTGCCCCCCCAGAAAAATATCTCATCTCCAAGGAAGGGTCCTTACGCTAACGGTTGAAAAGGGCTCCCGTTCTTGAAACGGTGGTGAAAGGACGGTGAAAGACTACTAAAAACAATCCTATCTTCCAAGGCTCCGGTGCCAGGTATGGGAAATACCAAGTTACCTGGGCCTCAGCAGAGGTTTCTCTGCGAAAATCATCGTAGGCTTCAGGATGCAGAGACCGACCTCATGACTGTTACGGTGCAAAACGCCATGGAAATGGCCAATAATTACCAACATACTGGTGATCTCAAAAGGGTCAGGATGAAATCTGAAGCACGATAAACACTTTTCCCATCTCACACAAATATACACTTACCAACTCTGCAGGTAAGCAAACCAAAGGCAGGGCTGACAGTAGCCCCGCACTTACACCCCACCCAGAAATCTCAACTACCAGGCAGGATTCTGACGCTAATGCGAGAAACCTGCTCGGGTTCTGAACATCATGGCGAAACCACAGTGGAATAATACCGAAAAGAACACTTTCTTTGCAGTCTCTAGCACCAACTATTGGAAATGCCAAGTTTACTGGGCCTCGGCCTGCTTTCCTCTGTGAAAACTCCCCTATGCTTAAGGATGCAGAGACCAACCTTAGGACACTTACGGGGAAAAGTGCTACGGAAAAATACCAAATAGTTCTCCACCTAGCGGTTCTTGCCAAAGTTGCGCCACACACCTCTCAGAAAGATCGAGTGACTGCGGCCTAGCCTTCCATTGGTCTGGAGAAGGAATCGCCTTTCCTAGCTGATGAATCAAATGATTCTGAAAGGAACGGTGAAAAGTGCGGATCCTGTTTCAGTCTTTAGATTGAAACAGGATCCGCACTATTCACCTCTCCCACAAAGGCGCACTTCTCGTGTCTGGCGCGAGTCCCACAAACCCAGGACGGACAGAGGCCCTGCACTTGCCACCCCAGAAAAATATCTCATCTCCAAGGAAGGGTCCTTACGCTAACGGTTGAAAAGGGCTCCCGTTCTTGAAACGTTGGTGAAAGGACGGTGAAAGACTACTAAAAACAATCCTATCTTCCAAGGCTCCGGTGCCAGGTGTGGGTTATACCAAGTTACCTGGGCCTCAGCAGAGGTTTCTCTGAGAAAAGCATCCTAGGCTTCAGGATGCAGAGACCGACCTCATGACTGTTACGGTGCAAAACGCTATGGAAATGGCCAATAATTACCAACATACTGGTGATCTCAAAAGGGTCAGGATGAAATCTGAAGCACGATCCACACTTTTCCCATCTCACGCAAATATGCACTTACCAACTCTGCAGGTAAGCAAACCAAATGCAGGGCTGACAGAATCCCCGCACTTACACCCCACCCAGAAATCTCAACTACCAGGCAGGATTCTGACGCTAATGCGAGAAACCTGCTCGGGTTCTGAACATCATGGCGAAACCACAGTGGAATAATACCGAAAAGAACACTTTCTTTGCAGTCTCTAGCACCAGCTATTGGAAATGCCAAGGTTACTGGGCCTCGGCCTGCTTTCCTCTGTGAAAACTCCCCTATGCTTAAGGATGCAGAGACCAACCTTAGGACAGTTACGGGGAAAAGTGCTACGGAAAAATACCAAATAGTTCTCCACCTAGCGGTACTTTCCAAAGTTGCGCCACACACCTCTCGGAAAGATCGAGTGACTGCGGCCTAGCCTTCCATTGGTCTGGAGAAGGAATCGCCGTTCCTAGCTGATGAATCAAATGATTCTGAAAGGAACGGTGAAGAGTGCGGATCCTGTTTCAGTCTTTAGACTGAAACAGGATCCGCACTATTCACCTCTCCCACAAAGGCGCACTTCTCGTGTTTGGCGCGAGTCCCACAAACCCAGGACGGACAGAGGCCCTGCTCTTGCCACCCCAGAAAAATATCTCATCTCCAAGGAAGGGTCCTTACGCTAACGGTTGAAAAGGGCTCCCGTTCTTGAAACGGTGGTGAAAGGACGGTGAAAGAATACTGAAAACAATCGTCTCTTCCAAGGCTCCGGTGCCAGGTATGGGAAATACCAAGTTACCTGGGCCTCAGCAGAGGTTTCTCTGCGAAAAGCATCCTAGGCTTCAGGATGCAGAGACCGACCTCATGACTGTTCTGGTGCAAAACGCTATGGAAATGGCCAATAATTACCAACATACTGGTGATCTCAAAAGGGTCAGGATGAAATCTGAAGCACGATCCACACTTTTCCCATCTCACGCAAATATGCACTTACCAACTCTGCAGGTAAGCAAACCAAAGGCAGGGCTGACAGAAGCCCCGCACTTACACGCCACCCAGAAATCTCAACTACCAGGCAGGATTCTGACGCTAATGCGAGAAACCTGCTCGGGTTCTGAACATCATGGCGAAACCACAGTGGAATAATACCGAAAAGAACACTTTCTTTGCCGTCTCTAGCACCAACTATTGGAAATGCCAAGTGTACTGGGCCTCGGCCTGCTTTCCTCTGTGAAAACTCCCCTATGCTTAAGGATGCAGAGACCAACCTTAGGACAGTTGCGGGGAAAAGTGCTACGGAAAAATACCAAATAGTTCTCCACCTAGCGGTTCTTTCCAAAGTTGCGCCACACACCTCTCGGAAAGATCGAGTGACTGCGGCCTAGCCTTCGATTGGTCTGGAGAAGGAAAAGCCGTTCCTAGCTGATGAATCAAATGATTCTGAAAGGAACGGTGAAAAGTGCGGATCCTGTTTCAGTCTTTAGACTGAAACAGGATCCGCACTATTCACCTCTCCCACAAAGGCGCACTTCTCGTGTCTGGCGCGAGTCCCACAAACCCAGGACGGACAGAGGCCCTGCACTTGCCCCCCCAGAAAAATATCTCATCTCCAAGGAAGGGTCCTTACGCTAACGGTTGAAAAGGGCTCCCGTTCTTGAAACGGTGATGAAAGGACTGTGAAAGAATACTGAAAACAATCCTATCTTCCAAGGCTCCGGTGCCAGGTATGGGAAATACCAAGTTACCTGGGCCTCAGCAGAGGTTTCTCTGCGAAAAGCATCCTAGGCTTCAGGATGCAGAGACCGACCTCATGATTGTTACGGTGCAAAACGCCATGGAAATGGCCAATAATTACCAACATACTGGTGATCTCAAAAGGGTCAGGATGAAATCTGAAGCACGATCCACACTTTTCCCATCTCAAGCAAATATGCACTTACCAACTCTGCAGGTAAGCAAACCAAAGGCAGGGCTGACAGAAGGCCCGCACTTACACAACACCCAGAAATCTCAACTACCAGGCAGGATTCTGACGCTAATGCGAGAAACCTGCTCGGGTTCTGAACCTCAAGGCGAAACCACAGTGGAATAATACCGAAAAGAACACTTTCTTTGCAGTCTCTAGCACCAACTATTGGAAATGCCAAGTTTACTGGGCCTCGGCCTGCTTTCCTCTGTGAAAACTCCCCTATGCTTAAGGATGCAGAGACCAACCTTAGGACACTTACGGTGGAAAGTGCTACGGAAAAATACCAAATAGTTCTCCACCTAGCGGTTCTTTCCAAAGTTGCGCCACACACCTCTCGGAAAGATCGAGTGACTGCGACCTACCCTTCCATTGGTCTGGAGAAGAATTGCCTTTCCTAGCTGATGAATCAAATGATTCTGAAAGGAACGGTGAAAAGTGTGGATCCTGTTTCAGTCTTTAGACTGAAACAGGATCCGCACTATTCACCTCTCCCACAAAGGCGCACTTCTCGTGTCTGGCGCGAGTCCCACAAACCCAGGACGGACAGAGTCCCTGCACTTGCCACCCCAGAAAAATATCTCATCTCCAAGGAAGGGTCCTTACGCTAACGGTTGAAAAGGGCTGCGGTTCTTGAAACGGTGGTGAAAGGACGGTGAAAGAATACTGAAAACAATCGTCTCTTCCAAGGCTCCGGTGCCAGGTATGGGAAATACCAAGTTACCTGGGCCTCAGCAGAGGTTTCTCTGCGAAAAGCATCCTAGGCTTCAGGATGCAGAGACCGACCTCATGACTGTTACGGTGCAAAACGCCATGGAAATGGCCAATAACTACCAACATACTGGTGATCTCAAAAGGGTCAGGATGAAATCTGAAGCACGATCCACACTTTTCCCATCTCACGCAAATATGCACTTACCAACTCTGCAGGTAAGCAAACCACAGGCAGGGCTGACAGAAGCCCCGCACTTACACCCCACCCAGAAATCTCAACTACCAGGCAGGATTCTGACGCTAATGCGAGAAACCTGCTCGGGTTCTGAACATCATGGCGAAACCACAGTGGAATAATACCGAAAAGAACACTTTCTTTGCAGTCTCTAGGACCAACTATTGTAAATGCCAAGATTACTGGGCCTCGGCCTGCTTTCCTCTGTGAAAACTCCCCTATGCTTAAGGATGCAGAGACCGACCTTAGGACAGTTATGGTGAAAAGTGCTACGGAAAAATACCAAATAGTTCTCCACCTAGCGGTTCTTTGCAAAGTTGCGCCACACACCTCTCGGAAAGATCGAGTGACTGCGGCCTACCCTTCCATTGGTCTGGAGAAGGAATCGCCGTTCCTAGGTGATGAATCAAATGATTCTGAAAGGAACGGTGAAGAGTGCGGATCCTGTTTCAGTCTTTAGACTGAAACAGGATCCGCACTATTCACCTCTCCCACAAAGGCGCACTTCTCGTGTCTGGCGCGAGTCCCACAAACCCAGGACGGACAGAGGCCCTGCACTTGCCACCCCAGAAAAATATCTCATCTCCAAGGAAGGGTCCTTACGCTAACGGTTGAAAAGGGCTCCCGTTCTTGAAACGGTGGTGAAAGGACGGTGAAAGAATACTGAAAACAATCGTCTCTTCCAAGGCTCTGGTGCCAGGTATGGGAAATACCAAGTTACCTGGGCCTCAGCAGAGGATTCTCTGCGAAAAGCATCCTAGGCTTCAGGATGCAGAGACCGACCTCATGACTGTTACGGTGCAAAACGCTATGGAAAGGGCCAATAATTACCAACATACTGGTGATCTCAAAAGGGTCAGGATGAAATCTGAAGCACGATCCACACTTTTCCCATCTCACGCAAATATGCACTTACCAACTCTGCAGGTAAGCAAACCAAAGGCAGGGCTGACAGTAGCCCCGCACTTACACCCCACCCAGAAATCTCAACTACCAGGCAGGATTCTGACGCTAATGCGAGAAACCTGCTCGGGTTCTGAACATCATGGCGAAACCACAGTGGAATAATACCGAAAAGAACACTTTCTTTGCAGTCTCTAGCACCAACTATTGGAAATGCCAAGTTTACTGTGCCTCGGCCTGCTTTCCTCTGTGAAAACTCCCCTATGCTTAAGGATGCAGAGACCAACCTTAGGACACGTACGGGGAAAAGTGCTACGGAAAAATACCAAATAGTTCTCCACCTGGCGGTTCTTGCCAAAGTTGCGCCACACACCTCTCGGAAAGATCGAGTGACTGCGGCCTAGCCTTCCATTGGTCTGGAGAAGGAATCGCCGTTTTTAGCTGATGAATCAAATGATTCTGAAAGGAACGGTGAAAAGTGCGGATCCTGTTTCAGTCTTTAGACTGAAACAGGATCCGCACTATTCACCTCTCCCACAAAGGCGCACTTCTCGTGTCTGGCGCGAGTCCCTGAAACCCAGGACGGACAGAGGCCCTGCACTTGCCAGCCCAGAAAAATATCTCATCTCCAAGGAAGGGTCCTAACGCTAACGGTTGAAAAGGGCTCCCGTTCTTGAAACGGTGGTGAAAGGACGGTGAAAGAGTACTGAAAACAATCCTATATTCCAAGGCTCCGGTGCCAGGTATGGGAAACACCACGTTACCTGGGCCTCAGCAGAGGTTTCTCTGCGAAAAGCATCCTAGGCTTCAGGATGCAGAGACCGACCTCATGACTGTTACGGTGCAAAACACTATGGAAATGGCCAATAATTACCAACATACTGGTGATCTCAAAAGGGTCAGGATGAAATCTGAAGCACGATCCACACTTTTCCCATCTCACGCAAATATGCACTTACCAACTCTGCAGGTAAGCAAACCAAAGGCAGGGCTGAGAGAAGCCCCGCACTTACACCCCACCCAGAAATCTCAACTACCAGGCAGGATTCTGACGCTAATGCGAGAAACCTGCTCGGGTTTTGAACACCATGTCGAAACCACAGTGGAATAATACCGAAAAGAACACTTTCTTTGCAGTCTCTAGCACCAGCTATTGGAAATGCCAAGTTTACTGGGCCTCGGCCTGCTTTCCTCTGTGAAAACTACCCTATGCTTAAGGATGCAGAGACCAACCTTAGGACACTTACGGGGAAAAGTGCTACGGAAAAATACCAACTAGTTCTCCACCTGGCGGTTCTTGCCAAAGTTGCGCCACACACCTCTCAGAAAGATCGAGTGACTGCGGCCTAGCCTTCCATTGGTCTGGAGAAGGAATCGCCGTTCCTAGCTGATGAATCAAATGATTCTGAAAGGAACGGTGAAAAGTGCGGATCCTGTTTCAGTCTTTAGACTGAAACAGGATCCGCACTATTCACCTCTCCCACAAAGGCGCACTTCTCGTGTCTGGCGCGAGTCCCACAAACCCAGGATGGACAGAGGCCCTGCACTTGCCCCCCCAGAAAAATATCTCATCTCCAAGGAAGGGTCCTTACGCTAACGGTTGAAAAGGGCTCCCGTTCTTGAAACGGTGGTGAAAGGACGGTGAAAGACTACTAAAAACAATCCTATCTTCCAAGGCTCCGGTGCCAGGTATGGGAAATACCAAGTTACCTGGGCCTCAGCAGAGGTTTCTCTGCGAAAATCATCGTAGGCTTCAGGATGCAGAGACCGACCTCATGACTGTTACGGTGCAAAACGCCATGGAAATGGCCAATAATTACCAACATACTGGTGATCTCAAAAGGGTCAGGATGAAATCTGAAGCACGATAAACACTTTTCCCATCTCACACAAATATACACTTACCAACTCTGCAGGTAAGCAAACCAAAGGCAGGGCTGACAGTAGCCCCGCACTTACACCCCACCCAGAAATCTCAACTACCAGGCAGGATTCTGACGCTAATGCGAGAAACCTGCTCGGGTTCTGAACATCATGGCGAAACCACAGTGGAATAATACCGAAAAGAACACTTTCTTTGCAGTCTCTAGCACCAACTATTGGAAATGCCAAGTTTACTGTGCCTCGGCCTGCTTTCCTCTGTGAAAACTCCCCTATGCTTAAGGATGCAGAGACCAACCTTAGGACACTTACGGGGAAAAGTGCTACGGAAAAATACCAAATAGTTCTCCACCTGGCGGTTCTTGCCAAAGTTGCGCCACACACCTCTCAGAAAGATCGAGTGACTGCGGCCTAGCCTTCCATTGGTCTGGAGAAGGAATCGCCTTTCCTAGCTGATGAATCAAATGATTCTGAAAGGAACGGTGAAAAGTGCGGATCCTGTTTCAGTCTTTAGATTGAAACAGGATCCGCACTATTCACCTCTCCCACAAAGGCGCACTTCTCGTGTCTGGCGCGAGTCCCACAAACCCAGGACGGACAGAGGCCCTGCACTTGCCACCCCAGAAAAATATCTCATATCCAAGGAAGGGTCCTTACGCTAACGGTTGAAAAGGGCTCCCGTTCTTGAAACGTTGGTGAAAGGACGGTGAAAGACTACTAAAAACAATCCTATCTTCCAAGGCTCCGGTGCCAGGTATGGGTTATACCAAGTTACCTGGGCCTCAGCAGAGGTTTCTCTGCGAAAAGCATCCTAGGCTTCAGGATGCAGAGACCGACCTCATGACTGTTACGGTGCAAAACGCTATGGAAATGGCCAATAATTACCAACATACTGGTGATCTCAAAAGGGTCAGGATGAAATCTGAAGCACGATCCACACTTTTCCCATCTCACGCAAATATGCACTTACCAACTCTGCAGGTAAGCAAACCAAATGCAGGGCTGACAGAATCCTCGCACTTACACCCCACCCAGAAATCTCAACTACCAGGCAGGATTCTGACGCTAATGCGAGAAACCTGCTCGGGTTCTGAACATCATGGCGAAACCACAGTGGAATAATACCGAAAAGAACACTTTCTTTGCAGTCTCTAGCACCAGCTATTGGAAATGCCAAGTTTACTGGGCCTCGGCCTGCTTTCCTCTGTGAAAACTCCCCTATGCTTAAGGATGCAGAGACCAACCTTAGGACAGTTACGGGGAAAAGTGCTACGGAAAAATACCAAATAGTTCTCCACCTAGCGGTACTTTCCAAAGTTGCGCCACACACCTCTCGGAAAGATCGAGTGACTGCGGCCTAGCCTTCCATTGGTCTGGAGAAGGAATCGCCGTTCCTAGGTGATGAATCAAATGATTCTGAAAGGAACGGTGAAGAGTGCGGATCCTGTTTCAGTCTTTAGACTGAAACAGGATCCGCACTATTCACCTCTCCCACAAAGGCGCACTTCTCGTGTTTGGCGCGAGTCCCACAAACCCAGGACGGACAGAGGCCCTGCTCTTGCCACCCCAGAAAAATATCTCATCTCCAAGGAAGGGTCCTTACGCTAACGGTTGAAAAGGGCTCTCGTTCTTGAAACGGTGGTGAAAGGACGGTGAAAGAATACTGAAAACAATCGTCTCTTCCAAGGCTCCGGTGCCAGGTATGGGAAATACCAAGTTACCTGGGCCTCAGCAGAGGTTTCTCTGCGAAAAGCATCCTAGGCTTCAGGATGCAGAGACCGACCTCATGACTGTTCTGGTGCAAAACGCTATGGAAATGGCCAATAATTACCAACATACTGGTGATCTCAAAAGGGTCAGGATGAAATCTGAAGCACGATCCACACTTTTCCCATCTCACGCAAATATACACTTACCAACTCTGCAGGTAAGCAAACCAAAGGCAGGGCTGACAGAAGCCCCGCACTTACACCCCACCCAGAAATCTCAACTACCAGGCAGGATTCTGACGCTAATGCGAGAAACCTGCTCGGGTTCTGAACATCATGGCGAAACCACAGTGGAATAATACCGAAAAGAACACTTTCTTTGCCGTCTCTAGCACCAACTATTGGAAATGCCAAGTGTACTGGGCCTCGGCCTGCTTTCCTCTGTGAAAACTCCCCTATGCTTAAGGATGCAGAGACCAACCTTAGGACAGTTGCGGGGAAAAGTGCTACGGAAAAATACCAAATAGTTCTCCACCTAGCGGTTCTTTCCAAAGTTGCGCCACACACCTCTCGGAAAGATCGAGTGACTGCGGCCTAGCCTTCGATTGGTCTGGAGAAGGAAAAGCCGTTCCTAGCTGATGAATCAAATGATTCTGAAAGGAACGGTGAAAAGTGCGCATCCTGTTTCAGTCTTTAGACTGAAACAGGATCCGCACTATTCACCTCTCCCACAAAGGCGCACTTCTCGTGTCTGGCGCGAGTCCCACAAACCCAGGACGGACAGAGGCCCTGCACTTGCCCCCCCAGAAAAATATCTCATCTCCAAGGAAGGGTCCTTACGCTAACGGTTGAAAAGGGCTCCCGTTCTTGAAACGGTGATGAAAGGACTGTGAAAGAATACTGAAAACAATCCTATCTTCCAAGGCTCCGGTGCCAGGTATGGGAAATACCAAGTTACCTGGGCCTCAGCAGAGGTTTCTCTGCGAAAAGCATCCTAGGCTTCAGGATGCAGAGACCGACCTCATGATTGTTACGGTGCAAAACGCCATGGAAATGGCCAATAATTACCAACATACTGGTGATCTCAAAACGGTCAGGATGAAATCTGAAGCACGATCCACACTTTTCCCATCTCAAGCAAATATGCACTTACCAACTCTGCAGGTAAGCAAACCAAAGGCAGGGCTGACAGAAGGCCCGCACTTACACAACACCCAGAAATCTCAACTACCAGGCAGGATTCTGACGCTAATGCGAGAAACCTGCTCGGGTTCTGAACATCATGGCGAAACCACAGTGGAATAATACCGAAAAGAACACTTTCTTTGCAGTCTCTAGCACCAACTATTGGAAATGCCAAGTTTACTGGGCCTCGGCCTGCTTTCCTCTGTGAAAACTCCCCTATGCTTAAGGATGCAGAGACCAACCTTAGGACACTTACGGTGGAAAGTGCTACGGAAAAATACCAAATAGTTCTCCACCTAGCGGTTCTTTCCAAAGTTGCGCCACACACCTCTCGGAAAGATCGAGTGACTGCGACCTACCCTTCCATTGGTCTGGAGAAGAATTGCCTTTCCTAGCTGATGAATCAAATGATTCTGAAAGGAACGGTGAAAAGTGTGGATCCTGTTTCAGTCTTTAGACTGAAACAGGATCCGCACTATTCACCTCTCCCACAAAGGCGCACTTCTCGTGTCTGGCGCGAGTCCCACAAACCCAGGACGGACAGAGTCCCTGCACTTGCCACCCCAGAAAAATATCTCATCTCCAAGGAAGGGTCCTTACGCTAACGGTTGAAAAGGGCTGCGGTTCTTGAAACGGTGGTGAAAGGACGGTGAAAGAATACTGAAAACAATCCTATCTTCCAAGGCTCCGGTGCCAGGTATGGGAAATACCAAGTTACCTGGGCCTCAGCAGAGGTTTCTCTGCGAAAAGCATCCTAGGCTTCAGGATGCAGAGACCGACCTCATGACTGTTACGGTGCAAAACGCCATGGAAATGGCCAATAATTACCAACATACTGGTGATCTCAAAAGGGTCAGGATGAAATCTGAAGCACGATCCACACTTTTCCCATCTCACGCAAATATGCACTTACCAACTCTGCAGGTAAGCAAACCAAAGGCAGGGCTGACAGAAGCCCCGCACTTACACCCCACCCAGAAATCTCAACTACCAGGCAGGATTCTGACGCTAATGCGAGAAACCTGCTGGGGTTCTGAACATCATGGCGAAACCACAGTGGAATAATACCGAAAAGAACACTTTCTTTGCAGTCTCTAGGACCAACTATTGTAAATGCCAAGTTTACTGGGCCTCGGCCTGCTTTCCTCTGTGAAAACTCCCCTATGCTTAAGGATGCAGAGACCGACCTTAGGACAGTTACGGGGAAAACTGCTATGGAAAGATACCAAATAGTTCTCCACCTAGCGGTTCTTTCCAAAGTTGCGCCACACACCTCTCGGAAAGATCGAGTGACTGCGGCCTAGCCTTCGATTGGTCTGGAGAAGGAATCGCCATTCCTAGCTGATGAATCAAATGATTCTGAAAGGAACGGTGAAAAGTGCGGATCCTGTTTCAGTCTTTAGACTGAAACAGGATCCGCACTATTCACCTCTCCCACAAAGGCGCACTTCTCGTGTCTGGCGCGAGTCCCACAAACCCAGGACGGACAGAGGCCCTGCACTTGCCACCCCAGAAAAATATCTCATCTCCAAGGAAGGGTCCTTACGCTAACGGTTGAAAAGGGCTCCCGTTCTTGAAACGGTGGTGAAAGGACGGTGAAAGAATACTGAAAACAATCCTATCTTCCAAGGCTCCGGTGCCAGGTATGGGAAATACCAATTACCTGGGCCTCACCAGAGGTTTCTCTGCGAAAAGCATCCTAGGCTTCAGGATGCAGAGACCGACCACATGACTGTTACGGTGCAAAACGCCATGGAAATGGCCAATAATTACCAACATACTGGTGATCTCAAAAGGGTCAGGATGAAATCTGAAGCACGATCCACACTTTTCCCATCTCACGCAAATATGCACTTACCAACTCTGCAGGTAAGCAAACCAAATGCAGGGCTGACAGAAGCCCCGCACTTACACCCCACCCAGAAATCTCAACTACCAGGCAGGATTCTGACGCTAATGCGAGAAACCTGCTCGGGTTCTGAACATCATGGCGAAACCACAGTGGAATAATACCGAAAAGAACACTTTCTTTGCAATCTCTAGCACCAGCTATTGGAAATGCCAAGGTTACTGGGCCTCGGCCTGCTTTCCTCTGTGAAAACTCCCCTATGCTTAAGGATGCAGAGACCGACCTTAGGACAGTTATGGTGAAAAGTGCTACGGAAAAATACCAAATAGTTCTCCACCTAGCGGTTCTTTGCAAAGTTGCGCCACACACCTCTCGGAAAGATCGAGTGACTGCGGCCTACCCTTCCATTGGTCTGGAGAAGGAATCGCCGTTCCTAGGTGATGAATCAAATGATTCTGAAAGGAACGGTGAAGAGTGCGGATCCTGTTTCAGTCTTTAGACTGAAACAGGATCCGCACTATTCACCTCTCCCACAAAGGCGCACTTCTCGTGTCTGGCGCGAGTCCCACAAACCCAGGACGGACAGAGGCCCTGCACTTGCCACCCCAGAAAAATATCTCATCTCCAAGGAAGGGTCCTTACGCTAACGGTTGAAAAGGGCTCCCGTTCTTGAAACGGTGGTGAAAGGACGGTGAAAGAATACTGAAAACAATCGTCTCTTCCAAGGCTCCGGTGCCAGGTATGGGAAATACCAAGTTACCTGGGCCTCAGCAGAGGATTCTCTGCGAAAAGCATCCTAGGCTTCAGGATGCAGAGACCGACCTCATGACTGTTACGGTGCACAACGCTATGGAAAGGGCCAATAATTACCAACATACTGGTGATCTCAAAAGGGTCAGGATGAAATCTGAAGCACGATCCACACTTTTCCCATCTCACGCAAATATGCACTTACCAACTCTGCAGGTAAGCAAACCAAAGGCAGGGCTGACAGAAGCCCCGCACTTACACCCCACCCAGAAATCTCAACTACCAGGCAGGATTCTGACGCTAATGCGAGAAACCTGCTCGGGTTCTGAACATCATGGCGAAACCACAGTGGAATAATACCGAAAAGAACACTTTCTTTGCCGTCTCTAGCACCAACTATTGGAAATGCCAAGTTTACTGGGCCTCGGCCTGCTTTCCTCTGTGAAAACTCCCCTATGCTTAAGGATGCAGAGACCAACCTTAGGACAGTTGCGGGGAAAAGTGCTACGAAATAATACCAAATAGTTCTCCACCTAGCGGTTCTTTCCAAAGTTGCGCCACACACCTCTCGGAAAGATCGAGTGACTGCGGCCTAGCCTTCGATTGGTCTGGAGAAGGAAAAGCCGTTCCTAGCTGATGAATCAAATGATTCTGAAAGGAACGGTGAAAAGTGCGGATCCTGTTTCAGTCTTTAGACTGAAACAGGATCCGCACTATTCACCTCTCCCACAAAGGCGCACTTCTCGTGTCTGGCGCGAGTCCCACAAACCCAGGACGGACAGAGGCCCTGCACTTGCCCCCCCAGAAAAATATCTCATCTCCAAGGAAGGGTCCTTACGCTAACGGTTGAAAAGGGCTCCCGTTCTTGAAACGGTGATGAAAGGACTGTGAAAGAATACTGAAAACAATCCTATCTTCCAAGGCTCCGGTGCCAGGTATGGGAAATACCAAGTTACCTGGGCCTCAGCAGAGGTTTCTCTGCGAAAAGCATCCTAGGCTTCAGGATGCAGAGACCGACCTCATGATTGTTACGGTGCAAAACGCCATGGAAATGGCCAATAATTACCAACATACTGGTGATCTCAAAAGGGTCAGGATGAAATCTGAAGCACGATCCACACTTTTCCCATCTCACGCAAATATGCACTTACCAACTCTGCAGGTAAGCAAACCAAAGGCAGGGCTGACAGAAGGCCCGCACTTACACAACACCCAGAAATCTCAACTACCAGGCAGGATTCTGACGCTAATGCGAGAAACCTGCTCGGGTTCTGAACATCATGGCGAAACCACAGTGGAATAATACCGAAAAGAACACTTTCTTTGCAGTCTCTAGCACCAACTATTGGAAATGCCAAGTTTACTGGGCCTCGGCCTGCTTTCCTCTGTGAAAACTCCCCTATGCTTAAGGATGCAGAGACCAACCTTAGGACACTTACGGTGGAAAGTGCTACGGAAAAATACCAAATAATTCTCCACCTAGCGGTTCTTTCCAAAGTTGCGCCACACACCTCTCGGAAAGATCGAGTGACTGCGACCTACCCTTCCATTGGTCTGGAGAAGAATTGCCTTTCCTAGCTGATGAATCAAATGATTCTGAAAGGAACGGTGAAAAGTGCGGATCCTGTTTCAGTCTTTAGACTGAAACAGGATCCGCACTATTCACCTCTCCCACAAAGGCGCACTTCTCGTGTCTGGCGCGAGTCCCACAAACCCAGGACGGACAGAGGCCCTGCACTTGCCCCCCCAGAAAAATATCTCATCTCCAAGGAAGGGTCCTTACGCTAACGGTTGAAAAGGGCTCCCGTTCTTGAAACGGTGGTGAAAGGACGGTGAAAGAATACTGAAAACAATCCTATCTTCCAAGGCTCCGGTGCCAGGTATGGGAAATACCAATTACCTGGGCCTCACCAGAGGTTTCTCTGCGAAAAGCATCCTAGGCTTCAGGATGCAGAGACCGACCTCATGACTGTTACGGTGCAAAACGCCATGGAAATGGCCAATAATTACCAACATACTGGTGATCTCAAAAGGGTCAGGATGAAATCTGAAGCACGATCCACACTTTTCCCATCTCACGCAAATATGCACTTACCAACTCTGCAGGTAAGCAAACCAAATGCAGGGCTGACAGAAGCCCCGCACTTACACCCCACCCAGAAATCTCAACTACCAGGCAGGATTCTGACGCTAATGCGAGAAACCTGCTCGGGTTCTGAACATCATGGCGAAACCACAGTGGAATAATACCGAAAAGAACACTTTCTTTGCAGTCTCTAGCACCAGCTATTGGAAATGCCAAGGTTACTGGGCCTCGGCCTGCTTTCCTCTGTGAAAACTCCCCTATGCTTAAGGATGCAGAGACCGACCTTAGGACAGTTATGGTGAAAAGTGCTACGGAAAAATACCAAATAGTTCTCCACCTAGCGGTTCTTTGCAAAGTTGCGCCACACACCTCTCGGAAAGATCGAGTGACTGCGGCCTACCCTTCCATTGGTCTGGAGAAGGAATCGCCGTTCCTAGCTGATGAATCAAATGATTCTGAAAGGAACGGTGAAGAGTGCGGATCCTGTTTCAGTCTTTAGACTGAAACAGGATCCGCACTATTCACCTCTCCCACAAAGGCGCACTTCTCGTGTTTGGCGCGAGTCCCACAAACCCAGGACGGACAGAGGCCCTGCTCTTGCCACCCCAGAAAAATATCTCATCTCCAAGGAAGGGTCCTTACGCTAACGGTTGAAAAGGGCTCCCGTTCTTGAAACGGTGGTGAAAGGACGGTGAAAGAATACTGAAAACAATCGTCTCTTCCAAGGCTCCGGTGCCAGGTATGGGAAATACCAAGTTACCTGGGCCTCAGCAGAGGTTTCTCTGCGAAAAGCATCCTAGGCTTCAGGATGCAGAGACCGACCTCATGACTGTTACGGTGCAAAACGCTATGGAAATGGCCAATAATTACCAACATACTGGTGATCTCAAAAGGGTCAGGATGAAATCTGAAGCACGATCCACACTTTTCCCATCTCACGCAAATAAGCACTTACCAACTCTGCAGGTAAGCAAACCAAAGGCAGGGCTGACAGAAGCCCCGCACTTACACCCCACCCAGAAATCTCAACTACCAGGCAGGATTCTGACGCTAATGCGAGAAACCTGCTCGGGTTCTGAACATCATGGCGAAACCACAGTGGAATAATACCGAAAAGAACACTTTCTTTGCCGTCTCTAGCACCAACTATTGGAAATGCCAAGTTTACTGGGCCTCGGCCTGCTTTCCTCTGTGAAAACTCCCCTATGCTTAAGGATGCAGAGACCGACCTTAGGACAGTTATGGTGAAAAGTGCTACGGAAAAATACCAAATAGTTCTCCACCTAGCGGTTCTTTGCAAAGTTGCGCCACACACCTCTCGGAAAGATCGAGTGACTGCGGCCTACCCTTCCATTGGTCTGGAGAAGGAATCGCCGTTCCTAGGTGATGAATCAAATGATTCTGAAAGGAACGGTGAAGAGTGCGGATCCTGTTTCAGTCTTTAGACTGAAACAGGATCCGCACTATTCACCTCTCCCACAAAGGCGCACTTCTCGTGTCTGGCGCGAGTCCCACAAACCCAGGACGGACAGAGGCCCTGCACTTGCCCCCCCAGAAAAATATCTCATCTCCAAGGAAGGGTCCTTACGCTAACGGTTGAAAAGGGCTCCCGTTCTTGAAACGGTGATGAAAGGACTGTGAAAGAATACTGAAAACAATCGTCTCTTCCAAGGCTCCGGTGCCAGGTATGGGAAATACCAAGTTACCTGGGCCTCAGCAGAGGTTTCTCTGCGAAAAGCATCCTAGGCTTCAGGATGCAGAGACCGACCTCATGATTGTTACGGTGCAAAACGCCATGGAAATGGCCAATAATTACCAACATACTGGTGATCTCAAAAGGGTCAGGATGAAATCTGAAGCACGATCCACACTTTTCCCATCTCAAGCAAATATGCACTTACCAACTCTGCAGGTAAGCAAACCAAAGGCAGGGCTGACAGAAGGCCCGCACTTACACAACACCCAGAAATCTCAACTACCAGGCAGGATTCTGACGCTAATGCGAGAAACCTGCTCGGGTTCTGAACATCATGGCGAAACCACAGTGGAAGAATACCGAAAAGAACACTTTCTTTGCAGTCTCTAGCACCAACTATTGGAAATGCCAAGTTTACTGGGCCTCGGCCTGCTTTCCTCTGTGAAAACTCCCCTATGCTTAAGGATGCAGAGACCAACCTTAGGACACTTACGGTGGAAAGTGCTACGGAAAAATACCAAATAGTTCTCCACCTAGCGGTTCTTTCCAAAGTTGCGCCACACACCTCTCGGAAAGATCGAGTGACTGCGACCTACCCTTCCATTGGTCTGGAGAAGAATTGCCTTTCCTAGCTGATGAATCAAATGATTCTGAAAGGAACGGTGAAAAGTGTGGATCCTGTTTCAGTCTTTAGACTGAAACAGGATCCGCACTATTCACCTCTCCCACAAAGGCGCACTTCTCGTGTCTGGCGCGAGTCCCACAAACCCAGGACGGACAGAGTCCCTGCACTTGCCACCCCAGAAAAATATCTCATCTCCAAGGAAGGGTCCTTACGCTAACGGTTGAAAAGGGCTGCGGTTCTTGAAACGGTGGTGAAAGGACGGTGAAAGAATACTGAAAACAATCCTATCTTCCAAGGCTCCGGTGCCAGGTATGGGAAATACCAAGTTACCTGGGCCTCAGCAGAGGTTTCTCTGCGAAAAGCATCCTAGGCTTCAGGATGCAGAGACCGACCTCATGACTGTTACGGTGCAAAACGCCATGGAAATGGCCAATAACTACCAACATACTGGTGATCTCAAAAGGGTCAGGATGAAATCTGAAGCACGATCCACACTTTTCCCATCTCACGCAAATATGCACTTACCAACTCTGCAGGTAAGCAAACCACAGGCAGGGCTGACAGAAGCCCCGCACTTACACCCCACCCAGAAATCTCAACTACCAGGCAGGATTCTGACGCTAATGCGAGAAACCTGCTGGGGTTCTGAACATCATGGCGAAACCACAGTGGAATAATACCGAAAAGAACACTTTCTTTGCAGTCTCTAGGACCAACTATTGGAAATGCCAAGTTTACTGGGCCTCGGCCTGCTTTCCTCTGTGAAAACTCCCCTATGCTTAAGGATGCAGAGACCGACCTTAGGACAGTTACGGGGAAAACTGCTATGGAAAGATACCAAATAGTTCTCCACCTAGCGGTTCTTTCCAAAGTTGCGCCACACACCTCTCGGAAAGATCGAGTGACTGCGGCCTAGCCTTCGATTGGTCTGGAGAAGGAATCGCCATTCCTAGCTGATGAATCAAATGATTCTGAAAGGAACGGTGAAAAGTGCGGATCCTGTTTCAGTCTTTAGACTGAAACAGGATCCGCACTATTCACCTCTCCCACAAAGGCGCACTTCTCGTGTCTGGCGCGAGTCCCACAAACCCAGGACGGACAGAGGCCCTGCACTTGCCACCCCAGAAAAATATCTCATCTCCAAGGAAGGGTCCTTACGCTAACGGTTGAAAAGGGCTCCCGTTCTTGAAACGGTGGTGAAAGGACGGTGAAAGAATACTGAAAACAATCCTATCTTCCAAGGCTCCGGTGCCAGGTATGGGAAATACCAATTACCTGGGCCTCACCAGAGGTTTCTCTGCGAAAAGCATCCTAGGCTTCAGGATGCAGAGACCGACCACATGACTGTTACGGTGCAAAACGCCATGGAAATGGCCAATAATTACCAACATACTGGTGATCTCAAAAGGGTCAGGATGAAATCTGAAGCACGATCCACACTTTTCCCATCTCACGCAAATATGCACTTACCAACTCTGCAGGTAAGCAAACCAAATGCAGGGCTGACAGAAGCCCCGCACTTACACCCCACCCAGAAATCTCAACTACCAGGCAGGATTCTGACGCTAATGCGAGAAACCTGCTCGGGTTCTGAACATCATGGCGAAACCACAGTGGAATAATACCGAAAAGAACACTTTCTTTGCAATCTCTAGCACCAGCTATTGGAAATGCCAAGGTTACTGGGCCTCGGCCTGCTTTCCTCTGTGAAAACTCCCCTATGCTTAAGGATGCAGAGACCGACCTTAGGACAGTTATGGTGAAAAGTGCTACGGAAAAATACCAAATAGTTCTCCACCTAGCGGTTCTTTGCAAAGTTGCGCCACACACCTCTCGGAAAGATCGAGTGACTGCGGCCTACCCTTCCATTGGTCTGGAGAAGGAATCGCCGTTCCTAGGTGATGAATCAAATGATTCTGAAAGGAACGGTGAAGAGTGCGGATCCTGTTTCAGTCTTTAGACTGAAACAGGATCCGCACTATTCACCTCTCCCACAAAGGCGCACTTCTCGTGTCTGGCGCGAGTCCCACAAACCCAGGACGGACAGAGGCCCTGCACTTGCCACCCCAGAAAAATATCTCATCTCCAAGGAAGGGTCCTTACGCTAACGGTTGAAAAGGGCTCCCGTTCTTGAAACGGTGGTGAAAGGACGGTGAAAGAATACTGAAAACAATCCTATCTTCCAAGGCTCCGGTGCCAGGTATGGGAAATACAAAGTTACCTGGGCCTCAGCAGAGGTTTCTCTGCGAAAAGCATCCTAGGCTTCAGGATGCAGAGACCGACCTCATGACTGTTACGGTGCAAAACGCTATGGAAATGGCCAATAATTACCAACATACTGGTGATCTCAAAAGGGTCAGGATGAAATCTGAAGCATGATCCACACTTTTCCCATCTCACGCAAATATGCACTTACCAACTCTGCAGGTAAGCAAACCAAAGGCAGGGCTGACAGAAGCCCCGCACTTACACCCCACCCAGAAATCTCAACTACCAGGCAGGATTCTGACGCTAATGCGAGAAACCTGCTCGGGTTCTGAACATCATGGCGAAACCACAGTGGAATAATACCCAAAAGAACACTTTCTTTGCAGTCTCTAGGACCAACTATTGGAAATGCCAAGTTTACTGGGCCTCGGCCTGCTTTCCTCTGTGAAAACTCCCCTATGCTTAAGGATCCAGAGACCAACATTAGGACACTTACGGGGAAAAGTGCTACGGAAAAATACCAAATAGTTCTCCACCTGGCGTTTCTTTCCAAAGTTGCGCCACACACCTCTCGGAAAGATCGAGTGACTGCGGCCTAGCCTTCCATTGGTCTGGAGAAGGAATCGCCGTTCCTAGCTGATGAATCAAATGATTCTGAAAGGAACGGTGAAAAGTGCGGATCCTGTTTCAGTCTTTAGACTGAAACAGGATCCGCACTATTCACCTCTCCCACAAAGGCGCACTTCTCGTGTCTGGCGCGAGTCCCACAAACCCAGGACGGACAGAGGCCCTGCACTTGCCACCCCAGAAAAATATGTCATCTCCACGGAAGAGTCCTTACGCTAACGGTTGAAAAGGGCTCCCGTTCTTGAAACGGTGGTGAAAGGACGGTGAAAGAATACTGAAAACAATCCTATCATCCAAGGCTCCGGTGCCAGGTATGGGAAATACCAAGAAACCTGGGCCTCAGCAGAGGTTTCTCTGCGAAAAGCATCCTAGGCTTCAGGATGCAGAGACCGACCTCATGACTGTTACGGTGCAAAACGCTTTGGAAATGGCCAATAATTACCAACATACTGGTGATCTCAAAAGGGTCAGGATGAAATCTGAAGCACGATCCACACTTTTCCCATCTCACGCAAATATGCACTTACCAACTCTGCAGGTAAGCATTCCAAAGGCAGAGCTGACAGAAGCCCCGCACTTGCACCCCACCCAGAAATCTCAACTACCAGGCAGGATTCTGACACTAATGCGAGAAACCTGCTCAGGTTTTGAACATCATGTCGAAACCACAGTGGAATAATACCGAAAAGAACACTTTCTTTGCAGTCTCTAGCACCAACTATTGGAAATGCCAAGTTTACTGGGCCTCGGCCTGCTTTCCTCTGTGAAAACTCCCCTATGCTTAAGGATGCAGAGAACAACCTTAGGACACTTACGGGGAAAAGTGCTACGGAAAAATACCAAATAGTTCTCCACCTGGCGGTTCTTTCCAAAGTTGCGCCACACACCTCTCAGAAAGATCGAGTGACTGCGGCCTAGCCTTCCATTGGTCTGGAGAAGGAATTGCCGTCCTTGCTGATGAATCAAATGATTCTGAAAGGAACGGTGAAAAGTTCGGATCCTGTTTCAGTCTTTAGACTGAAACAGGATCCGCACTATTCACCTCTCCCACAAAGGCGCACTTCTCGTGTCTGGCGCGAGTCCCACAAACCCAGGACGGACAGAGGCCCTGCACTTGCCAGCCCAGAAAAATATCTCATCTCCAAGGAAGGGTCCTTACGCTAACGGTTGAAAAGGGCTCCTGTTCTTGAAACGGTGGTGAAAGGACGGTGAAAGAATACTGAAAACAATCCTATCTTCCAAGGCTCCGGTGCCAGGTATGGGAAATACCAAGTTACCTGGGCCTCAGCAGAGGTTTCTCTGCGAAAAGCATCCTAGGCTTCAGGATGCAGAGACCGACCTCATGACTGTTACGGTGCAAAACGCTACGGAAATGGCCAATAATTACCAACATACTGGTGATCTCAAAAGGGTCAGGATGAAATCTGAAGCACGATCCACACTTTTCCCATCTCACGCAAATATGCACTTACCAACTCTGCAGGTAAGCAAACCAAAGGCAGGGCTGACAGAAGCCCCGCACTTACACCCCACCCAGAAATCTCAACTACCAGGCAGGATTCTGACGCTAATGCGAGAAACCTGCTCGGGTTCTGAACATCATGGCGAAACCACAGTGGAATAATACCGAAAAGAACACTTTCTTTGCAGTCTCTAGCACCAACTATTGGAAATGCCAAGTTTACTGGGCCTCGGCCTGCTTTCCTCTGTGAAAACTCCCCTATGCTTAAGGATGCAGAGACCAACCTTAGGACAGTTACGGGGAAAAGTGCTACGGAAAAATACCAAATAGTTCTCCACCTAGCGGTTCTTTCCAAAGTTGCGCCACACACCTCTCGGAAAGATCGAGTGACTGAGGCCTAGCCTTCGATTGGTCTGGAGAAGGAATCGCCGTTCCTAGCTGATGAATCAAATGATTCTGAAAGGAACGGTGAAAAGTGCGGATCCTGTTTCAGTCTTTAGACTGAAACAGGATCCGCACTATTCACCTCTCCCACAAAGGCGCAATTCTCGTGTCTGGCGTGAGTCCCACAAACCCAGGACCGACAGAGGCCCTGCACTTGCCACCCCAGAAAAATATCTCATCTCCAAGGAAGGGTCCTTACGCTAACGGTTGAAAAGGGCTCCCGTTCTGGAAACGGTGGTGAAAGGACGGTGAAAGAATACTGAAAACAATCCTATCTTCCAAGGCTCCGGTGCCAGGTATGGGAAATACCAAGTTACCTGGGGCTCACCAGAGGTTTCTCTGCGAAAAGCATCCTAGGCTTCAGGATGCAGAGACCGACCTCATGCCTGTTACGGTGCAAAACACCGTGGAAATGGCCAATAATTACCAACATAATGGTGATCTCAAAAGGGTCAGGATGAAATCTGAAGCACGATCCACACTTTTCCCATCTCACGCAAATATGCACTTACCAACTCTGCAGGTAAGCAAACCAAAGGCAGGGCTGACAGAAGCCCCGCACTTACACCGCACCCAGAAATCTCAACAACCAGGCAGGATTCTGACGCTAATGCCAGAAACCTGCTCGGGTTCTGAACATCATGGCGAAACCACAGTGGAATAATACCGAAAAGAACACTTTCTTTGCAGTCTCTAGCACCAACTATTGGAAATTCCAATTTTACTGGGCCTCGGCCTGCTTTCCTCTGTGAAAACTACCCTATGCTTAAGAATGCAGAGACCAACCTTAGGACAGTTACGGGGAAAAGTGCTACGGAAAATTACCAAATAGTTCTCCACCTAGCGGTTCTTTCCAAAGTTGCGCCACACACCTCTCGGAAAGATCGACTGACTGCGGAGAAGTCTGGAGAAGGAATCGCCGTTCCTAGCTGATGAAACAAATGATTCTGAAAGGAACGGTGAAAAGTGGGGATCCTGTTTCAGTCTTTAGACTGAAACAGGATCCGCACTATTCACCTCTCCCACAAAGGCGCACTTCTCGTGTCTGGCGCGAGTAACACAAACCCAGGACCGACAGAGGCCCTGCACTTACCACCCCAGAAAAATATCTCATCTCCAAGGAAGGGTCCTTACGCTAACGGTTGAAAAGGGCTCCCGTTCTTGAAACGGTGGTGAAAGGACGGTGAAAGAATACTGAAAACAATCCTATCTTCCAAGGCTCCGGTGCCAGGTATGGGAAATACCAAGTTACCTGGGCCTCAGCAGAGGTTTCTCTGCGAAAAGCATCCTAGGCTTCAGGATGAAGAGACCGACCTCATGAGTGTTACGGTGCAAAACGCTACGGAAATGGCCAATAATTACCAACATACTGGTGATCTCAAAAGGGTCAGGATGAAATCTGAAGCACGATCCACACTTTTCCCATCTCACGCAAATATGCACTTACCAACTCTGCAGGTCAGCAAACCAAAGGCAGGGCTGACAGAAGCCCCGCACTTACACCCCACCCAGAAATCTCAACTACCAGGCAGGATTCTGACGCTAATGCCAGAAACCTGGTTGGGTTCTGAACATCTTGGCGAAACCACAGTGGAATAATACCGAGAAGAACAGTTTCTTTGCAGTCTCTAGCACCAACTATTGGAAATGCCAAGTTTACTGGTCCTCGGCCTGCTTTCCTCTGTGAAAACTCCCCTATGTTTAAGGAAGCAGAGACCGACCTTAGGACACTTACGGGGACAAGTGCTACGGAAAAATACCAAATAGTTCTCCCCCTGGCGGTTCTTTCCAAAGTTGCGCCACACACCTCTCGGAAAGATCGAGTGACTGCGGCCTAGCCTTCCATTGGTCTGGAGAAAGAATCGCCTTTCCTAGCTGATGAATCAAATGATTCTGAAAGGAACGGTGAAAAGTGCGGATCCTGTTTCAGTCTTTAGACTGAAACAGGATCCGCACTATTCACCTCTCCCACAAAGGCGCACTTCTCGTGTCTGGCGCGAGTCCCACAAACCCAGGACGGACAGAGGCCCTGCACTTGCCACCGCAGAAAAACATCTCATCTCCATGGAAGGGTCCTTACGCTAACGGTTGAAAAGGGCTCCCGTTCTTGAAACGGTGGTGAAAGGACGGTGAAAGAATACTGAAAACAATCCTATCTTCCAAGGCTCCGGTGCCAGGTATGGGAAATACCAAGTTACCTGGGCCTCAGCAGAGGTTTCTCTGCGAAAAGCATCCTAGGCTTCAGGATGCAGAGACCGACCTCATGACTGTTACGGTGCAAAACGCTATGGAAATGGCCAATAATTACCAACATACTGGTGATCTCAAAAGGGTCAGGATGAAATCTGAAGCACGATCCACACTTTTCCCATCTCACGCAAATATGCACTTACCAACTCTGCAGGTAAGCAAACCAAAGACAGGGCTGACAGAAGCCCCGCACTTACACAACACCCAGAAATCTCAACTACCAGGCAGGATTCTGACGCTAATGCGAGAAACCTGCTCGGGTTTTGAACATCATGTCGAAACCACAGTGGAATAATACAGAAAAGAACACTTTCTTTGCAGTCTCTGGCACCAACTATTGGAAATGCCAAGTTTACTGGGCCTCGGCCTGCTTTCCTCTGTGAAAACTCCCCTATGCTTAAGGATGCAGAGACCAACCTTAGGACAGTTACGGGGAAAAGTGCTACGGAAAAATACCAAATAGTTCTCCACCTAGCGGTTCTTTCCAAAGTTGCGCCACACTCCTCTCGGAAAGATCGAGTGACTGCGGCCTAGCCTTCCATTGGTCTGGAGAAGGAATCGCCGTTCCTAACTGATGAATCAAATGATTCTGAAAGAAATGGTGAAAAGTGCGGATCCTGTTTCAGTCTTTAGACTGAAACAGGATCCGCACTATTCACTTCTCCCACAAAGGCGCACTTCTCGTGTCTGGCGCGAGTCCCACAAACCCAGGACAGACAGAGGCCCTGCACTTGCCACCCCAGAAAAATATCTCATATCCAAGGAAGGGTCCTTACGCTAACGGTTGAAAAGGGCTCCTGTTCTTGAAACTGTGGTGAAAGGACGGTGAAAGAATACGGAAAACAATCCTATCTTCCAAGGCTCCGGTGCCAGGTATGGGAAATACCAAGTTACCTGGGCCTCAGCAGAGGTTTCTCTGCGAAAAGCATCCTAGGCTTCAGGATGCAGAGACCGACTTCATGAGTGTTACGGTGCAAAACGCTATGGAAATGGCCAATAATTACCAACAAACTGGTGATCTCAAAAGGGTCAGGATGAAATCTGAAGCACGATCCACACTTTTCCCATCTCACACAAATATGCACTTACCAACTCTTCAGGTAAGCAAACCAAAGGCAGGGCTGACAGAAGCCCCGCACTTACACCCCACCCAGAAATCTCAACTACCAGGCAGGATTCTGACGCTAATGCCAGAAACCTGCTCGGGTTCTGAACATCATGGCGAAACCACAGTGGAGTAATACCGAAAAGAACACTTTCTTTGCAGTCTCTAGCACCAACTATTGGAAATGCCAAGTTTACTGGGCCTCGGCCTGCTTTCCTCTGTGAAAACTCCCCTATGCTTAAGGATGCAGAGACCAACCTTAGGACAGTTACGGGGAAAAGTGCTACGGAAAAATACCAAATAGTTCTCCACCTAGCGGTTCTTTCCAAAGTTGCGCCACACACCTCTCGGAAAGATCGAGTGACTGCGGCCTAGCCTTCCATTGGTCTGGAGAAGGAATCGCCATTCCTAGCTGATGAATCAAATGATTCTGAAAGGAACGGTGAAAAGTGCGGATCCTGTTACAGTCCGCACTATTCACCTCTACCACAAAGGCACACTTCTCCTGTCTGGCGCGAGACCCACAAACCCAGGACGGACAGAGGGCCTGCACTTGCCACCCCAGAAAAATATCTCATCTCCAAGGAAGGGTCCTTACGCCAACGGTTGAGAAGTGCTCCCGTTTTTGAAACGGTGGTGAAAGCACGGTGAAAGAATACTGAAAACAATCCTACCTGCCAAGGCTCCGGTGCCAGTTATGGGAAATACCAAGTTACCTGGGCCTCAACAGAGGTTTCTCTGCGAAAAGCATCCTAGGCTTCAGGATGCAGAGACCGACCTCATGAGTGTTATGGTGCAAAACGCTACGGAAATGGCCAATAATTACCAACATACTGGTGATCTCAAAAGGGTCAGGATGAAATCTGAAGCACGATCCACACTTTTCCCATCTCACGCAAATATGCACTTACCAACTCTGCAGGTCAGCAAACCAAAGGCAGGGCTGACAGAAGCCCCGCACTTACACCCCACCCAGAAATCTCAACTACCAGGCAGGATTCTGACGCTAATGCCGGAAAACGGCTCGGGTTCTGAACATCATGGCGAAACCACAGTGGAATAATACCGAAAAGAACACTTTCTTTGCAGTCTCTAGCACCAACTATTGGAAATGCCAAGTTTACTGGGCCTCGGCCTGCTTTCCTCTGTGAAAACTCCCCTATGCTTAAGGATGCAGAGACCAACCTTAGGACAGTTACGGGGAAAAGTGCTACGGAAAAATACCAAATAGTTCTCCACCTGGCGGTTCTTTCCAAAGTTGCGCCACACACCTCTCGGAAAGATCGAGTGACTGCGGCCTAGCCTTCCATTGGTCTGGAGAAGGAATCGCCGTTCCTAGCTGATGAATCAAATGATTCTGAAAGGAACGGTGAAAAGTGCGGATCCTGTTTCAGTCTAAAGACTGAAACAGGATCCGCACTATTCACCTCTCCCACAAAGGCGCACTTCTCGTGTCTGGCGTGAGTCCCACAAACCCAGGACGGACAGAGGCCCTGCACTTGCCACCCCAGAAAAATATCTCATCTCCACGGAAGAGTCCGTACGCTAACGGTTGAAAAGGGCTCCCGTTCTTGAAATGGTGGTGAAAGGACGGTGAAAGAATACTGAAAACAATCCTATCTTCCAAACTCCGGTGCCAGGTATGGGAAATACCAAGTTACCTAGGCCTCAGCAGAGGTTTCTCTGGGAAAAGCATCCTAGGCTTCAGGATTCAGAGACCGACCTCATGACTGTTACGGTGCAAAACGCTATGGAAATGGCCAAAAATTACCAACATACTGGTGATCTCAAAAGGGTCAGGATGAAATCTGAAGCACGATCCACACTTTTCCCATCTCACGCAAATATGCACTTACCAACTCTGCAGGTAAGGAAACCAAAGGCAGGGCTGACAGAAGCCCCGCACTTACACCCCACCCAGAAATCTCAACTACCAGGCAGGATTCTGACGCTAATGCGAGAAACCTGCTCAGGTTTTGAACATCATGTCGAAACCACAGTGGAATAATACCGAAAAGAACACTTTCTTTGCAGTCTCTAGCACCAACTATTGGAAATGCCAAGTTTACTGGGCCTCGGCCTGCTTTCCTCTGTGAAAACTCCCCTATGCTTAAGGATGCAGAGAACAACCTTAGGACACTTACGGGGAAAAGTGCTACGGAAAAATACCAAATAGTTCTCCACCTGGCGGTTCTTTCCAAAGTTGCGCCACACACCTCTCAGAAAGATCGAGTGACTGCGGCCTAGCCTTCCATTGGTCTGGAGAAGGAATTGCCGTCCTTGCTGATGAATCAAATGATTCTGAAAGGAACGGTGAAAAGTTCGGATCCTGTTTCAGTCTTTAGACTGAAACAGGATCCGCACTATTCACCTCTCCCACAAAGGCGCACTTCTCGTGTCTGGCGCGAGTCCCACAAACCCAGGACGGACAGAGGCCCTGCACTTGCCAGCCCAGAAAAATATCTCATCTCCAAGGAAGGGTCCTTACGCTAACGGTTGAAAAGGGCTCCTGTTCTTGAAACGGTGGTGAAAGGACGGTGAAAGAATACTGAAAACAATCCTATCTTCCAAGGCTCCGGTGCCAGGTATGGGAAATACCAAGTTACCTGGGCCTCAGCAGAGGTTTCTCTGCGAAAAGCATCCTAGGCTTCAGGATGCAGAGACCGACCTCATGACTGTTACGGTGCAAAACGCTACGGAAATGGCCAATAATTACCAACATACTGGTGATCTCAAAAGGGTCAGGATGAAATCTGAAGCACGATCCACACTTTTCCCATCTCACGCAAATATGCACTTACCAACTCTGCAGGTAAGCAAACCAAAGGCAGGGCTGACAGAAGCCCCGCACTTACACCCCACCCAGAAATCTCAACTACCAGGCAGGATTCTGACGCTAATGCGAGAAACCTGCTCGGGTTCTGAACATCATGGCGAAACCACAGTGGAATAATACCGAAAAGAACACTTTCTTTGCAGTCTCTAGCACCAACTATTGGAAATGCCAAGTTTACTGGGCCTCGGCCTGCTTTCCTCTGTGAAAACTCCCCTATGCTTAAGGATGCAGAGACCAACCTTAGGACAGTTACGGGGAAAAGTGCTACGGAAAAATACCAAATAGTTCTCCACCTAGCGGTTCTTTCCAAAGTTGCGCCACACACCTCTCGGAAAGATCGAGTGACTGAGGCCTAGCCTTCGATTGGTCTGGAGAAGGAATCGCCGTTCCTAGCTGATGAATCAAATGATTCTGAAAGGAACGGTGAAAAGTGCGGATCCTGTTTCAGTCTTTAGACTGAAACAGGATCCGCACTATTCACCTCTCCCACAAAGGCGCAATTCTCGTGTCTGGCGTGAGTCCCACAAACCCAGGACCGACAGAGGCCCTGCACTTGCCACCCCAGAAAAATATCTCATCTCCAAGGAAGGGTCCTTACGCTAACGGTTGAAAAGGGCTCCCGTTCTGGAAACGGTGGTGAAAGGACGGTGAAAGAATACTGAAAACAATCCTATCTTCCAAGGCTCCGGTGCCAGGTATGGGAAATACCAAGTTACCTGGGGCTCACCAGAGGTTTCTCTGCGAAAAGCATCCTAGGCTTCAGGATGCAGAGACCGACCTCATGCCTGTTACGGTGCAAAACACCGTGGAAATGGCCAATAATTACCAACATAATGGTGATCTCAAAAGGGTCAGGATGAAATCTGAAGCACGATCCACACTTTTCCCATCTCACGCAAATATGCACTTACCAACTCTGCAGGTAAGCAAACCAAAGGCAGGGCTGACAGAAGCCCCGCACTTACACCGCACCCAGAAATCTCAACAACCAGGCAGGATTCTGACGCTAATGCCAGAAACCTGCTCGGGTTCTGAACATCATGGCGAAACCACAGTGGAATAATACCGAAAAGAACACTTTCTTTGCAGTCTCTAGCACCAACTATTGGAAATTCCAATTTTACTGGGCCTCGGCCTGCTTTCCTCTGTGAAAACTACCCTATGCTTAAGAATGCAGAGACCAACCTTAGGACAGTTACGGGGAAAAGTGCTACGGAAAATTACCAAATAGTTCTCCACCTAGCGGTTCTTTCCAAAGTTGCGCCACACACCTCTCGGAAAGATCGACTGACTGCGGAGAAGTCTGGAGAAGGAATCGCCGTTCCTAGCTGATGAAACAAATGATTCTGAAAGGAACGGTGAAAAGTGGGGATCCTGTTTCAGTCTTTAGACTGAAACAGGATCCGCACTATTCACCTCTCCCACAAAGGCGCACTTCTCGTGTCTGGCGCGAGTAACACAAACCCAGGACCGACAGAGGCCCTGCACTTACCACCCCAGAAAAATATCTCATCTCCAAGGAAGGGTCCTTACGCTAACGGTTGAAAAGGGCTCCCGTTCTTGAAACGGTGGTGAAAGGACGGTGAAAGAATACTGAAAACAATCCTATCTTCCAAGGCTCCGGTGCCAGGTATGGGAAATACCAAGTTACCTGGGCCTCAGCAGAGGTTTCTCTGCGAAAAGCATCCTAGGCTTCAGGATGAAGAGACCGACCTCATGAGTGTTACGGTGCAAAACGCTACGGAAATGGCCAATAATTACCAACATACTGGTGATCTCAAAAGGGTCAGGATGAAATCTGAAGCACGATCCACACTTTTCCCATCTCACGCAAATATGCACTTACCAACTCTGCAGGTCAGCAAACCAAAGGCAGGGCTGACAGAAGCCCCGCACTTACACCCCACCCAGAAATCTCAACTACCAGGCAGGATTCTGACGCTAATGCCAGAAACCTGGTTGGGTTCTGAACATCTTGGCGAAACCACAGTGGAATAATACCGAGAAGAACAGTTTCTTTGCAGTCTCTAGCACCAACTATTGGAAATGCCAAGTTTACTGGTCCTCGGCCTGCTTTCCTCTGTGAAAACTCCCCTATGTTTAAGGAAGCAGAGACCGACCTTAGGACACTTACGGGGACAAGTGCTACGGAAAAATACCAAATAGTTCTCCCCCTGGCGGTTCTTTCCAAAGTTGCGCCACACACCTCTCGGAAAGATCGAGTGACTGCGGCCTAGCCTTCCATTGGTCTGGAGAAAGAATCGCCTTTCCTAGCTGATGAATCAAATGATTCTGAAAGGAACGGTGAAAAGTGCGGATCCTGTTTCAGTCTTTAGACTGAAACAGGATCCGCACTATTCACCTCTCCCACAAAGGCGCACTTCTCGTGTCTGGCGCGAGTCCCACAAACCCAGGACGGACAGAGGCCCTGCACTTGCCACCGCAGAAAAACATCTCATCTCCATGGAAGGGTCCTTACGCTAACGGTTGAAAAGGGCTCCCGTTCTTGAAACGGTGGTGAAAGGACGGTGAAAGAATACTGAAAACAATCCTATCTTCCAAGGCTCCGGTGCCAGGTATGGGAAATACCAAGTTACCTGGGCCTCAGCAGAGGTTTCTCTGCGAAAAGCATCCTAGGCTTCAGGATGCAGAGACCGACCTCATGACTGTTACGGTGCAAAACGCTATGGAAATGGCCAATAATTACCAACATACTGGTGATCTCAAAAGGGTCAGGATGAAATCTGAAGCACGATCCACACTTTTCCCATCTCACACAAATATGCACTTACCAACTCTGCAGGTAAGCAAACCAAAGACAGGGCTGACAGAAGCCCCGCACTTACACAACACCCAGAAATCTCAACTACCAGGCAGGATTCTGACGCTAATGCGAGAAACCTGCTCGGGTTTTGAACATCATGTCGAAACCACAGTGGAATAATACAGAAAAGAACACTTTCTTTGCAGTCTCTGGCACCAACTATTGGAAATGCCAAGTTTACTGGGCCTCGGCCTGCTTTCCTCTGTGAAAACTCCCCTATGCTTAAGGATGCAGAGACCAACCTTAGGACAGTTACGGGGAAAAGTGCTACGGAAAAATACCAAATAGTTCTCCACCTAGCGGTTCTTTCCAAAGTTGCGCCACACTCCTCTCGGAAAGATCGAGTGACTGCGGCCTAGCCTTCCATTGGTCTGGAGAAGGAATCGCCGTTCCTAACTGATGAATCAAATGATTCTGAAAGAAATGGTGAAAAGTGCGGATCCTGTTTCAGTCTTTAGACTGAAACAGGATCCGCACTATTCACTTCTCCCACAAAGGCGCACTTCTCGTGTCTGGCGCGAGTCCCACAAACCCAGGACAGACAGAGGCCCTGCACTTGCCACCCCAGAAAAATATCTCATATCCAAGGAAGGGTCCTTACGCTAACGGTTGAAAAGGGCTCCTGTTCTTGAAACTGTGGTGAAAGGACGGTGAAAGAATACTGAAAACAATCCTATCTTCCAAGGCTCCGGTGCCAGGTATGGGAAATACCAAGTTACCTGGGCCTCAGCAGAGGTTTCTCTGCGAAAAGCATCCTAGGCTTCAGGATGCAGAGACCGACTTCATGAGTGTTACGGTGCAAAACGCTATGGAAATGGCCAATAATTACCAACAAACTGGTGATCTCAAAAGGGTCAGGATGAAATCTGAAGCACGATCCACACTTTTCCCATCTCACACAAATATGCACTTACCAACTCTTCAGGTAAGCAAACCAAAGGCAGGGCTGACAGAAGCCCCGCACTTACACCCCACCCAGAAATCTCAACTACCAGGCAGGATTCTGACGCTAATGCCAGAAACCTGCTCGGGTTCTGAACATCATGGCGAAACCACAGTGGAGTAATACCGAAAAGAACACTTTCTTTGCAGTCTCTAGCACCAACTATTGGAAATGCCAAGTTTACTGGGCCTCGGCCTGCTTTCCTCTGTGAAAACTCCCCTATGCTTAAGGATGCAGAGACCAACCTTAGGACAGTTACGGGGAAAAGTGCTACGGAAAAATACCAAATAGTTCTCCACCTAGCGGTTCTTTCCAAAGTTGCGCCACACACCTCTCGGAAAGATCGAGTGACTGCGGCCTAGCCTTCCATTGGTCTGGAGAAGGAATCGCCATTCCTAGCTGATGAATCAAATGATTCTGAAAGGAACGGTGAAAAGTGCGGATCCTGTTACAGTCCGCACTATTCACCTCTACCACAAAGGCACACTTCTCCTGTCTGGCGCGAGACCCACAAACCCAGGACGGACAGAGGGCCTGCACTTGCCACCCCAGAAAAATATCTCATCTCCAAGGAAGGGTCCTTACGCCAACGGTTGAGAAGTGCTCCCGTTTTTGAAACGGTGGTGAAAGCACGGTGAAAGAATACTGAAAACAATCCTACCTGCCAAGGCTCCGGTGCCAGTTATGGGAAATACCAAGTTACCTGGGCCTCAACAGAGGTTTCTCTGCGAAAAGCATCCTAGGCTTCAGGATGCAGAGACCGACCTCATGAGTGTTATGGTGCAAAACGCTACGGAAATGGCCAATAATTACCAACATACTGGTGATCTCAAAAGGGTCAGGATGAAATCTGAAGCACGATCCACACTTTTCCCATCTCACGCAAATATGCACTTACCAACTCTGCAGGTCAGCAAACCAAAGGCAGGGCTGACAGAAGCCCCGCACTTACACCCCACCCAGAAATCTCAACTACCAGGCAGGATTCTGACGCTAATGCCGGAAAACGGCTCGGGTTCTGAACATCATGGCGAAACCACAGTGGAATAATACCGAAAAGAACACTTTCTTTGCAGTCTCTAGCACCAACTATTGGAAATGCCAAGTTTACTGGGCCTCGGCCTGCTTTCCTCTGTGAAAACTCCCCTATGCTTAAGGATGCAGAGACCAACCTTAGGACAGTTACGGGGAAAAGTGCTACGGAAAAATACCAAATAGTTCTCCACCTGGCGGTTCTTTCCAAAGTTGCGCCACACACCTCTCGGAAAGATCGAGTGACTGCGGCCTAGCCTTCCATTGGTCTGGAGAAGGAATCGCCGTTCCTAGCTGATGAATCAAATGATTCTGAAAGGAACGGTGAAAAGTGCGGATCCTGTTTCAGTCTAAAGACTGAAACAGGATCCGCACTATTCACCTCTCCCACAAAGGCGCACTTCTCGTGTCTGGCGTGAGTCCCACAAACCCAGGACGAACAGAGGCCCTGCACTTGCCACCCCAGAAAAATATCTCATCTCCACGGAAGAGTCCGTACGCTAACGGTTGAAAAGGGCTCCCGTTCTTGAAATGGTGGTGAAAGGACGGTGAAAGAATACTGAAAACAATCCTATCTTCCAAACTCCGGTGCCAGGTATGGGAAATACCAAGTTACCTAGGCCTCAGCAGAGGTTTCTCTGGGAAAAGCATCCTAGGCTTCAGGATTCAGAGACCGACCTCATGACTGTTACGGTGCAAAACGCTATGGAAATGGCCAAAAATTACCAACATACTGGTGATCTCAAAAGGGTCAGGATGAAATCTGAAGCACGATCCACACTTTTCCCATCTCACGCAAATATGCACTTACCAACTCTGCAGGTAAGGAAACCAAAGGCAGGGCTGACAGAAGCCCCGCACTTACACCCCACCCAGAAATCTCAACTACCAGGCAGGATTCTGACGCTAATGCGAGAAACCTGCTCGGGTTCTGAACATCATGGCGAAACCACAGTGGAATAATACCGAAAAGAACACTTTCTTTGCAGTCTCTAGCACCAACTATTGGAAATGCCAAGTTTCCTGGGCCTCGGCCTGCTTTCCTCTGTGATAACTCCCCTATGCTTAAGGATGCAGAGACCCACCTTAGGACAGTTACGGGGAAAAGTGCTACGGAAAATTACCAAATAGTTCTCCACCTAGCGGTTCTTTTCAAAGTTGCGCCACACACCTCTCGGAAAGATCGAGTGACTGCGGCCTAGCCTTCCATTGGTCTGGAGAAGGAATCGCCGTTCCTAGCTGATGAATCAAATGATTCTGAAAGGAACGGTGAAAAGTGCGGATCCTGTTTCAGTCATTAGACTGAAACAGGATCCGCACTATTCACCTCTCCCGCCAAGGCGCACTTCTCGTGTCTGGCGCGAGTCCCACAAACCCAGGACCGACAGAGCCCCTGCACTTGCCACCCCAGAAAAATATCTAATCTCCAAGGAAGGGTCCTTACGCTAACGGTTGAAAAGGGCTCCCGTTCTTGAAACGGTGGTGAAAGCACGGTGAAAGAATACTGAAAACAATCCTACCTTCCAAGGCTCCGGTGCCAGGTATGGGAAATACCAAGTTACCTGGGCCTCAGCAGTGGTTTCTCTGCGAAAAGCATCCTAGGCTTCAGGATGCAGAGACCGACCTCATGACTGTTACGGTGCAAAACGCTATGGAAATGGCCAATAATTACCAACATACTGGTGATCTCAAAAGGGTCAGGATGAAATCTGAAGCACGATCCACACTTTTCCCATCTCATGCAAATATGCACTTACCAACTCTGCAGGTAAGCAAACCAAAGGCAGGGCTGACAGAAGCCCCGCACTTACACCCCACCCAGAAATCTCAACTACCAGGCAGGATTCTGACGCTAATGCCAGAAACCTGCTCGGGTTCTGAACATCATGGCGAAACCACAGTGGAATAATACCGAAAAGAACACTTTCTTCGCAGTCTCTAGCACCAACTATTGGAAATGCCAAGTTCACTGGGCCTCGGCCTGATTTCCTCTGTGAAAACTCCCCTATGCTTAAGGATGCAGAGGCCAACATTAGGACAGTTACGGGGAAAAGTGCTACGGAAAAATACCAAATAGTTCTCCACCTAGCGGTTCTTTCCAAAGTTGCGCCACACACCTCTCGGAAAGATCGAGTGACTGCGGCCTAGCCTTCCATTGGTCTGGAGAAGGAATCGCCGTTCCTAGCTGATGAATCAAATGATTCTGAAAGGAACGGTGAAAAGTGCGGATCCTGTTTCAGTCTTCAGACTGAAACAGGATCCGCACTATTCACCTCTCCACAAAGGCGCACTTCTCGTGTCTGGCGCGAGTCCCACAAACCCAGGTCCGACAGAGGCCCTGCACTTGCCACCCCAGAAAAATATCTCATCTCCACGGAAGAGTCCTTACGCTAACGGTTCAAAAGGGCTCCCGTTCTTGAAACGGTGGTGAAAGGACGGTGAAAGAATACTGAAAACAATCCTATCTTCCAAGGTTCCGGTGCCAGGTATGGGAAATACCAAGTTACCTGGGCCTCAGCAGAGGTTTCTCTGCGAAAAGCATCCTAGGCTTCAGGATGCAGAGACCGAGCTCATGACTGTTACGGTGCAAAACGCTATGGAAATGGCCAATAATTACCAACATACTGGTGATCCCAAAAGGGTCAGGATGAAATCTGAAGCACGATCCACACTTTTCCCATCTCACGCAAATATGCAATTACCAACTCTGCAGGTAAGCAAACCAAAGGCGGGGCTGAAAGAAGCCCCGCACTTACACCCCACCCAGAAATCTCAACTACCAGGCAGGATTCTGACGCTAATGCGAGAAACCTGCTCGGGTTCTGAACATCATGGCGAAACCACAGTGGAATAATACCGAAAAGAACACTTTCTTTGCAGTCTCTAGCACCAACTATTGGAAATGCCAAGTTTACTGGGCCTCGGCCTGCTTTCCTCTGTGAAAACTCCCCTATGCTTAAGGATGCAGAGACCAACCTTAGGACACTTACGGGGAAAAGTGCTACGGAAAAATACCAAATAGTTCTCCACCAAGCGGTTCTTTCCAAAGTTGCCCCACACACCTCTCGGAAATATCGAGTGACTGCGGCCTAGCCTTCCATTGGTCTGGAGAAGGAATCGCCGTTCCTAGCTGATGAATCAAATGATTCTGTAAGGAACGGTGAAAAGTGCGGATCCTGTTTCAGTCTAAAGACTGAAACAGGATCCACACTATTCACCTCTCCCACAAAGGCGCACTTCTCGTGTCTGGCGCGAGTCCCACAAACCCAGGACGGACAGAGGCCCTGCACTTGCCACCCCAGAAAAATATCTCATCTCCAAGGAAGGGTCCTTACGCTAACGGTTGAAAAGGGCTCCCGTTCTTGAAACGGTGGTGAAAGGACGGTGAAAGAATACTGAAAACAATCCTATCTTCCAAGGCTCCGGTGCCAGGTATGGGAAATACCAAGTTACCTGGGCCTCAGCAGAGGTTTCTCTGCGAAAAGCATCCTAGCCTTCAGGATGCAGAGACCGACATCATGAATGTTATGGTGCAAAACGCTATGGAAATGGCCAATAATTACCAACATACTGGTGATCTCAAAAGGGTCAGGATGAAATCTGAAGCACGATCCACACTTTTCCCATCTCACACAAATATGCACTTACCAACTCTACAGGTAAGCAAACCAAAGGCAGGGCTGACAGAAGCCCCGCACTTACACCCCACAAAGAAATCTCAACTACCAGGCAGGATTCTGACGCTAATGCGAGAAACCTGCTCGGGTTCTGAACATCAAGGCGAAAACACAGTGGAATAATACCGAAAAGAACACTTTCTTTGCAGTCTCTAGCACCAACTATTGGAAATGCCCAGTTTACTGGGCCTCGGCCTGCTTTCCTCTGTGAAAACTCCCCTATGCTTAAGGATGCAGAGACCAACCTTAGGACAGTTACGGGGAAAAGTGCCACGAAAAAATACCAAATAGTTCTCCACCTAGCGGTTCTTTCCAAAGTTGCCCCACACACCTCTCGGAAAGATCGAGTGACTGCGGCCTAGCCTTCCATTGGTCTGGAGAAGGAATCGCCGTTCCTAGCTGATGAATCAAATGATTCTGAAAGGAACGGTGAAAAGTGCGGATCCTGTTTCAGTCTTTAGACTGAAACAGGATCCGCACTATTCACCTCTCCCACAAAGGCACACTTCTCGTGTCTGGCGCGAGTCCCACAAACCCAGGACGGACAGAGGCCCTGCACTTGCCACCCCAGAAAAATATCTCATCTCCACGGAAGAGTCCTTAGGCTAACGGTTGAAAAGGGCTCCCGTTCTTGAAACGGTGGTGAAAGGACGGTGAAAGAATACTGAAAACAATCCTATCTTCCCAGGCTCCGGTGCCAGGTATGAGAAATACCAAGTTACCTGGGCCTCAGCAGAGGTTTCTCTGCGAAAAGCATCCTAGGCTTCAGGATGCAGAGACCGACCTCATGCCTGTTACGGTGCAAAACGCCATTGAAATGGCCAATAATTACCAACATACTGGTGATCTCAAAAGGGTCAGGGTGAAATCTGAAGCACGATTCACACTTTTCCCATCTCACGCAAATATGCACTTACCAACTCTGCAGGTAAGCAAACCAAAGGCAGGGCTGACAGAAGCCCCGCACATACACCCCACCCAGAAATCTCAACTACCAGGCAGGATTGTGACGCTAATGCCAGAAACCTGCTCGAGTTCTGAACATCATGGCGAAACCACAGTGGAATAATACCGAAAAGAACACTTGCTTTGCAGTCTCTAGCACCAACTATTGGAAATGCCAAGTTTACTGGTCCTCGGCCTGCTTTCCTCTGTGAAAACTCCCCTATGCTTAAGGATGCAGAGACCGACCTTAGGACAGTTACGGGGAAAAGTGCTACGGAAAAATACCAAATAGTTCTCCACCTAGCGGTTCTTTCCAAAGTTGCGCCACACACCTCTCGGAAAGATCGAGTGACTGCGGCCTAGCCTTCGATTGGTCTGGAGAAGGAATCGCCGTTCCTAGCTGATGAATCAAATGATTGTGAAAGGAACGGTGAAAAGTGCGGATCCTGTTTCAGTCTTTAGACTGAAACAGGATCCGCACTATTCACCTCTCCCACAAAGGCGCACTTCTCGTGTGTGGCGCGAGTCCCACAAACCCAGGACGGACAGAGGCACTGTACTTGCCACCCCAGAATAATATCTCATCTCCAATTAAGGGTCCTTACGCTAACGGTTGAAAAGGGCTCCCGTTCTTGAAACGGTGGTGAAAGGACGGTGAAGGAATACTGAAAACAATCCTACCTTCCAAGGCTCCGGTGCCATGTATGGGAAATACCAAGTTATCTGGGCCTCAGCAGAGGTTTCTCTGCGAAAAGCATCCTAGGCTTCAGGATGCAGAGACCGACCTCATGACTGTTACGGAGCAAAACGCTATGGAAATGGCCAATAATTACCAACATACTGGTGATCTCAAAAGGGTCAGGATGAAATCTGAAGCACGATCCACACTTTTCACATCTCACGCAAATATGCACTTACCAACTCTGCAGGTAAGCAAACCAAAGGCTGGGCTGACAGAAGCCCCGCACTTACACCCCACCCAGAAATCTCAACTACCAGGCAGGATTCTGACGCTAATGCGAGAAACCTGCTCGGGTTCTGAACATCATGGCGAAACCACAGTGGAATAATACCGAAAAGAACACTTGCTTTGCAGTCTTTAGCACCAACTATTGGAAATGCCAAGTTTACTGGGCCTCGGCCTGCTTTCCTCTGTGAAAACTCTCCTATGCTTAAGGATGCAGAGCCCAACCTTAGGACAGTTACGGGGAAAAGTGCTATGGAAAAATACCAAATAGTTCTCCACCTAGCGGTTCTTTCCAAAGTTGCGCCACACACCTCTCGGAAAGATCGAGTGACTGCGGCCTAGCCTTCCATTGGTCTGGAGAAGGAATCGCCGTTCCTAGCTGATGAATCAAATGATTCTGAAAAGAACGGTGAAAAGTGCGGATCCTGTTTCAGTCTTTAGACTGAAACAGGATCCGCACTATTCACCTCTCCCACAAAGGCGCACTTCTCGTGTCTGGCGCGAGTCCCAAAAACCCAGGATGGACAGAGGCCCTGCACTTGCCACCCCAGAAAAATATCTCATTTCCAAGGAAGGGTCCTTACGCTAACGGTTGAAAAGGGCTCCCGTTCTTGAAACGGTGGTGAAAGGACGGTGAAAGAATATTGAAAACAATCCTATCTTCCAAGGCTCCGGTGCCAGGTATGGGAAATACCAAGTTACCTGGGCCTCATCAGAGGTTTCTCTGCAAAAAGCATCCTAGGCTTCAGGATGCAGAGACCGACCTCATGACTGTTACGGTGCAAAACGCTATGGAAATGGCCAATAATTACCAACATACTGGTGATCTCAAAAGGGTCAGGATGAAATCTGAAGCACGATCCACACTTATCCCATCTCACGCAAATATGCACTTACCAACTCTGCAGGTAAGCAAACCAAAGGCAGGGCTGACAGAAGCCCCGCACTACCACCCCACCCAGAAATCTCAACTACCAGGCAGGATTCTGACGCTAAAGCGAGAAACCTGCTCGGGTTCTGAACATCATGGCGAAACCACAGTGGAATAATACCGAAAAGAACACTTTCTTTGCAGTCTCCAGCACCAACTATTGGAAATGCCAAGTTTACTGGGCCTCGGCCTGCTTTCCTCTGTGAAAACTCCCCTATTCTTAAGGATGCAGAGACCAACCTTAGGACAGTTACGGGGAAAAGTGCTACGGAAAAATACCAAATAGTTCTCCACCTAGCGGTTCTTTCCAAAGTTGCGCCACACACCTCTCGGAAAGATCGAGTGACTGCGGCCTAGCCTTCCATTGGTCTGGAGAAGGAATCGCCGTTCCTAGCTGATCAATCAAATGATTGTGAAAGGAACGGTGAAAAGTGCGGATCCTGTTTCACTCTTTAGACTGAAACAGGATCCGCACTATTCACCTCTCCGACAAAGGCGCACTTCTCCTGTCTGGCGCGAGTCCCACAAACCCAGGACGGACAGAGGCCCTGCACTTGCCACTCCAGAAAAATATCTCATCTCCAAGGAAGGGTCCTTACGCTAACGGTTGAAAAGGGCTCCCGTTCTTGAAACGGTGGTGAAAGGACGGTGAAAGAATACTGAAAACAATCCTATCTTCCAAGGCTCCGGTGCCAGGTATGGGAAATACCAAGTTACCTGGGCCTCAGCAGAGGTTTCTCTGCGAAAAGCATCCTAGGCTTCAGGATGCAGAGACCGACCTCATGACTGTATCGGTGCAAAACGCCATTGAAATGGCCAATAATTACCAAGATACTGGTGATCTCAAAAGGGTCAGGATGAAATCTGAAGCACGATCCACACTTTTCCCATCTCACGCAAATATGCACTTACTAACTCTGCAGGTAAGCAAACCAAAGGCAGGGCTGACAGAAGCCCCGCACTTACACCCCCCCAGAAATCTCAACTACCAGGCAGGATTCTGACGCTAATGCGAGAAACCTGCTCGGGTTCTGAACATCATGGCGAAACCACAGTGGAATAATACCGAAAAGAACACTTTGTTTGCAGTCTCTAGCACCAACTATTGGAAATGCCAAGTTTACTGGGCCTCGGCCTGCTTTCCTCTGTGAAATCTCCCCTATGATAAAGGATGCAGAGACCAACCTTAGGACACTTACGGGGAAAAGTGCTACGGAAAAATACCAAATAGTTCTCCACCTAGCGGTTCTTTCCAAAGTTGCCCCACACACCTCTCGGAAAGATCCAGTGACTGCGGTCTAGCCTTCGATTGGTCTGGAGAAGGAATCGCCGTTCCTAGCTGATGAATCAAATGATTGTGAAAGGAACGGTGAAAAGTGCGGATCCTGTTTCAGTCTTTAGACTGAAACAGGATCCGCACTATTCACCTCTCCCACAAAGGCGCACTTCTCGTGTGTGGCGCGAGTCCCACAAACCCAGGACGGACAGAGGCACTGCACTTGCCACCCCAGAAAAATATCTCATCTCCAATTAAGGGTCCTTACGCTAACGGTTGAAAAGGCCTCCCGTTCTTGAAACGGTGGTGAAAGGACGGTGAAGGAATACTGAAAACAATCCTACCTTCCAAGGCTCCGGTGCCAGGTATGGGAAATACCAAGTTACCTGGGCCTCAGCAGAGGTTTCTCTGCGAAAAGCATCCTAGGCTTCAGGATGCAGAGACCGACCTCATGACTGTTCTGGTGCAAAACGCTATGCAAATGGCCAATAATTACCAACATACTGGTGATCTCAAAAGGGTCAGGATGAAATCTGAAGCACGATCCACACTTTTCCCATCTCACGCAAATATGCACTTACCAACTCTGCAGGTAAGCAAACCAAAGGCAGGGCTGACAGAAGCCCCGCACTTACACCCCACCCAGAAATCTCAACTACCAGGCAGGATTCTGACGCTAATGCGAGAAACCTGCTCGGGTTCTGAACATCATGGCGAAACCACAGTGGAATAATACCGAAAAGAACACTTTCTTTGCAGTCTCTAGCACCAACTATTGGAAATGCCAAGTTTCCTGGGCCTCGGCCTGCTTTCCTCTGTGAAAACTCCCCTATGCTTAAGGATGCAGAGACCAACCTTAGGACAGTTACGGGGAAAAGTGCTACGGAAAAATACCAAATAGTTCTCCACCTGGCGGTTCTTTCCAAAGTTGCGCCACACACCTCTCGGAAAGATCGAGTGACTGCGGCCTAGCCTTCCATTGGTCTGGAGAAGGAATCGCCGTTCCTAGCTGATGAATCAAATGATTCTGAAAGGAACGGTGAAAAGTGCGGATCCTGTTTCAGTCTAAAGACTGAAACAGGATCCGCACTATTCACCTCTCCCACAAAGGCGCACTTCTCGTGTCTGGCGTGAGTCCCACAAACCCAGGACGGACAGAGGCCCTGCACTTGCCACCCCAGAAAAATATCTCATCTCCACGGAAGAGTCCGTACGCTAACGGTTGAAAAGGGCTCCCGTTCTTGAAATGGTGGTGAAAGGACGGTGAAAGAATACTGAAAACAATCCTATCTTCCAAACTCCGGTGCCAGGTATGGGAAATACCAAGTTACCTAGGCCTCAGCAGAGGTTTCTCTGGGAAAAGCATCCTAGGCTTCAGGATTCAGAGACCGACCTCATGACTGTTACGGTGCAAAACGCTATGGAAATGGCCAATAATTACCAACATACTGGTGATCTCAAAAGGGTCAGGATGAAATCTGAAGCACGATCCACACTTTTCCCATCTCACGCAAATATGCACTTACCAACTCTGCAGGTAAGGAAACCAAAGGCAGGGCTGACAGAAGCCCCGCACTTACACCCCACCCAGAAATCTCAACTACCAGGCAGGATTCTGACGCTAATGCGAGAAACCTGCTCGGGTTCTGAACATCATGGCGAAACCACAGTGGAATAATACCGAAAAGAACACTTTCTTTGCAGTCTCTAGCACCAACTATTGGAAATGCCAAGGTTACTGGGCCTCGGCCTGCTTTCCTCTGTGAAAACTCCCCTATGCTTAAGGATGCAGAGACCCACCTTAGGACAGTTACGGGGAAAAGTGCTACGGAAAATTACCAAATAGTTCTCCACCTAGCGGTTCTTTTCAAAGTTGCGCCACACACCTCTCGGAAAGATCGAGTGACTGCGGCCTAGCCTTCCATTGGTCTGGAGAAGGAATCGCCGTTCCTAGCTGATGAATCAAATGATTCTGAAAGGAACGGTGAAAAGTGCGGATCCTGTTTCAGTCATTAGACTGAAACAGGATCCGCACTATTCACCTCTCCCACCAAGGCGCACTTCTCGTGTCTGGCGCGAGTCCCACAAACCCAGGACCGACAGAGCCCCTGCACTTGCCACCCCAGAAAAATATCTAATCTCCAAGGAAGGGTCCTTACGCTAACGGTTGAAAAGGGCTCCCGTTCTTGAAACGGTGGTGAAAGCACGGTGAAAGAATACTGAAAACAATCCTACCTTCCAAGGCTCCGGTGCCAGGTATGGGAAATACCAAGTTACCTGGGCCTCAGCAGAGGTTTCTCTGCGAAAAGCATCCTAGGCTTCAGGATGCAGAGACCGACCTCATGACTGTTACGGTGCAAAACGCTATGGAAATGGCCAATAATTACCAACATACTGGTGATCTCAAAAGGGTCAGGATGAAATCTGAAGCACGATCCACACTTTTCCCATCTCATGCAAATATGCACTTACCAACTCTGCAGGTAAGCAAACCAAAGGCAGGGCTGACAGAAGCCCCGCACTTACACCCCACCCAGAAATCTCAACTACCAGGCAGGATTCTGACGCTAATGCCAGAAACCTGCTCGGGTTCTGAACATCATGGCGAAACCACAGTGGAATAATACCGAAAAGAACACTTTCTTTGCAGTCTCTAGCACCAACTATTGGAAATGCCAAGTTCACTGGGCCTCGGCCTGATTTCCTCTGTGAAAACTCCCCTATGCTTAAGGATGAAGAGGCCAACATTAGGACAGTTACGGGGAAAAGTGCTACGGAAAAATACCAAATAGTTCTCCACCTAGCGGTTCTTTCCAAAGTTGCGCCACACACCTCTCGGAAAGATCGAGTGACTGCGGCCTAGCCTTCCATTGGTCTGGAGAAGGAATCGCCGTTCCTAGCTGATGAATCAAATGATTCTGAAAGGAACGGTGAAAAGTGCGGATCCTGTTTCAGTCTTCAGACTGAAACAGGATCCGCACTATTCACCTCTCCACAAAGGCGCACTTCTCGTGTCTGGCGCGAGTCCCACAAACCCAGGTCCGACAGAGGCCCTGCACTTGCCACCCCAGAAAAATATCTCATCTCCAAGGAAGGGTCCTTACGCTAACGGTTGAAAAGGGCTCCCGTTCTTGAAACGGTGGTGAAAGGACGCTGAAAGAATACTGAAAACAATCCTATCTTCCAAGGCTCCGGTGCAAGGTATGGGAAATACCAAGTTACCTGGGCCTCAGCAGAGGTTTCTCTGCGAAAAGCATCCTAGGCTTCAGGATTCAGAGACAGACCTCATGACTGTTACGGTGCTAAACGCTATGGAAATGGCCAAAAATTACCAACATACTGGTGATCTCAAAAGGGTCAGGATGAAATCTGAAGCACGATCCACACTTTTCCCATCTCAGGCAAATATGCACTTACCAACTCTGCAGGTAAGGAAACCAAAGGCAGGGCTGACAGAAGCCCCGCACTTACACCCCACCCTGAAATCTCAACTACCAGGCAGGATTCTGACGCTAATGCCAGAAACCTGCTCGGGTTCTGAACATCATGGCGAAACCACAGTGTAATAATACCGAAAAGAACACTTTCTTTGCATTCTCTAGCACCAACTATTGGAAATGCCAAGTTTACTGGGCCTCGTTCTGCTTTCCTCTGTGAAAACTCCCTTATGCTTAAGGATGCAGAGACCAACCTTAGGACAGTTACGGGGAAAAGTGCTACGGAAAAATACCAAATAGTTCTCCACCTAGCGGCTCTTTCCAAAGTTGTGCCACACACCTCTCGGCAAGATCGAGTGACTGCGGCCTAGCCTACCATTGGTCAGGAGAAGGAAACGCCTTTCCTAGCTGATGAATCAAATGATTCTGAAAGGAACGGTGAAAAGTGCTCATCCTGTTTCAGTTAGACTGAAACAGGATCCGCACTATTCACCTCTCCCACAAAGGCGCACTTCTCGTGTCTGGCGCGAGTCCCACAAACCCAGGACGGACAGAGGCCCTGCACTTGCCACCCCAGAAAAATATCTCATCTCCACGGAAGAGTCCTTACGCTAACGGTTCAAAAGGGCTCCCGTTCTTGAAACGGTGGTGAAAGGACGGTGAAAGAATACTGAAAACAATCCTATCTTCCAAGGTTCCGGTGCCAGGTATGGGAAATACCAAGTTACCTGGGCCTCAGCAGAGGTTTCTCTGCGAAAAGCATCCTAGGCTTCAGGATGCAGAGACCGAGCTCATGACTGTTACGGTGCAAAACGCTATGGAAATGGCCAATAATTACCAACATACTGGTGATCCCAAAAGGGTCAGGATGAAATCTGAAGCACGATCCACACTTTTCCCATCTCACGCAAATATGCAATTACCAACTCTGCAGGTAAGCAAACCAAAGGCGGGGCTGAAAGAAGCCCCGCACTTACACCCCACCCAGAAATCTCAACTGCCAGGCAGGATTCTGACGCTAATGCGAGAAACCTGCTCGGGTTCTGAACATCATGGTGAAACCACAGTGGAATAATACCGAAAAGAACACTTTCTTTGCAGTCTCTAGCACCAACTATTGGAAATGCCAAGTTTACTGGGCCTCGGCCTGCTTTCCTCTGTGAAAACTCCCCTATGCTTAAGGATGCAGAGACCAACCTTAGGACACTTACGGGGAAAAGTGCTACGGAAAAATACCAAATAGTTCTCCACCAAGCGGTTCTTTCCAAAGTTGCCCCACACACCTCTCGGAAATATCGAGTGACTGCGGCCTAGCCTTCCATTGGTCTGGAGAAGGAATCGCCGTTCCTAGCTGATGAATCAAATGATTCTGAAAGGAACGGTGAAAAGTGCGGATCCTGTTTCAGTCTAAAGACTGAAACAGGATCCACACTATTCACCTCTCCCACAAAGGCGCACTTCTCGTGTCTGGCGCGAGTCCCACAAACCCAGGACGGACAGAGGCCCTGCACTTGCCACCCCAGAAAAATATCTCATCTCCAAGGAAGGGTCCTTACGCTAACGGTTGAAAAGGGCTCCCGTTCTTGAAACGGTGGTGAAAGGACGGTGAAAGAATACTGAAAACAATCCTATCTTCCAAGGCTCCGGTGCCACGTATGGGAAATACCAAGTTACCTGGGCCTCAGCAGAGGTTTCTCTGCGAAAAGCATCCTAGGCTTCAGGATGCAGAGACCGACCTCATGACTGTTCTGGTGCAAAACGCTATAGAAATGGCCAATAATTACCAACATACTGGTGATCTCAAAAGGGTCAGGATGAAATCTGAAGCACGATCCACACTTTTCCCATCTCACGCAAATATGCACTTACCAACTCTGCAGGTAAGCAAACCAAAGGCAGGGCTGACAGAAGCCCCGCACTTACACCCCACCCAGAAATCTCAACTACCAGGCAGGATTCTGACGCTAAGGCGAGAAACCTGCTCGGGTTCTGAACATCATGGCGAAACCACAGTGGAATAATACCGAAAAGAACACTTTCTTTGCAGTCTCTAGCACCAACTATTGGAAATGCCAAGTTTACTGGGCCTCGGCCTGCTTTCCTCTGTGAAAACTCCCCTATGCTTAAGGATGCAGAGACCAACCTTAGGACACTTACGGGGAAAAGTGCTACGGAAAAATACCAAATCGTTCTCCACCTAGCGGTTCTTTCCAAAGTTGCGCCACACACCTCTCGGAAAGATCGAGTGACTGCGGCCTAGCCTTCCATTGGTCTGGAGAAGGAATCGCCGTTTCTAGCTGATGAATCAAATGATTCTGAAAGGAACGGTGAAAAGTGCGGATCCTGTTTCAGTCTTTAGACTGAAACAGGATCCGCACTATTCACCTCTCCCACAAAGGCGCACTTCTCGTGTGTGGCGGGAGTCCCACAAACCCAGGACGGACAGAGGCCCTGCACTTGCCACCCCAGAAAAATATCTCATCTCCAAGGAAGGGTCCTTATGCTAACGGTTGAAAAGGGCTCCCGTTCTTGAAACGGTGGTGAAAGGACGGTGAAAGAATACTGAAAACAATGCTATCTTCCAAGGCTCCAGTGCCAGGTATGGGAAATACCAAGTTACCTGGGCCTCAGCAGAGGTTTCTCTGCGAAAAGCATCCTAGGCTTCAGGATGCAGAGACCGACCTCATGCCTGTTACGGTGCAAAACGCCATTGAAATGGCCAATAATTACCAACATACTGGTGATCTCAAAAGGGTCAGGATGAAATCTGAAGCACGATCCACACTTTTCCCATCTCACGCAAATATGCACTTATCAACTCTGCAGGTAAGCAAACCAAAGGCAGGGCTGACAGAAGCCCCGCACTTACACCCCAGCCAGAAATCTCAACTACCAGGCAGGATTCTGACGCTAATGCGAGAAACCTGCTCGGGTTCTGAACATCATGGCGAAACCACAGTGGAATAATACCGAAAAGAACACTTGCTTTGCAGTCTCTAGCACCAACTATTGGAACTGCCAAGTTTACTGGGCCTCGGCCTGCTTTCCTCTGTGAAAACTCCCCTATGCTTAAGGATGCAGAGACCCACCTTAGGACAGTTACGGGGAAAAGTGCTACGGAAAAATACCAAATAGTTCTCCACCTAGCGGTTCTTTCCAATGTTGCGCCACACACCTCTCAGAAAGATCGAGTGACTGCGGCCTAGCCTTCCATTGGTCTGGAGAAGGAATCGCCGTTCCTAGCTGGTGAATCAAATGAATCTGAAAGGAAGGGTGAAAAGTGCGGATCCTGTTTCAGTCTTTAGACTAAAACAGGATCCGCACTATTCACCTCTCCCACAAAGGCGCACTTCCCGTGTCTGGCGCGAGTCCAACAAACCCAGGACGGACAGAGGCCCTGCACTTGCCACCCCAGAAAAATATCTCATCTCCAAGGAAGGGTCCTTACGCTAACGGTTGAAAAGGGCTCCCGTTCTTGAAACGGGGGTGAAAGGACGGTGAAAGAATACTGACAACAATCCTACCTTCCAAGGCTCCGGTGCCAGGTATGGAAAATACCAAGTTACCTGGGCCTCAGCAGAGGTTTCTCTGCGAAAAGCATCCTAGGCTTCAGGATGCAGAGACCGACCTCATGACTGTTACGGTGCAAAACGCTATGGAAATGGCCAATAATTACCAACATACTGGTGATCTCAAAAGGGTCAGGATGAAATCTGAAGCACGATCCACACTTTTCCCATCTCACGCAAATATGCACTTACCAACTCTGCAGGTAAGCAAACGAAAGGCAGGGCTGACAGAAGCCCCACACTTACACCCCACCCAGAAATCTCAACTACCAGGCAGGATTCTGACGCTAATGCGAGAAACCTGCTCGGGTTCTGAACATCATGGCGAAACCACAGTGGAATAATACCGAAAAGAACACTTTCTTTGCAGGCTCTAGCACCAACTATTGGAAGTGCCAAGTTTACTGGGCCTCGGCCTGCTTTCCTCTGTGAAAACTCCCCTATGCTTAAGGATGCAGAGACCCACCTTAGGACAGTTACGGGGAAAAGTGTTACGGAAAAATACCAAATAGTTCTCCACCTAGCGGTTCTTTCCAAAGTTGCACCACACACCTCTCGGAAAGATCCAGTGACTGCGGCCTAGCCTTCCATTGGTCTGGAGAAGGAATCGCCGTCCCTAGCTGATGAATCAAATGATTCTGAAAGGAACGGTGAAAAGTGCGGATCCTGTTTCAGTCTTTAGACTGAAACAGGATCCGCACTATTCACCTCTCCCACAAAGGCGCACTTTTCGTGTCTGGCGCTAGTCCCACAAACCCAGGATGGACAGAGGCCCTGCACTTGCCACCCCAGAAGAATATCTCATCTCCAAGGAAGAGTCCTTACGCTAACGGTTGAAAAGGGCTCCCGTTCTTGAAACGGTGGTGAAAGGACGGTGAAAGAATACTGAAAACAATCCTACCTTCCAAGGCTCCGGTGCCACGTATGGGAAATACCAAGTTACCTGGGCCTCAGCAGAGGTTTCTCTGCGAAAAACATCCTAGGCTTCAGGATGCAGAGACCGACCTCATGACTGTTCTGGTGCAAAACGCTATGGAAATGGCCAATAATTACCAACATACTGGTGATCTCAAAAGGGTCAGGATGAAATCTGAAGCACGATCCACACTTTTCCCATCTCACGCAAATATGCACTTACCAACTCTGCAGGTAAGCAAACCAAAGGCAGGGCTGACAGAAGCCCCGCACTTACACCCCACCCAGAAATCTCAACTACCAGGCAGGATTCTGACGCTAATGCCAGAAACCTGCTCGGGTTCTGAACATCATGGCGAAACCACAGTGGAATAATACCGAAAAGAACACTTGCTTTGCAGTCTCTAGCACCAACTATTGGAAATGCCAAGTTTACTGGGCCTCGGCCTGCTTTCCTCTGTGAAAACTCCCCTATGCTTAAGGATGCAGAGACCAACCTTAGGACACTTACGGGGAACAGTGCTACGGAAAAATACCAAATAGTTCTCCACCTAGCGGTTGTTTCCAAAGTTGCGCCACACACCTCTCGGAAAGATCGAGTGACTGCGGCCTAGCCTTCGATTGGTCTGGAGAAAGAATCGCCGTTCCTAGCTGATGAATCAAATGATTCTGAAAGGAACGGTGAAAAGTGCGGATCCTGTTTCAGTCTTTAGACTGAAACAGGATCCGCACTATTCACCTCTCCCACAAAGGCGCACTTCCCGTGTCTGGCGCGAGTCCAACAAACCCAGGACGGACAGAGGCCCTGCACTTGCCACCCCAGAAAAATATCTCATCTCCAAGGAAGGGTCCTTACGCTAACGGTTGAAAAGGGCTCCCGTTCTTGAAACGGTGGTGAAAGGACGGTGAAGGAATACTGAAAACAATCCTACCTTCCAAGGCTCCGATGCCAGGTATGGGAAATACCAAGTTACCTGGGCCTGAGCAGAGGTTTCTCTGCGAAAAGCATCCTAGGCTTCAAGATGAAGAGACCGACCTCATGACTGTTACGGTGCAAAACACTATGGAAATGGCCAATAATTACCAACATACTGGTGATCTCAAAAGGGTCAGGATGAAATCTGAAGCACGATCCACACTTATCCAATCTCACGCAAATATGCACTTACCAACTCTGCAGGTAAGCAAACGAAAGGCAGGGCTGACAGAAGCCCCGCACTTACACCCCACCCAGAAATCTCAACTACCAGGCAGGATTCTGACGCTAATGCGAGAAACCTGCTCAGGTTCTGAACATCATGGCGAAATCACAGTTGAATAATACCGAAAAGAACACCTTCTTTGCAGTCTCTAGCACCAACTATTGGAAATGCCAAGTTTACTGGGCCTCGGCCTGCTTTCCTCTGTGAAAGCTCCCCTATGCTTAAGGATGCAGAGACCGACCTTAGGACAGTTACGGGGAAAAGTGCTACGGAAAAATACCAAATCGTTCCCCACCTAGCGGTTCTTTCCAAAGTTGCGCCACACACCTCTCGGAAAGATCGAGTGACTGCGGCCTAGCCTTCCATTGGTCTGGAGAAGGAAGCGCCGTTTCTAGCTGATGAATCAAATGATTCTGAAAGGAACGGTGAAAAGTGCGGATCCTGTTTCAGTCTTTAGCCTGAAACAGGATCCGCACTATTCACCTCTCCCACAAAGGCGCACTTCTCGTGTGTGGCGGGAGTCCCACAAACCCAGGACGGACAGAGGCCCTGCACTTGCCACCCCAGAAAAATATCTCATCTCCAAGGAAGGGTCCTTATGCTAACGGTTGAAAAGGGCTCCCGTTCTTGAAACGGTGGTGAAAGGACGGTGAAAGAATACTGAAAACAATGCTATCTTCCAAGGCTCCAGTGCCAGGTATGGGAAATACCAAGTTACCTGGGCCTCAGCAGAGGTTTCTCTGCGAAAAGCATCCTAGGCTTCAGGATGCAGAGACCGACCTCATGCCTGTTACGGTGCAAAACGCCATGGAAATGGCCAATAATTACCAACATACTGGTGATCTCAAAAGGGTCAGGATGAAATCTGAAGCACGATCCACACTTTTCCCATCTCACGCAAATATGCACTTATCAACTCTGCAGGTAAGCAAACCAAAGGCAGGGCTGACAGAAGCCCCGCACTTACACCCCAGCAAGAAATCTCAACTACCAGGCAGGATTCTGACGCTAATGCGAGAAACCTGCTCGGGTTCTGAACATCATGGCGAAACCACAGTGGAATAATACCGAAAAGAACACTTGCTTTGCAGTCTCTAGCACCAACTATTGGAACTGCCAAGTTTACTGGGCCTCGGCCTGCTTTCCTCTGTGAAAACTCCCCTATGCTTAAGGATGCAGAGACCCACCTTAGGACAGTTACGGGGAAAAGTGCTACAGAAAAATACCAAATAGTTCTCCACCTAGCGGTTCTTTCCAATGTTGCGCCACACACCTCTCAGAAAGATCGAGTGACTGCGGCCTAGCCTTCCATTGGTCTGGAGAAGGAATCGCCGTTCCTAGCTGGTGAATCAAATGAATCTGAAAGGAAGGGTGAAAAGTGCGGATCCTGTTTCAGTCTTTAGACTGAAACAGGATCCGCACTATTCACCTCTCCCACAAAGGCGCACTTCCCGTGTCTGGCGCGAGTCCAACAAACCCAGGACGGACAGAGGCCCTGCACTTGCCACCCCAGAAAAATATCTCATCTCCAAGGAAGGGTCCTTACGCTAACGGTTGAAAAGGGCTCCCGTTCTTGAAACGGGGGTGAAAGGACGGTGAAAGAATACTGACAACAATCCTACCTTCCAAGGCTCCGGTGCCAGGTATGGAAAATACCAAGTTACCTGGGCCTCAGCAGAGGTTTCTCTGCGAAAAGCATCCTAGGCTTCAGGATGCAGAGACCGACCTCATGACTGTTACGGTGCAAAACGCTATGGAAATGGCCAATAATTACCAACATACTGGTGATCTCAAAAGGGTCAGGATGAAATCTGAAGCACGATCCACACTTTTCCCATCTCACGCAAATATGCACTTACCAACTCTGCAGGTAAGCAAACGAAAGGCAGGGCTGACAGAAGCCCCACACTTACACCCCACCCAGAAATCTCAACTACCAGGCAGGATTCTGACGCTAATGCGAGAAACCTGCTCGGGTTCTGAACATCATGGCGAAACCACAGTGGAATAATACCGAAAAGAACACTTTCTTTGCAGGCTCTAGCACCAACTATTGGAAGTGCCAAGTTTACTGGGCCTCGGCCTGCTTTCCTCTGTGAAAACTCCCCTATGCTTAAGGATGCAGAGACCCACCTTAGGACAGTTACGGGGAAAAGTGCTACGGAAAAATACCAAATAGTTCTCCACCTAGCGGTTCTTTCCAAAGTTGCGCCACACACCTCTCGGAAAGATCCAGTGACTGCGGCCTAGCCTTCCATTGGTCTGGAGAAGGAATCGCCGTTCCTAGCTGATGAATCAAATGATTCTGAAAGGAACGGTGAAAAGTGCGGATCCTGTTTCAGTCTTTAGACTGAAACAGGATCCGCACTATTCACCTCTCCCACAAAGGCGCACTTTTCGTGTCTGGCGCTAGTCCCACAAACCCAGGATGGACAGAGGCCCTGCACTTGCCACCCCAGAAGAATATCTCATCTCCAAGGAAGGTCCTTACGCTAACGGTTGAAAAGGGCTCCCGTTCTTGAAACGGTGGTGAAAGGACGGTGAAAGAATACTGAAAACAATCCTACCTTCCAAGGATCCGGTGCCACGTATGGGAAATACCAAGTTACCTGGGCCTCAGCAGAGGTTTCTCTGCGAAAAGCATCCTAGGCTTCAGGATGCAGAGACCGACCTCATGACTGTTCTGGTGCAAAACGCTATGGAAATGGCCAATAATTACCAACATACTGGTGATCTCAAAAGGGTCAGGATGAAATCTGAAGCACGATCCACACTTTTCCCATCTCACGCAAATATGCACTTACCAACTCTGCAGGTAAGCAAACCAAAGGCAGGGCTGACAGAAGCCCCGCACTTACACCCCACCCAGAAATCTCAACTACCAGGCAGGATTCTGACGCTAATGCGAGAAACCTGCTCAGGTTCTGAACATCATGGCGAAATCACAGTTGAATAATACCGAAAAGAACACCTTCTTTGCAGTCTCTAGCACCAACTATTGGAAATGCCAAGTTTACTGGGCCTCGGCCTGCTTTCCTCTGTGAAAGCTCCCCTATGCTTAAGGATGCAGAGACCGACCTTAGGACAGTTACGGGGAAAAGTGCTACGGAAAAATACCAAATCGTTCCCCACCTAGCGGTTCTTTCCAAAGTTGCGCCACACACCTCTCGGAAAGATCGAGTGACTGCGGCCTAGCCTTCCATTGGTCTGGAGAAGGAATCGCCGTTTCTAGCTGATGAATCAAATGATTCTGAAAGGAACGGTGAAAAGTGCGGATCCTGTTTCAGTCTTTAGCCTGAAACAGGATCCGCACTATTCACCTCTCCCACAAAGGCGCACTTCTCGTGTGTGGCGGGAGTCCCACAAACCCAGGACGGACAGAGGCCCTGCACTTGCCACCCCAGAAAAATATCTCATCTCCAAGGAAGGGTCCTTATGCTAACGGTTGAAAAGGGCTCCCGTTCTTGAAACGGTGGTGAAAGGACGGTGAAAGAATACTGAAAACAATGCTATCTTCCAAGGCTCCAGTGCCAGGTATGGGAAATACCAAGTTACCTGGGCCTCAGCAGAGGTTTCTCTGCGAAAAGCATCCTAGGCTTCAGGATGCAGAGACCGACCTCATGCCTGTTACGGTGCAAAACGCCATGGAAATGGCCAATAATTACCAACATACTGGTGATCTCAAAAGGGTCAGGATGAAATCTGAAGCACGATCCACACTTTTCCCATCTCACGCAAATATGCACTTATCAACTCTGCAGGTAAGCAAACCAAAGGCAGGGCTGACAGAAGCCCCGCACTTACACCCCAGCCAGAAATCTCAACTACCAGGCAGGATTCTGACGCTAATGCCAGAAACCTGCTCGGGTTCTGAACATCATGGCGAAACCACAGTGGAATAATACCGAAAAGAACACTTGCTTTGCAGTCTCTAGCACCAACTATTGGAACTGCCAAGTTTACTGGGCCTCGGCCTGCTTTCCTCTGTGAAAACTCCCCTATGCTTAAGGATGCAGAGACCCACCTTAGGACAGTTACGGGGAAAAGTGCTACGGAAAAATACCAAATAGTTCTCCACCTAGCGGTTCTTTCCAATGTTGCGCCACACACCTCTCAGAAAGATCGAGTGACTGCGGCCTAGCCTTCCATTGGTCTGGAGAAGGAATCGCCGTTCCTAGCTGATGAATCAAATGATTCTGAAAGGAACGGTGAAAAGTGTGGATCCTGTTTCAGTCTTTAGACTGAAACAGGATCCGCACTATTCACCTCTCCCACAAAGGCGCACTTCTCGTGTGTGGCGGGAGTCCCACAAACCCAGGACGGACAGAGGCCCTGCACTTGCCACCCCAGAAAAATATCTCATCTCCAAGGAAGGGTCCTTATGCTAACGGTTGAAAAGGGCTCCCGTTCTTGAAACGGTGGTGAAAGGACGGTGAAAGAATACTGAAAACAATGCTATCTTCCAAGGCTCCAGTGCCAGGTATGGGAAATAACAAGTTACCTGGGCCTCAGCAGAGGTTTCTCTGCGAAAAGCATCCTAGGCTTCAGGATGCAGAGACCGACCTCATGCCTGTTACGGTGCAAAACGCCATTGAAATGGCCAATAATTACCAACATACTGGTGATCTCAAAAGGGTCAGGATGAAATCTGAAGCACGATCCACACTTTTCCCATCTCACGCAAATATGCACTTACCAACTCTGCAGGTAAGCAAACCAAAGGCAGGGCTGACAGAAGCCCCGCACTTACACCCCAACCAGAAATCTCAACTACCAGGCAGGATTCTGACGCTAATGCGAGAAACCTGCTCGGGTTCTGAACATCATGGCGAAACCACAGTGGAATAATACCGAAAAGAACACTTGCTTTGCAGTCTCTAGCACCAACTATTGGAACTGCCAAGTTTACTGGGCCTCGGCCTGCTTTCCTCTGTGAAAACTCCCCTATGCTTAAGGATGCAGAGACCCACCTTAGGACAGTTACGGGGAAAAGTGCTACGGAAAAATACCAAATAGTTCTCCACCTAGCGGTTCTTTCCAATGTTGCGCCACACACCTCTCAGAAAGATCGAGTGACTGCGGCCTAGCCTTCCATTGGTCTGGAGAAGGAATCGCCGTTCCTAGCTGATGAATCAAATGAATCTGAAAGGAAGGGTGAAAAGTGCGGATCCTGTTTCAGTCTTTAGACTGAAACAGGATCCGCACTATTCACCTCTCCCACAAAGGCGCACTTCCCGTGTCTGGCGCGAGTCCAACAAACCCAGGACGGACAGAGGTCCTGCACTTGCCACCCCAGAAAAATATCTCATCTCCAAGGAAGGGTCCTTACGCTAACGGTTGAAAAGGGCTCCCGTTCTTCAAACGGTGGTGAAAGGACGGTGAAAGAATACTGAAAACAATCCTACCTTCCAATGCTCCGGTGCCAGGTATGGGAAATACCAAGTTACCTGGGCCTCAGCAGAGGTTTCTCTGCGAAAAGCATCCTAGGCTTCAGGATGCAGAGACCGACCTCATGACTGTCACGGTGCAAAACGCTATGGAAATGGCCAAAAATTACCAACATACTGGTGATCTCAAAAGGGTCAGGATGAAATCTGAAGCACGATTCACACTTTTCCCATCTCACGCAAATATGCACTTACCAACTCTGCAGGTAAGCAAACCAAAGGCAGGGCTGACAGAAGCCCCGCACTTACACCCCACCCAGAAATCTCAACTACCAGGCAGGATTCTGACGCTAATGCAAGAAACCTGCTCGGGTTCTGAACATCATGGCGAAACCACAGTGGAATAACACCGAAAAGAACACTTTCTTTGCAGTCTCTAGCACCAACTATTGGAAATGCCAAGGTTACTGGGCCTCGGCCTGCTTTCCTCTGTGAAAACTCCCCTATGCTTAAGGATGCAGAGACCAACCTTAGGACAGTTACGGTGAAAAGTGCTACGGAAAAATACCAAATAGTTCTCCACCTAGCGGTTCTTTCCAAAGTTGCGCCACACACCTCTCGGAAAGATCGAGTGACTGCGGCCTAGCCTTCCATTGGTCTGGAGAAGGAATCGCCGTTCCTAGCTGATGAATCAAATTATTCTGAAAGGAACGGTGAAAAGTGCGGATCCTGTTTCAGTCTTTAGACTGAAACAGGATCCGCACTATTCACCTCTCCCACAAAGGCGCACTTCTCGTGTCTGGCGCGAGTCCCACAAACCCAGGACGGACAGCGGCCCTGCACTTGCCACCCCAGAAAAATATCTCATCTCCACGGAAGGGTCCTTACGCTAACGGTTGAAAAGGGCTCCCGTTCTTGAAACGGTGGTGAAAGCACGGTGAAAGAATACTGACAACAATCCTACCTTCCAAGGCTCCGGTGCCAGGTATCGAAAATACCAAGTTACCTGGGCCTCAGCAGAGGTTTCTCTGCGAAAAGCATCCTAGGCTTCAGGATGCAGAGACCGACCTCATGACTGTTACGGTGCAAAACGCTATGGAAATGGCCAATAATTACCAACATACTGGTGATCTCAAAAGGGTCAGGATGAAATCTGAAGCACGATCCACACTTTTCCCATCTCACGCAAATATGCACTTACCAACTCTGCAGGTAAGCAAACGAAAGGCAGGGCTGACAGAAGCCCCACACTTACACCCCACCCAGAAATCTCAACTACCAGGCAGGATTCTGACGCTAATGCGAGAAACCTGCTCGGGTTCTGAACATCATAGCGAAACCACAGTGGAACAATACCGAAAAGAACACTTTCTTTGCAGTCTCTAGCACCAACTATTGGAAGTGCCAAGTTTACTGGGCCTCGGCCTGCTTTCCTCTGTGAAAACTCCCCTATGCTTAAGGATGCAGAGACCCACCTTAGGACAGTTACGGGGAAAAGTGCTACGGAAAAATACCAAATAGTTCTCCACCTAGCGGTTCTTTCCAAAGTTGCGCCACACACCTCTCGGAAAGATCCAGTGACTGCGGCCTAGCCTTCCATTGGTCTGGAGAAGGAATCGCCGTTCCTAGCTGATGAATCAAATGATTCTGAAAGGAACGGTGAAAAGTGCGGATCCTGTTTCAGTCTAAAGACTGAAACAGGATCCGCACTATTCACCTCTCCCACAAAGGCGCACTTCTCGTGGCTGGCGCGAGTACCACAAACCCAGGACGGACAGAGGCCATGCACTTGCCACCCCAGAAAAATATCTCATCTCCACGGAAGAGTCCTTACGCTAACGGTTGAAAAGGGCTCCCGTTCTTGAAACGGTGGTGAAAGGACGGTGAAAGAATACTAAAAACAATCCTACCTTCCAAGGCTCCGGTGCCAGGTATGGGAAATACCAAGTTACCTGGGCCTCAGCAGAGGTTTCTCTGCAAAAAGCATCCTAGGCTTCAGGATGCAGAGACCGACCTCATGCCTGTTACGGTGCAAAACGCTATGGAAATGGCCAATAATTACCAACATACTGGTGATCTCAAAAGAGTCAGGATGAAATCTGAAGCACGATCCACACTTTTCGCATCTCACGCAAATATGCACTTACCAACTCTGCAGGTAAGCAAACCAAAGGCAGGGCTGACAGAAGCCCCGCACTTACACCCCACCCAGAAATCTCAACTACCAGGCAGGATTCTGACGCTAATGCGAGAAACCTGCTCGGGTTCTGAACATCATGGCGAAACCACAGTGGAATAATACCGAAAAGAACACTTTCTTTGCAGTCTCTAGCACCAACTATTGGAAATGCCAAGTTTACTGGGCCTCGCAATGCTTTCCTCTTTGAAAACTCCCCTATGCTTAAGGATGAAGAGACCAACGTTAGGACAGTTACGGGGAAAAGTGCTACGGAAAAATACCAAATAGTTCTCCACCTAGTGGTTCTTTCCAAAGTTGTGCAACACAGCTCTCGCAAAGATCGAGTGACTGCGGCCTAGCCATCCATTGGTCTGGAGAAGGAATCGCCGTTCCTAGCTGATGAATCAAATGATTCTGAAAGGAACGGTGAAAAGTGCGGATCCTGTTTCAGTCTTTAGACTGAAACAAGATCCGCACTATTTACCTCTCCCACAAAGGCGCACTTCTCGTGTCTGGCGCGAGTCCCACAAACCCAGGACGGACAGAGGCCCTGCACTTGCCACCCGAGAAAAATATCTCATCTCCACGGAAGAGTCCTTACGCTAACGGTTGAAAAGGGCTCCCGTTCTTGAAACGGTGGAGAAAGGACGGTGAAAGAATACTGAAAACAATCCTATCTTCCAAGGCTCCGGTGCCAGATATGGGAAATACCAAGTTAACTGGGCCTCAGCAGAGGTTTCTCTGCGAAAAGCATCCTAGGCTTCAGGATGCAGAGACCGACCTCATGACTGTTACGGTGCAAAACGCTATGGAAATGGCCAATAATTACCAACATAGTGGTGATCTCAAAAGGGTCAGGATGAAATCTGAAGCACGATCCACACTTTTCCCATCTCACGCAAATATGCACTTACCAACTCTGCAGGTAAGCAAACCAAAGGCAGGGCTGACAGAAGCCCCGCACTTACACCCCACCCAGAAATCTCTACTACCAGGCAGGATTCTGACGCTAATGCGAGAAACCTGCTCGGGTTCTGAACATCATGGCGAAACCACAGTGGAATAATACCGAAAAGAATACTTTCTTTGCAGTCTCTAGCACCAACTATTGGAAATGCCAAGTTTACTGGGCCTCGGCCAGCTTTCCTCTGTGAAAAATCCCCTATGCTTAAGGATGCAGAGACCAACCTTAGGACAGTTACGGTGAAAAGTGCTACGGAAAAATACCAAATGGTTCTCCACCTAGCGGTTCTTTCCAAAGTTGCGCCACACACCTCTCGGAAAGATCGAGTGACTGCGGCCTAGCCTTCGATTGTTCTGGAGAAGGAATCGCCGTCCCTAGCTGATGAATCAAATGATTCTGAAAGGAACGGTGAAAAGTGCGGATCCTGTTTCAGTCTTTAGACTGAAACAGGATCCGCACTATTCACCTCTCCCACAAAGGCGCACTTCTCGTGTATGGCGCGAGTCCCACAATCCCAGGACGGACAGAGGCCCTGCACTTGCCACCCGAGAAAAATATCTCATCTCCAAGGAAGGGTCCTTATGCTAACGGTTGAAAAGGGCTCCCATTCTTGAAACAGTGGTGAAACGACGGTGAAAGAATACTGAAAACAATCCTATCTTCCAAGGCTCCGGTGCCAGGTATGGGAAATACCAAGTTACCTGGGCCTCAGCAGAGGTTTCTCTGCGAAAAGCATCCTAGGCTTCAGGATGCACAACCGACCTCATGACTGTTACGGTGCAAAACGCTATGGAAATGGCCAATAATTACCAACATACTGGTGATCCCAAAAGGGTCAGGATGAAATCTGAAGCACGATCCACACTTTTCCCATCTCACGCAAATATGCACTTACCAACTCTGCAGGTAAGCAAACCAAAGGCAGGGCTGTCAGAAGCCCCGCACTTACACCCCACCCAGAAATCTCAACTACCAAGCAGGATTCTTACGCTAATGCGAGAAACCTGCTCGGGTTCTGAACATCATGGCGAAACCACAATGGAATAATACCGAAAAGAACACTTTCTTTGCAGTCTCTAGCACCAACTATTGGAAATGCCAAGGTTACTGAGCCTCGGCCTGCTTTCCTCTGTGAAAACTCCCCTATGCTTAAGGATGCAGAGACCAACCTTAGGACACTTACGGGGGAAAGTGCTACGAAAAGATACCAAATAGTTCTCCACCTAGCGGTTCTTTCCAAAGTTGCGCCACACACCTCTCGGAAAGATCGAGTGACTGCGACCTAGCCTTCGATTGGTCTGGAGAAGGAATCGCCGTCCCTAGCTGATGAATCAAATGATTCTGAAAGGAACGGTGAAAAGTGCGGATCCTGTTTCAGTCTTTAGACTGAAACAAAGGCGCACTTCTCGTGTCTGGCGTGAGTCCCACACACCCAGGACGTACAGAGGCCCTGCACTTGCCACCCCAGAAAAATATCTCATCTCCAAGGAAGTGTCCTGATGCTAACGGTTGAAAAGGGCTCCCATTCTTGAAACGGTGGTGAAAGGACGGTGAAAGAATACTGAAAACAAACCTATCTTCCAGGGCTCCGGTGCCAGGTATGGGAAATACCAAGTTACCTGGGCCTCAGCAGAGGTTTCTCTGCGAAAAGCATCCTAGGCTTCAGGATGCAGAGACCGACCTCATGACTGTTACGGTGCAAAACGCTATGGAAATCGCCAATAATTACCAACATACTGGTGATCTCAAAAGGGTCAGGATGAAATCTGAAGCACGATCCACACTTTTCCCATCTCACGGAAATATGCACTTACCAACTCTGCAGGTAAGCAAACCAAAGGCAGGGCTGACAGAAGCCCCGCACTTACACCCCACCCAGAAATCTCTACTACCAGGCAGGATTCTGACGCTAATGCGAGAAACCTGCTCGGGCTCTGAACATCATGGCGAAACCACAGTGGAATAATACCGAAAAGAACACTTTCTTTGCTGTCTCTAGCACCAACTATTGGAAATGCCAAGTTTACTGGGCCTCGGCCAGCTTTCCTCTGTGAAAACTCCCCTATGCTTAAGGATGCAGAGACCGACCTTAGGACAGTTACGGGGAAAAGTGCTACGGAAAAATACCAAATAGTTCTCCACCTAGCGGTTCTTTCCAAAGTTGCGCCACACACCTCTCGGAAAGATCGAGTAACTGCGGCCTAGCCTTCCATTGGTCTGGAGAAGGAATCGCCGTTCCTAGCTGATGAATCAAATGATGCTGAAAGGAACGGTGAGGAGTGCGGATCCTGTTCCTGTCTTTATACTGAAACAGGATCCGCACTATTCACCTCTCCCACAAAGGCGCCCTTCTCGTGTCTGGCGCGAGTCCCACAAACCCAGGACGGACAGAGGCCCTGCACTTGCCACCGCAGAAAAATATCTCATCTCCAAGGAAGGGTCCTTACGCTGACGGTTGAAAAGGGCTCCCGTTCTTGAAACGGTGGTGAAGGGACGGTGAAAGAATACTGAAAACAATCCTATCTTCCAAGGCTCCGGTGCCAGGTATGGGAAATACCAAGTTACCTGGGCCTCAGCAGAGGTTTCTCTGCGAAAAGCATCCTAGGCTTCAGGATGCAGAGACCGACCTCATGACTGTTACGGTGCAAAACGCTATGGAAATGGCCACTAATTACCAACATACTGGTGATCTCAAAAGGGTCAGGATGAAATCTGAAGCATGATAAACACTTTTCCCATCTCACGCAAATATGCACTTACCAACACTGCAGGTAAGCAAACCAAAGGCAGGGCTGACAGAAGCCCCGCACTTACACCCCACCCAGAAATCTCAACTACCAGGCAGGATTCTGACGCTAATGCGAGAAACCTGCTCGGGTTCTGAACATCATGGCGAAACCACAGTAGAATAATACCGAAAAGAACACTTTCTTTGCAGTCTCTAGCACCAACTATTGGAAATGCCAAGTTTACTGGGCCTCGGCCTGCTTTCCTCTGTGAAAACTCCCCTATGATTAAGGATGCAGAGACCGACCTTAGGACAGTTACGGGGAAAAGTGCTACGGAAAAATACCAAATAGTTCTCCACCTAGCGGTTCTTTCCAAAGTTGCGCCACACAGCTCTCGGAAAGATCGAGTGACTGCGGCCTAGCCTTCCATTGGTCTGGAGAAGGAATCGCCATTCCTAGCTGATGAATCAAATGATTCTAAAAGGATCCGCATTATTCACCTCTCCCACAAAGGCGCACTTCTCGTGTCTGGCGCAAGTCGCACAAACCGAGGATGGACAGAGCCCTGCACTTGCCACCCCAGAAAAATATCTCATCTCCAAGGAAGGGTCCTTTCGCTAACGGTTGAAAAGGGCTCCTGTTCTTGAAACGGTGGTGAAAGGACGGTGAAAGAATACTGAAAACAATCCTATCTTCCAGGGCTCCGGTGCCAGGTATGGGAAATACCAAGTTACCTGGGCCTCAGCAGAGGTTTCTCTGCGAAAAGCATCCTAGGCTTCAGGATGCAGAGACCGACCTCATGACTGTTACGGTGCAAAACGCTATGGAAATGGCCAATAATTACCAACATAGTGGTGATGCCAAAAGGGTCAGGATGAAATCTGAAGCACGATCCACACTTTTCCCATCTCATGCAAATATGCACTTACCAACTCTGCAGGTAAGCAAACCAAAGGCAGGGTTGACAGAAGCCCCGCACTTACACCCCACCCAGAAATCTCAACTACCAAGCAGAATTCTTACGCTAATGCGAGAAACCTGCTCGGGTTCTCAACATCATGGCGAAACCACAGTGGAATAATACCGAAAAGAACACTTTCTTTGCTGTCTCTAGCACCAACTATTGGAAATGCCAAGTTTACTGGGCCTCGGCCTGCTTTCCTCTGTGAAAACTCCCCTATGCTTAAGGATGCAGAGACCTACCTTAGGACAGTTACGGGGAAAAGTGCTACGGAAATATATCAAATAGTTCTCCACCTAGCGGTTCTTTCCAAAGTTGAGCCACACACCTCTCGGAAAGATCGAGTGACTGCGGCCCAGCCTTCGATTGGTCTGGAGAAGTAATCGCCGTTCCTAGCTGATGAATCAAATGATTATGAAAGGAATGGTGAAAAGTGCGGATTCTGTTTCAGTCTTTAGACTGAAACAGGATCCGCACTATTCACCTCTCCCACAAAGGGGCACTTCTCGTGTCTGGCGCGAGTCCCACAAACCCAGGACGGACAGAGGCCCTGCACTTGCCACCTCAGAAAAATATCTCATCTCCAAGGAAGGGTCCTTACGCTAACGGTTGAAAAGGGCCCCCGTTCTTGAAACGGTGGTGAAAAGACGGTGAAAGAATACTGAAAACAATCCTATCTTCCAAGGCTCCGGTGCCAGGTATGGGAAATACCAAGTTACCTGGGCCTCAGCAGAGGTTTCTCTGCGAAAAGCATCCTAGGCTTCAGGATGCAGAGACCGACCTCATGACTGTTACGGTGCAAAACGCTATGGAAATGGCCAATAATTACCAACATACTGGTGATATCAAAAGGGTCAGCATGAAATCTGAAGCACGATCCACACTTTTCCCATCTCACGCAAATATGCACTTACCAATTATGCAGGTAAGCAAACCAAAGGCAGGGCTGTCAGAAGCCCCGCACTTACACCCCACCCAGAAATCTCAACTACCAGGCAGGATTCTGACGCTAATGCGAGAAACCTGCTCGGGTTCTGAACATCATGGCGAAACCACAGTGGAATAATACCGAAAAGAACACTTTCTTTGCAGTCTCCAGCACCAACTATTGGAAATGGCAAGTATACTGGGCCTCGGCCTGCTTTCCTCTGTGAAAACTCCCCTATGCTTAAGGATGCAGAGACCGACCTTAGGACAGTTACGGTGAAAAGTGCTACGGAAAGATACCAAATAGTTCTCCACCTAGCGGTTCTTTCCAAAGTTGCGCCAGACACCTCTCGGAAAGATCCAGTGACTGCGGACTAGCCTTCAATTGGTCTGGAGACGGAATCGCCGTCCCTAGCTGATGAATCAAATGATTCTGAAAGGAACGGTGAAAAGTGCGGATCCTATTTCAGTGTTTAGACTGAAACAGGATCCGTACTATTCACCTCTCCCACAAAGGCGCACTTCTCGTGTCTGGCGTGAGTCCCACAAACCCAGGACGGACAGAGGCCCTGCACTTGCCACCCCAGAAAAATACCTCATCTCCAAGGAAGGGTCCTTACGCTAACGGTTGAAAAAGGCTCCTGTTCTTGAAACGGTGGTGAAAGGACGATGACAGAATACTGAAAACAATCCTATCTTCCAAGGGCCCGGGTCCAGGTATGGGAAATACCAAGTTACCTGGGCCTCAGCAGAGGTTTCTCTGCGAAAAGCATCCTAGGCTTCAGGATGCAGAGACCGACCTCATGACTGTTACGGTGCAAAACGCTATGGAAATCGCCAATAATTACCAACATACTGGTGATCTCAAAAGAGTCAGGATGAAATCTGAAGCACGATCCACACTTTTCCCATCTCACGCAAATATGCACTTACCAACTCTGCAGGTAAGCAAACCAAAGGCAGGGCTGACAGAAGCCCCGCACTTACACCCCACCCAGAAATCTCAACTACCAGGCAGGATTCTGACGCTAATGCGAGAAACCTGCTCGGGTTCTGAACATCATGGTGAAACCACAGTGGAATAACACCGAAAAGAACACTTTCTTTGCAGTCTCTAGCACCGACTATTGGAAATGCCAAGTTTACTGAGCCTCGGCCTGCTTTCCGCTGTGAAAATTCCCCGATGCTTAAGGATGCAGAGACCAACCTTAGGACAGTTACGGTGAAAAGTGCTACGGAAAAATACCAAATAGTTCTCCACCTAGCGCTTCTTTCCAAAGTTGCGCCACACACCTCTCGGAAAGATCGAGTGACTGCGGCCTATCCTTCGATTGGTCAGGAGAAGGAATCGCCGTCCCTAGCTGATGAATCAAATGGTTCTGAAAGGAAGGGTGGAAAGTGCGGATCCTGTTTCAGTCTTTAGACTGAAACAGGATCCTCACTATTCACCTCTCCCACAAAGGCGCACTTCTAGTGTCTGGCGCGAGTCCCACAAACCCAGGACGGACAGAGGCCCTGCACTTGCCACCCCAGAAAAATATCTCATCTCCATGGAAGGGTCCTTACGCTAACGGCTGAAAAGGGCTCCCGTTCTTGAAACGGTGGTGAAAGGACGGTGAAAGAATACTGAAAACAATCCTATCTTCCAAGGCTCCGGTGCTAGGTATGGGAAATACCAAGTTACCTGGGCCTCAGCAGAGGTTTCTCTGCGAAAAGCATCCTAGGCTTCAGGATGCACAACCGACCTCATGAATGTTACGGTGCAAAACGCCATGGAAATGGCCAATAATTACCAACATACTGGTGATCTCAAAAGGATCAGGATGAAATCTGAAGCACGATCCACACTTTTCCCATCTCACGCAAATATGCACTTACCAACTCTGCAGGTAAGCAAACCAAAGGCAGGGCTGACAGAAGCCCCGCACTTACACCCCACCCAGAAACTCAACTACCAGGCAGGATTCTGATGCTAATGCGAGAAAGCTGCTCGGGTTCTGAACATCATGGCGAAACCACAGTGGAATAATACCGAAAAGAACACTTTCTTTGCAGTCTCTAGCACCAACTATTGGAAATGCCAAGTTTACTGGGCCTCGGCTTGCTTTCCTCTGTGAAAACTCCCCTATGCTTCAGGATGCAGAGACCAACCTTAGGACAGTTACGGTGAAAAGTGCTACGGAAAAATACCAAATACTTCTCCACCTAGCGGTTATTTCCAAAGTTGTGCCACACACCTCTCGGAAAGATCAAGTGACTGCGGCCTAGCCTTCGATTGGTCTGGAGAAGGAATCGCCGAACCTAGCTCATGAATCAAATGATTCTGAAAGGATCCGCACTATTCACCTCTCCCAAAAAGTCGCACTTCTCGTGTCTGGCGCGAGTCCCACAAACCCAGGATGGACAGAGGCCCTGCACTTGCCACCCCATAAAAATATCTCATCTCCAATGAAGGGTCCTTACGCTAACGGTTGAAAAGGGCTCCCGTTCTTGAAACGGTGGTGAAATGACGGTGAAAGAATACTGAAAACAATCCTATCTTCCAAGCCTCCGGTGCCAGGTATGGGAAATACCGAGTTACCTGGGCCTCAGCAGAGGTTTCTCTACGAAAAGCATCCTAGGCTTCAGGGTGCAGAGACCGACCTCATGACTGTTACGGTGCAAAACGCTATGGAAATGGCCAATAATTACCAACATACTGGTGATCTCAAAATGGTCAGGATGAAATCTGAAGCACGATCCACACTTATCCCATCTCACGGAAATATGCACTTACCAACTCTGCAGGTAAGCAAACCAAAGGCAGAGCTGACAGAAGCCCCGCACTTACACCTCACCCAGAAATCTCAACTACCAAGCAGGATTCTTACGGTAATGCGAGAAACCTGCTCGGGTTCTGAACATCATGGTGAAACCACAGTGGAATAATACCGAAAAGAACACTTTCTTTCCTGTCTCTAGCACCAACTATTGGAAATGCCAAGTTTACTGGGCCTCGGCCTGCTTTCCTCTGTGAAAACTCCCCTATGCTTAAGGATGCAGAGACCGACCTTAGGACAGTTACGGTCAAAAGTGCTACGGAAAGATACCAAATAGTTCTCCACCTAGTGGTTCTTTCCAAAGTTGCGCCACACACCTCTCGGAAAGATCGAGTGAAGGCGGCCTAGCCTTCGATTGGTCTGAAGAAGGAATCGCCGTTCCTAGCTGATGAATCAAATGATTCTGAAAGGAACGGTGAAAAGTGCGGATCCTGTTTCAGTCTTTAGACTGAAAGAGGATCCGCACAATTCACCTCTCCCACAAATTCGCACTTCTCGTGTCTGGCGCGAGTCCCACAAACCCAGGACGGACAGAGGCCCTGCACTTGCCACCCCAGAAAAATATCTCATCTCCAAGGAAGGGTCCTTACGCTAACGGTTGAAAAGGGCTCCCGTTCTTGAAACGGTGGTGAAAGGACGGTGAAAGAATACTGAAAACATTCTGATCTTCCAAGGCTCCGGTGCCAGGTATGGGAAATACCAAGTTACCTGGGCCTCAGCAGAGGTTTCTCTGCGGAAAGCATCCTAGGCTTCAGGATGCAGAGACCGACCTCATGACTGTTACGGTGCAAAACGCCATGGAAATGGCCAATAATTACCAACATACTGGTGATCTCAAAAGGGTCAGGATGAAATCTGAAGCACGATCCACACTTTTCCCATCTCACGCAAACATGCACTTACCAACTCTGCAGGTAAGCAAACCAAAGGCAGGGCTGACAGAAGCCCCGCACTTACACCCCACCCAGAAATCTCAACTACCAGGCAGGATTCTGACGCTAATGCAAGAAACCTGCTCGGGTTCTGAACATCATGGCGAAACCACAGTGGAATAATACCGAAAAGAACACTTTCTTTGCAGTCTCTAGCACCAACTATTGGAAATGCCAAGTTTATTGAGCCTCGGCCTGCTTTCCTCTGTGAAAACTCCCCTATGCTTAAGGATGCAGAGACCAACCTTAGGACAGTTACGGTGAAAAGTGCTACGGAAAAATACCAAATAGTTCTCCACCTAGCGGTTCTTTCCAAAGTTGCGCCACACACCTCTCGGAAAGATCGAGTGACTGCGGCCTAGCCTTCCATTGGTCTGGAGAAGGAATCGCCGTTCCTAGCTGATGAATCAAATGATTCTGAAAGGAACGGTGAAAAGTGCGGATCCTGTTTAAGTCTTTAGACTGAAACAGGATCCGCACTATTCACCTCTCCCACAAAGGTGCACTTCTCGTGTCTGGCGCGAATCCCACAAAGCCAGGACGGACAGAGGCCCTGCACTTGCCACCCCAGAAAAATATCTCATCTCCAAGGAAGGGTCCTTACGCTAACGGTTGAAAAGGGCTCCCGTTCTTGAAACGGTGGTGAAAGGACGGTGAAAGAATACTGAAAACAATCCTATCTTCCAGGGCTCCGGTGCCAGGTATGGGAAATACCAAGTTACCTGGGCCTCAGCAGAGGTTTCTCTGCGAAAAGCATCCTAGGCTTCAAGGTGCAGAGACCGACCTCATGACTGTTACGGTGCAAAACGCCATGGAAATGGCCAATAATTACCAACATACTGGTGATCTCAAAATGGTCAGGATGAAATCTGAAGCACGATCCACACTTTTCCCATCTCACGCAAATATGCACTTACCAACTCTGCAGGTAAGCAAACCAAAGGCAGAGCTGACAGAAGCCCCCCACTTACACCCCACCCAGAAATCTCAAGTACCAAGCAGGATTCTTACGGTAATGCGAGAAACCTGCTCGGGCTCTGAACATCATGGCGAAACCACAGTGGAATAATACCGAAAAGAACACTTTCTTTGCTGTCTCTAGCACCAACTATTGGAAATGCCAAGTTTACTGGGCCTCGGCCTGCTTTCCTCTGTGAAAACTCCCCTATGCTTAAGGATGCAGAGACCTACCTTAGGACAATTACGGTGAAAAGTGCTACGGAAAGATAGCAAATCATTCTCCACCTAGCGGTTCTTTCCAAAGTTGCGCCACACAGCTCTCGGAAAGGTCGAGTGACTGCGGCCTAGCCTTCCATTGGTCTGGAGAAGGAATCGCCGTCCCTAGCTGATGAATCAAATGATTCTGAAAGGAACGGTGAAAAGTGCGGATCCTGTTTCAGTCTTTAGACTGAAACAGGATCCGCACTATTCACCTCTCCCACAAAGGCGCACTTCTCGTATCTGGCGCGAGTCCCACAAACCCAGGACGGACAGAGGCCCTGCACTTGCCACCCCAGAAAAATATCTCATCTCCAAGGAAGGGTCCTTACGCTAACGGTTGAAAAGGGCTCCCGTTCTTGAAACGGTGGTGAAAGGACGGTGAATGAATATTGAAAACAATCCTATCTTCCAGGGCTCCGGTGCCAGGTATGGGAAATACCAAGTTACCTGGGCCTCAGCAGAGGTTTCTCTGCGAAAAGCATCCTAGGCTTCAGGATACAAAGACCGACCTCATGACTGTTACGGTGCAAAACGCTATGGAAATGGCCAATAATTACCAACATACTGGTGATCTCAAAAGGGTCAGGATGAAATCTGAAGCACGATCCACACTTTTCCCATCTCACGGAAATATGCACTTACCAACTCTGCAGGTAAGCAAACCAAAGGCAGGGCTGACAGAAGCCCCGCACTTACACCCCACCCAGAAATCTCTACTACCAGGCAGGATTCTGACGCTAATGCGAGAAACCTGCTCGGGCTCTGAACATCATGGCGAAACCACAGTGGAATAATACCGAAAAGAACACTTTCTTTGCTGTCTCTAGCACCAACTATTGGAAATGCCAAGTTTACTGGGCCTCGGCCAGCTTTCCTCTGTGAAAACTCCCCTATGCTTAAGGATGCAGAGACCGACCTTAGGACAGTTACGGGGAAAAGTGCTACGGAAAAATACCAAATAGTTCTCCACCTAGCGGTTCTTTCCAAAGTTGCGCCACACACCTCTCGGAAAGATCGAGTAACTGCGGCCTAGCCTTCCATTGGTCTGGAGAAGGAATCGCCGTTCCTAGCTGATGAATCAAATGATGCTGAAAGGAACGGTGAGGAGTGCGGATCCTGTTCCTGTCTTTATACTGAAACAGGATCCGCACTATTCACCTCTCCCACAAAGGCGCACTTCTCGTGTCTGGCGCGAGTCCCACAAACCCAGGACGGACAGAGGCCCTGCACTTGCCACCGCAGAAAAATATCTCATCTCCAAGGAAGGGTCCTTACGCTGACGGTTGAAAAGGGCTCCCGTTCTTGAAACGGTGGTGAAGGGACGGTGAAAGAATACTGAAAACAATCCTATCTTCCAAGGCTCCGGTGCCAGGTATGGGAAATACCAAGTTACCTGGGCCTCAGCAGAGGTTTCTCTGCGAAAAGCATCCTAGGCTTCAGGATGCAGAGACCGACCTCATGACTGTAACGGTGCAAAACGCTATGGAAATGGCCACTAATTACCAACATACTGGTGATCTCAAAAGGGTCAGGATGAAATCTGAAGCATGATAAACACTTTTCCCATCTCACGCAAATATGCACTTACCAACACTGCAGGTAAGCAAACCAAAGGCAGGGCTGACAGAAGCCCCGCACTTACACCCCACCCAGAAATCTCAACTACCAGGCAGGATTCTGACGCTAATGCGAGAAACCTGCTCGGGTTCTGAACATCATGGCGAAACCACAGTAGAATAATACCGAAAAGAACACTTTCTTTGCAGTCTCTAGCACCAACTATTGGAAATGCCAAGTTTACTGGGCCTCGGCCTGCTTTCCTCTGTGAAAACTCCCCTATGATTAAGGATGCAGAGACCGACCTTAGGACAGTTACGGGGAAAAGTGCTACGGAAAAATACCAAATAGTTCTCCACCTAGCGGTTCTTTCCAAAGTTGCGCCACACAGCTCTCGGAAAGATCGAGTGACTGCGGCCTAGCCTTCCATTGGTCTGGAGAAGGAATCGCCATTCCTAGCTGATGAATCAAATGATTCTAAAAGGATCCGCATTATTCACCTCTCCCACAAAGGCGCACTTCTCGTGTCTGGCGCAAGTCGCACAAACCGAGGATGGACAGAGCCCTGCACTTGCCACCCCAGAAAAATATCTCATCTCCAAGGAAGGGTCCTTTCGCTAACGGTTGAAAAGGGCTCCCGTTCTTGAAACGGTGGTGAAAGGACGGTGAAAGAATACTGAAAACAATCCTATCTTCCAGGGCTCCGGTGCCAGGTATGGGAAATACCAAGTTACCTGGGCCTCAGCAGAGGTTTCTCTGCGAAAAGCATCCTAGGCTTCAGGATGCAGAGACCGACCTCATGACTGTTACGGTGCAAAACGCTATGGAAATGGCCAATAATTACCAACATAGTGGTGATGCCAAAAGGGTCAGGATGAAATCTGAAGCACGATCCACACTTTTCCCATCTCATGCAAATATGCACTTACCAACTCTGCAGGTAAGCAAACCAAAGGCAGGGTTGACAGAAGCCCCGCACTTACACCCCACCCAGAAATCTCAACTACCAAGCAGAATTCTTACGCTAATGCGAGAAACCTGCTCGGGTTCTGAACATCATGGCGAAACCACAGTGGAATAATACCGAAAAGAACACTTTCTTTGCTGTCTCTAGCACCAACTATTGGAAATGCCAAGTTTACTGGGCCTCGGCCTGCTTTCCTCTGTGAAAACTCCCCTATGCTTAAGGATGCAGAGACCTACCTTAGGACAGTTACGGGGAAAAGTGCTACGGAAATATACCAAATAGTTCTCCACCTAGCGGTTCTTTCCAAAGTTGAGCCACACACCTCTCGGAAAGATCGAGTGACTGCGGCCCAGCCTTCGATTGGTCTGGAGAAGTAATCGCCGTTCCTAGCTGATGAATCAAATGATTATGAAAGGAATGGTGAAAAGTGCGGATTCTGTTTCAGTCTTTAGACTGAAACAGGATCCGCACTATTCACCTCTCCCACAAAGGGGCACTTCTCGTGTCTGGCGCGAGTCCCACAAACCCAGGACGGACAGAGGCCCTGCACTTGCCACCTCAGAAAAATATCTCATCTCCAAGGAAGGGTCCTTACGCTAACGGTTGAAAAGGGCCCCCGTTCTTGAAACGGTGGTGAAAAGACGGTGAAAGAATACTGAAAACAATCCTATCTTCCAAGGCTCCGGTGCCAGGTATGGGAAATACCAAGTTACCTGGGCCTCAGCAGAGGTTTCTCTGCGAAAAGCATCCTAGGCTTCAGGATGCAGAGACCGACCTCATGACTGTTACGGTGCAAAACGCTATGGAAATGGCCAATAATTACCAACATACTGGTGATATCAAAAGGGTCAGCATGAAATCTGAAGCACGATCCACACTTTTCCCATCTCACGCAAATATGCACTTACCAATTATGCAGGTAAGCAAACCAAAGGCAGGGCTGTCAGAAGCCCCGCACTTACACCCCACCCAGAAATCTCAACTACCAGGCAGGATTCTGACGCTAATGCGAGAAACCTGCTCGGGTTCTGAACATCATGGCGAAACCACAGTGGAATAATACCGAAAAGAACACTTTCTTTGCAGTCTCCAGCACCAACTATTGGAAATGGCAAGTATACTGGGCCTCGGCCTGCTTTCCTCTGTGAAAACTCCCCTATGCTTAAGGATGCAGAGACCGACCTTAGGACAGTTACGGTGAAAAGTGCTACGGAAAGATACCAAATAGTTCTCCACCTAGCGGTTCTTTCCAAAGTTGCGCCAGACACCTCTCGGAAAGATCCAGTGACTGCGGACTAGCCTTCAATTGGTCTGGAGACGGAATCGCCGTCCCTAGCTGATGAATCAAATGATTCTGAAAGGAACGGTGAAAAGTGCGGATCCTATTTCAGTGTTTAGACTGAAACAGGATCCGTACTATTCACCTCTCCCACAAAGGCGCACTTCTCGTGTCTGGCGTGAGTCCCACAAACCCAGGACGGACAGAGGCCCTGCACTTGCCACCCCAGAAAAATACCTCATCTCCAAGGAAGGGTCCTTACGCTAACGGTTGAAAAAGGCTCCTGTTCTTGAAACGGTGGTGAAAGGACGATGACAGAATACTGAAAACAATCCTATCTTCCAAGGGCCCGGGTCCAGGTATGGGAAATACCAAGTTACCTGGGCCTCAGCAGAGGTTTCTCTGCGAAAAGCATCCTAGGCTTCAGGATGCAGAGACCGACCTCATGACTGTTACGGTGCAAAACGCTATGGAAATCGCCAATAATTACCAACATACTGGTGATCTCAAAAGAGTCAGGATGAAATCTGAAGCACGATCCACACTTTTCCCATCTCACGGAAATATGCACTTACCAACTCTGCAGGTAAGCAAACCAAAGGCAGGGCTGACAGAAGCCCCGCACTTACACCCCACCCAGAAATCTCAACTACCAGGCAGGATTCTGACGCTAATGCGAGAAACCTGCTCGGGTTCTGAACATCATGGTGAAACCACAGTGGAATAACACCGAAAAGAACACTTTCTTTGCAGTCTCTAGCACCGACTATTGGAAATGCCAAGTTTACTGAGCCTCGGCCTGCTTTCCGCTGTGAAAATTCCCCGATGCTTAAGGATGCAGAGACCAACCTTAGGACAGTTACGGTGAAAAGTGCTACGGAAAAATACCAAATAGTTCTCCACCTAGCGCTTCTTTCCAAAGTTGCGCCACACACCTCTCGGAAAGATCGAGTGACTGCGGCCTATCCTTCGATTGGTCAGGAGAAGGAATCGCCGTCCCTAGCTGATGAATCAAATGGTTCTGAAAGGAAGGGTGGAAAGTGCGGATCCTGTTTCAGTCTTTAGACTGAAACAGGATCCTCACTATTCACCTCTCCCACAAAGGCGCACTTCTAGTGTCTGGCGCGAGTCCCACAAACCCAGGACGGACAGAGGCCCTGCACTTGCCACCCCAGAAAAATATCTCATCTCCATGGAAGGGTCCTTACGCTAACGGCTGAAAAGGGCTCCCGTTCTTGAAACGGTGGTGAAAGGACGGTGAAAGAATACTGAAAACAATCCTATCTTCCAAGGCTCCGGTGCTAGGTATGGGAAATACCAAGTTACCTGGGCCTCAGCAGAGGTTTCTCTGCGAAAAGCATCCTAGGCTTCAGGATGCACAACCCACCTCATGAATGTTACGGTGCAAAACGCCATGGAAATGGCCAATAATTACCAACATACTGGTGATCTCAAAAGGATCAGGATGAAATCTGAAGCACGATCCACACTTTTCCCATCTCACGCAAATATGCACTTACCAACTCTGCAGGTAAGCAAACCAAAGGCAGGGCTGACAGAAGCCCCGCACTTACACCCCACCCAGAAACTCAACTACCAGGCAGGATTCTGATGCTAATGCGAGAAAGCTGCTCGGGTTCTGAACATCATGGCGAAACCACAGTGGAATAATACCGAAAAGAACACTTTCTTTGCAGTCTCTAGCACCAACTATTGGAAATGCCAAGTTTACTGGGCCTCGGCTTGCTTTCCTCTGTGAAAACTCCCCTATGCTTCAGGATGCAGAGACCAACCTTAGGACAGTTACGGTGAAAAGTGCTACGGAAAAATACCAAATAGTTCTCCACCTAGCGGTTCTTTCCAAAGTTGCGCCACACACCTCTCGGAAAGATCGAGTGACTGCGGCCTAGCCTTCCATTGGTCTGGAGAAGGAATCGCCGTTCCTAGCTGATGAATCAAATGATTCTGAAAGCAACGGTGAAGAGTGCGGATCCTGTTTCACTCTTGAGACTATTCACCTCTCCCACAAAGGCGCAAATCTCGTGTCTGGCGCGAGTCCCACAAACCCAGGACGGACAGAGGCCCTGCACTTGCCACCCCAGAAAAATATCTCATCTCCAAGGAAGGGTCCTTACGCTAACGGTTGAAAAGGGCTCCCGTTCTTGAAACGGTGGTGAAAGGACGGTGAAAGAATACTGAAAACAATCCTATCTTCCAGGGCTCCGGTGCCAGGTATGGGAAATACCAAGTTACCTGGGCCTCAGCAGAGGTTTCTCTGCGAAAAGCATCCTAGGCTTCAGGATGCAGCACCGACCTCATGACTGTTACCGTGCGAAACGCTATGGAAATGGCCAATAATTACCAACATACTGGTGATCCCAAAAGGGTCAGGATGAAATCTGAAGCACGATCCACACTTTTCCCATCTCACGCAAATATGCACTTACCAACACTGCAGGTAAGCAAACCAAAGGCAGGGCTGACAGAAGCCCCGCACTTACACCCCACCCAGAAATCTCAACTACAGGCAGGATTCTGACGCTAATGCGAGACACCTGCTCGGGTTCTGAACATCATGGCGAAACCACAGTGGAATAATACCGAAAAGAACACTTTCTTTGCAGTCTCTAGCACCAACTATTGGAAATGCCAAGTTTACTGGGCCTCGGCCTGCTTTCCTCTGTGAAAACTCCCCTATGCTTAAGGATGCAGAGACCGACCTTAGGACAGTTACGGGGAAAAGTGCTACGGAAAAATACCAAATAGTTCTCCACCTAGCGGTTCTTTCCAAAGTTGCGCCACACACCTCTCGGAAAGATCGAGTGACTGCGGCCTAGCCTTCCATTGGTCTGGAGAAGGAATCGCCGTTCCTAGCTGATGAATCAAATGATTCTGAAAGGAACAGTGAAAAGTGCGGATCCTGTTTCAGTCTTTAGACTGAAACAGGATCCGCACTATTCACCTCTCCCAAAAAGGCGCACTTCTCGTGTCTGGCGCGAGTCCCACAAACCAAGGACGGACAGAGGCCCTGCACTTGCCACCCCAGAAAATTATCTCATCTCCAAGGAAGGGTCCTTACGCTAACGGTTGAAAAGGGCTCCCGTTCTTGAAACGGTGGTGAAAGGACGGTGAAAGAATACTGAAAACAATCCTATCTTACAAGGCTCCCGTGCCAGGTATGGGAAATACCAAGTTACCTGGGCCTCAGCAGAGGTTTCTCTGCGAAAAGCATCCTAGGCTTCAGGATGCAGAGACCGACCTCATGACTGTTACGGTGCAAAACGCTATGGAAATGGCCAATAATTACCAACATACTGGTGATCTCAAAAGGGTCAGGATGAAATCTGAAGCACGATCCACACTTTTCCCATCTCACGCAAATATGCACTTATCAACTCTGCAGGTAAGCAAACAAAGGCAGGGCGGACAGAAGCCCCGCACTTACACCCCACCCAGAAATCTCTACTACCAGGCAGGATTCTGACGCTAATGCGAGAAACCTGCTCGGGTTCTGAACATCATGGCGAAACCACAGTGGAATAATACCGAAAAGAACACTTTCTTTGCAGTCTCTAGCACCAACTATTGGAAATGCCAAGTTTACTGGGCCTCGGCCTGCTTTCCTCTGTGAAAACTCCCCTATGCTTAAGGATGCAGAGACCAACCTTAGGACAGTTACGGGGAAAAGTGCTACGGAAAAATACCAAATAGTTCTCCACCTAGCGGTTCTTTCCAAAGTTGCGCCACACACCTCTCGGAAAGATCGAGTGACTGCGGCCTAGCCTTCGATTGGCCTGGAGAAGGAATCGCCGACCCTAGCTGATGAATCAAATGATTCTGAAAGGAACGGTGAAAAGTGCGGATCCTGTTTCAGTCTTTAGACTGAAACAAAGGCGCACTTCTCGTGTCTGGCGCGAGTCCCACAAACCCAGGACGGACACAGGCCCTGCACTTGCACCCGAGAAAAATATCTCATCTCCAAGGAAGGGTCCTTATGCTAACGGTTGAGAAGGGCTCCCATTCTTGAAACGGTGGTGAAAGGACGGTGAAAGAATACTGAAAACAATCCTATCTTCCAGGGCTCCGGTGCCAGGTATGGGAAATACCAAGTTACCTGGGCCTCAGCAGAGGTTTCTCTGCGAAAAGCATCCTAAGCTTCAGGATGCAGACACCGACCTCATGACTGTTACGGTGCAAAACGCTATGGAAATGGCAAATAATTACCAACATACTGGTGATCTCAAAAGGGTCAGGATGAAATCTGAAGCACGATCCACACTTTTCCCATCTCACGCAAATATTCACTTACCAACTCTGGAGGTAAGCAAACCAAAGGCAGGGCTGACAGAAGCCCCGCACTTACACCCCACCCAGAAATCTCTACTACCAGGCAGGATTCTGACGCTAATGCGAGAAACCTGCTCGGGTTCTGAACATCATGGCGAAACCACAGTGGAATAATACCGAAAAGAACACTTTCTTTGCAGTCTCTAGCACCAACTATTGGAAATGCCAAGTTTACTGGGCCTCGGCCTGCTTTCCTCTGTGAAAACTCCCCTATGCTTAAGGATGCAGAGACCGACCTTAGGACAGTTACGGGGAAAAGTGCTACGGAAAAATACCAAATAGTTCTCCACCTAGCGGTTCTTTCCAAAGTTGCGCCACACAACTCTCGGAAAGATCGAGTGACTGCGGCCTAGCCTTCCATTGGTCTGGAGAAGGAATCGCCGTTCCTAGCTGATGAATCAAATGATTCTGAAAGGAACAGTGAAAAGTGCGGATCCTGTTTCAGTCTTTAGACTGAAACAGGATCCGCACTATTCACCTCTCCCAAAAAGGCGCACTTCTCGTGTCTGGCGCGAGTCCCACAAACCCAGGACGGACAGAGGCCCTGCACTTGCCACCCCAGAAAAATATCTCATCTCCAAGGAAGGGTCCTTACGCTAACGGTTGAAAAGGGCTCCCGTTCTTGAAACGGTGGTGAAAGGACGGTGAAAGAATACTGAAAACAATCCTATCTTCCAAGGCTCCCGTGCCAGGTATGGGAAATACCAAGTTACCTGGGCCTCAGCAGAGGTTTCTCTGCGAAAAGCATCCTAGGCTTCAGGATGCAGAGACCGACCTCATGACTGTTACGGTGCAAAACGCTATGGAAATGGCCAATAATTACCAACATACTGGTGATCTCAAAAGGGTCAGGATGAAATCTGAAGCACGATCCACACTTTTCCCATCTCACGCAAATATGCACTTACCAACTCTGCAGGTAAGCAAACAAAGGCAGGGCGGACAGAAGCCCCGCACTTACACCCCACCCAGAAATCTCAACTACCAGGCAGGATTCTGACGCTAATGCGAGAAACCTGCTCGGGTTCTGAACATCATGGCGAAACCACAGTGGAATAATACCGAAAAGAACACTTTCTTTGCAGTCTCTAGCACCAACTATTGGAAATGCCAAGTTTACTGGGCCTCGGCCAGCTTTCCTCTGTGAAAACTCCCCTATGCTTAAGGATGCAGAGACCGACCTTAGGACAGTTACGGGGAAAAGTGCTACGGAAAAATACCAAATAGTTCTCCACCTAGCAGTTCTTTCCAAAGTTGCGCCACACACCTCTCGGAAAGATCGAGTGACTGCGGCCTAGCCTTCCATTGGTCTGGAGAAGGAATCGCCGTTCCTAGCTGATGAATCAAATAATTCTGAAAGGAACGGTGAAAAGTGCGGATCCTGTTTCAGTCTTTAGACTGAAACAGGATCCGCACTATTCACCTCTCCCACAAAGGCTCACTTCTCGTGTCTGGCGCGAGTCCCACAAACCCAGGATGGACAGAGGCCCTGCACTTGCCACCCAAGAAAAATATCTCATCTCCACGGAAGGGTCCTTACGCTAACGGTTGAAAAGGGCTCCCGTTCTTGAAACGGTGGTGAAGGGACGGTGAAAGAATACTGAAAACAATCCTATCTTCCAAGGTTCCGGTGCCAGGTATGGGAAATACCAAGTTACCTGGGCCTCAGCAGAGGTTTCTCTGCGAAAAGCATCCTAGGCTTCAGGATGCAGAGACCGACCTCATGACTGTTACGGTGCAAAACGCTATGGAAATGGCCAATAATTACCAACATACTGGTGATCTCAAAAGGGTCAGGATGAAATCTGAAGCACGATCCACACTTTTCCCATCTCACGCAAATATGCACTTACCAACTCTGCAGGTAAGCAAACCAAAGGCATGGCTGACAGAAGCCCCGCACTTACACCCCACCCAGAAATCTCTACTACCAGGCAGGATTCTGACGCTAATGCGAGAAACCTGCTCGGGTTCTGAACATCATGGCGAAACCACAGTGGAATAATACCGAAAAGAACACTTTCTTTGCAGTCTCTAGCACCAACTATTGGAAATGCCAAGTTTACTGGGCCTCGGCCTGCTTTCCTCTGTGAAAACTCCCCTATGCTTAAGGATGCAGAGACCTACCTTAGGACACTTACGGTGAAAAGTGCTACGGAAAGATAGCAAATCATTCTCCACCTAGCGGTTCTTTCCAAAGTTGCGCCACACAGCTCTCGGAAAGGTCGAGTGACTGCGGCCTAGCCTTCCATTGGTCTGGAGAAGGAATCGCCGTCCCTAGCTGATGAATCAAATGATTCTGAAAGGAACGGTGAAAAGTGCGGATCCTGTTTCAGTCTTTAGACTGAAACAGGATCCGCACTATTCACCTCTCCCACAAAGGCGCACTTCTCGTATCTGGCGCGAGTCCCACAAACCCAGGACGGACAGAGGCCCTGCACTTTCCACCCCAGAAAAATATCTCATCTCCAAGGAAGGGTCCTTACGCTAACGGTTGAAAAGGGCTCCCGTTCTTGAAACGGTGGTGAAAGGACGGTGAATGAATATTGAAAACAATCCTATCTTCCAGGGCTCCGGTGCCAGGTATGGGAAATACCAAGTTACCTGGGCCTCAGCAGAGGTTTCTCTGCGAAAAGCATCCTAGGCTTCAGGATACAGAGACCGACCTCATGACTGTTACGGTGCAAAACGCTATGGAAATGGCCAATAATTACCAACATACTGGTGATCTCAAAAGGGTCAGGATGAAATCTGAAGCACGATCCACACTTTTCCCATCTCACGGAAATATGCACTTACCAACTCTGCAGGTAAGCAAACCAAAGGCAGGGCTGACAGAAGCCCCGCACTTACACCCCACCCAGAAATCTCTACTACCAGGCAGGATTCTGACGCTAATGCGAGAAACCTGCTCGGGCTCTGAACATCATGGCGAAACCACAGTGGAATAATACCGAAAAGAACACTTTCTTTGCTGTCTCTAGCACCAACTATTGGAAATGCCAAGTTTACTGGGCCTCGGTCAGCTTTCCTCTGTGAAAACTCCCCTATGCTTAAGGATGCAGAGACCGACCTTAGGACAGTTACGGGGAAAAGTGCTACGGAAAAATACCAAATAGTTCTCCACCTAGCGGTTCTTTCCAAAGTTGCGCCACACACCTCTCGGAAAGATCGAGTAACTGCGGCCTAGCCTTCCATTGGTCTGGAGAAGGAATCGCCGTTCCTAGCTGATGAATCAAATGATGCTGAAAGGAACGGTGAGGAGTGCGGATCCTGTTCCTGTCTTTATACTGAAACAGGATCCGCACTATTCACCTCTCCCACAAAGGCGCACTTCTCGTGTCTGGCGCGAGTCCCACAAACCCAGGACGGACAGAGGCCCTGCACTTGCCACCGCAGAAAAATATCTCATCTCCAAGGAAGGGTCCTTACGCTGACGGTTGAAAAGGGCTCCCGTTCTTGAAACGGTGGTGAAGGGACGGTGAAAGAATACTGAAAACAATCCTATCTTCCAAGGCTCCGGTGCCAGGTATGGGAAATACCAAGTTACCTGGGCCTCAGCAGAGGTTTCTCTGCGAAAAGCATCCTAGGCTTCAGGATGCAGAGACCGACCTCATGACTGTAACGGTGCAAAACGCTATGGAAATGGCCACTAATTACCAACATACTGGTGATCTCAAAAGGGTCAGGATGAAATCTGAAGCATGATAAACACTTTTCCCATCTCACGCAAATATGCACTTACCAACACTGCAGGTAAGCAAACCAAAGGCAGGGCTGACAGAAGCCCCGCACTTACACCCCACCCAGAAATCTCAACTACCAGGCAGGATTCTGACGCTAATGCGAGAAACCTGCTCGGGTTCTGAACATCATGGCGAAACCACAGTAGAATAATACCGAAAAGAACACTTTCTTTGCAGTCTCTAGCACCAACTATTGGAAATGCCAAGTTTACTGGGCCTCGGCCTGCTTTCCTCTGTGAAAACTCCCCTATGATTAAGGATGCAGAGACCGACCTTAGGACAGTTACGGGGAAAAGTGCTACGGAAAAATACCAAATAGTTCTCCACCTAGCGGTTCTTTCCAAAGTTGCGCCACACAGCTCTCGGAAAGATCGAGTGACTGCGGCCTAGCCTTCCATTGGTCTGGAGAAGGAATCGCCATTCCTAGCTGATGAATCAAATGATTCTAAAAGGATCCGCATTATTCACCTCTCCCACAAAGGCGCACTTCTCGTGTCTGGCGCAAGTCGCACAAACCGAGGATGGACAGAGCCCTGCACTTGCCACCCCAGAAAAATATCTCATCTCCAAGGAAGGGTCCTTTCGCTAACGGTTGAAAAGGGCTCCCGTTCTTGAAACGGTGGTGAAAGGACGGTGAAAGAATACTGAAAACAATCCTATCTTCCAGGGCTCCGGTGCCAGGTATGGGAAATACCAAGTTACCTGGGCCTCAGCAGAGGTTTCTCTGCGAAAAGCATCCTAGGCTTCAGGATGCAGAGACCGACCTCATGACTGTTACGGTGCAAAACGCTATGGAAATGGCCAATAATTACCAACATAGTGGTGATGCCAAAAGGGTCAGGATGAAATCTGAAGCACGATCCACACTTTTCCCATCTCATGCAAATATGCACTTACCAACTCTGCAGGTAAGCAAACCAAAGGCAGGGTAGACAGAAGCCCCGCACTTACACCCCACCCAGAAATCTCAACTACCAAGCAGAATTCTTACGCTAATGCGAGAAACCTGCTCGGGTTCTGAACATCATGGCGAAACCACAGTGGAATAATACCGAAAAGAACACTTTCTTTGCTGTCTCTAGCACCAACTATTGGAAATGCCAAGTTTACTGGGCCTCGGCCTGCTTTCCTCTGTAAAAACTCCCCTATGCTTAAGGATGCAGAGACCTACCTTAGGACAGTTACGGGGAAAAGTGCTACGGAAATATACCAAATAGTTCTCCACCTAGCGGTTCTTTCCAAAGTTGAGCCACACACCTCTCAGAAAGATCGAGTGACTGCGGCCCAGCCTTCGATTGGTCTGGAGAAGTAATCGCCGTTCCTAGCTGATGAATCAAATGATTATGAAAGGAATGGTGAAAAGTGCGGATTCTGTTTCAGTCTTTAGACTGAAACAGGATCCGCACTATTCACCTCTCCCACAAAGGGGCACTTCTCGTGTCTGGCGCGAGTCCCACAAACCCAGGACGGACAGAGGCCCTGCACTTGCCACCTCAGAAAAATATCTCATCTCCAAGGAAGGGTCCTTACGCTAACGGTTGAAAAGGGCCCCCGTTCTTGAAACGGTGGTGAAAAGACGGTGAAAGAATACTGAAAACAATCCTATCTTCCAAGGCTCCGGTGCCAGGTATGGGAAATACCAAGTTACCTGGGACTCAGCAGAGGTTTCTCTGCGAAAAGCATCCTAGGCTTCAGGATGCAGAGACCGACCTCATGACTGTTACGGTGCAAAACGCTATGGAAATGGCCAATAATTACCAACATACTGGTGATATCAAAAGGGTCAGCATGAAATCTGAAGCACGATCCACACTTTTCCCATCTCACGCAAATATGCACTTACCAATTATGCAGGTAAGCAAACCAAAGGCAGGGCTGTCAGAAGCCCCGCACTTACACCCCACCCAGAAATCTCAACTACCAGGCAGGATTCTGACGCTAATGCGAGAAACCTGCTCGGGTTCTGAACATCATGGCGAAACCACAGTGGAATAATACCGAAAAGAACACTTTCTTTGCTGTCTCTAGCACCAACTATTGGAAATGCCAAGTTTACTGGGCCTCGGCCTGCTTTCCTCTGTGAAAACTCCCCTATGCTTCAGGATGCAGAGACCTACCTTAGGACAATTACGGTGAAAAGTGCTACGGAAAGATAGCAAATCATTCTCCACCTAGCGGTTCTTTCCAAAGTTGCGCCACACAGCTCTCGGAAAGGTCGAGTGACTGCGGCCTAGCCTTCAATTGGTCTGGAGACGGAATCGCCGTCCCTAGCTGATGAATCAAATGATTCTGAAAGGAACGGTGAAAAGTGCGGATCCTATTTCAGTGTTTAGACTGAAACAGGATCCGTACTATTCACCTCTCCCACAAAGGCGCACTTCTCGTGTCTGGCGTGAGTCCCACAAACCCAGGACCGACAGAGGCCCTGCACTTGCCACCCCAGAAAAATACCTCATCTCCAAGGAAGGGTCCTTACGCTAACGGTTGAAAAAGGCTCCTGTTCTTGAAACGGTGGTGAAAGGACGATGACAGAATACTGAAAACAATCCTATCTTCCAAGGGCCCGGGTCCAGGTATGGGAAATACCAAGTTACCTGGGCCTCAGCAGAGGTTTCTCTGCGAAAAGCATCCTAGGCTTCAGGATGCAGAGACCGACCTCATGACTGTTACGGTGCAAAACGCTATGGAAATCGCCAATAATTACCAACATACTGGTGATCTCAAAAGAGTCAGGATGAAATCTGAAGCACGATCCACACTTTTCCCATCTCACGGAAATATGCACTTACCAACTCTGCAGGTAAGCAAACCAAAGGCAGGGCTGACAGAAGCCCCGCACTTACACCCCACCCAGAAATCTCAACTACCAGGCAGGATTCTGACGCTAATGCGAGAAACCTGCTCGGGTTCTGAACATCATGGTGAAACCACAGTGGAATAACACCGAAAAGAACACTTTCTTTGCAGTCTCTAGCACCGACTATTGGAAATGCCAAGTTTACTGAGCCTCGGCCTGCTTTCCGCTGTGAAAATTCCCCGATGCTTAAGGATGCAGAGACCAACCTTAGGACAGTTACGGTGAAAAGTGCTACGGAAAAATACCAAATAGTTCTCCACCTAGCGCTTCTTTCCAAAGTTGCGCCACACACCTCTCGGAAAGATCGAGTGACTGCGGCCTATCCTTCGATTGGTCAGGAGAAGGAATCGCCGTCCCTAGCTGATGAATCAAATGGTTCTGAAAGGAAGGGTGGAAAGTGCGGATCCTGTTTCAGTCTTTAGACTGAAACAGGATCCTCACTATTCACCTCTCCCACAAAGGCGCACTTCTAGTGTCTGGCGCGAGTCCCACAAACCCAGGACGGACAGAGGCCCTGCACTTGCCACCCCAGAAAAATATCTCATCTCCATGGAAGGGTCCTTACGCTAACGGCTGAAAAGGGCTCCCGTTCTTGAAACGGTGGTGAAAGGACGGTGAAAGAATACTGAAAACAATCCTATCTTCCAAGGCTCCGGTGCTAGGTATGGGAAATACCAAGTTACCTGGGCCTCAGCAGAGGTTTCTCTGCGAAAAGCATCCTAGGCTTCAGGATGCACAACCGACCTCATGAATGTTACGGTGCAAAACGCCATGGAAATGGCCAATAATTACCAACATACTGGTGATCTCAAAAGGATCAGGATGAAATCTGAAGCACGATCCACACTTTTCCCATCTCACGCAAATATGCACTTACCAACTCTGCAGGTAAGCAAACCAAAGGCAGGGCTGACAGAAGCCCCGCACTTACACCCCACCCAGAAACTCAACTACCAGGCAGGATTCTGATGCTAATGCGAGAAAGCTGCTCGGGTTCTGAACATCATGGCAAAACCACAGTGGAATAATACCGAAAAGAACACTTTCTTTGCAGTCTCTAGCACCAACTATTGGAAATGCCAAGTTTACTGGGCCTCGGCTTGCTTTCCTCTGTGAAAACTCCCCTATGCTTCAGGATGCAGAGACCAACCTTAGGACAGTTACGGTGAAAAGTGCTACGGAAAAATACCAAATAGTTCTCCACCTAGCGGTTCTTTCCAAAGTTGCGCCACACACCTCTCGGAAAGATCGAGTGACTGCGGCCTAGCCTTCCATTGGTCTGGAGAAGGAATCGCCGTTCCTAGCTGATGAATCAAATGATTCTGAAAGCAACGGTGAAGAGTGCGGATCCTGTTTCAGTCTTGAGACTATTCACCTCTCCCACAAAGGCGCAAATCTCGTGTCTGGCGCGAGTCCCACAAACCCAGGACGGACAGAGGCCCTGCACTTGCCACCCCAGAAAAATATCTCATCTCCAAGGAAGGGTCCTTACGCTAACGGTTGAAAAGGGCTCCCGTTCTTGAAACGGTGGTGAAAGGACGGTGAAAGAATACTGAAAACAATCCTATCTTCCAGGGCTCCGGTGCCAGGTATGGGAAATACCAAGTTACCTGGGCCTCAGCAGAGGTTTCTCTGCGAAAAGCATCCTAGGCTTCAGGATGCAGAGACCGACCTCATGACTGTTACGGTGCAAAACGCTATGGAAATGGCCAATAATTACCAACATACTGGTGATCTCAAAAGGGTCAGGATGAAATCTGAAGCACGATCCACACTTTTCCCATCTCACGCAAATATGCACTTACCAACTCTGCAGGTAAGCAAACAAAGGCAGGGCGGACAGAAGCCCCGCACTTACACCCCACCCAGAAATCTCAACTACCAGGCAGGATTCTGACGCTAATGCGAGAAACCTGCTCGGGTTCTGAACATCATGGCGAAACCACAGTGGAATAATACCGAAAACAACACTTTCTTTGCAGTCTCTAGCACCAACTATTGGAAATGCCAAGTTTACTGGGCCTCGGCCAGCTTTCCTCTGTGAAAACTCCCCTATGCTTAAGGATGCAGAGACCGACCTTAGGACAGTTACGGGGAAAAGTGCTACGGAAAAATACCAAATAGTTCTCCACCTAGCGGTTCTTTCCAAAGTTGCGCCACACACCTCTCGGAAAGATCGAGTGACTGCGGCCTAGCCTTCCATTGGTCTGGAGAAGGAATCGCCGTTCCTATCTGATGAATCAAATAATTCTGAAAGGAACGGTGAAAAGTGCGGATCCTGTTTCAGTCTTTAGACTGAAACAGGATCCGCACTATTCACCTCTCCCACAAAGGCTCACTTCTCGTGTCTGGCGCGAGTCCCACAAACCCAGGATGGACAGAGGCCCTGCACTTGCCACCCCAGAAAAATATCTCATCTCCACGGAAGGGTCCTTACGCTAACGGTTGAAAAGGGCTCCCGTTCTTGAAACGGTGGTGAAGGGACGGTGAAAGAATACTGAAAACAATCCTATCTTCCAAGGCTCCGGTGCCAGGTATGGGAAATACCAAGTTACCTGGGCCTCAGCAGAGGTTTCTCTGCGAAAAGCATCCTAGGCTTCAGGATGCAGAGACCGACCTCATGACTGTTACGGTGCAAAACGCTATGGAAATGGCCAATAATTACCAACATACTGGTGATCTCAAAAGGGTCAGGATGAAATCTGAAGCACGATCCACACTTTTCCCATCTCACGCAAATATGCACTTACCAACTCTGCAGGTAAGCAAACCAAAGGCAGGGCTGACAGAAGCCCCGCACTTACACCCCACCCAGAAATCTCTACTACCAGGCAGGATTCTGACGCTAATGCGAGAAACCTGCTCGGGTTCTGAACATCATGGCGAAACCACAGTGGAATAATACCGAAAACAACACTTTCTTTGCAGTCTCTAGCACCAACTATTGGAAATGCCAAGTTTACTGGGCCTCGGCCTGCTTTCATCTGTGAAAACTCCCCTATGCTTAAGGATGCAGAGACCAACCTTAGGACAGTTACGGGGAAAAGTGCTACGGAAAAATACCAAATAGTTCTCCACCTAGCGGTTCTTTCCAAAGTTGCGCCACACACCTCTCGGAAAGATCGAGTGACTGCGGCCTAGCCTTCGATTGGCCTGGAGAAGGAATCGCCGTCCCTAGCTGATGAATCAAATGATTCTGAAAGGAACGGTGAAAAGTGCGGATCCTGTTTCAGTCTTTAGACTGAAACAAAGGCGCACTTCTCGTGTCTGGCGCGAGTCCCACAAACCCAGGACGGACACAGGCCCTGCACTTGCACCCGAGAAAAATATCTCTTCTCCAAGGAAGGGTCCTTATGCTAACGGTTGAAAAGGGCTCCCATTCTTGAAACGGTGGTGAAAGGACGGTGAAAGAATACTGAAAACAATCCTATCTTCCAGGGCTCCGGTGCCAGGTATGGGAAATACCACCTTACCTGGGCCTCAGCAGAGGTTTCTCTGCGAAAAGCATCCTAGGCTTCAGGATGCAGAGACCGACCTCATGACTGTTACGGTGCAAAACGCTATGGAAATGGCCAATAATTACCAACATACTGGTGATCTCAAAAGGGTCAGGATGAAATCTGAAGCACGATCCACACTTTTCGCATCTCACGCAAATATGCACTTACCAACTCTGCAGGTAAGCAAACCAAAGGCAGGGCTGACAGAAGCCCCGCACATACACCCCACCCAGAAATCTCTACTACCAGGCAGGATTCTGACGCTAATGCGAGAAACCTGCTCGGGTTCTGAACATCATGGCGAAACCACAGTGGAATAATACCGAAAAGAACACTTTCTTTGCAGTCTCTAGCACCAACTATTGGAAATGCCAAGTTTACTGGGCCTCGGCCTGCTTTCCTCTGTGAAAACTCCCCTATGCTTAAGGATGCAGAGACCGACCTTAGGACAGTTACAGGGAAAAGTGCTACGGAAAAATACCAAATAGTTCTCCACCTAGCGGTTCTTTCCAAAGTTGCGCCACACACCTCTCGGAAAGATCCAGTGACTGCGGCCTAGCCTTCCATTGGTCTGGAGAAGGAATCGCCGTTCCTAGCTGATGAATCAAATGATTCTGAAAGGAACAGTGAAAAGTGCGGATCCTGTTTCAGTCTTTAGACTGAAACAGGATCCGCACTATTCACCTCTCCCAAAAAGGCGCACTTCTCGTGTCTGGCGCGAGTCCCACAAACCAAGGACGGACAGAGGCCCTGCACTTGCCACCCCAGAAAAATATCTCATCTCCAAGGAAGGGTCCTTATGCTAACGGTTGAAAAGGGCTCCCATTCTTGAAACGGTGGTGAAAGGACGGTGAAAGAATACTGAAAACAATCCTATCTTCCAAGGCTCCGGTGCCAGGTATGGGAAATACCAAGTTACCTGGGCCTCAGCAGAGGTTTCTCTGCGAAAAGCATCCTAGGCTTCAGGATGCAGAGACCGACCTCATGACTGTTACCGTGCAAAACGCTATGGAAATGGCCAATAATTACCAACATACTGGTGATCTCAAAAGGGTCAGGATGAAATCTGAAGCACGATCCACACTTTTCCCATCTCACGCAAATATGCACTTACCAAGTCTGCAGGTAAGCAAACCAAAGGCAGGGCTGACAGAAGCCCCGCACTTACACCCCACCCAGAAATCTCTACTACCAGGCAGGATTCTTACGCTAATGCGAGACACCTGCTCGGGTTCTGAACATCATGGCGAAACCACAGTGGAATAATACCGAAAAGAACACTTTCTTTGCAGTCTCTAGCACCAACTATTGGAAATGCCAAGTTTACTGGGCCTCGGCCTGCTTTTCTCTGTGAAAACTCCCCTATGCTTAAGGATGCAGAGACCGACCTTAGGACAGTTACGGGGAAAAGTGCTACGGAAAAATACCAAATAGTTCTCCACCTAGCGGTTCTTTCCAAGGTTGCGCCACACAGCTCTCGGAAAGGTCCAGTGACTGCGGCCTAGCCTTCCATTGGTCTGGAGAAGGAATCGCCGTTCCTAGCTGATGAATCAAATGATTCTGAAAGGAACGGTGAAAAGTGCGGATCCTGTTTCAGTCTTTAGACTGAAACAGGATCCGCACTATTCACCTCTCCCACAAAGGCGCACTTCTCGTGTCTGGCGCGAGTCCCACAAACCCAGGACGGACAAAGGCCCTGCACTTGCCACCCCAGAAAAATATCTCATCTCCAAGGAAGGGTCCTTACGCTAACGGTTGAAAAGGGCTCCCGTTCTTGAAACGGTGGTGAAAGGACGGTGAAAGAATACTGAAAACAATCCTATCTTCCAAGGCTCCCGTGCCAGGTATGGGAAATACCAAGTTACCTGGGCCTCAGCAGAGGTTTCTCTGCGAAAAGCATCCTAGGCTTCAGGATGCAGAGACCGACCTCATGACTGTTACGGTGCAAAACGCTATGGAAATGGCCACTAATTACCAACATACTGGTGATCTCAAAAGGGTCAGGATGAAATCTGAAGCATGATCCACACTTTTCTCATCTCACGCAAATATGCACTTACCAACACTGCAGGTAAGCAAACCAAAGGCAGGGCTGACAGAAGCCCCGCACTTACACCTCACCCAGAAATCTCAACTACCAGGCAGGATTCTTACGCTAATGCGAGAAACCTGCTCGGGTTCTGAACATCATGGCGAAACCACAGTGGAATAATACCGAAAAGAACACTTTCTTTGAAGTCTCTAGCACCAACTATTGGAAATGCCAAGTTTACTGGGCCTCGGCCTGCTTTCCTCTGTGAAAACTCCCCTATGCTTAAGGATGCAGAGACCGACCTTAGGACAGTTACGGTGAAAAGTGCTACGGAAAAATACCAAATAGTTCTCCACCTAGTGGTTCTTTCCAAAGTTGCGCCACACAGCTCTCGGAAAGATCGAGTGACTGCGGCCTAGCCTTCCATTGGTCTGGAGAAGGAATCGCCGTTCCTAGCTGATGAATCAAATGATTCTGAAAGGAACGGTGAAGAGTGCGGATCCTGTTTCAGTCTTTAGACTGAAACAGGATCCGCACTATTCACCTCTCCCACAAAGGCGCACTTCTCGTGTCTGGCGCGAGTCGCACAAACCCAGGACGGACAGAGGCCCTGCACTTGCCACCCCAGAAAAATATCTCATCTCCAAGGAAGGGTCCTTACGCTAACGGTTGAAAAGGGCTCCCGTTCTTGAAACGGTGGTGAAAGGACGGTGAAAGAATACTGAAAACAATCCTATCTTCCAAGGCTCCCGTGCCAGGTATGGGAAATACCAAGTTACCTGGGCCTCAGCAGAGGTTTCTCTGCGAAAAGCATCCTAGGCTTCAGGATGCAGAGACCGACCTCATGACTGTTATGGTGCAAAACTCTATGGAAATGGCCAATAATTACCAACATACTGGTGATCTCAAAAGGGTCAGGATGAAACCTGAAGCACGATCCACACTTTTCCCATCTCACTCAAATATTCACTTAGCAACTCTGCAGGTAACCAAACAAAGTCAGGGCGGACAGAAGCCCCGCACTTACACCCCACCCAGAAATCTCAACTACCAGGCAGGATTCTGACGCTAATGCGAGAAACCTGCTCGGGTTCTGAACATCATGGCGAAACCACAGTGGAATAATACCGAAAAGAACACTTTCTTTGCAGTCTCTAGCACCAACTTTTGGAAATGCCAAGTTTACTGGGCCTCGGCCTGCTTTCCTCTGTGAAAACTCCCCTATGCTTAAGGATGCAGAGACCGACCTTAGGACAGTTACGGGGAAAAGTGCTACGGAAAAATACCAAATAGTTCGCCACCTAGCGGTTCTTTCCAAAGTTGCGCCACACACCTCTCGGAAAGATCCAGTGACTGCGGCCTAGCCTTCCATTGGTCTGGAGAAGGAATCGCCGTTCCTAGCTGATGAATCAAATGATTCTGAAAGGAACAGTGAAAAGTGCGGATCCTGTTTCAGTCTTTAGACTGAAACAGGATCCGCACTATTCACCTCTCCCAAAAAGGCGCACTTCTCGTGTCTGGCGCGAGTCCCACAAACCCAGGACGGACAGAGGCCCTGCACTTGCCACCCCAGAAAAATATCTCATCTCCAAGGAAGGGTCCTTATGCTAACGGTTGAAAAGGGCTCCCATTCTTGAAACGGTGGTGAAAGGACGGTGAAAGAATACTGAAAACAATCCTATCTTCCAAGGTTCCGGTGCCAGGTATGGGAAATACCAAGTTACCTGGGCCTCAGCAGAGGTTTCTCTGCGAAAAGCATCCTAGGCTTCAGGATGCAGAGACCGACCTCATGACTGTTACGGTGCAAAACGCTATGGAAATGGCCACTAATTACCAACATACTGGTGATCTCAAAAGGGTCAGGATGAAATATGAAGCACGATCCACACTTTTCCCATCTCACGCAAATATGCACTTACCAACTCTGCAGGTAAGCAAACCAAAGGCAGGGCTGACAGAAGCCCCGCACTTACACCCCACCCAGAAATCTCAACTACCAGGCAGGATTCTGACGCTAATGCGAGAAACCTGCTCGGGTTCTGAACATCATGGCGAAAACACAGTGGAATAATACCGAAAAGAACACTTTCCTTGCAGTCTCTAGCACCAACTATTGGAAATGCCAAGTTTACTGGGCCTCGGCCAGCTTTCCACTGTGAAAACTACCCTATGCTTAAGTATGCAGAGACCAACCTTAGGACAGTTACGGTGAAAAGTGCTACGGAAAAATACCAAATAGTTCTCCACCTAGCGGTTCTTTCCAAAGTTGCGCCACACACCTCTCGGAAAGATCGAGTGACTGCGGCCTAGCCTTCCATTGGTCTGGAGAAGGAATCGCCGTTCCTTGCTGATGAATCAAATGATTCTGAAAGGAACGGTGAAGAGTGCGGATCCTGTTTCAGTCTTTAGACTGAAACAGGATCCGCACTATTCACCTCTCCCACAAAGGCGCACTTCTCGTGTCTGGCGCCAGTCCCACAAACCCAGGACGGACAGAGGCCCTGCACTTGCCACCCCAGAAAAATATCTCATCTCCAAGGAAGGGTCCTTACGCTGACGGTTGAAAAGGGCTCCCGTTCTTGAAACGGTGGTGAAAGGACGGTGAAAGAATACTGAAAACAATCCTATCTTCCAAGGCTCCGGTGCCAGGTATGGGAAACACCAAGTTACCTGGGCCTCAGCAGAGGTTTCTCTGCGAAAAGCATCCTAGGATTCACTATGCACAGACTGACCTCATGAATGTTACGGTGCAAAACGCTATGGAAATGGCCAATAATTACCAACGTACTGGTGATCTCAAAAGGGTCAGGATGAAATCTGAAGCACGATCCACACTTTTCCCATCTCATGCAAATATGCACTTACCAACTCTGCAGGTAAGCAAACCAAAGGCAGGGCTGACAGAAGCCCCGCACTTACACCCCACCCAGAAATCTCAACTACCAGGCAGGATTCTGACACTAATGCGAGAAACCTGCTCGGGTTCTGAACATCATGGCGAAACCACAGTGGAATAATACCGAAAAGAACACTTTCTTTGCAGTCTCTAGCACCAACTATTGGAAATGCCAAGTTTACTGGGCCTCGGACTGCTTTCCTCTGTGAAAACTCCCCTATGCTTAAGGATGCAGAGACCAACCTTAGGACAGTTACGGGGAAAAGTGCTACGGAAAAATACCAAATAGTTCTCCACCTAGCGGTTGTTTCCAACGTTGCGCCACACACCTCTCGGAAAGATCGAGTGACTGCGGCCTAGCCTTCGATTGGCCTGGAGAAGGATTCGCCGTCCCTAGCTGATGAATCAAATGATTCTGAAAGGAACGGTGAAAAGTGCGGATCCTGTTTCAGTCTTTAGACTGAAACAAAGGCGCACTTCTCGTGTCTGGCGCGAGTCCCACAAACCCAGGACGGACAGAGGCCCTGCACTTGCCACCCCAGAAAAATATCTCATCTCCAAAGAAGGGTCCTTACGCTAACGGTTGAAAAGGGCTCCCGTTTTTGAAACGGTGGTGAAAGGACGGTGAAAGAATACTGAAAACAATCCTATCTTCCAAGGCTCCCGTGCCAGGTATGGGAAATACCAAGTTACCTGGGCCTCAGCAGAGGTTTCTCTGCGAAAAGCATCCTAGGCTTCAGGATGCAGAGACCGACCTCATGACTGTTACGGTGCAAAACGCTATGGAAATGGCCACTAATTACCAACATACTGGTGATCTCAAAAGGGTCATGATGAAATCTGAGGCATGATCCACACTTTTCCCATCTCACGCAAATATGCACTTACCAACTCTGCAGGTAAGCAAACCAAAGGCAGGGCTGACAGAAGCCCCGCACTTACACCCCACCCAGAAATCTCAACTACCAGGCAGGATTCTGACGCTAATGCGAGAAACCTGCTCGGGTTCTGAACATCATGGCGAAACCACAGTGGAATAATACCGAAAAGAACACTTTCTTTGCAGTCTCTAGCACCAACTATTGGAAATGCCAAGTTTACTGGGCCTCGGCCAGCTTTCCTCTGTGAAAACTCCCCTATGTTTAAGGATGCAGAGACCGACCTTAGGACAGTTACGGGGAAAAGTGCTACGGAAAAATACCAAATAGTTCTCCACCTAGCGGTTCTTTCCAAAGTTGCGCCACACACCTCTCGGAAAGATGGAGTGACTGCGGCCTAGCCTTCGATTGGTCTGGAGAAGGAATCGCCGTTCCTAGCTGATGAATCAAATGATTCTGAAAGGAACGGTGAAGAGTGCGGATCCTGTTTCAGTCTTTAGACTGAAACAGGATCCGCACTATTCACCTCTCCCACAAAGGCGCACTTCTCGTGTCTGGCGCGAGTCCCACAAACCCAGGACGGACAGAGGCCCTGCACTTGCCACCCCAGAAAAATATCTCATCTCCAAGGAAGGGTCCTTACGCTAACGGTTGAAAAGGGCTCCCGTTCTTGAAACGGTGGTGAAAGGACGGTGAAAGAATACTGAAAACAATCCTATCTTCCAAGGCTCCGGTGCCAGGTATGGGAAATACCAAGTTACCTGGGCCTCAGCAGAGGTTTCTCTGCGAAAAGCATCCTAGGCTTTAGGATGCAGAGACCGACCTCATGACTGTTACAGTGCAAAACGCTATGCAAATGGCCAATAATTACCAACATGCTGGTGATCTCAAAAGGGTCAGCATGAAATCTGAAGCACGATCCACACTTTTCCCATCTCACGCAAATATGCGCTTACCAACTCTGCAGTTAAGCAAACCAAAGGCAGGGCTGACAGAAGACCCGCACTTACACCCCACGCAGAAATCTCAACGACCAGGCAGGATTCTGACGCTAATGCGAGAAACCTGCTCGGGTTCTGAACTTCATGGCGAAACCACAGTGGAATAATACCGAAAAGAACACTTTCTTTGCAGTCTCTAGCACCAACTATTGGAAATGCCAAGTTTACTGGGCCTCGGCCTGCTTTCCTCTGTGAAAACTCCCCTATGCTTAAGGATGCAGAGACCGACCTTAGGACAGTTACGGTGAAAAGTGCTACGGAAAAATACCAAATAGTTCTCCACCTAGCGGTTCTTTCCAAAGTTGCGCCACACACCTCTCGGAAAGATCGAGTGACTGCGGCCTAGCAATCCATTGGTCTGGAGAAGGAATCGCCGTTCCTAGCTGATGAATCAAATGATTCTGAAAGGAACGGTGAAGAGTGCGGATCCTGTTTCAGTCTTTAGACTGAAACAGGATCCGCACTATTCACCTCTCCCACAAAGGCGCACTTCTCGTGTCTGGCGCGAGTCCCACAAACCCAGGACGGACAGAGGCCCTGCACTTGCCACCCCAGAAAAATATCTCATCTCCAAGGAAGGGTCCTTACGCTAACGGTTGAAAAGGGCTCCCGTTCTTGAAACGGTGGTGAAAGGACGGTGAAAGAATACTGAAAACAATCCTATCTTACAAGGCTCCCGTGCCAGGTATGGGAAATACCAAGTTACCTGGGCCTCAGCAGAGGTTTCTCTGCGAAAAGCATCCTAGGCTTCAGGATGCAGAGACCGACCTCATGACTGTTACGGTGCAAAACGCTATGGAAATGGCCAATAATTACCAACATACTGGTGATCTCAAAAGGGTCAGGATGAAATCTGAAGCACGATCCACACTTTTCCCATCTCATGCAAATATGCACTTACCAACTCTGCAGGTAAGCAAACCAAAGGCAGGGCTGACAGAAGCCCCGCACTTACACCCCACCCAGAAATCTCAACTACCAGGCAGGATTCTGACACTAATGCGAGAAACCTGCTCGGGTTCTGAACATCATGGCGAAACCACAGTGGAATAATACCGAAAAGAACACTTTCTTTGCAGTCTCTAGCACCAACTATTGGAAATGCCAAGTTTACTGGGCCTCGGACTGCTTTCCTCTGTGAAAACTCCCCTATGCTTAAGGATGCAGAGACCAACCTTAGGACAGTTACGGGGAAAAGTGCTACGGAAAAATACCAAATAGTTCTCCACCTAGCGGTTCTTTCCAACGTTGCGCCACACACCTCTCGGAAAGATCGAGTGACTGCGGCCTAGCCTTCGATTGGCCTGGAGAAGGAATCGCCGTCCCTAGCTGATGAATCAAATGATTCTGAAAGGAACGGTGAAAAGTGCGGATCCTGTTTCAGTCTTTAGACTGAAACAAAGGCGCACTTCTCGTGTCTGGCGCGAGTCCCACAAACCCAGGACGGACAGAGGCCCTGCACTTGCCACCCCAGAAAAATATCTCATCTCCAAAGAAGGGTCCTTACGCTAACGGTTGAAAAGGGCTCCCGTTTTTGAAACGGTGGTGAAAGGACGGTGAAAGAATACTGAAAACAATCCTATCTTCCAAGGCTCCCGTGCCAGGTATGGGAAATACCAAGTTACCTGGGCCTCAGCAGAGGTTTCTCTGCGAAAAGCATCCTAGGCTTCAGGATGCAGAGACCGACCTCATGACTGTTACGGTGCAAAACGCTATGGAAATGGCCACTAATTACCAACATACTGGTGATCTCAAAAGGATCATGATGAAATCTGAGGCATGATCCACACTTTTCCCATCTCACGCAAATATGCACTTACCAACTCTGCAGGTAAGCAAACCAAAGGCAGGGCTGACAGAAGCCCCGCACTTACACCCCACCCAGAAATCTCAACTACCAGGCAGGATTCTGACGCTAATGCGAGAAACCTGCTCGGGTTCTGAACATCATGGCGAAACCACAGTGGAATAATACCGAAAAGAACACTTTCTTTGCTGTCTCTAGCACCAACTATTGGAAATGCCAAGTTTACTGGGCCTTGGCCAGCTTTCCTCTGTGAAAACTCCCCTATGTTTAATGATGCAGGGACCGACCTTAGGACAGTTACGGGGAAAAGTGCTACGGAAAAATACCAAATAGTTCTCCACCTAGCGGTTCTTTCCAAAGTTGCGGCACACACCTCTCGGAAAGACCGAGTGACTGCGGCCTAGCCTTCCATTGGTCTGGAGAAGGAATCGCCGTTCCTAGCTGATGAATCAAATGATTCTGAAAGGAACGGTGAAAAGTGCGGATCCTGTTTCAGTCTTTAGACTGAAACAGGATCCGCACTATTCACCTCTCCCACAAAGGCGCACTTCTCGTGTCTGGCGCGAGTCCCACAAACTCAGGACGGACAGAGGCCCTGCACTTGCCACCCCAGAAAAATATCTCATCTCCAAGGAAGGGTCCTTACGCTAACGGTTGAAAAGGGCTCCCGTTCTTGAAACGGTGGTGAAAGGACGGTGAAAGAATACTGAAAACAATCCTATCTTCCAAGGCTCCGGTGCCAGGTATGGGAAATACCAAGTTACCTGGGCCTCAGCAGAGGTTTCTCTGCGAAAAGCATCCTAGGCTTTAGGATGCAGAGACCGACCTCATGACTGTTACGGTGCAAAACGCTATGCAAATGGCCAATAATTACCAACATACTGGTGATCTCAAAAGGGTCAGCATGAAATCTGAAGCACGATCCACACTTTTCCCATCTCACGCAAATATTCGCCTACCAACTCTGCAGGTAAGCAAACCAAAGGCAGGGCTGACAGAAGCCCCGCACTTACACCCCACGCAGAAATCTCAACTACCAGGAAGGATTCTGACGCTAATGCGAGAAACCTGCTCGGGTTCTGAACTTCATGGCAAAACCACAGTGGAATAATACCGAAAAGAACACTTTCTTTGCAGTCTCTAGCACCAACTATTGGAAATGCCAAGTTTACTGGGCCTCGGCCTGCTTTCCTCTGTGAAAACTCCCCTATGCTTAAGGATGCAGAGACCGACCTTAGGACAGTTACGGGGAAAAGTGCTACGGAAAAATACCAAATAGTTCTCCACCTAGCGGTACTTTCCAAAGTTGCGCCACACAGCTCTCGGAAAGATCCAGTGACTGCGGTCTAGCCTTCCATTGGTCTGGAGAAGGAATCGCCGTTCCTAGCTGATGAATCAAATGATTCTGAAAGGAACGGTGAAAAGTGCGGATCCTGTTTCAGTCTTTAGACTGAAACAGGATCCGCACTATTCACCTCTCCCACAAAGGCGCACTTCTCGTGTCTGGCGCGAGTCCCACAAACCCAGGACGGACAGAGGCCCTGCACTTGCCACCCCAGAAAAATATCTCATCTCCAAGGAAGGGTCCTTACGCTAACGGTTGAAAAGGGCTCCCGTTCTTGAAACAGTGGTGAAAGGACGGTGAAAGAATACTGAAAACAATCCTATCTTCCAGGGCTCCGGTGCCAGGTATGGGAAATACCAAGTTACCTGGGCCTCAGCAGAGGTTTCTCTGCGAAAAGCATCCTAGGCTTCAGGATGCAGAGACCGACCTCATGACTGTTACGGTGCAAAACGCTATGGAAATGGCCAATAATTACCAACATACTGGTGATCCCAATATGGTCAGGATGAAATCTGAAGCACGATCCACACTTTTCCCATCTCACGCAAATATGCACTTACCAACTCTGCAGGTAAGCAAACCAAAGGCAGGGCTGACAGAAGCCCCGCACTTACACCCCACCCAGAAATCTCAACTACCAGGCAGGATTCTGACGCTAATGCGAGAAACCTGCTCGGGTTCTGAACTTCATGGCGAAACCACAGTGGAATAATACCGAAAAGAAAACTTTCTTTGCAGTCTCTAGCACCAGCTATTGGAAATGCCAAGTTTACTGGGCCTCGGCCAGCTTTCCTCTGTGAAAACTCCCCTACGTTTAAGGATGCATAGACCGACCTTAGGACAGTTACGGTGAAAAGTGCTACGGAAAAATACCAAAGAGTTCTCCACCTAGCGGTTCTTTCCAAAGTTGCGCCACACACCTCTCGGAAAGATCGAGTGACTGCGGCCTAGCCTTCGATTGGTCTGGAGAAGGAATCGCCGTCCCTAGCTGATGATTCAAATGATTCTGAAAGGTACGGTGAAAAGTGCGGATCCTGTTTCAGTCTTTAGACTGAAACAAAGGCGCACTTCTCGTGTCTGGCGCGAGTCCCACAAACCCAGGACGGACAGAGGCCCTGCACTTGCCACCCCAGAAAAATATCTCATCTCCAAAGAAGGGTCCTTACGCTAACGGTTGAAAAGGGCTCCCGTTTTTGAAACGGTGGTGAAAGGACAGTGAAAGAATACTGAAAACAATCCTATCTTCCAAGGCTCCCGTGCCAGGTATGGGAAATACCAAGTTACCTGGGCCTCAGCAGAGGTTTCTCTGCGAAAAGCATCCTAGGCTTCAGGATGCAGAGACCGACCTCATGACTGTTACGGTGCAAAACGCTATGGAAATGGCCACTAATTACCAACATACTGGTGATCTCAAAAGGGTCATGATGAAATCTGAGGCATGATCCACACTTTTCCCATCTCACGCAAATATGCACTTACCAACTCTGCAGGTAAGCAAACCAAAGGCAGGGCTGACAGAAGCCCCGCACTTACACCCCACCCAGAAATCTCAACTACCAGGCAGGATTCTGACGCTAATGCGAGAAACCTGCTCGGGTTCTGAACATCATGGCGAAACCACAGTGGAATAATACCGAAAAGAACACTTTCTTTGCAGTCTCTAGCACCAACTATTGGAAATGCCAAGTTTACTGGGCCTCGGCCAGCTTTCCTCTGTGAAAACTCCCCTATGTTTAAGGATGCAGAGACCGACCTTAGGACAGTTACGGGGAAAAGTGCTACGGAAAAATACCAAATAGTTCTCCACCTAGCGGTTCTTTCCAAAGTTGCGCCACACACCTCTCGGAAAGATCCAGTGACTGCGGCCTAGCCTTCCATTGGTCTGGAGAAGGAATCGCCGTTCCTAGCTGATGAATCAAATGATTCTGAAAGGAACGGTGAAAAGTGCGGATCCTGTTTCAGTCTTTAGACTGAAACAGGATCCGCACTATTCACCTCTCCCAAAAAGGCGCACTTCTCGTGTCTGGCGCGAGTCCCACAAACCCAGGACGGACAGAGGCCCTGCACTTGCCACCCCAGAAAAATATCTCATCTCCAAGGAAGGGTCCTTACGCTAACGGTTGAAAAGGGCTCCCGTTCTTGAAACGGTGGTGAAAGGACGGTGAAAGAATACTGAAAACAATCCTATCTTCCAGGGCTCCGGTGCCAGGTATGGGAAATACCAAGTTACCTGGGCCTCAGCAGAGGTTTCTCTGCGAAAAGCATCCTAGGCTTCACGATGCACAGACGGACCTCATGAATGTTACGGTGCAAAACGCTATGGTAATGGCCAATAATTACCAACATACTGGTGATCTCAAAAGGGTCAGGATGAAATCTGAAGCACGATCCACACTTTTCCCATCTCACGCAAATATGCACTTACCAACTCTGCAGGTAAGCAAACCAAAGGCAGGGCTGACAGAAGCCCCGCACTTACACCCCACCCAGAAATCTCAACTACCAGGCAGGATTCTGACGCTAATGCCAGAAACCTGCTTGGGTTCTGAACATCATGGCGAAACCACAGTGGAATAATACCGAAAAGAACACTTTCTTTGCAGTCTCTAGCACCAACTATTGGAAATGCCAAGTTTACTGGGCCTCGGCCTGCTTTCCTCTGTGAAAACTCCCCGATGTTTAAGGATGCAGAGACCAACCTTAGGACAGTTACGGCGAAAAGTGCTACGGAAAAATACCAAATAGTTCTCCACCTAGCGGTTCTTTCCAAAGTTGCGGCACACACCTCTCGGAAAGATGGAGTGACTGCGGCCTAGCCTTCGATTGGTCTGGAGAAGGAATCGCCGTTCCTAGCTGATGAATCAAACGATTCTGAAAGGAACGGTGAAGAGTGCGGATCCTGTTTCAGTCTTTAGACTGAAACAGGATCCGCACTATTCACCTCTCCCACAAAGGCGCACTTCTCGTGTCTGGCGCGAGTCCCACAAACCCAGGACGGACAGAGGCCCTGCACTTGCCACCCCAGAAAAATATCTCATCTCCAAGGAAGGGTCCTTACGCTAACGGTTGAAAAGGGCTCCCGTTCTTGAAACGGTGGTGAAAGGACGGTGAAAGAATACTGAAAACAATCCTATCTTCCAAGGCTCCCGTGCCAGGTATGGGAAATACCAAGTTACCTGGGCCTCAGCAGAGGTTTCTCTGCGAAAAGCATCCTAGGCTTCAGGATGCAGAGACCGACCTCATGACTGTTACCGTGCAAAACGCTATGGAAATGGCCAATAATTACCAACATACTGGTGATCTCAAAAGGGTCAGGATGAAATCTGAAGCACGATCCACACTTTTCCCATCTCACGCAAATATGCACTTACCAACTCTGCAGGTAAGCAAACCAAAGGCAGGGCTGACAGAAGCCCCGCACTTACACCCCACCCAGAAATCTCAACTACCAGGCAGGATTCTGACGCTAATGCGAGAAACCTGCTCGGGTTCTGAACATCATGGCGAAACCACAGTGGAATAATACCGAAAAGAACACTTTCTTTGCAGTCTCTAGCACCAACTATTGGAAATGCCAAGTTTACTGGGCCTCGGCCAGCTCTCCTCTGTGAAAACTCCCCTATGCTTACGGATGCAGACACCAACCTTAGGACAGTTACGGTGAAAAGTGCTACGGAAAAATACCAAATAGTTCTCCACCTAGCGTTTCTTTCCAAAGTTGCGCCACACACCTCTCGGAAAGATCGAGTGACTGCGGCCTAGCCTTCCATTGGTCTGGAGAAGGAATCGCCGTTCCTAGCTGATGAATCAAATGATTCTGAAAGGAACGGTGAAGAGTGCGGATCCTGATTCAGTCTTTAGACTGAAACAGGATCCGCACTCTTCACCTCTCCCACAGAGGCGCACTTCTCGTGTCTGGCGCGAGTCCCACAAACCCAGGACGGACAGAGGCCCTGCACTTGCCACCACAGAAAAATATCTCATCTCCAAGGAAGGGTCCTTACGCTACCGGTTGAAAAGGGCTCCCGTTCTTGAAACGGTGGTGAAAGGACGGTGAAAGAATACTGAAAACAATCCTATCTTCCAAGGCTCCCGTGCCAGGTATGGGAAATACCAAGTTACCTGGGCCTCAGCAGAGGTTTCTCTGCGAAAAGCATCCTAGGATTCACGATGCACAGACCGACCTCATGAATGTTACGGTGCAAAACGCTATGGAAATGGCCAATAATTACCAACATACTGGTGATCTCAAAAGGATCAGGATGAAATCTGAAGCCCGATCCACAGTTTTCCCATCTCACGCAAATATGCACTTACCAACTCTGCAGGTAAGCAAACCAAAGGCAGGGCTGACAGAAGCCCCGCACTTACACCCCACCCAGAAATCTCTACTACCAGGCAGGATTCTTACGCTAATGCGAGAAACCTGCTCGGGTTCTGAACATCATGGCGAAACCACAGTGGAATAATACCGAAAAGAACACTTTCTTTGCAGTCTCTAGAACCAACTATTGGAAATGCCAAGTTTACTGGGCCTCGGCCTGCTTTCCTCTGTGAAAACTCCCCTATGCTTAAGGGTGCAGAGACCGACCTTAGGACAGTTACAGTGAAAAGTGCTACGGAAAAATACCAAATAGTTCTCCACCTAGCGGTTCTTTCCAAAGTTGCGCCACACAGCTCTCGGAAAGATCGAGTGACTGCGGCCTAGCCTTCCATTGGTCTGGAGAAGGAATCGCCGTTCCTAGCTCATGAATCAAATGATTCTGAAAGGAACGGTGAAAAGTGCGGATCCTGTTTCAGTCTTTCCTTTCAGATCCTGCATTCCCTTGGGAATGGTCTCAGTGTCACTCCAGCACCCCTGTAGGCCTGGTTGGGTTTCAAGTTCTCCTTAACCATTTATATACCATGAGACTTTATAAAATAGGAACACGTGCTCTACCTCCACTTTGGGACTTGGCTTGGGATACAGAAGAAACCATGTGTCTCAGAGGCATTAAGGCTTGTTTTTTTAATTATATTGGAGTTTATGGCATGTGTGTAAACTTTAAATATGCCAATAAATAAATATATATGTCTACTTGGAGTACACAGTTAAAAAAAAAAAAAAAAAAAAAAACAGACTGAAACAGGATCCGCACTATTCACCTCTCCCACAAAGGCGCACTTCTCGTGTCTGGCGCGAGTCCCACAAACCCAGGACGGACAGAGGCCCTGCACTTGCCACCCCAGAAAAATATCTCATCTCCAAAGAAGGGTCCTTACGCTAACGGTTGAAAAGGGCTCCCGTTTTTGAAACGGTGGTGAAAGGACGGTGAAAGAATACTGAAAACAATCCTATCTTCCAAGGCTCCCGTGCCAGGTATGGGAAATACCAAGTTACCTGGGCCTCAGCAGAGGTTTCTCTGCGAAAAGCATCCTAGGCTTCAGGATGCAGAGACCGACCTCATGACTGTTACGGTGCAAAACGCTATGGAAATGGCCACTAATTACCAACATACTGGTGATCTCAAAAGGGTCATGATGAAATCTAAGGCATGATCCACACTTTTCCCATCTCACGCAAATATGCACTTACCAACTCTGCAGGTAAGCAAACCAAAGGCAGGGCTGACAGAAGCCCCGCACTTACACCCCACCCAGAAATCTCAACTACCAGGCAGGATTCTGACGCTAATGCAAGAAACCTGCTCGGGTTCTGAACATCATGGCGAAACCACAGTGGAATAATACCGAAAAGAACACTTTCTTTGCTGTCTCTAGCACCAACTATTGGAAATGCCAAGTTTACTGGGCCTCGGCCTGCTTTCCTCTGTGAAAACTCCCCTATGCTTAAGGATGCAGAGACCGACCTTAGGACAGTTACGGGGAAAAGTGCTACGGAAAAATACCAAATAGTTCTCCACCTAGCGGTTCTTTCCAAAGTTGCGCCACACAGCTCTCGAAAAGATCGAGTGACTGCGGCCTAGCCTTCCATTGGTCTGGAGAAGGAATCGCCGTTCCTAGCTGATGAATCAAATGATTCTGAAAGGAACGGTGAAAAGTGCGGATCCTGTTTTAGTCTTTAGACTGAAACAGGATCCGCACTATTCACCTCTCCCACAACGGCGCACTTCTCGTGTCTGGCGCGAGTCCCACAAACCCAGGACGGACAGAGGCCCTGCACTTGCCACCCCAGAAAAATATCTCATCTCCAAGGAACGGTCCTTATGCTAATGGTTGAAAAGGGCTCCCGATCTTGAAACGGTGGTGAAAGGACGGTGAAAGAATACTGAAAACAATCCTATCTTCCAGGGCTCCGGTGCCAGGTATGGGAAATACCAAGTTACCTGGGCCTCAGCAGAGGTTTCTCTGCGAAAAGCATCCTAGGCTTCAGGATGCAGAGACCGACCTCATGACTGTTACGGTGCAAAACGCTATGGAAATGGCCAATAATTACCAACATACTGGTGATCCCAATATGGTCAGGATGAAATCTGAAGCACGATCCACACTTTTCCCATCTCACGCAAATATGCACTTACCAACTCTGCAGGTAAGCAAACCAAAGGCAGGGCTGACAGAAGCCCCGCACTTACACCCCACCCAGAAATCTCAACTACCAGGCAGGATTCTGACGCTAATGCGAGAAACCTGCTCGGGTTCTGAACATCATGGCGAAACCACAGTGGAATAATACCGAAAAGAACACTTTCTTTGCAGTCTCTAGCACCAACTATTGGAAATGCCAAGTTTACTGGGCCTCGGCCAGCTTTCCTCTGTGAAAACTCCCCTATGCTTAAGGATGCAGAGACCAACCTTAGGACAGTTACGGCGAAAAGTGCTACGGAAAAATACCAAATAGTTCTCCACCTAGCGGTTCTTTCCAAAGTTGCGCCACACACCTCTCGGAAAGATCGAGTGACTGCAGCCTAGCCTTCCATTGGTCTGGAGAAGGAATCGCCGTTCCTAGCTAATGAATCAAATGATTCTGAAAGGAACGGTGAAAAGTGCGGATCCTGTTTCAGTCTTTAGACTGAAACAGGATCCGCAATATTCACCTCTCCCACAAAGGCGCACTTCTCGTGTCTGGCGCTAGTCCCACAAACCCAGGACGGACAGAGGCCCTGCACTTGCCACCCCAGAAAAGTATCTCATCTCCAAGGAAGGGTCCTTACGCTAACGGTTGAAAAGGGCTCCCGTTCTTGAAACGGTGGTGAAGGGACGGTGAAAGAATACTGAAAACAATCCTATCTTCCAGGGCTCCGGTGCCAGGTATGGGAAATACCAAGTTACCTGGGCCTCAGCAGAGGTTTCTCTGCGAAAAGCATCCTAGGCTTCAGGATGCAGAGACCGACCTCATGAATGTTACGGTGCAAAACGCTATGGAAATGGCCAATAATTACCAACATACTGGTGATCTCAAAAGGGTCAGGATGAAATCTGAAGCACGATCCACACTTTTCCCATCTCACGGAAATATGCACTTACCAACTCTGCAGGTAAGCAAACCAAAGGCAGGGCTGACAGAAGCCCCGCACTTACACCCCACCCAGAAATCTCTACTACCAGGCAGGATTCTGACGCTAATGCGAGAAACCTGCTCGGGTTCTGAACACCATGGCGAAACCACAGTGGAATAATACCGAAAAGAACACTTTCTTTGCTGTCTCTAGCACCAACTATTGGAAATGCCAAGTTTACTGGGCCTCGGCCTGCTTTCCTCTGTGAAAACTCCCCAATGTTTAAGGATGCAGAGACCAACCTTAGGACAGTTACGGTGAAAAGTGCTACGGAAAAATACCAAATAGTTCTCCACCTAGCGGTTCTTTCCAAAGTTGCGCCACACACCTCTCAGAAAGATCGAGTGACTGCGACCTAGCCTTCCATTGGTCTGGAGAAGGAATCGCCGTTCCTAGCTGATGAATCAAACGATTCTGAAAGGAACGGTGAAGAGTGCGGATCCTGTTTCAGTCTTTAGACTGAAACAGGATCCGCACTATTCACCTCTCCCACAAAGGCGCACTTCTCGTGTCTGGCGCGAGTCCCACAAACCCAGGACGGACAGAGGCCCTGCACTTGCCACCCCAGAAAAATATCTCATCTCCAAGGAACGGTCCTTACGCTAACGGTTGAAAAGGGCTCCCGTTCTTGAAACGGTGGTGAAAGGACGGTGAAAGAATACTGAAAACAATCCTATCTTCCAGGGCTCCCGTGCCAGGTATGGGAAATACCAAGTTACCTGGGCCTCAGCAGAGGTTTCTCTGCGAAAAGCATCCTAGGCTTCACGATGCACAGACGGACCTCATGAATGTTACGGTGCAAAACGCTATGGTAATGGCCAATAATTACCAACATACTGGTGATCTCAAAAGGGTCAGGATGAAATCTGAAGCACGATCCACACTTTTCCCATCTCACGCAAATATGCACTTACCAACTCTGCAGGTAAGCAAACCAAAGGCAGGGCTGACAGAAGCCCCGCACTTACACCCCACCCAGAAATCTCAACTACCAGGCAGGATTCTGACGCTAATGCCAGAAACCTGCTTGGGTTCTGAACATCATGGCGAAACCACAGTGGAATAATACCGAAAAGAACACTTTCTTTGCAGTCTCTAGCACCAACTATTGGAAATGCCAAGTTTACTGGGCCTCGGCCTGCTTTCCTCTGTGAAAACTCCCCAATGCTTAAGGATGCAGAGACCAACCTTAGGACAGTTACGGGGAAAAGTTCTACGGAAAAATACCAAATAGTTCTCCACCTAGCGGTTCTTTCCAAAGTTGCGCCACACACCTCTCGGAAAGATGGAGTGACTGCGGCCTAGCCTTCGATTGGTCTGGAGAAGGAATCGCCGTTCCTAGCTGATGAATCAAACGATTCTGAAAGGAACGGTGAAGAGTGCGGATCCAGTTTCAGTCTTTAGACTGAAACAGGATCCGCACTATTCACCTCTCCCACAAAGGCGCACTTCTCGTGTCTGGCGCGAGTCCCACAAACCCAGGACGGACAGAGGCCCTGCACTTGCCACCCCAGAAAAATATCTCATCTCCAAAGAAGGGTCCTTACGCTAACGGTTGAAAAGGGCTCCCGTTTTTGAAACGGTGGTGAAAGGACGGTGAAAGAATACTGAAAACAATCCTATCTTCCAAGGCTCCCGTGCCAGGTATGGGAAATACCAAGTTACCTGGGCCTCAGCAGAGGTTTCTCTGCGAAAAGCATCCTAGGCTTCAGGATGCAGAGACCGACCTCATGACTGTTACGGTGCAAAACGCTATGGAAATGGCCACTAATTACCAACATACTGGTGATCTCAAAAGGGTCATGATGAAATCTAAGGCATGATCCACACTTTTCCCATCTCACGCAAATATGCACTTACCAACTCTGCAGGTAAGCAAACCAAAGGCAGGGCTGACAGAAGCACCGCACTTACACCCCACCCAGAAATCTCAACTACCAGGCAGGATTCTGACGCTAATGCAAGAAACCTGCTCGGGTTCTGAACATCATGGCGAAACCACAGTGGAATAATACCGAAAAGAACACTTTCTTTGCTGTCTCTAGCACCAACTATTGGAAATGCCAAGTTTACTGGGCCTCGGCCTGCTTTCCTCTGTGAAAACTCCCCTATGCTTAAGGATGCAGAGACCGACCTTAGGACAGTTACGGGGAAAAGTGCTACGGAAAAATACCAAATAGTTCTCCACCTAGCGGTTCTTTCCAAAGTTGCGCCACACACCTCTCGAAAAGATCGAGTGACTGCGGCCTAGCCTTCCATTGGTCTGGAGAAGGAATCGCCGTTCCTAGCTGATGAATCAAATGATTCTGAAAGGAACGGTGAAAAGTGCGGATCCTGTTTTAGTCTTTAGACTGAAACAGGATCCGCACTATTCACCTCTCCCACAACGGCGCACTTCTCGTGTCTGGCGCGAGTCCCACAAACCCAGGACGGACAGAGGCCCTGCACTTGCCACCCCAGAAAAATATCTCATCTCCAAGGAAGGGTCCTTATGCTAATGGTTGAAAAGGGCTCCCGATCTTGAAACGGTGGTGAAAGGACGGTGAAAGAATACTGAAAACAATCCTATCTTCCAGGGCTCCGGTGCCAGGTATGGGAAATACCAAGTTACCTGGGCCTCAGCAGAGGTTTCTCTGCGAAAAGCATCCTAGGCTTCAGGATGCAGAGACCGACCTCATGACTGTTACGGTGCAAAACGCTATGGAAATGGCCAATAATTACCAACATACTGGTGATCCCAATATGGTCAGGATGAAATCTGAAGCACGATCCACACTTTTCCCATCTCACGCAAATATGCACTTACCAACTCTGCAGGTAAGCAAACCAAAGGCAGGGCTGACAGAAGCCCCGCACTTACACCCCACCCAGAAATCTCAACTACCAGGCAGGATTCTGACGCTAATGCGAGAAACCTGCTCGGGTTCTGAACTTCATGGCGAAACCACAGTGGAATAATACCGAAAAGAAAACTTTCTTTGCAGTCTCTAGCACCAGCTATTGGAAATGCCAAGTTTACTGCGCCTCGGCCAGCTTTCCTCTGTGAAAACTCCCCTATGCTTAAGGATGCAGAGACCAACCTTAGGACAGTTACGGTGAAAAGTGCTACGGAAAAATACCAAATAGTTCTCCACCTAGCGGTTCTTTCCAAAGTTGCGCCACACACCTCTCGGAAAGATCCAGTGACTGCGGCCTAGCCTTCCATTGGTCTGGAGAAGGAATCGCCGTTCCTAGCTGATGAATCAAATGATTCTGAAAGGAACGGTGAAGAGTGCGGATCCTGTTTCAGTCTTTAGACTGAAACAGGATCCGCACTATTCACCTCTCCCACAAAGGCGCACTTCTCGTGTCTGGCGCGAGTCCCACAAACCCAGGACGGACAGAGGCCCTGCACTTGCCACCACAGAAAAATATCTCATCTCCAAGGAAGGGACCTTACGCTAACGGTTGAAAAGGGCTCCCGTTCTTGAAACGGTGGTGAAAGGACGGTGAAAGAATACTGAAAACAATCCTATCTTCCAAGGCTCCCGTGCCAGGTATGGGAAATACCAAGTTACCTGGGCCTCAGCAGAGGTTTCTCTGCGAAAAGCATCCTAGGATTCACGATGCACAGACCGACCTCATGAATGTTACGGTGCAAAACGCTATGCAAATGGCCAATAATTACCAACATACTGGTGATCTCAAAAGGGTCAGGATGAAATCTGAAGCACGATCCACACTTTTCCCATCTCACGCAAATATGCACTTACCAACTCTGCAGGTAAGCAAACCAAAGGCAGGGCTGACAGAAGCCCCGCACTTACACCCCACCCAGAAATCTCTACTACCAGGCAGGATTCTGACGCTAATGCGAGAAACCTGCTCGGGTTCTGAACATCATGGCGAAACCACAGTGGAATAATACCGAAAAGAACACTTTCTTTGCTGTCTCTAGCACCAACTATTGGAAATGCCAAGTTTTCTGGGCCTCGGCCTGCTTTCCTCTGTGAAAACTCCCCAATGTTTAAGGATGCAGAGACCAACCTTAGGACAGTTACGGTGAAAAGTGCTACGGAAAAATACCAAATAGTTCTCCACCTAGCGGTTCTTTCCAAAGTTGCGCCACACACCTCTCAGAAAGATCGAGTGACTGCGACCTAGCCTTCCATTGGTCTGGAGAAGGAATCGCCGTTCCTAGCTGATGAATCAAACGATTCTGAAAGGAACGGTGAAGAGTGCGGATCCTGTTTCAGTCTTTAGACTGAAACAGGATCCGCACTATTCACCTCCCCCACAAAGGCGCACTTCTCGTGTCTGGCGCGAGTCCCACAAACCCAGGACGGACAGAGGCCCTGCACTTGCCACCCCAGAAAAATATCTCATCTCCAAGGAACGGTCCTTACGCTAACGGTTGAAAAGGGCTCCCGTTCTTGAAACGGTGGTGAAAGGACGGTGAAAGAATACTGAAAACAATCCTATCTTCCAGGGCTCCCGTGCCAGGTATGGGAAATACCAAGTTACCTGGGCCTCAGCAGAGGTTTCTCTGCGAAAAGCATCCTAGGCTTCACGATGCACAGACGGACCTCATGAATGTTACGGTGCAAAACGCTATGGTAATGGCCAATAATTACCAACATACTGGTGATCTCAAAAGGGTCAGGATGAAATCTGAAGCACGATCCACACTTTTCCCATCTCACGCAAATATGCACTTACCAACTCTGCAGGTAAGCAAACCAAAGGCAGGGCTGACAGAAGCCCCGCACTTACACCCCACCCAGAAATCTCAACTACCAGGCAGGATTCTGACGCTAATGCCAGAAACCTGCTTGGGTTCTGAACATCATGGCGAAACCACAGTGGAATAATACCGAAAAGAACACTTTCTTTGCAGTCTCTAGCACCAACTATTGGAAATGCCAAGTTTACTGGGCCTCGGCCTGCTTTCCTCTGTGAAAACTCCCCAATGCTTAAGGATGCAGAGACCGACCTTAGGACAGTTACGGGGAAAAGTGCTACGGAAAAATACCAAATAGTTCTCCACCTAGCGGTACTTTCCAAAGTTGCGCCACACAGCTCTCGGAAAGATCCAGTGACTGCGGTCTAGCCTTCCATTGGTCTGTAGAAGGAATCGCCGTTCCTAGCTGATGAATCAAATGATTCTGAAAGGAACGGTGAAAAGTGCGGATCCTGTTTCAGTCTTTAGACTGAAACAGGATCCGCACTATTCACCTCTCCCACAAAGGCGCACTTCTCGTGTCTGGCGCGAGTCCCACAAACCCAGGACGGACAGAGGCCCTGCACTTGCCACCCCAGAAAAATATCTCATCTCCAAGGAAGGGTCCTTACGCTAACGGTTGAAAAGGGTTCCCGTTCTTGAAACAGTGGTGAAAGGACGGTGAAAGAATACTGAAAACAATCCTATCTTCCAGGGCTCCGGTGCCAGGTATGGGAAATACCAAGTTACCTGGGCCTCAGCAGAGGTTTCTCTGCGAAAAGCATCCTAGGCTTCAGGATGCAGAGACCGACCTCATGACTGTTACGGTGCAAAACGCTATGGAAATGGCCAATAATTACCAACATACTGGTGATCTCAAAAGGGTCAGGATGAAATCTGAAGCACGATCCACACTTTTCCCATCTCACGCAAATATGCACTTACCAACTCTGCAGGTAAGCAAACCAAAGGCAGGACTGACAGAAGCCCCGCACTTACACCCCACCCAGAAATCTCAACTACCAGGCAGGATTCTGACGCTAATGCGAGAAACCTGCTCAGGTTCTGAACTTCATGGCGAAACCACAGTTGAATAATACCGAAAAGAACACTTTCTTTGCAGTCTCTAGCACCAGCTATTGGAAATGCCAAGTTTACTGGGCCTCGGCCAGCTTTCCTCTGTGAAAACTCCCCTATGCTTAAGTATGCAGAGACCAACCTTAGGACAGTTACGGTGAAAAGTGCTACGGAAAAATACCAAATAGTTCTCCACCTAGCGGTTCTTTCCAAAGTTGCGGCACACACCTCTCGGAAAGATCGAGTGACTGCGGCCTAGCCTTCCATTGGTCTGGAGAAGGAATCGCCGTTCCTAGCTGATGAATCAAACGATTCTGAAAGTAACGGTGAAGAGTGCGGATCCTGTTTCAGTCTTTAGACTGAAACAGGATCCGCACTATTCACCTCTCCCACAAAGGCGCACTTCTCGTGTCTGGCGCGAGTCCCACAAACCCAGGACGGACAGAGGCCCTGCACTTGCCACCCCAGAAAAATATCTCATCTCCAAGGAAGGGTCCTTACGCTAACGGTTGAAAAGGGCTCCCGTTCTTGAAACGGTGGTGAAAGGACGGTGAAAGAATACTGAAAACAATCCTATCTTCCAAGGCTCCCGTGCCAGGTATGGGAAATACCAAGTTACCTGGGCCTCAGCAGAGGTTTCTCTGCGAAAAGCATCCTAGGCTTCAGGATGCAGAGACCGACCTCATGACTGTTACGGTGCAAAACGCTATGGAAATAGCCAATAATTACCAACATACTGGTGATCTCAAAAGGGTCAGGATGAAATCTGAAGCACGATCCACACTTTTCCCATCTCACGCAAATATGCACTTACCAACTCTGCAGGTAAGCAAACAAAGGCAGGGCGGACAGAAGCCCCGCACTTACACCCCACCCAGAAATCTCAACTACCAGGCAGGATTCTGACGCTAATGCGAGAAACCTGCTCGGGTTCTGAACATCATGGCGAAACCACAGTGGAATAATACCGAAAACAACACTTTCTTTGCAGTCTCTAGCACCAACTATTGGAAATGCCAAGTTTACTGGGCCTCGGCCAGCTTTCCTCTGTGAAAACTCCCCTATGCTTAAGGATGCAGAGACCGACCTTAGGACAGTTACGGGGAAAAGTGCTACGGAAAAATACCAAATAGTTCTCCACCTAGCGGTTCTTTCCAAAGTTGCGCCACACACCTCTCGGAAAGATCGAGTGACTGCGGCCTAGCCTTCCATTGGTCTGGAGAAGGAATCGCCGTTCCTATCTGATGAATCAAATAATTCTGAAAGGAACGGTGAAAAGTGCGGATCCTGTTTCAGTCTTTAGACTGAAACAGGATCCGCACTATTCACCTCTCCCACAAAGGCTCACTTCTCGTGTCTGGCGCGAGTCCCACAAACCCAGGATGGACAGAGGCCCTGCACTTGCCACCCCAGAAAAATATCTCATCTCCACGGAAGGGTCCTTACGCTAACGGTTGAAAAGGGCTCCCGTTCTTGAAACGGTGGTGAAGGGACGGTGAAAGAATACTGAAAACAATCCTATCTTCCAAGGCTCCGGTGCCAGGTATGGGAAATACCAAGTTACCTGGGCCTCAGCAGAGGTTTCTCTGCGAAAAGCATCCTAGGCTTCAGGATGCAGAGACCGACCTCATGACTGTTACGGTGCAAAACGCTATGGAAATGGCCAATAATTACCAACATACTGGTGATCTCAAAAGGGTCAGGATGAAATCTGAAGCACGATCCACACTTTTCCCATCTCACGCAAATATGCACTTACCAACTCTGCAGGTAAGCAAACCAAAGGCAGGGCTGACAGAAGCCCCGCACTTACACCCCACCCAGAAATCTCTACTACCAGGCAGGATTCTGACGCTAATGCGAGAAACCTGCTCGGGTTCTGAACATCATGGCGAAACCACAGTGGAATAATACCGAAAACAACACTTTCTTTGCAGTCTCTAGCACCAACTATTGGAAATGCCAAGTTTACTGGGCCTCGGCCTGCTTTCATCTGTGAAAACTCCCCTATGCTTAAGGATGCAGAGACCAACCTTAGGACAGTTACGGGGAAAAGTGCTACGGAAAAATACCAAATAGTTCTCCACCTAGCGGTTCTTTCCAAAGTTGCGCCACACACCTCTCGGAAAGATCGAGTGACTGCGGCCTAGCCTTCGATTGGCCTGGAGAAGGAATCGCCGTCCCTAGCTGATGAATCAAATGATTCTGAAAGGAACGGTGAAAAGTGCGGATCCTGTTTCAGTCTTTAGACTGAAACAAAGGCGCACTTCTCGTGTCTGGCGCGAGTCCCACAAACCCAGGACGGACAGAGGCCCTGCACTTGCACCCGAGAAAAATATCTCTTCTCCAAGGAAGGGTCCTTATGCTAACGGTTGAAAAGGGCTCCCATTCTTGAAACGGTGGTGAAAGGACGGTGAAAGAATACTGAAAACAATCCTATCTTCCAGGGCTCCGGTGCCAGGTATGGGAAATACCACCTTACCTGGGCCTCAGCAGAGGTTTCTCTGCGAAAAGCATCGTAGGCTTCAGGATGCAGAGACCGACCTCATGACTGTTACGGTGCAAAACGCTATGGAAATGGCCAATAATTACCAACATACTGGTGATCTCAAAAGGGTCAGGATGAAATCTGAAGCACGATCCACACTTTTCGCATCTCACGCAAATATGCACTTACCAACTCTGCAGGTAAGCAAACCAAAGGCAGGGCTGACAGAAGCCCCGCACATACACCCCACCCAGAAATCTCTACTACCAGGCAGGATTCTGACGCTAATGCGAGAAACCTGCTCGGGTTCTGAACATCATGGCGAAACCACAGTGGAATAATACCGAAAAGAACACTTTCTTTGAAGTCTCTAGCACCAACTATTGGAAATGCCAAGTTTACTGGGCCTCGGCCTGCTTTCCTCTGTGAAAACTCCCCTATGCTTAAGGATGCAGAGACCGACCTTAGGACAGTTACGGTGAAAAGTGCTACGGAAAAATACCAAATAGTCCTCCACCTACTGGTTCTTTCCAAAGTTGCGCCACACAGCTCTCGGAAAGATCGAGTGACTGCGGCCTAGCCTTCCATTGGTCTGGAGAAGGAATCGCCGTTCCTAGCTGATGAATCAAATGATTCTGAAAGGAACGGTGAAGAGTGCGGATCCTGTTTCAGTCTTTAGACTGAAACAGGATCCGCACTATTCACCTCTCCCACAAAGGCGCACTTCTCGTGTCTGGCGCGAGTCCCACAAACCCAGGACGGACAGAGGCCCTGCACTTGCCACCCCAGAAAAATATCTCATCTCCAAGGAAGGGTCCTTACGCTAACGGTTGAAAAGGGCTCCCGTTCTTGAAACGGTGGTGAAAGGACGGTGAAAGAATACTGAAAACAATCCTATCTTACAAGGCTCCCGTGCCAGGTATGGGAAATACCAAGTTACCTGGGCCTCAGCAGAGGTTTCTCTGCGAAAAGCATCCTAGGCTTCAGGATGCAGAGACCGACCTCATGACTGTTATGGTGCAAAACGCTATGAAAATGGCCAATAATTACCAACATACTGGTGATCTCAAAAGGGTCAGGATGAAATCTGAAGCACGATCCACACTTTTCCCATCTCACTCAAATATTCACTTAGCAACTCTGCAGGTAAGCAAACAAAGTCAGGGCGGACAGAAGCCCCGCACTTACACCCCACCCAGAAATCTCAACTACCAGGCAGGATTCTGACGCTAATGCGAGAAACCTGCTCGGGTTCTGAACATCATGGCGAAACCACAGTGGAATAATACCGAAAAGAACACTTTCTTTGCAGTCTCTAGCACCAACTATTGGAAATGCCAAGTTTACTGGGCCTCGGCCTGCTTTCCTCTGTGAAAACTCCCCTATGCTTAAGGATGCAGAGACCGACCTTAGGACAGTTACGGGGAAAAGTGCTACGGAAAAATACCAAATAGTTCTCCACCTAGCGGTTCTTTCCAAGGTTGCGCCACAAAGCTCTCGGAAAGGTCCAGTGACTGCGGCCTAGCCTTCCATTGGTCTGGAGAAGGAATCGCCGTTCCTAGCTGATGAATCAAATGATTCTGAAAGGAACGGTGAAAAGTGCGGATCCTGTTTCAGTCTTTAGACTGAAACAGGATCCGCACTATTCACCTCTCCCACAAAGGCGCACTTCTCGTGTCTGGCGCGAGTCCCACAAACCCAGGACGGACAAAGGCCCTGCACTTGCCACCCCAGAAAAATATCTCATCTCCAAGGAAGGGTCCTTACGCTAACGGTTGAAAAGGGCTCCCGTTCTTGAAACGGTGGTGAAAGGACGGTGAAAGAATACTGAAAACAATCCTATCTTCCAAGGCTCCCGTGCCAGGTATGGGAAATACCAAGTTACCTGGGCCTCAGCAGAGGTTTTTCTGCGAAAAGCATCCTAGCTTCAGGATGCAGAGACCAACCTCATGACTGTTACGGTGCAAAACGCTATGGAAATGGCCACTAATTACCAACATACTGGTGATCTCAAAAGGGTCAGGATGAAATCTGAAGCATGATCCACACTTTTCTCATCTCACGCAAATATGCACTTACCAACACTGCAGGTAAGCAAACCAAAGGCAGGGCTGACAGAAGCCCCGCACTTACACCTCACCCAGAAATCTCAACTACCAGGCAGGATTCTTACGCTAATGCGAGAAACCTGCTCGGGTTCTGAACATCATGGCGAAACCACAGTGGAATAATACCGAAAAGAACACTTTCTTTGAAGTCTCTAGCACCAACTATTGGAAATGCCAAGTTTACTGGGCCTCGGCCTGCTTTCCTCTGTGAAAACTCCCCTATGCTTAAGGATGCAGAGACCGACCTTAGGACAGTTACGGTGAAAAGTGCTACGGAAAAATACCAAATAGTTCTCCACCTAGTGGTTCTTTCCAAAGTTGCGCCACACAGCTCTCGGAAAGATCGAGTGACTGCGGCCTAGCCTTCCATTGGTCTGGAGAAGGAATCGCCGTTCCTAGCTGATGAATCAAATGATTCTGAAAGGAACGGTGAAGAGTGCGGATCCTGTTTCAGTCTTTAGACTGAAACAGGATCCGCACTATTCACCTCTCCCACAAAGGCGCACTTCTCGTGTCTGGCGCGAGTCGCACAAACCCAGGACGGACAGAGGCCCTGCACTTGCCACCCCAGAAAAATATCTCATCTCCAAGGAAGGGTCCTTACGCTAACGGTTGAAAAGGGCTCCCGTTCTTGAAACGGTGGTGAAAGGACGGTGAAAGAATACTGAAAACAATCCTATCTTCCAAGGCTCCCGTGCCAGGTATGGGAAATACCAAGTTACCTGGGCCTCAGCAGAGGTTTCTCTGCGAAAAGCATCCTAGGCTTCAGGATGCAGAGACCGACCTCATGACTGTTATGGTGCAAAACTCTATGGAAATGGCCAATAATTACCAACATACTGGTGATCTCAAAAGGGTCAGGATGAAACCTGAAGCACGATCCACACTTTTCCCATCTCACTCAAATATTCACTTAGCAACTCTGCAGGTAACCAAACAAAGTCAGGGCGGACAGAAGCCCCGCACTTACACCCCACCCAGAAATCTCAACTACCAGGCAGGATTCTGACGCTAATGCGAGAAACCTGCTCGGGTTCTGAACATCATGGCGAAACCACAGTGGAATAATACCGAAAAGAACACTTTCTTTGCAGTCTCTAGCACCAACTTTTGGAAATGCCAAGTTTACTGGGCCTCGGCCTGCTTTCCTCTGTGAAAACTCCCCTATGCTTAAGGATGCAGAGACCGACCTTAGGACAGTTACGGGGAAAAGTGCTACGGAAAAATACCAAATAGTTCGCCACCTAGCGGTTCTTTCCAAAGTTGCGCCACACACCTCTCGGAAAGATCCAGTGACTGCGGCCTAGCCTTCCATTGGTCTGGAGAAGGAATCGCCGTTCCTAGCTGATGAATCAAATGATTCTGAAAGGAACAGTGAAAAGTGCGGATCCTGTTTCAGTCTTTAGACTGAAACAGGATCCGCACTATTCACCTCTCCCAAAAAGGCGCACTTCTCGTGTCTGGCGCGAGTCCCACAAACCCAGGACGGACAGAGGCCCTGCACTTGCCACCCCAGAAAAATATCTCATCTCCAAGGAAGGGTCCTTATGCTAACGGTTGAAAAGGGCTCCCATTCTTGAAACGGTGGTGAAAGGACGGTGAAAGAATACTGAAAACAATCCTATCTTCCAAGGTTCCGGTGCCAGGTATGGGAAATACCAAGTTACCTGGGCCTCAGCAGAGGTTTCTCTGCGAAAAGCATCCTAGGCTTCAGGATGCAGAGACCGACCTCATGACTGTTACGGTGCAAAACGCTATGGAAATGGCCACTAATTACCAACATACTGGTGATCTCAAAAGGGTCAGGATGAAATATGAAGCACGATCCACACTTTTCCCATCTCACGCAAATATGCACTTACCAACTCTGCAGGTAAGCAAACCAAAGGCAGGGCTGACAGAAGCCCCGCACTTACACCCCACCCAGAAATCTCAACTACCAGGCAGGATTCTGACGCTAATGCGAGAAACCTGCTCGGGTTCTGAACATCATGGCGAAAACACAGTGGAATAATACCGAAAAGAACACTTTCCTTGCAGTCTCTAGCACCAACTATTGGAAATGCCAAGTTTACTGGGCCTCGGCCAGCTTTCCACTGTGAAAACTACCCTATGCTTAAGTATGCAGAGACCAACCTTAGGACAGTTACGGTGAAAAGTGCTACGGAAAAATACCAAATAGTTCTCCACCTAGCGGTTCTTTCCAAAGTTGCGCCACACACCTCTCGGAAAGATCGAGTGACTGCGGCCTAGCCTTCCATTGGTCTGGAGAAGGAATCGCCGTTCCTTGCTGATGAATCAAATGATTCTGAAAGGAACGGTGAAGAGTGCGGATCCTGTTTCAGTCTTTAGACTGAAACAGGATCCGCACTATTCACCTCTCCCACAAAGGCGCACTTCTCGTGTCTGGCGCGAGTCCCACAAACCCAGGACGGACAGAGGCCCTGCACTTGCCACCCCAGAAAAATATCTCATCTCCAAGGAAGGGTCCTTACGCTGACGGTTGAAAAGGGCTCCCGTTCTTGAAACGGTGGTGAAAGGACGGTGAAAGAATACTGAAAACAATCCTATCTTCCAAGGCTCCGGTGCCAGGTATGGGAAACACCAAGTTACCTGGGCCTCAGCAGAGGTTTCTCTGCGAAAAGCATCCTAGGATTCACTATGCACAGACTGACCTCATGAATGTTACGGTGCAAAACGCTATGGAAATGGCCAATAATTACCAACGTACTGGTGATCTCAAAAGGGTCAGGATGAAATCTGAAGCACGATCCACACTTTTCCCATCTCATGCAAATATGCACTTACCAACTCTGCAGGTAAGCAAACCAAAGGCAGGGCTGACAGAAGCCCCGCACTTACACCCCACCCAGAAATCTCAACTACCAGGCAGGATTCTGACACTAATGCGAGAAACCTGCTCGGGTTCTGAACATCATGGCGAAACCACAGTGGAATAATACCGAAAAGAACACTTTCTTTGCAGTCTCTAGCACCAACTATTGGAAATGCCAAGTTTACTGGGCCTCGGACTGCTTTCCTCTGTGAAAACTCCCCTATGCTTAAGGATGCAGAGACCAACCTTAGGACAGTTACGGGGAAAAGTGCTACGGAAAAATACCAAATAGTTCTCCACCTAGCGGTTGTTTCCAACGTTGCGCCACACACCTCTCGGAAAGATCGAGTGACTGCGCCCTAGCCTTCGATTGGCCTGGAGAAGGAATCGCCGTCCCTAGCTGATGAATCAAATGATTCTGAAAGGAACGGTGAAAAGTGCGGATCCTGTTTCAGTCTTTAGACTGAAACAAAGGCGCACTTCTCGTGTCTGGCGCGAGTCCCACAAACCCAGGACGGACAGAGGCCCTGCACTTGCCACCCCAGAAAAATATCTCATCTCCAAAGAAGGGTCCTTACGCTAACGGTTGAAAAGGGCTCCCGTTTTTGAAACGGTGGTGAAAGGACGGTGAAAGAATACTGAAAACAATCCTATCTTCCAAGGCTCCCGTGCCAGGTATGGGAAATACCAAGTTACCTGGGCCTCAGCAGAGGTTTCTCTGCGAAAAGCATCCTAGGCTTCAGGATGCAGAGACCGACCTCATGACTGTTACGGTGCAAAACGCTATGGAAATGGCCACTAATTACCAACATACTGGTGATCTCAAAAGGGTCATGATGAAATCTGAGGCATGATCCACACTTTTCCCATCTCACGCAAATATGCACTTACCAACTCTGCAGGTAAGCAAACCAAAGGCAGGGCTGACAGAAGCCCCGCACTTACACCCCACCCAGAAATCTCAACTACCAGGCAGGATTCTGACGCTAATGCGAGAAACCTGCTCGGGTTCTGAACATCATGGCGAAACCACAGTGGAATAATACCGAAAAGAACACTTTCTTTGCAGTCTCTAGCACCAACTATTGGAAATGCCAAGTTTACTGGGCCTCGGCCAGCTTTCCTCTGTGAAAACTCCCCTATGTTTAAGGATGCAGAGACCGACCTTAGGACAGTTACGGGGAAAAGTGCTACGGAAAAATACCAAATAGTTCTCCACCTAGCGGTTCTTTCCAAAGTTGCGCCACACACCTCTCGGAAAGATGGAGTGACTGCGGCCTAGCCTTCGATTGGTCTGGAGAAGGAATCGCCGTTCCTAGCTGATGAATCAAACGATTCTGAAAGGAACGGTGAAGAGTGCGGATCCTGTTTCAGTCTTTAGACTGAAACAGGATCCGCACTATTCACCTCTCCCACAAAGGCGCACTTCTCGTGTCTGGCGCGAGTCCCACAAACCCAGGACGGACAGAGGCCCTGCACTTGCCACCCCAGAAAAATATCTCATCTCCAAGGAAGGGTCCTTACGCTAACGGTTGAAAAGGGCTCCCGTTCTTGAAACGGTGGTGAAAGGACGGTGAAAGAATACTGAAAACAATCCTATCTTCCAAGGCTCCGGTGCCAGGTATGGGAAATACCAAGTTACCTGGGCCTCAGCAGAGGTTTCTCTGCGAAAAGCATCCTAGGCTTTAGGATGCAGAGACCGACCTCATGACTGTTACAGTGCAAAACGCTATGCAAATGGCCAATAATTACCAACATGCTGGTGATCTCAAAAGGGTCAGCATGAAATCTGAAGCACGATCCACACTTTTCCCATCTCACGCAAATATGCGCTTACCAACTCTGCAGTTAAGCAAACCAAAGGCAGGGCTGACAGAAGACCCGCACTTACACCCCACGCAGAAATCTCAACGACCAGGCAGGATTCTGACGCTAATGCGAGAAACCTGCTCGGGTTCTGAACTTCATGGCGAAACCACAGTGGAATAATACCGAAAAGAACACTTTCTTTGCAGTCTCTAGCACCAACTATTGGAAATGCCAAGTTTACTGGGCCTCGGCCTGCTTTCCTCTGTGAAAACTCCCCTATGCTTAAGGATGCAGAGACCGACCTTAGGACAGTTACGGTGAAAAGTGCTACGGAAAAATACCAAATAGTTCTCCACCTAGCGGTTCTTTCCAAAGTTGCGCCACACACCTCTCGGAAAGATCGAGTGACTGCGGCCTAGCAATCCATTGGTCTGGAGAAGGAATCGCCGTTCCTAGCTGATGAATCAAATGATTCTGAAAGGAACGGTGAAGAGTGCGGATCCTGTTTCAGTCTTTAGACTGAAACAGGATCCGCACTATTCACCTCTCCCACAAAGGCGCACTTCTCGTGTCTGGCGCGAGTCCCACAAACCCAGGACGGACAGAGGCCCTGCACTTGCCACCCCAGAAAAATATCTCATCTCCAAGGAAGGGTCCTTACGCTAACGGTTGAAAAGGGCTCCCGTTCTTGAAACGGTGGTGAAAGGACGGTGAAAGAATACTGAAAACAATCCTATCTTACAAGGCTCCCGTGCCAGGTATGGGAAATACCAAGTTACCTGGGCCTCAGCAGAGGTTTCTCTGCGAAAAGCATCCTAGGCTTCAGGATGCAGAGACCGACCTCATGACTGTTACGGTGCAAAACGCTATGGAAATGGCCAATAATTACCAACATACTGGTGATCTCAAAAGGGTCAGGATGAAATCTGAAGCACGATCCACACTTTTCCCATCTCATGCAAATATGCACTTACCAACTCTGCAGGTAAGCAAACCAAAGGCAGGGCTGACAGAAGCCCCGCACTTACACCCCACCCAGAAATCTCAACTACCAGGCAGGATTCTGACACTAATGCGAGAAACCTGCTCGGGTTCTGAACATCATGGCGAAACCACAGTGGAATAATACCGAAAAGAACACTTTCTTTGCAGTCTCTAGCACCAACTATTGGAAATGCCAAGTTTACTGGGCCTCGGACTGCTTTCCTCTGTGAAAACTCCCCTATGCTTAAGGATGCAGAGACCAACCTTAGGACAGTTACGGGGAAAAGTGCTACGGAAAAATACCAAATAGTTCTCCACCTAGCGGTTCTTTCCAACGTTGCGCCACACACCTCTCGGAAAGATCGAGTGACTGCGGCCTAGCCTTCGATTGGCCTGGAGAAGGAATCGCCGTCCCTAGCTGATGAATCAAATGATTCTGAAAGGAACGGTGAAAAGTGCGGATCCTGTTTCAGTCTTTAGACTGAAACAAAGGCGCACTTCTCGTGTCTGGCGCGAGTCCCACAAACCCAGGACGGACAGAGGCCCTGCACTTGCCACCCCAGAAAAATATCTCATCTCCAAAGAAGGGTCCTTACGCTAACGGTTGAAAAGGGCTCCCGTTTTTGAAACGGTGGTGAAAGGACGGTGAAAGAATACTGAAAACAATCCTATCTTCCAAGGCTCCCGTGCCAGGTATGGGAAATACCAAGTTACCTGGGCCTCAGCAGAGGTTTCTCTGCGAAAAGCATCCTAGGCTTCAGGATGCAGAGACCGACCTCATGACTGTTACGGTGCAAAACGCTATGGAAATGGCCACTAATTACCAACATACTGGTGATCTCAAAAGGATCATGATGAAATCTGAGGCATGATCCACACTTTTCCCATCTCACGCAAATATGCACTTACCAACTCTGCAGGTAAGCAAACCAAAGGCAGGGCTGACAGAAGCCCCGCACTTACACCCCACCCAGAAATCTCAACTACCAGGCAGGATTCTGACGCTAATGCGAGAAACCTGCTCGGGTTCTGAACATCATGGCGAAACCACAGTGGAATAATACCGAAAAGAACACTTTCTTTGCTGTCTCTAGCACCAACTATTGGAAATGCCAAGTTTACTGGGCCTTGGCCAGCTTTCCTCTGTGAAAACTCCCCTATGTTTAAGGATGCAGAGACCGACCTTAGGACAGTTACGGGGAAAAGTGCTACGGAAAAATACCAAATAGTTCTCCACCTAGCGGTTCTTTCCAAAGTTGCGGCACACACCTCTCGGAAAGATGGAGTGACTGCGGCCTAGCCTTCGATTGGTCTGGAGAAGGAATCGCCGTTCCTAGCTGATGAATCAAACGATTCTGAAAGGAACGGTGAAGAGTGCGGATCCTGTTTCAGTCTTTAGACTGAAACAGGATCCGCACTATTCACCTCTCCCACAAAGGCGCACTTCTCGTGTCTGGCGCGAGTCCCACAAACCCAGGACGGACAGAGGCCCTGCACTTGCCACCCCAGAAAAATATCTCATCTCCAAGGAAGGGTCCTTACGCTAACGGTTGAAAAGGGCTCCCGTTCTTGAAACGGTGGTGAAAGGACGGTGAAAGAATACTGAAAACAATCCTATCTTCCAAGGCTCCCGTGCCAGGTATGGGAAATACCAAGTTACCTGGGCCTCAGCAGAGGTTTCTCTGCGAAAAGCATCCTAGGCTTCAGGATGCAGAGACCGACCTCATGACTGTTACCGTGCAAAACGCTATGGAAATGGCCAATAATTACCAACATACTGGTGATCTCAAAAGGGTCAGGATGAAATCTGAAGCACGATCCACACTTTTCCCATCTCACGCAAATATGCACTTACCAACTCTGCAGGTAAGCAAACCAAAGGCAGGGCTGACAGAAGCCCCGCACTTACACCCCACCCAGAAATCTCAACTACCAGGCAGGATTCTGACGCTAATGCGAGAAACCTGCTCGGGTTCTGAACATCATGGCGAAACCACAGTGGAATAATACCGAAAAGAACACTTTCTTTGCAGTCTCTAGCACCAACTATTGGAAATGCCAAGTTTACTGGGCCTCGGCCAGCTCTCCTCTGTGAAAACTCCCCTATGCTTACGGATGCAGACACCAACCTTAGGACAGTTACGGTGAAAAGTGCTACGGAAAAATACCAAATAGTTCTCCACCTAGCGGTTCTTTCCAAAGTTGCGCCACACACCTCTCGGAAAGATCGAGTGACTGCGGCCTAGCCTTCCATTGGTCTGGAGAAGGAATCGCCGTTCCTAGCTGATGAATCAAATGATTCTGAAAGGAACGGTGAAGAGTGCGGATCCTGATTCAGTCTTTAGACTGAAACAGGATCCGCACTCTTCACCTCTCCCACAGAGGCGCACTTCTCGTGTCTGGCGCGAGTCCCACAAACCCAGGACGGACAGAGGCCCTGCACTTGCCACCACAGAAAAATATCTCATCTCCAAGGAAGGGTCCTTACGCTACCGGTTGAAAAGGGCTCCCGTTCTTGAAACGGTGGTGAAAGGACGGTGAAAGAATACTGAAAACAATCCTATCTTCCAAGGCTCCCGTGCCAGGTATGGGAAATACCAAGTTACCTGGGCCTCAGCAGAGGTTTCTCTGCGAAAAGCATCCTAGGATTCACGATGCACAGACCGACCTCATGAATGTTACGGTGCAAAACGCTATGGAAATGGCCAATAATTACCAACATACTGGTGATCTCAAAAGGATCAGGATGAAATCTGAAGCCCGATCCACAGTTTTCCCATCTCACGCAAATATGCACTTACCAACTCTGCAGGTAAGCAAACCAAAGGCAGGGCTGACAGAAGCCCCGCACTTACACCCCACCCAGAAATCTCTACTACCAGGCAGGATTCTGACGCTAATGCGAGAAACCTGCTCGGGTTCTGAACATCATGGCGAAACCACAGTGGAATAATACCGAAAAGAACACTTTCTTTGCAGTCTCTAGAACCAACTATTGGAAATGCCAAGTTTACTGGGCCTCGGCCTGCTTTCCTCTGTGAAAACTCCCCTATGCTTAAGGGTGCAGAGACCGACCTTAGGACAGTTACAGTGAAAAGTGCTACGGAAAAATACCAAATAGTTCTCCACCTAGCGGTTCTTTCCAAAGTTGCGCCACACAGCTCTCGGAAAGATCGAGTGACTGCGGCCTAGCCTTCCATTGGTCTGGAGAAGGAATCGCCGTTCCTAGCTCATGAATCAAATGATTCTGAAAGGAACGGTGAAAAGTGCGGATCCTGTTTCAGTCTTTCCTTTCAGATCCTGCATTCCCTTGGGAATGGTCTCAGTGTCACTCCAGCACCCCTGTAGGCCTGGTTGGGTTTCAAGTTCTCCTTAACCATTTATATACCATGAGACTTTATAAAATAGGAACACGTGCTCTACCTCCACTTTGGGACTTGGCTTGGGATACAGAAGAAACCATGTGTCTCAGAGGCATTAAGGCTTGTTTTTTTAATTATATTGGAGTTTATGGCATGTGTGTAAACTTTAAATATGCCAATAAATAAATATATATGTCTACTTGGAGTACACAGTTAAAAAAAAAAAAAAAAAAAAAAACAGACTGAAACAGGATCCGCACTATTCACCTCTCCCACAAAGGCGCACTTCTCGTGTCTGGCGCGAGTCCCACAAACCCAGGACGGACAGAGGCCCTGCACTTGCCACCCCAGAAAAATATCTCATCTCCAAAGAAGGGTCCTTACGCTAACGGTTGAAAAGGGCTCCCGTTTTTGAAACGGTGGTGAAAGGACGGTGAAAGAATACTGAAAACAATCCTATCTTCCAAGGCTCCCGTGCCAGGTATGGGAAATACCAAGTTACCTGGGCCTCAGCAGAGGTTTCTCTGCGAAAAGCATCCTAGGCTTCAGGATGCAGAGACCGACCTCATGACTGTTACGGTGCAAAACGCTATGGAAATGGCCACTAATTACCAACATACTGGTGATCTCAAAAGGGTCATGATGAAATCTAAGGCATGATCCACACTTTTCCCATCTCACGCAAATATGCACTTACCAACTCTGCAGGTAAGCAAACCAAAGGCAGGGCTGACAGAAGCCCCGCACTTACACCCCACCCAGAAATCTCAACTACCAGGCAGGATTCTGACGCTAATGCAAGAAACCTGCTCGGGTTCTGAACATCATGGCGAAACCACAGTGGAATAATACCGAAAAGAACACTTTCTTTGCTGTCTCTAGCACCAACTATTGGAAATGCCAAGTTTACTGGGCCTCGGCCTGCTTTCCTCTGTGAAAACTCCCCTATGCTTAAGGATGCAGAGACCGACCTTAGGACAGTTACGGGGAAAAGTGCTACGGAAAAATACCAAATAGTTCTCCACCTAGCGGTTCTTTCCAAAGTTGCGCCACACAGCTCTCGAAAAGATCGAGTGACTGCGGCCTAGCCTTCCATTGGTCTGGAGAAGGAATCGCCGTTCCTAGCTGATGAATCAAATGATTCTGAAAGGAACGGTGAAAAGTGCGGATCCTGTTTTAGTCTTTAGACTGAAACAGGATCCGCACTATTCACCTCTCCCACAACGGCGCACTTCTCGTGTCTGGCGCGAGTCCCACAAACCCAGGACGGACAGAGGCCCTGCACTTGCCACCCCAGAAAAATATCTCATCTCCAAGGAACGGTCCTTATGCTAATGGTTGAAAAGGGCTCCCGATCTTGAAACGGTGGTGAAAGGACGGTGAAAGAATACTGAAAACAATCCTATCTTCCAGGGCTCCGGTGCCAGGTATGGGAAATACCAAGTTACCTGGGCCTCAGCAGAGGTTTCTCTGCGAAAAGCATCCTAGGCTTCAGGATGCAGAGACCGACCTCATGACTGTTACGGTGCAAAACGCTATGGAAATGGCCAATAATTACCAACATACTGGTGATCCCAATATGGTCAGGATGAAATCTGAAGCACGATCCACACTTTTCCCATCTCACGCAAATATGCACTTACCAACTCTGCAGGTAAGCAAACCAAAGGCAGGGCTGACAGAAGCCCCGCACTTACACCCCACCCAGAAATCTCAACTACCAGGCAGGATTCTGACGCTAATGCGAGAAACCTGCTCGGGTTCTGAACATCATGGCGAAACCACAGTGGAATAATACCGAAAAGAACACTTTCTTTGCAGTCTCTAGCACCAACTATTGGAAATGCCAAGTTTACTGGGCCTCGGCCAGCTTTCCTCTGTGAAAACTCCCCTATGCTTAAGGATGCAGAGACCAACCTTAGGACAGTTACGGCGAAAAGTGCTACGGAAAAATACCAAATAGTTCTCCACCTAGCGGTTCTTTCCAAAGTTGCGCCACACACCTCTCGGAAAGATCGAGTGACTGCAGCCTAGCCTTCCATTGGTCTGGAGAAGGAATCGCCGTTCCTAGCTAATGAATCAAATGATTCTGAAAGGAACGGTGAAAAGTGCGGATCCTGTTTCAGTCTTTAGACTGAAACAGGATCCGCAATATTCACCTCTCCCACAAAGGCGCACTTCTCGTGTCTGGCGCTAGTCCCACAAACCCAGGACGGACAGAGGCCCTGCACTTGCCACCCCAGAAAAGTATCTCATCTCCAAGGAAGGGTCCTTACGCTAACGGTTGAAAAGGGCTCCCGTTCTTGAAACGGTGGTGAAGGGACGGTGAAAGAATACTGAAAACAATCCTATCTTCCAGGGCTCCGGTGCCAGGTATGGGAAATACCAAGTTACCTGGGCCTCAGCAGAGGTTTCTCTGCGAAAAGCATCCTAGGCTTCAGGATGCAGAGACCGACCTCATGAATGTTACGGTGCAAAACGCTATGGAAATGGCCAATAATTACCAACATACTGGTGATCTCAAAAGGGTCAGGATGAAATCTGAAGCACGATCCACACTTTTCCCATCTCACGGAAATATGCACTTACCAACTCTGCAGGTAAGCAAACCAAAGGCAGGGCTGACAGAAGCCCCGCACTTACACCCCACCCAGAAATCTCTACTACCAGGCAGGATTCTGACGCTAATGCGAGAAACCTGCTCGGGTTCTGAACACCATGGCGAAACCACAGTGGAATAATACCGAAAAGAACACTTTCTTTGCTGTCTCTAGCACCAACTATTGGAAATGCCAAGTTTACTGGGCCTCGGCCTGCTTTCCTCTGTGAAAACTCCCCAATGTTTAAGGATGCAGAGACCAACCTTAGGACAGTTACGGTGAAAAGTGCTACGGAAAAATACCAAATAGTTCTCCACCTAGCGGTTCTTTCCAAAGTTGCGCCACACACCTCTCAGAAAGATCGAGTGACTGCGACCTAGCCTTCCATTGGTCTGGAGAAGGAATCGCCGTTCCTAGCTGATGAATCAAACGATTCTGAAAGGAACGGTGAAGAGTGCGGATCCTGTTTCAGTCTTTAGACTGAAACAGGATCCGCACTATTCACCTCTCCCACAAAGGCGCACTTCTCGTGTCTGGCGCGAGTCCCACAAACCCAGGACGGACAGAGGCCCTGCACTTGCCACCCCAGAAAAATATCTCATCTCCAAGGAACGGTCCTTACGCTAACGGTTGAAAAGGGCTCCCGTTCTTGAAACGGTGGTGAAAGGACGGTGAAAGAATACTGAAAACAATCCTATCTTCCAGGGCTCCCGTGCCAGGTATGGGAAATACCAAGTTACCTGGGCCTCAGCAGAGGTTTCTCTGCGAAAAGCATCCTAGGCTTCACGATGCACAGACGGACCTCATGAATGTTACGGTGCAAAACGCTATGGTAATGGCCAATAATTACCAACATACTGGTGATCTCAAAAGGGTCAGGATGAAATCTGAAGCACGATCCACACTTTTCCCATCTCACGCAAATATGCACTTACCAACTCTGCAGGTAAGCAAACCAAAGGCAGGGCTGACAGAAGCCCCGCACTTACACCCCACCCAGAAATCTCAACTACCAGGCAGGATTCTGACGCTAATGCCAGAAACCTGCTTGGGTTCTGAACATCATGGCGAAACCACAGTGGAATAATACCGAAAAGAACACTTTCTTTGCAGTCTCTAGCACCAACTATTGGAAATGCCAAGTTTACTGGGCCTCGGCCTGCTTTCCTCTGTGAAAACTCCCCAATGCTTAAGGATGCAGAGACCAACCTTAGGACAGTTACGGGGAAAAGTTCTACGGAAAAATACCAAATAGTTCTCCACCTAGCGGTTCTTTCCAAAGTTGCGCCACACACCTCTCGGAAAGATGGAGTGACTGCGGCCTAGCCTTCGATTGGTCTGGAGAAGGAATCGCCGTTCCTAGCTGATGAATCAAACGATTCTGAAAGGAACGGTGAAGAGTGCGGATCCAGTTTCAGTCTTTAGACTGAAACAGGATCCGCACTATTCACCTCTCCCACAAAGGCGCACTTCTCGTGTCTGGCGCGAGTCCCACAAACCCAGGACGGACAGAGGCCCTGCACTTGCCACCCCAGAAAAATATCTCATCTCCAAAGAAGGGTCCTTACGCTAACGGTTGAAAAGGGCTCCCGTTTTTGAAACGGTGGTGAAAGGACGGTGAAAGAATACTGAAAACAATCCTATCTTCCAAGGCTCCCGTGCCAGGTATGGGAAATACCAAGTTACCTGGGCCTCAGCAGAGGTTTCTCTGCGAAAAGCATCCTAGGCTTCAGGATGCAGAGACCGACCTCATGACTGTTACGGTGCAAAACGCTATGGAAATGGCCACTAATTACCAACATACTGGTGATCTCAAAAGGGTCATGATGAAATCTAAGGCATGATCCACACTTTTCCCATCTCACGCAAATATGCACTTACCAACTCTGCAGGTAAGCAAACCAAAGGCAGGGCTGACAGAAGCACCGCACTTACACCCCACCCAGAAATCTCAACTACCAGGCAGGATTCTGACGCTAATGCAAGAAACCTGCTCGGGTTCTGAACATCATGGCGAAACCACAGTGGAATAATACCGAAAAGAACACTTTCTTTGCTGTCTCTAGCACCAACTATTGGAAATGCCAAGTTTACTGGGCCTCGGCCTGCTTTCCTCTGTGAAAACTCCCCTATGCTTAAGGATGCAGAGACCGACCTTAGGACAGTTACGGGGAAAAGTGCTACGGAAAAATACCAAATAGTTCTCCACCTAGCGGTTCTTTCCAAAGTTGCGCCACACAGCTCTCGAAAAGATCGAGTGACTGCGGCCTAGCCTTCCATTGGTCTGGAGAAGGAATCGCCGTTCCTAGCTGATGAATCAAATGATTCTGAAAGGAACGGTGAAAAGTGCGGATCCTGTTTTAGTCTTTAGACTGAAACAGGATCCGCACTATTCACCTCTCCCACAACGGCGCACTTCTCGTGTCTGGCGCGAGTCCCACAAACCCAGGACGGACAGAGGCCCTGCACTTGCCACCCCAGAAAAATATCTCATCTCCAAGGAACGGTCCTTATGCTAATGGTTGAAAAGGGCTCCCGATCTTGAAACGGTGGTGAAAGGACGGTGAAAGAATACTGAAAACAATCCTATCTTCCAGGGCTCCGGTGCCAGGTATGGGAAATACCAAGTTACCTGGGCCTCAGCAGAGGTTTCTCTGCGAAAAGCATCCTAGGCTTCAGGATGCAGAGACCGACCTCATGACTGTTACGGTGCAAAACGCTATGGAAATGGCCAATAATTACCAACATACTGGTGATCCCAATATGGTCAGGATGAAATCTGAAGCACGATCCACACTTTTCCCATCTCACGCAAATATGCACTTACCAACTCTGCAGGTAAGCAAACCAAAGGCAGGGCTGACAGAAGCCCCGCACTTACACCCCACCCAGAAATCTCAACTACCAGGCAGGATTCTGACGCTAATGCGAGAAACCTGCTCGGGTTCTGAACTTCATGGCGAAACCACAGTGGAATAATACCGAAAAGAAAACTTTCTTTGCAGTCTCTAGCACCAGCTATTGGAAATGCCAAGTTTACTGCGCCTCGGCCAGCTTTCCTCTGTGAAAACTCCCCTATGCTTAAGGATGCAGAGACCAACCTTAGGACAGTTACGGTGAAAAGTGCTACGGAAAAATACCAAATAGTTCTCCACCTAGCGGTTCTTTCCAAAGTTGCGCCACACACCTCTCGGAAAGATCCAGTGACTGCGGCCTAGCCTTCCATTGGTCTGGAGAAGGAATCGCCGTTCCTAGCTGATGAATCAAATGATTCTGAAAGGAACGGTGAAGAGTGCGGATCCTGTTTCAGTCTTTAGACTGAAACAGGATCCGCACTATTCACCTCTCCCACAAAGGCGCACTTCTCGTGTCTGGCGCGAGTCCCACAAACCCAGGACGGACAGAGGCCCTGCACTTGCCACCACAGAAAAATATCTCATCTCCAAGGAAGGGACCTTACGCTAACGGTTGAAAAGGGCTCCCGTTCTTGAAACGGTGGTGAAAGGACGGTGAAAGAATACTGAAAACAATCCTATCTTCCAAGGCTCCCGTGCCAGGTATGGGAAATACCAAGTTACCTGGGCCTCAGCAGAGGTTTCTCTGCGAAAAGCATCCTAGGATTCACGATGCACAGACCGACCTCATGAATGTTACGGTGCAAAACGCTATGGAAATGGCCAATAATTACCAACATACTGGTGATCTCAAAAGGGTCAGGATGAAATCTGAAGCACGATCCACACTTTTCCCATCTCACGCAAATATGCACTTACCAACTCTGCAGGTAAGCAAACCAAAGGCAGGGCTGACAGAAGCCCCGCACTTACACCCCACCCAGAAATCTCTACTACCAGGCAGGATTCTGACGCTAATGCGAGAAACCTGCTCGGGTTCTGAACATCATGGCGAAACCACAGTGGAATAATACCGAAAAGAACACTTTCTTTGCTGTCTCTAGCACCAACTATTGGAAATGCCAAGTTTTCTGGGCCTCGGCCTGCTTTCCTCTGTGAAAACTCCCCGATGTTTAAGGATGCAGAGACCAACCTTAGGACAGTTACGGTGAAAAGTGCTACGGAAAAATACCAAATAGTTCTCCACCTAGCGGTTCTTTCCAAAGTTGCGCCACACACCTCTCAGAAAGATCGAGTGACTGCGACCTAGCCTTCCATTGGTCTGGAGAAGGAATCGCCGTTCCTAGCTGATGAATCAAACGATTCTGAAAGGAACGGTGAAGAGTGCGGATCCTGTTTCAGTCTTTAGACTGAAACAGGATCCGCACTATTCACCTCCCCCACAAAGGCGCACTTCTCGTGTCTGGCGCGAGTCCCACAAACCCAGGACGGACAGAGGCCCTGCACTTGCCACCCCAGAAAAATATCTCATCTCCAAGGAACGGTCCTTACGCTAACGGTTGAAAAGGGCTCCCGTTCTTGAAACGGTGGTGAAAGGACGGTGAAAGAATACTGAAAACAATCCTATCTTCCAGGGCTCCCGTGCCAGGTATGGGAAATACCAAGTTACCTGGGCCTCAGCAGAGGTTTCTCTGCGAAAAGCATCCTAGGCTTCACGATGCACAGACGGACCTCATGAATGTTACGGTGCAAAACGCTATGGTAATGGCCAATAATTACCAACATACTGGTGATCTCAAAAGGGTCAGGATGAAATCTGAAGCACGATCCACACTTTTCCCATCTCACGCAAATATGCACTTACCAACTCTGCAGGTAAGCAAACCAAAGGCAGGGCTGACAGAAGCCCCGCACTTACACCCCACCCAGAAATCTCAACTACCAGGCAGGATTCTGACGCTAATGCCAGAAACCTGCTTGGGTTCTGAACATCATGGCGAAACCACAGTGGAATAATACCGAAAAGAACACTTTCTTTGCAGTCTCTAGCACCAACTATTGGAAATGCCAAGTTTACTGGGCCTCGGCCTGCTTTCCTCTGTGAAAACTCCCCAATGCTTAAGGATGCAGAGACCAACCTTAGGACACTTACGGGGAAAAGTTCTACGGAAAAATACCAAATAGTTCTCCACCTAGCGGTTCTTTCCAAAGTTGCGCCACACACCTCTCGGAAAGATGGAGTGACTGCGGCCTAGCCTTCGATTGGTCTGGAGAAGGAATCGCCGTTCCTAGCTGATGAATCAAACGATTCTGAAAGGAACGGTGAAGAGTGCGGATCCTGTTTCAGTCTTTAGACTGAAACAGGATCCGCACTATTCACCTCTCCCACAAAGGCGCACTTCTCGTGTCTGGCGCGAGTCCCACAAACCCAGGACGGACAGAGGCCCTGCACTTGCCACCCCAGAAAAATATCTCATCTCCAAGGAAGGGTCCTTACGCTAACGGTTGAAAAGGGCTCCCGTTCTTGAAACGGTGGTGAAAGGACGGTGAAAGAATACTGAAAACAATCCTATCTTCCAAGGCTCCGGTGCCAGGTATGGGAAATACCAAGTTACCTGGGCCTCAGCAGAGGTTTCTCTGCGAAAAGCATCCTAGGCTTCAGGATGCAGAGACCGACCTCATGACTGTTACGGTGCAAAACGCTATGCAAATGGCCAATAATTACCAACATACTGGTGATCTCAAAAGGGTCAGCATGAAATCTGAAGCACGATCCACACTTTTCCCATCTCACGCAAATATGCGCTTACCAACTCTGCAGGTAAGCAAACCAAAGGCAGGGCTTACAGAAGCCCCGCACTTACACCCCACCCAGAAATCTCAACTACCAGGCAGGATTCTGACGCTAATGCGAGAAACCTGCTCGGGTTCTGAACTTCATGGCGAAACCACAGTGGAATAATACCGAAAAGAACACTTTCTTTGCAGTCTCTAGCACAAACTATTGGAAATGCCAAGTTTACTGGGCCTCGGCCTGCTTTCCTCTGTGAAAACTCCCCTATGCTTAAGGATGCAGAGACCGACCTTAGGACAGTTACGGGGAAAAGTGCTACGGAAAAATACCAAATAGTTCTCCACCTAGCGGTACTTTCCAAAGTTGCGCCACACAGCTCTCGAAAAGATCCAGTGACTGCGGTCTAGCCTTCCATTGGTCTGTAGAAGGAATCGCCGTTCCTAGCTGATGAATCAAATGATTCTGAAAGGAACGGTGAAAAGTGCGGATCCTGTTTCAGTCTTTAGACTGAAACAGGATCCGCACTATTCACCTCTCCCACAAAGGCGCACTTCTCGTGTCTGGCGCGAGTCCCACAAACCCAGGACGGACAGAGGCCCTGCACTTGCCACCCCAGAAAAATATCTCATCTCCAAGGAAGGGTCCTTACGCTAACGGTTGAAAAGGGTTCCCGTTCTTGAAACAGTGGTGAAAGGACGGTGAAAGAATACTGAAAACAATCCTATCTTCCAGGGCTCCGGTGCCAGGTATGGGAAATACCAAGTTACCTGGGCCTCAGCAGAGGTTTCTCTGCGAAAAGCATCCTAGGCTTCAGGATGCAGAGACCGACCTCATGACTGTTACGGTGCAAAACGCTATGGAAATGGCCAATAATTACCAACATACTGGTGATCTCAAAAGGGTCAGGATGAAATCTGAAGCACGATCCACACTTTTCCCATCTCACGCAAATATGCACTTACCAACTCTGCAGGTAAGCAAACCAAAGGCAGGACTGACAGAAGCCCCGCACTTACACCCCACCCAGAAATCTCAACTACCAGGCAGGATTCTGACGCTAATGCGAGAAACCTGCTCAGGTTCTGAACTTCATGGCGAAACCACAGTTGAATAATACCGAAAAGAAAACTTTCTTTGCAGTCTCTAGCACCAGCTATTGGAAATGCCAAGTTTACTGGGCCTCGGCCAGCTTTCCTCTGTGAAAACTCCCCTATGCTTAAGGATGCAGAGACCAACCTTAGGACAGTTACGGTGAAAAGTGCTACGGAAAAATACCAAATAGTTCTCCACCTAGCGGTTCTTTCCAAAGTTGCGGCACACACCTCTCGGAAAGATCGAGTGACTGCGGCCTAGCCTTCCATTAGTCTGGAGAAGGAATCGCCGTTCCTAGCTGATGAATCAAACGATTCTGAAAGTAACGGTGAAGAGTGCGGATCCTGTTTCAGTCTTTAGACTGAAACAGGATCCGCACTATTCACCTCTCCCACAAAGGCGCACTTCTCGTGTCTGGCGCGAGTCCCACAAACCCAGGACGGACAGAGGCCCTGCACTTGCCACCCCAGAAAAATATCTCATCTCCAAGGAAGGGTCCTTACGCTAACGGTTGAAAAGGGCTCCCGTTCTTGAAACGGTGGTGAAAGGACAGTGAAAGAATACTGAAAACAATCCTATCTTCCAAGGCTCCGGTGCCAGGTATGGGAAATACCAAGTTACCTGGGCCTCAGCAGAGGTTTCTCTGCGAAAAGCATCCTAGGCTTCAGGATGCAGAGACCGACCTCATGACTGTTACGGTGCAAAACGCTAAGGAAATGGCCAATAATTACCAACATACTGGTGATCTCAAAAGGGTCAGGATGAAATCTGAAGCACGATCCACACTTTTCCCATCTCACGCAAATATGCACTTACCAACTCTGCAGGTAAGCAAACCAAAGGCAGGGCTGACAGAAGCCCCGCACTTACACCCCACCCAGAAATCTCAACTACCAGGCAGGATTCTGACGCTAATGCGAGAAACCTGCTCGGGTTCTGAACATCATGGCGAAACCACAGTGGAATAATACCGAAAAGAACACTTTCTTTGCAGTCTCTAGCACCAACTATTGGAAATGCCAAGTTTACTGGGCCTCGGCCAGCTCTCCTCTGTGAAAACTCCCCTATGCTTACGGATGCAGACACCAACCTCAGGACAGTTACGGTGAAAAGTGCTACGGAAAAATACCAAATAGTTCTCCACCTAGCGGTTCTTTCCAAAGTTGCGCCACACACCTCTCGGAAAGATCGAGTGACTGCGGCCTAGCCTTCCATTGGTCTGGAGAAGGAATCGCCGTTCCTAGCTGATGAATCAAATGATTCTGAAAGGAACGGTGAAGAGTGCGGATCCTGTTTCAGTCTTTAGACTGAAACAGGATCCGCACTCTTCACCTCTCCCACAGAGGCGCACTTCTCGTGTCTGGCGCGAGTCCCACAAACCCAGGACGGACAGAGGCCCTGCACTTGCCACCACAGAAAAATATCTCATCTCCAAGGAAGGGTCCTTACGCTAACGGTTGAAAAGGGCTCCCGTTCTTGAAACGGTGGTGAAAGGACGGTGAAAGAATACTGAAAACAATCCTATCTTCCAAGGCTCCCGTGCCAGGTATGGGAAATACCAAGTTACCTGGGCCTCAGCAGAGGTTTCTCTGCGAAAAGCATCCTAGGATTCACGATGCACAGACCGACCTCATGAATGTTACGGTGCAAAACGCTATGGAAATGGCCAATAATTACCAACATACTGGTGATCTCAAAAGGGTCAGGATGAAATCTGAAGCACGATCCACAGTTTTCCCATCTCACGCAAATATGCACTTACCAACTCTGCAGGTAAGCAAACCAAAGGCAGGGCTGACAGAAGCCCCGCACTTACACCCCACCCAGAAATCTCTACTACCAGGCAGGATTCTGACGCTAATGCGAGAAACCTGCTCGGGTTCTGAACATCATGGCGAAACCACAGTGGAATAATACCGAAAAGAACACTTTCTTTGCAGTCTCTAGAACCAACTATTGGAAATGCCAAGTTTACTGGGCCTCGGCCTGCTTTCCTCTGTGAAAACTCCCCTATGCTTAAGGGTGCAGAGACCGACCTTAGGACAGTTACGGGGAAAGGTGCTACGGAAAAATACCAAATAGTTCTCCACCTAGCGGTTCTTTCCAAAGTTGCGCCACACAGCTCTCGGAAAGATCGAGTGACTGCGGCCTAGCCTTCCATTGGTCTGGAGAAGGAATCGCCGTTCCTAGCTCATGAATCAAATGATTCTGAAAGGAACGGTGAAAAGTGCGGATCCTGTTTCAGTCTTTCCTTTCAGATCCTGCATTCCCTTGGGAATGGTCTCAGTGTCAGTCCAGCACCCCTGTAGGCCTGGTTGGGTTTCAAGTTCTCCTTAACCATTTATATACCATGAGACTTTATAAAATAGGAACACGTGCTCTACCTCCACTTTGGGACTTGGCTTGGGATACAGAAGAAACCATGTGTCTCAGAGTCATTAAGGCTTGTTTTTTTAATTATATTGGAGTTTATGGCATGTGTGTAAACTTTAAATATGCAAATAAATAAATATATATGTCTACTTGGAGTACACAGATAAAAAAAAAAAAAAAAAAAAAAAAAAAACAGACTGAAACAGGATCCGCACTATTCACCTCTCCCACAAAGGCGCACTTCTCGTGTCTGGCGCGAGTCCCACAAACCCAGGACGGACAGAGGCCCTGCACTTGCCACCACAGAAAAATATCTCATCTCCAAAGAAGGGTCCTTACGCTAACGGTTGAAAAGGGCTCCCGTTTTTGAAACGGTGGTGAAAGGACGGTGAAAGAATACTGAAAACAATCCTATCTTCCAAGGCTCCCGTGCCAGGTATGGGAAATACCAAGTTACCTGGGCCTCAGCAGAGGTTTCTCTGCGAAAAGCATCCTAGGCTTCAGGATGCAGAGACCGACCTCATGACTGTTACGGTGCAAAACGCTATGGAAATGGCCACTAATTACCAACATACTGGTGATCTCAAAAGGGTCATGATGAAATCTGAGGCATGATCCACACTTTTCCCATCTCACGCAAATATGCACTTACCAACTCTGCAGGTAAGCAAACCAAAGGCAGGGCTGACAGAAGCCCCGCACTTACACCCCACCCAGAAATCTCAACTACCAGGCAGGATTCTGACGCTAATGCAAGAAACCTGCTCTGGTTCTGAACATCATGGCGAAACCACAGTGGAATAATACCGAAAAGAACACTTTCTTTGCTGTCTCTAGCACCAACTATTGGAAATGCCAAGTTTACTGGGCCTGGGCCTGCTTTCCTCTGTGAAAACTCCCCTATGCTTAAGGATGCAGAGACCGACCTTAGGACAGTTACGGGGAAAAGTGCTACGGAAAAATACCAAATAGTTCTCCGCCTAGCGGTTCTTTCCAAAGTTGCGCCACACAGCTCTCGAAAAGATCGAGTGACTGCGGCCTAGCCTTCCATTGGTCTGGAGAAGGAATCGCCGTTCCTAGCTGATGAATCAAATGATTCTGAAAGGAACGGTGAAAAGTGCGGATCCTGTTTTAGTATTTAGACTGAAACAGGATCCGCACTATTCACCTCACCCACAAAGGCGCACTTCTCGTGTCTGGCGCGAGTCCCACAAACCCAGGACGGACACAGGCCCTGCACTTGCCACCCCAGAAAAATATCTCATCTCCAAGGAAGGGTCCTTACGCTAACGGTTGAAAAGGGCTCCCGATCTTGAAACGGTGGTGAAAGGACGGTGAAAGAATACTGAAAACAATCCTATCTTCCAGGGCTCCGGTGCCAGGTATGGGAAATACCAAGTTACCTGGGCCTGAGCAGAGGTTTCTCTGCGAAAAGCATCCTAGGCTTCAGGATGCAGAGACCGACCTCATGCCTGTTACGGTGCAAAACGCCATGGAAATGGCCAATAATTACCAACATACTGGTGATCTCAAAAGGGTCAGGATGAAATCTGAAGCACGATCCACACTTTTCCCATCTCACGCCAATATGCACTTACCAACTCTGCAGGTAAGCAAACCAAAGGCAGGGCTGACAGAAGCCCCGCACTTACACCCCACCCAGAAATCTCAACTGCCAGGCAGGATTCTGACGCTAATGCGAGAAACCTGCTCGGGTTCTGAACATCATGGCGAAACCACAGTGGAATAATACCGAAAAGAACACTTTCTTTGCAGTCTCTAGCACCAACTATTGGAAATGCCAAGTTTACTGGGCCTCGGCCTGCTTTCCTCTGTGAAAACTCCCCTATGCTTAAGGATGCAGAGACCGACCTTAGGACACTTACGGGGAAAAGTGCTACGGAAAAATACCAAATAGTTCTCCACCTAGCGGTTCTTTCCAAAGTTGCGCCACACACCTCTCGGAAAGATCGAGTGACTGCGGCCTAGCCTTCCATTGGTCTGGAGAAGGAATCGCCGTTCCTAGCTGATGAATCAAATGATTCTGAAAGGAACGGTGAAAAGTGCGGATCCTGTTTCAGTCTTTAGAATGAAACAGGATCCGCACTATTCACCTCTACCACAAAGGCGCACTTCTCGTGTCTGGCACGAGTCCCACAAACCCAGGAGGGACAGAGACCCTGCACTTGCCACCCCAGAAAAATATCTCATCTCCACCGAAGAGTCCTTACGCTAACGGTTGAAAAGGGCTCCCGTTCTTGAAACGGTGGTGAAAGGACGGTGAAAGAATACTGAAAACAATCCTATCTTCCAAGGCTCCGGTGCCAGGTATGGGAAATACCAAGTTACCTGGGCCTCAGCAGAGGTTTCTCTGCGAAAAGCATCCTAGGCTTCAGGATGCAGAGACCGACCTCATGCCTGTTACGGTGCAAAACGCCATGGAAATGGCCAATAATTACCAACATACTGGTGATCTCAAAAGGGTCAGGATGAAATCTGAAGCACGATCTACACTTTTCCCATCTCTCGCAAATATGCACTTACCAACTCTGCAGGTAAGCAAACCAAAGGCAGGGCTGACAGAAGCCCCGCACTTACACCCCACCCAGAAATCTCAACTACCAGGCAGGATTCTGACGCTAATGCGAAAAACCTGCTCGGGTTCTGAACATCATGGCGAAACCACAGTGGAATAATACCGAAAAGAACACTTTCTTTGCAGTCTCTAGCACCAACTATTGGAAATGCCAAGTGTACTGGGCCTCGGCCTGCTTTCCTCTGTGAAAACTCCCCTATACTTAAGGATGCAGAGACCAACCTTAGGACAGTTACGGGGAAAAGTGCTACGGAAAAATACCAAATAGTTCTCCACCTAGCGGTTCTTTCCAAAGTTGCGCCACACACCTCTCGGAAAGATCGAGTGACTGCGGCCTAGCCTTCCATTGGTCTGGAAAAGGAATCGCCGTTCCTAGCTGATGAATCAAATGATTCTGAAAGGAACGGTGAAAAGTGCGGATCCTGTTTCAGTCTTTAGACTGAAACAGGATCCGCACTATTCACCTCTCCCACAAAGGCGCACTTCTCGTGTCTGGCGCGAGTCCCACAAACCCAGGACGGACAGAGGCCCTGAACTTGCCACCCCAGAAAAATATCTCATCTCCACCGAAGAGTCCTTACGCTAACGGTTGAAAAGGGCTCCCGTTCTTGAAACGGTGGTGAAAGGACGGTGAAAGAATACTGAAAACAATCCTATCTTCCAAGGCTCCGGTGCCAGGTATGGGAAATACCAAGTTACCTGGGCCTCAGCAGAGATTTCTCTGCGAAAAGCATCCTAGGCTTCAGGATGCAGAGACCGACCTCATGCCTGTTACGGTGCAAAACGCCATGGAAATGGCCAATAATTACCAACATACTGGTGATCTCAAAAGGGTCAGGATGAAATCTGAAGCACGATCCACACTTTTCCCACCTCTCGCAAATATGCACTTACCAACTCTGCAGGTAAGCAAACCAAAGGCAGGGCTGACAGAAGCCCCGCACTTACACCCCACCCAGAAATCTCAACTACCAGGCAAGATTCTGACGCTAATGCGAGAAACCTGCTCGGGTTCTGAACATCATGGCGAAACCACAGTGGAATAATACCGAAAAGAACACTTTCTTTGCAGTCTCTAACACCAACTGTTGGAAATGCCAAGTGTACTGGGCCTCGGCCTGCTTTCCTCTGTGAAAACTCCCCTATGCTTAAGGATGCAGAGACCAACCTTAGGACACTTACGGGGAAAAGTGCTACGGAAAAATACCAAATAGTTCTCAGCCTAGCGGTTCTTTCCAAAGTTGCGCCACACACCTCTCGGAAAGATCGAGTGACTGCGGCCTAGCCTTCCATTGGTCTGGAGAAGGAATCGCCGTTCCTACCTGATGAATCAAATGATTCTGAAAGGAACGGTGAAAAGTGCGGATCCTGTTTCAGTCTTTAGACTGAAACAGGATCCGCACTATTCACCTCTCCCACAAAGGCGCACTTCTCGTGTCTGGCGCGAGTCCCACAAACCCAGGACGGACAGAGGCCCTGCACTTGCCACCCCAGAAAAATATCTCATCTCCAAAGAAGGGTCCTTACGCTAACGGTTGAAAAGGGCTCCCGTTTTTGAAACGGTGGTGAAAGGACGGTGAAAGAATACTGAAAACAATCCTATCTTCCAAGGCTCCCGTGCCAGGTATGGGAAATACCAAGTTACCTGGGCCTCAGCAGAGGTTTCTCTGCGAAAAGCATCCTAGGCTTCAGGATGCAGAGACCGACCTCATGACTGTTACGGTGCAAAACGCTATGGAAATGGCCACTAATTACCAACATACTGGTGATCTCAAAAGGGTCATGATGAAATCTGAGGCATGATCCACACTTTTCCCATCTCACGCAAATATGCACTTACCAACTCTGCAGGTAAGCAAACCAAAGGCAGGGCTGACAGAAGCCCCGCACTTACACCCCACCCAGAAATCTCAACTACCAGGCAGGATTCTGACGCTAATGCAAGAAACCTGCTCTGGTTCTGAACATCATGGCGAAACCACAGTGGAATAATACCGAAAAGAACACTTTCTTTGCTGTCTCTAGCACCAACTATTGGAAATGCCAAGTTTACTGGGCCTCGGCCTGCTTTCCTCTGTGAAAACTCCCCTATGCTTAAGGATGCAGAGACCGACCTTAGGACAGTTACGGGGAAAAGTGCTACGGAAAAATACCAAATAGTTCTCCGCCTAGCGGTTCTTTCCAAAGTTGCGCCACACAGCTCTCGAAAAGATCGAGTGACTGCGGCCTAGCCTTCCATTGGTCTGGAGAAGGAATCGCCGTTCCTAGCTGATGAATCAAATGATTCTGAAAGGAACGGTGAAAAGTGCGGATCCTGTTTTAGTATTTAGACTGAAACAGGATCCGCACTATTCACCTCACCCACAAAGGCGCACTTCTCGTGTCTGGCGCGAGTCCCACAAACCCAGGACGGACACAGGCCCTGCACTTGCCACCCCAGAAAAATATCTCATCTCCAAGGAAGGGTCCTTACGCTAACGGTTGAAAAGGGCTCCCGATCTTGAAACGGTGGTGAAAGGACGGTGAAAGAATACTGAAAACAATCCTATCTTCCAGGGCTCCGGTGCCAGGTATGGGAAATACCAAGTTACCTGGGCCTGAGCAGAGGTTTCTCTGCGAAAAGCATCCTAGGCTTCAGGATGCAGAGACCGACCTCATGCCTGTTACGGTGCAAAACGCCATGGAAATGGCCAATAATTACCAACATACTGGTGATCTCAAAAGGGTCAGGATGAAATCTGAAGCACGATCCACACTTTTCCCATCTCACGGAAATATGCACTTACCAACTCTGCAGGTAAGCAAACCAAAGGCAGGGCTGACAGAAGCCCCGCACTTACACCCCACCCAGAAATCTCAACTGCCAGGCAGGATTCTGACGCTAATGCGAGAAACCTGCTCGGGTTCTGAACATCATGGCGAAACCACAGTGGAATAATACCGAAAAGAACACTTTCTTTGCAGTCTCTAGCACCAACTATTGGAAATGCCAAGTTTACTGGGCCTCGGCCTGCTTTCCTCTGTGAAAACTCCCCTATGCTTAAGGATGCAGAGACCGACCTTAGGACACTTACGGGGAAAAGTGCTACGGAAAAATACCAAATAGTTCTCCACCTAGCGGTTCTTTCCAAAGTTGCGCCACACACCTCTCGGAAAGATCGAGTGACTGCGGCCTAGCCTTCCATTGGTCTGGAGAAGGAATCGCCGTTCCTAGCTGATGAATCAAATGATTCTGAAAGGAACGGTGAAAAGTGCGGATCCTGTTTCAGTCTTTAGAATGAAACAGGATCCGCACTATTCACCTCTACCACAAAGGCGCACTTCTCGTGTCTGGCACGAGTCCCACAAACCCAGGAGGGACAGAGACCCTGCACTTGCCACCCCAGAAAAATATCTCATCTCCACCGAAGAGTCCTTACGCTAACGGTTGAAAAGGGCTCCCGTTCTTGAAACGGTGGTGAAAGGACGGTGAAAGAATACTGAAAACAATCCTATCTTCCAAGGCTCCGGTGCCAGGTATGGGAAATACCAAGTTACCTGGGCCTCAGCAGAGGTTTCTCTGCGAAAAGCATCCTAGGCTTCAGGATGCAGAGACCGACCTCATGCCTGTTACGGTGCAAAACGCCATGGAAATGGCCAATAATTACCAACATACTGGTGATCTCAAAAGGGTCAGGATGAAATCTGAAGCACGATCTACACTTTTCCCATCTCTCGCAAATATGCACTTACCAACTCTGCAGGTAAGCAAACCAAAGGCAGGGCTGACAGAAGCCCCGCACTTACACCCCACCCAGAAATCTCAACTACCAGGCAGGATTCTGACGCTAATGCGAAAAACCTGCTCGGGTTCTGAACATCATGGCGAAACCACAGTGGAATAATACCGAAAAGAACACTTTCTTTGCAGTCTCTAGCACCAACTATTGGAAATGCCAAGTGTACTGGGCCTCGGCCTGCTTTCCTCTGTGAAAACTCCCCTATACTTAAGGATGCAGAGACCAACCTTAGGACAGTTACGGGGAAAAGTGCTACGGAAAAATACCAAATAGTTCTCCACCTAGCGGTTCTTTCCAAAGTTGCGCCACACACCTCTCGGAAAGATCGAGTGACTGCGGCCTAGCCTTCCATTGGTCTGGAAAAGGAATCGCCGTTCCTAGCTGATGAATCAAATGATTCTGAAAGGAACGGTGAAAAGTGCGGATCCTGTTTCAGTCTTTAGACTGAAACAGGATCCGCACTATTCACCTCTCCCACAAAGGCGCACTTCTCGTGTCTGGCGCGAGTCCCACAAACCCAGGACGGACAGAGGCCCTGAACTTGCCACCCCAGAAAAATATCTCATCTCCACCGAAGAGTCCTTACGCTAACGGTTGAAAAGGGCTCCCGTTCTTGAAACGGTGGTGAAAGGACGGTGAAAGAATACTGAAAACAATCCTATCTTCCAAGGCTCCGGTGCCAGGTATGGGAAATACCAAGTTACCTGGGCCTCAGCAGAGATTTCTCTGCGAAAAGCATCCTAGGCTTCAGGATGCAGAGACCGACCTCATGCCTGTTACGGTGCAAAACGCCATGGAAATGGCCAATAATTACCAACATACTGGTGATCTCAAAAGGGTCAGGATGAAATCTGAAGCACGATCCACACTTTTCCCACCTCTCGCAAATATGCACTTACCAACTCTGCAGGTAAGCAAACCAAAGGCAGGGCTGACAGAAGCCCCGCACTTACACCCCACCCAGAAATCTCAACTACCAGGCAAGATTCTGACGCTAATGCGAGAAACCTGCTCGGGTTCTGAACATCATGGCGAAACCACAGTGGAATAATACCGAAAAGAACACTTTCTTTGCAGTCTCTAACACCAACTGTTGGAAATGCCAAGTGTACTGGGCCTCGGCCTGCTTTCCTCTGTGAAAACTCCCCTATGCTTAAGGATGCAGAGACCAACCTTAGGACACTTACGGGGAAAAGTGCTACGGAAAAATACCAAATAGTTCTCAGCCTAGCGGTTCTTTCCAAAGTTGCGCCACACACCTCTCGGAAAGATCGAGTGACTGCGGCCTAGCCTTCCATTGGTCTGGAGAAGGAATCGCCGTTCCTACCTGATGAATCAAATGATTCTGAAAGGAACGGTGAAAAGTGCGGATCCTGTTTCAGTCTTTAGACTGAAACAGGATCCGCACTATTCACCTCTCCCACAAAGGCGCACTTCTCGTGTCTGGCGCGAGTCCCACAAACCCAGGACGGACAGAGGCCCTGAACTTGCCACCCCAGAAAAATATCTCATCTCCACCGAAGAGTCCTTACGCTAACGGTTGAAAAGGGCTGCCGTTCTTGAAACGGTGGTGAAAGGACGGTGAAAGAATACTGAAAACAATCCTATCTTCCAATGCTCCGGTGCCAGGTATGGGAAATACCAAGTTACCTGGGCCTCAGCAGAGGTTTCTCTGCGAAAAGCATCCTAGCCTTCAGGATGCAGAGACCGACCTCATGCCTGTTACGGTGCAAAACGCCACGGAAATGGCCAATAATTACCAACATACTGGTGATCTCAAAAGGGTCAGGATGAAATCTGAAGCACGATCCACACTTTTCCCACCTCTCGCAAATATGCACTTACCAACTCTGCAGGTAAGCAAACCAAAGGCAGGGCTGACAGAAGCCACGCACTTACACCCCACCCAGAAATCTCAACTACCAGGCAAGATTCTGACGCTAATGCGAGAAACCTGCTCGGGTTCTGAACATCATGGCGAAACCACAGTGGAATAATACCGAAAAGAACACTTTCTTTGCAGTCTCTAGCACCAACTATTGGAAATGCCAAGTGTACTGGGCCTCGGCCTGCTTTCCTCTGTGAAAACTCCCCTATGCTTAAGGATGCAGAGACCGACCTTAGGACACTTACGGGGAAAAGTGCTACGGAAAAATACCAAATAGTTCTCCACCTAGCGGTTCTTTCCAAAGTTGCGCCACACACCTCTCGGAAAGATCGAGTGACTGCGGCCTAGCCTTCCATTGGTCTGGAGAAGGAATCGCCGTTCCTAGCTGATGAATCAAATGATTCTGAAAGGAACGGTGAAAAGTGCGGATCCTGTTTCAGTCTAAAGACTGAAACAGGATCCGCACTATTCACCTCTCCCACAAAGGCGCACTTCTCGTGTCTGGCGCGAGTCCCACAAACCCAGGACGGACAGAGGCCCTGAACTTGCCACCCCAGAAAAATATCTCATCTCCACCGAAGAGTCCTTACGCTAACGGTTGAAAAGGGCTCCCGTTCTTGAAACGGTGGTGAAAGGACAGTGAAAGAATACTGAAAACAATCCTATCTTCCAAGGCTCCGGTGCCAGGTATGGGAAATACCAAGTTACCTGGGCCTCAGCAGAGGTTTCTCTGCGAAAAGCATCCTAGGCTTCAGGATGCAGAGACCGACCTCATGACTGTTACGGTGCAAAACGCTAAGGAAATGGCCAATAATTACCAACATACTGGTGATCTCAAAAGGGTCAGGATGAAATCTGAAGCACGATCCACACTTTTCCCATCTCACGCAAATATGCACTTACCAACTCTGCAGGTAAGCAAACCAAAGGCAGGGCTGACAGAAGCCCCGCACTTACACCCCACCCAGAAATCTCAACTACCAGGCAGGATTCTGACGCTAATGCGAGAAACCTGCTCGGGTTCTGAACATCATGGCGAAACCACAGTGGAATAATACCGAAAAGAACACTTTCTTTGCAGTCTCTAGCACCAACTATTGGAAATGCCAAGTTTACTGGGCCTCGGCCAGCTCTCCTCTGTGAAAACTCCCCTATGCTTACGGATGCAGACACCAACCTCAGGACAGTTACGGTGAAAAGTGCTACGGAAAAATACCAAATAGTTCTCCACCTAGCGGTTCTTTCCAAAGTTGCGCCACACACCTCTCGGAAAGATCGAGTGACTGCGGCCTAGCCTTCCATTGGTCTGGAGAAGGAATCGCCGTTCCTAGCTGATGAATCAAATGATTCTGAAAGGAACGGTGAAGAGTGCGGATCCTGTTTCAGTCTTTAGACTGAAACAGGATCCGCACTCTTCACCTCTCCCACAGAGGCGCACTTCTCGTGTCTGGCGCGAGTCCCACAAACCCAGGACGGACAGAGGCCCTGCACTTGCCACCACAGAAAAATATCTCATCTCCAAGGAAGGGTCCTTACGCTAACGGTTGAAAAGGGCTCCCGTTCTTGAAACGGTGGTGAAAGGACGGTGAAAGAATACTGAAAACAATCCTATCTTCCAAGGCTCCCGTGCCAGGTATGGGAAATACCAAGTTACCTGGGCCTCAGCAGAGGTTTCTCTGCGAAAAGCATCCTAGGATTCACGATGCACAGACCGACCTCATGAATGTTACGGTGCAAAACGCTATGGAAATGGCCAATAATTACCAACATACTGGTGATCTCAAAAGGGTCAGGATGAAATCTGAAGCACGATCCACAGTTTTCCCATCTCACGCAAATATGCACTTACCAACTCTGCAGGTAAGCAAACCAAAGGCAGGGCTGACAGAAGCCCCGCACTTACACCCCACCCAGAAATCTCTACTACCAGGCAGGATTCTGACGCTAATGCGAGAAACCTGCTCGGGTTCTGAACATCATGGCGAAACCACAGTGGAATAATACCGAAAAGAACACTTTCTTTGCAGTCTCTAGAACCAACTATTGGAAATGCCAAGTTTACTGGGCCTCGGCCTGCTTTCCTCTGTGAAAACTCCCCTATGCTTAAGGGTGCAGAGACCGACCTTAGGACAGTTACGGGGAAAGGTGCTACGGAAAAATACCAAATAGTTCTCCACCTAGCGGTTCTTTCCAAAGTTGCGCCACACAGCTCTCGGAAAGATCGAGTGACTGCGGCCTAGCCTTCCATTGGTCTGGAGAAGGAATCGCCGTTCCTAGCTGATGAATCAAATGATTCTGAAAGGAACGGTGAAAAGTGCGGATCCTGTTTCAGTCTTTCCTTTCAGATCCTGCATTCCCTTGGGAATGGTCTCAGTGTCAGTCCAGCACCCCTGTAGGCCTGGTTGGGTTTCAAGTTCTCCTTAACCATTTATATACCATGAGACTTTATAAAATAGGAACACGTGCTCTACCTCCACTTTGGGACTTGGCTTGGGATACAGAAGAAACCATGTGTCTCAGAGTCATTAAGGCTTGTTTTTTTAATTATATTGGAGTTTATGGCATGTGTGTAAACTTTAAATATGCAAATAAATAAATATATATGTCTACTTGGAGTACACAGATAAAAAAAAAAAAAAAAAAAAAAAAAAAAACAGACTGAAACAGGATCCGCACTATTCACCTCTCCCACAAAGGCGCACTTCTCGTGTCTGGCGCGAGTCCCACAAACCCAGGACGGACAGAGGCCCTGCACTTGCCACCACAGAAAAATATCTCATCTCCAAAGAAGGGTCCTTACGCTAACGGTTGAAAAGGGCTCCCGTTTTTGAAACGGTGGTGAAAGGACGGTGAAAGAATACTGAAAACAATCCTATCTTCCAAGGCTCCCGTGCCAGGTATGGGAAATACCAAGTTACCTGGGCCTCAGCAGAGGTTTCTCTGCGAAAAGCATCCTAGGCTTCAGGATGCAGAGACCGACCTCATGACTGTTACGGTGCAAAACGCTATGGAAATGGCCACTAATTACCAACATACTGGTGATCTCAAAAGGGTCATGATGAAATCTGAGGCATGATCCACACTTTTCCCATCTCACGCAAATATGCACTTACCAACTCTGCAGATAAGCAAACCAAAGGCAGGGCTGACAGAAGCCCCGCACTTACACCCCACCCAGAAATCTCAACTACCAGGCAGGATTCTGACGCTAATGCAAGAAACCTGCTCTGGTTCTGAACATCATGGCGAAACCACAGTGGAATAATACCGAAAAGAACACTTTCTTTGCTGTCTCTAGCACCAACTATTGGAAATGCCAAGTTTACTGGGCCTCGGCCTGCTTTCCTCTGTGAAAACTCCCCTATGCTTAAGGATGCAGAGACCGACCTTAGGACAGTTACGGGGAAAAGTGCTACGGAAAAATACCAAATAGTTCTCCACCTAGCGGTTCTTTCCAAAGTTGCGCCACACAGCTCTCGAAAAGATCGAGTGACTGCGGCCTAGCCTTCCATTGGTCTGGAGAAGGAATCGCCGTTCCTAGCTGATGAATCAAATGATTCTGAAAGGAACGGTGAAAAGTGCGGATCCTGTTTTAGTATTTAGACTGAAACAGGATCCGCACTATTCACCTCACCCACAAAGGCGCACTTCTCGTGTCTGGCGCGAGTCCCACAAACCCAGGACGGACACAGGCCCTGCACTTGCCACCCCAGAAAAATATCTCATCTCCAAGGAAGGGTCCTTACGCTAACGGTTGCAAAAGGCTCCTGTTCTTGAAACGGTGGTGAAAGGACGATGACAGAATACTGAAAACAATCCTATCTTCCAAGGGCCCGGGTCCAGGTATGGGAAATACCAAGTTACCTGGGCCTCAGCAGAGGTTTCTCTGCGAAAAGCATCCTAGGCTTCAGGATGCAGAGACCGACCTCATGCCTGTTACGGTGCAAAACGCCATGGAAATGGCCAATAATTACCAACATACTGGTGATCTCAAAAGGGTCAGGATGAAATCTGAAGCACGATCTACACTTTTCCCATCTCTCGCAAATATGCACTTACCAACTCTGCAGGTAAGCAAACCAAAGGCAGGGCTGACAGAAGCCCCGCACTTACACCCCACCCAGAAATCTCAACTACCAGGCAGGATTCTGACGCTAATGCGAAAAACCTGCTCGGGTTCTGAACATCATGGCGAAACCACAGTGGAATAATACCGAAAAGAACACTTTCTTTGCAGTCTCTAGCACCAACTATTGGAAATGCCAAGTTTACTGGGCCTCGGCCTGCTTTCCTCTGTGAAAACTCCCCTATGCTTAAGGATGCAGAGACCAACCTTAGGACACTTACGGGGAAAAGTGCTACGGAAAAATACCAAATAGTTCTCCACCTAGCGGTTCTTTCCAAAGTTGCGCCACACAGCTCTCGGAAAGATCGAGTGACTGCGGCCTAGCCTTCCATTGGTCTGGAGAAGGAATCGCCGTTCCTAGCTGATGAATCAAATGATTCTGAAAGGAACGGTGAAAAGTGCGGATCCTGTTTCAGTCTTTCCTTTCAGATCCTGCATTCCCTTGGGAATGGTCTCAGTGTCAGTCCAGCACCCCTGTAGGCCTGGTTGGGTTTCAAGTTCTCCTTAACCATTTATATACCATGAGACTTTATAAAATAGGAACACGTGCTCTACCTCCACTTTGGGACTTGGCTTGGGATACAGAAGAAACCATGTGTCTCAGAGTCATTAAGGCTTGTTTTTTTAATTATATTGGAGTTTATGGCATGTGTGTAAACTTTAAATATGCAAATAAATAAATATATATGTCTACTTGGAGTACACAGATAAAAAAAAAAAAAAAAAAAAAAAAAAAAACAGACTGAAACAGGATCCGCACTATTCACCTCTCCCACAAAGGCGCACTTCTCGTGTCTGGCGCGAGTCCCACAAACCCAGGACGGACAGAGGCCCTGCACTTGCCACCACAGAAAAATATCTCATCTCCAAAGAAGGGTCCTTACGCTAACGGTTGAAAAGGGCTCCCGTTTTTGAAACGGTGGTGAAAGGACGGTGAAAGAATACTGAAAACAATCCTATCTTCCAAGGCTCCCGTGCCAGGTATGGGAAATACCAAGTTACCTGGGCCTCAGCAGAGGTTTCTCTGCGAAAAGCATCCTAGGCTTCAGGATGCAGAGACCGACCTCATGACTGTTACGGTGCAAAACGCTATGGAAATGGCCACTAATTACCAACATACTGGTGATCTCAAAAGGGTCATGATGAAATCTGAGGCATGATCCACACTTTTCCCATCTCACGCAAATATGCACTTACCAACTCTGCAGATAAGCAAACCAAAGGCAGGGCTGACAGAAGCCCCGCACTTACACCCCACCCAGAAATCTCAACTACCAGGCAGGATTCTGACGCTAATGCAAGAAACCTGCTCTGGTTCTGAACATCATGGCGAAACCACAGTGGAATAATACCGAAAAGAACACTTTCTTTGCTGTCTCTAGCACCAACTATTGGAAATGCCAAGTTTACTGGGCCTCGGCCTGCTTTCCTCTGTGAAAACTCCCCTATGCTTAAGGATGCAGAGACCGACCTTAGGACAGTTACGGGGAAAAGTGCTACGGAAAAATACCAAATAGTTCTCCACCTAGCGGTTCTTTCCAAAGTTGCGCCACACAGCTCTCGAAAAGATCGAGTGACTGCGGCCTAGCCTTCCATTGGTCTGGAGAAGGAATCGCCGTTCCTAGCTGATGAATCAAATGATTCTGAAAGGAACGGTGAAAAGTGCGGATCCTGTTTTAGTATTTAGACTGAAACAGGATCCGCACTATTCACCTCACCCACAAAGGCGCACTTCTCGTGTCTGGCGCGAGTCCCACAAACCCAGGACGGACACAGGCCCTGCACTTGCCACCCCAGAAAAATATCTCATCTCCAAGGAAGGGTCCTTACGCTAACGGTTGAAAAGGGCTCCCGATCTTGAAACGGTGGTGAAAGGACGGTGAAAGAATACTGAAAACAATCCTATCTTCCAGGGCTCCGGTGCCAGGTATGGGAAATACCAAGTTACCTGGGCCTCAGCAGAGGTTTCTCTGCGAAAAGCATCCTAGGCTTCAGGATGCAGAGACCGACCTCATGCCTGTTACGGTGCAAAACGCCATGGAAATGGCCAATAATTACCAACATACTGGTGATCTCAAAAGGGTCAGGATGAAATCTGAAGCACGATCCACACTTTTCCCATCTCACGCAAATATGCACTTACCAACTCTGCAGGTAAGCAAACCAAAGGCAGGGCTGACAGAAGCCCCGCACTTACACCCTACCCAGAAATCTCAACTACCAGGGAGGATTCTGATGCTAATGCGAGAAACCTGCTCGGGTTCTGAACATCATGGCGAAACCACAGTGGAATAATACCGAAAAGAACACTTTCTTTGCAGTCTCTAGCACCAACTATTGGAAATGCCAAGTTTACTGGGCCTCGGCCTGCTTCCTCTGTGAAAACTCCCCTATGCTTAAGGATGCAGAGACCAACCTTAGGACACTTACGGGGAAAAGTGCTACGGAAAAATACCAAATAGTTCTCCACCTAGCGGTTCTTTCCAAAGTTGCGCCACACACCTCTCGGAAAGATCCAGTGACTGCGGCCTAGCCTTCCATTGGTCTGGAGAAGCAATCGCCGTTCCTAGCTGATGAATCAAATGATTCTGAAAGGAACGGTGAAAAGTGCGGATCCTGTTTCAGTCTTTAGACTGAAACAGGATCCCCACTATTCACCTCTCCCACAAAGGCGCACTTCTCGTGTCTGGCGCGAGTCCCACAAACCCAGGACGGACAGAGGCCCTGCACTTGCCACCCCAGAAAAATATCTCATCTCCAAGGAAGGGTCCTTACGCTAACGGTTGAAAAGGGCTCCCGTTCTTGAAACGGTGGTGAAAGGACGGTGAAAGAATACTGAAAACAATCCTATCTTCCAAGGCTCCGGTGCCAGGTATGGGAAATACCAAGTTACCTGGGCCTCAGCAGAGGTTTCTCTGCGAAAAGCATCCTAGGCTTCAGGATGCAGAGACCGACCTCATGCCTGTTACGGTGCAAAACGCTATGGAAATGGCCAATAATTACCAACATACTGGTGATCTCAAAAGGGTCAGGATGAAATCTGAAGCACGATCCACACTTTTCCCATCTCACGCAAATATGCACTTACCAACTCTGCAGGTAAGCAAACCAAAGGCAGGGCTGACAGAAGCCCCGCACTTACACCCCACCCAGAAATCTCAACTACCAGGCAGGATTCTGACGCTAATGCGAGAAACCTGCTCGGGTTCTGAACATCATGGCGAAACCACAGTGGAATAATACCGAAAAGAACACTTTCTTTGCAGTCTCTAGCACCAACTATTGGAAATGCCAAGTTTACTGGGCCTCGGCCTGCTTTCCTCTGTGAAAACTCCCCTATGCTTAAGGATGCAGAGACCGACCTTAGGACACTTACGGGGAAAAGTGCTACGGAAAAATACCAAATAGTTCTCCACCTAGCGGTTCTTTCCAAAGTTGCGCCACACACCTCTCGGAAAGATCGAGTGACTGCGGCCTAGCCTTCCATTGGTCTGGAGAAGGAATCGCCGTTCCTACCTGATGAATCAAATGATTCTGAAAGGAACGGTGAAAAGTGCGGATCCTGTTTCAGTCTTTAGAATGAAACAGGATCCGCACTATTCACCTCTACCACAAAGGCGCACTTCTCGTGTCTGGCACGAGTCCCACAAACCCAGGAGGGACAGAGACCCTGCACTTGCCACCCCAGAAAAATATCTCATCTCCACCGAAGAGTCCTTACGCTAACGGTTGAAAAGGGCTCCCGTTCTTGAAACGGTGGTGAAAGGACGGTGAAAGAATACTGAAAACAATCCTATCTTCCAAGGCTCCGGTGCCAGGTATGGGAAATACCAAGTTACCTGGGCCTCAGCAGAGGTTTCTCTGCGAAAAGCATCCTAGGCTTCAGGATGCAGAGACCGACCTCATGCCTGTTACGGTGCAAAACGCCATGGAAATGGCCAATAATTACCAACATACTGGTGATCTCAAAAGGGTCAGGATGAAATCTGAAGCACGATCTACACTTTTCCCATCTCTCGCAAATATGCACTTACCAACTCTGCAGGTAAGCAAACCAAAGGCAGGGCTGACAGAAGCCCCGCACTTACACCCCACCCAGAAATCTCAACTACCAGGCAGGATTCTGACGCTCTTGCGAAAAACCTGCTCGGGTTCTGAACATCATGGCGAAACCACAGTGGAATAATACCGAAAAGAACACTTTCTTTGCAGTCTCTAGCACCAACTATTGGAAATGCCAAGTTTACTGGGCCTCGGCCTGCTTTCCTCTGTGAAAACTCCCCTATGCTTAAGGATGCAGAGACCAACCTTAGGACACTTACGGGGAAAAGTGCTACGGAAAAATACCAAATAGTTCTCCACCTAGCGGTTCTTTCCAAAGTTGCGCCACACACCTCTCGGAAAGATCGAGTGACTGCGGCCTAGCCTTCCATTGGTCTGGAGAAGGAATCGCCGTTCCTAGCTGATGAATCAAACGATTCTGAAAGGAACGGTGAAAAGTGCGGATCCTGTTTCAGTCTTTAGACTGAAACAGGATCCGCACTATTCACCTCTCCCACAAAGGCGCACTTCTCGTGTCTGGCGCGAGTCCCACAAACCCAGGACGGACAGAGGCCCTGCACTTGCCACCCCAGAAAAATATCTCATCTCCAAGGAAGGGTCCTTACGCTAACGGTTGAAAAGGGCTCCCGTTCTTGAAACGGTGGTGAAAGGACGGTGAAAGAATACTGAAAACAATCCTATCTTCCAAGGCTCCGGTGCCAGGTATGGGAAATACCAAGTTACCTGGGCCTCAGCAGAGGTTTCTCTGCGAAAAGCATCCTAGGCTTCAGGACGCAGAGACCGACCTCATGCCTGTTACGGTGCAAAATGCTATGGAAATGGCCAATAATTACCAACATACTGGTGATCTCAAAAGGGTCAGGATGAAATTTGAAGCACGATCCACACTTTTCCCATCTAACGCAAATATGCACTTACCAACTCTGCAGGTAAGCAAACCAAAGGCAGGGCTGACATAAGCCCCGCACTTACACCCCACCCAGAAATCTCAACTACCAGGCAAGATTCTGACGCTAATGCGAGAAACCTGCTCGGGTACTGAACATCGTGGCGAAAACACAGTGGAATAATACGGAAAAGAACACTTTCTTTGCAGTCTCTAGCACCAACTATTGGAAAATGCCAAGTTTACTGGGTCTCGGCCTGCTTCCTCTGTGAAAACTCCCCTATGCTTAAGGATGCAGAGACCAACCTTAGGACACTTACGGGGAAAAGTGCTACGGAAAAATACCAAATAGTTCTCCACCTAGCGGTTCTTTCCAAAGTTGCGCCACACACCTCTCGGAAAGATCGAGTGACTGCGGCCTAGTCTTCGATTGGTCTGGAGAAGGAATCGCCGTTCCTAGCTGATGAATCAAATGATTCTGAAAGGAACGGTGAAGAGTGCGGATCCTGTTTCAGTCTTTAGACTGAAACAGGATGCGCACTATTCACCTCTCCCACAAAGGCGCACTTCTCGTGTCTGGCGCGAGTCCCACAAACCCAGGACGGACAGAGGCCCTGCACTTGCCACCCCAGAAAAATATCTCATCTCCAAGGAAGGGTCCTTACGCTAACGGTTGAAAAGCGCTCCCGTTCTTGAAACGGTGGTGAAAGGACGGTGAAAGAATACTGAAAACAATCCTATCTTCCAAGGCTCCGGTGCCAGGTATGGGAAATACCAAGGTACCTGGGCCCCAGCAGAGGTTTCTCTGCGAAAAGCATCCTAGGCTTCAGGATGCAGAGACCGACCTCATGACTGTTACGGTGCAAAACGCTGTGGAAATGGCCAATAATTACCAACATACTGGTGATCTCAAAAGGGTCAGGATGAAATCTGAAGCACGATCCAAACTTTTCCCATCTGACGCAAATATGCACTTACCAACTCTGCAGGTAAGCAAACCAAAGGCAGGGCTGACAGAAGCCCCGCACTTACACCCCAACCAGAAATCTCAACTACCAGGCAGGATTCTGACGCTAATGCCAGAAACCTGCTCGGGTTCTGAACATCATGGCGAAACCACAGTGGAATAATACCGAAAAGAACACTTTCTTTGCAGTCTCTAGCACCAACTATTGGAAATGCCAAGTTTACTGGGCCTCAGCCTGCTTTCCTCTGTGAAAACTCCCCTATGCTTAAGGATGCAGAGACCAACCTTTCGACAGTTACGGGGAAAAGTGCTACGGAAAGATACCAAATAGTTCTCCACCTAGCGGTTCTTTCCAAAGTTGCGCCACACACCTCTCGGAAAGATCCAGTGACTGCGGCCCAGGCTTCCATTGGTCTGGAGAAGGAATCGCCGTTCCTAGCTGATGAATCAAATGATTCTGAAAGGAACGGTGAAAAGTGCGGATCCTGTTTCAGTCTTTAGACTGAAACAGGATCCGCACTATTCACCTCTCCCACAAAGGCGCACTTCTCGTGTCTGGCGCGAGTCCCACAAACCCAGGACGGACAGAGGCCCTGCACTTGCCACCCCAGAAAAATATCTCATCTCCAAGGAAGGGTCCTTACGCTAACGGTTGAAAAGGGCTCCCGTTCTTGAAACGGTGGTGAAAGGACGGTGAAAGAATACTGAAAACAATCCTATCTTCCAAGGCTCCGGTGCCAGGTATGGGAAATACCAAGGTACCTGGGCCTCAGCAGAGGTTTCTCTGCGAAAAGCATCCTAGGCTTCAGGATGCAGAGACCGACCTCATGCCTGTTACGGTGCAAAACGCTATGGAAATGGCCAATAATTACCAACATACTGGTGATCTCAAAAGGGTCAGGATGAAATCTGAAGCACGATCCACACTTTTCCCACCTCTCGCAAATATGCACTTACCAACTCTGCAGGTAAGCAAACCAAAGGCAGGGCTGACAGAAGCCCCGCACTTACACCCCACCCAGAAATCTCAACTACCAGGCAGGATTCTGACGCTAATGCCAGAAACCTGCTCGGGTTCTGAACATCATGGCGAAACCACAGTGGAATAATACCGAAAAGAACACTTTCTTTGCAGTCTCTAGCACCAACTATTGGAAATGCCAAGTTTACTGGGCCTCGGCCTGCTTTCCTCTGTGAAAACTCCCCTATGCTTAAGGATGCAGAGACCAACCTTAGGACAGTTACGGGGAAAAGTGCTACGGAAAGATACCAAATAGTTCTCCACCTGGCGGTTCTTTCCATAGTTGCGCCACACACCTCTCGGAAAGATCGAGTGACTGCGGCCTAGGCTTCCATTGGTCTGGAAAAGGAATCGCCGTTCCTAGCTGATGAATCAAATGATTCTGAAAGGAACGGTGAAAAGTGCGGATCCTGTTTCACTCTTTAGACTGAAACAGGATCCGCACTATTCACCTCTCCCACAAAGGCGCACTTCTCGTGTGTGGCGCGAGTCCCACAAACCCAGGACGGACAGAGGCCCTGCACTTGCCACCCCAGAAAAATATCTCATCTCCAAGGAAGGGTCCTTACGCTAACGGTTGAAAAGGGCTCCCGTTCTTGAAACGGTGGTGAAAGGACGGTGAAAGAATACTGAAAACAATCCTATCTTCCAAGGCTCCGGTGCCAGGTATGGGAAATACCAAGTTACCTGGGCCTCAGCAGAGGTTTCTCTGCGAAAAGCATCCTAGGCTTCAGGATGCAGAGACCGACCTCATGCCTGTTACGGTGCAAAACGCTATGGAAATGGCCAATAATTACCAACATACTGGTGATCTCAAAAGGGTCAGGATGAAATCTGAAGCACGGTCCACACTTTTCCCATCTCACGGAAATATGCACTTACCAGCTCTGCAGGTGAGCAAACCAAAGGCAGGGCTGACAGAAGCCCCGCACTTACACCCCACCCAGAAATCTCAACTACCAGGCAGGATTCTGACGCTAATGCGAGAAACCTGCTCGGGTTCTGAACATCATGGCGAAACCACAGTGGAATAATACCGAAAAGAACACTTTCTTTGCAGTCTCTAGCACCAACTATTGGAAATGCCAAGTTTACTGGGCCTCGGCCTGCTTTCCTCTGTGAAAACTCCCCTATGCTTAAGGATGCAGAGACCAACCTTAGGACAGTTACGGGGAAAAGTGCTACGGAAAGATACCAAATAGTTCTCCACCTAGCGGTTCTTTCCAAAGTTGCGCCACACACCTCTCGGAAAGATCGAGTGACTGCGGCCTAGCCTTCGATTGGTCTGGAGAAGGAATCGCCGTCCCTAGCTGATGAATCAAATGATTCTGAAAGGAACGGTGAAAAGTGCGGATCCTGTTTCAGTCTTTAGACTGAAACAGGATCCGCACTATTCTCCTCTCCCACAAAGGCGCACTTCTCGTGTCTGGCGCGAGTCCCACAAACCCAGGACGGACAGAGGCCCTGCACTTGCCACCCCAGAAAAATATCTCATCTCCACGGAAGAGTCTTTACGCTAACGGTTGAAAAGGGCTCCCGTTCTTGAAACGGTGGTGAAAGGACGGTGAAAGAATACTGAAAACAATCCTATCTTCCAAGGCTCCGGTGCCAGGTATGGGAAATACCAAGTTACCTGGGCCTCAGCAGAGGTTTCTCTGCGAAAAGCATCCTAGGCTTCAGGATGCAGAGACCGACCTCATGACTGTTACGGTGCAAAACGCTATGGAAATGGCCAATAATTACCAACATACTGGTGATCTCAAAAGGGTCAGGATGAAATCTGAAGCACGATCCACACTTTTCCCATCTCACGCAAATATGCACTTACCAACTCAAGAGGTAAGCAAACCAAAGGCAGGGCTGACAGAAGCCCCGCACTTACACCCCACCCAGAAGTCTCAACTACCAGGCAGGATTCTGACGCTAATGCGAGAAACCTGCTCGGGTTCTGAACATCATGGCGAAACCACAGTGGAATAATACCGAAAAGAACACTTTCTTTGCAGTCTCTAGCACCAACTATTGGAAATGCCAAGTTCACTGGGCCTCGGCCTGCTATCCTCTGTGAAAACTCCCCTATGCTTAAAGATGCAGAGACCAACCTTACGACAGTTACGGGGAAAAGTGCTACGGAAAAATACCAAATAGTTCTCCACCTAGCGGTTCTTTCCAAAGTTGCGCCACACACCTCTCGGAAAGATCGAGTGCCTGCGGCCTAGATCGAGTTATTTTGGCCTAGCCTTCGATTGGTCTGGAGAAGGAATCGCCACTCCTAGCTGATGAATCAAGTGATTCTGAAAGGAACGGTGAAAAGTGCGGATCCTGTTTCAGTCTTTAGACTGAAACAGGATCCGCACTACACCTGTCCCACAAAGGCACACTTCTCATGTCTGGCGCTTGTCCAACAAACCCAGGACTGACACAGGCCCTGCGCTTGCCACCCCAGAAAAATATCTCATCTCCAAAGAAGGATTCTTGCGCTAACGGTTGAAAAGGGCTCCCGTTCTTGAAACAGTGGTGAAAGGATCGTGAAATAACACTGAAAACTATCCTATATTCCTAGGCTCTGGTGCCAGCTATGGGAAATAGCAAGTTACCTGGGCCTCAGCACAGGTTTCTCTGAGAAAAGCATCATAGGCTTCAGGATGCAGAGACAGAGCTGATGACTATTACGGTGCAAAACGCTATGGAAATGGCAAATAATTACCAACATACTGGTGATTTCAAAAGTGTCAGGATGAAATCTGAAGCACGACCCACACTTTTCCCACCTCAAGCAAATATGCAATTACCAACTCTGGAGGTAAACAAATCAAAGGCAGGGCTGACAGAAGCCCCGCACTTACACCCCACCCAGAAATCTCAACTACCAGGCAGGATTCTTATGGTAATGCAAGAACCCTACTCCGGTTATGCAAATAATGGTGAAACCACAGTGGAATAATACTTAAAAGAACACTTTCTTGGTAGTCTCTAGGAACAACTATTGGAAATGCCAAGTTTACTGGGCCTCAGCCTGCTTTCGTCTGTGAAAACTCTGCTGTGCTTAAGGATGCAGAGACCAACCTTAAGACAATTACAAAGAAAGGGCTTCGGAAAAATACCAAATAGTTCTCCACCTAGCGGTTCTTTCAAAAGTTGTGCCACACAACTCTTGGAAAGATCGAGTTACTTTGACCTAGCCTTCGATTGGTCTGGAGAAGGAATCGCCATTCCTAGCTGATGAATCAAATGATTCTGAAAGGAACGGTGAAAAGTGCGGATCCTGTTTCAGTCTTTAGAGTGAAACAGGATCCGCACTATTCACCTGTCCCACAAAGGCGCACTTCTCATGTCTGGCGCTTGTCCAACAAACCAAGAACTGACAGAGGCCCTGCACTGGCCACCCAGAAAAATATCTGAACGCCAAACAAGGATTCTTACGCTAATGGTTGAAAAGGGGTCCCGTTCTTGAAACAGTGGTGAGAGGATGGTGAAACAATACTGAACACTATCCTATCTTCCTAGGCTCTGGTGCCAGCTATGGGAAATAGCAAGTTACCTGGGCCTCAACAGAGGTTTCTCTGAGAAAAGCATCATAGCCTTCAGGATGCAGAGTCCGACCTCATGACTATTATGGTGCAAAACGCTGTGGAAATGGCACATAATTACCAACATACTCGTGATTTCAATAGTGTCAGGATGAAATCTGAAGCATGATCCACACTTTTCCCATCTCACGCAAATATGCACTTACCAACTCTGGAGGTAAACAAATCAAAGGCAGGGCTGACAGAAGCCCCGCACTTACACCCCACCCAGAAATCTCAACTACCAGGCAGGATTCTTATGCTATGGCAAGAACCCTGCTCGGGTTCTGAAAATAATGGTGAAACCACAGAGGTATAATACTTAAAAGAACACTTTCTTGGTAGTCTCTAGGACCACCTATTGGAAATGCCAAGTTTACTGGGCCTCTGCCTGCTTTTGTCTGTGAGAACTCTGGTGTGCTTAAGGATGCAGAGACAAACCTAGTGACAATTACAGTGAAAAGTGCTTCGGAAAAATACCAAATAGTTCTCCACCTAGCAGTTCTTTCAAAAGTTGTGCCACACAACTCTTGGAAAGATCTAGTTACTTTGTCCTAGCCTTTGATTGCTCTGGTGAAGGAATAGCCACTCCTAGCTGATGAATCAAATGATTCTGAAAGGAACGGTGAAAAGTGCTGATCCTGTTTCAGTCTTTAGAGTGAAACAGGATCCGCACTATTCACCTGTCCCACAAAGGCGCACTTCTCATGTCTGGCGCTAGTCCAACAAACCCAGGACTGACAGAGGCCCTGCACTTGCCACCCCAGAAAAATATCTCATCTCCAAAGAAGGATTCTGACGCTAACGGTTGAAAGGGGCTCCCGTTCTTGAAACAGTGGTGAAAGGATCGTGAAATAACACTGAAAACTACCCTATATTCCTAGGCTCTGGTGCCAGCTATGGGAAATAGCAAGTTACCTGGGCCTCAGCAGAGGTTTCTCTGCAAAAAGCATCATAGGCTTCAGGATGCAGAGACAGACCTGATGACTATTACGGACCAAAACGCTATGGAAATGGCAAATAATACCAACATACTGGTGATTTCAAAAGTGACAGGATGAAATCTGAAGCACGACCCACACTTTTCCCACCTCAAGCAAATATGCAATTACCAACTCTGGAGGTAAACAAATCAAAGGCAGGGCTGTCAGAAGCCCCGCACTTACACCCAACCCAGACATCTCAACTACCAGGCAGGATTCTTATGGTAATGCAAGAACCCTACTCCGGTTATGAAAATAATGGTGAAACCACAGTGGAATAATACTTAAAAGAACACTTTCTTGGTAGTCTCTAGGAACAACTATTGGAAATGCCAAGTTTACTGGGCCTCAGCCTGCTTTCGTCTGGGAAAACTCTGGTGTGCTTAAGGATGCAGAGACCAACCTTATGACAATTACGGTGAAAAGTGCTACGGAAAAATACCAAATAGTTCTCCACCTAGCGGTTCTTTCAAAAGTTGTGCCACACACCTCTTGGAAAGATCGAGTTACTTTGATCTAGCCTTCGATTGGTCTGGAGAAGGAATCGCCATTCCTAGCTGATGAATCAAATGATTCTGAAAGGAACGGTGAAAAGTGCGGATCCTGTTTCAGTCTTTAGAGTGAAACAGGATCCGCACTATTCACCTGTCCCACAAAGGCGCACTTCTCATGTCTGGCGCTTGTCCAACAAACCAAGAACTGACAGAGGCCCTGCAATGGCCACCCAGAAAAATATCTGAACTCCAAACAAGGATTCTTACGCTAATGGTTGAAAAGTTGTCCCGTTCTTGAAACAGTGGTGAGAGGATGGTGAAACAATACTGAACACTATCCTATCTTCCTAGGCTCTGGTGCCAGCTATGGGAAATAGCAAGTTACCTGGGCCTCAGCAGAGGTTTCTCTGAGAAAAGCATCATAGCCTTCAGGATGCAGAGTCCGACCTCATGACTATTACGGTGCAAAACGCTGTGGAAATGGCACATAATTACCAACATACTCGTGATTTCAATAGTGTCAGGATGAAATCTGAAGCATGATCCACACCTTTCCCATCTCACGCAAATATGCACTTACCAACTCTGGAGGTAAACAAATCAAAGGCAGGGCTGACAGAAGCCCCGCACTTACACCCCACCCAGAAATCTCAACTACCAGGCAGGATTCTTATGCTATGGCAAGAACCCTGCTCGGGTTCTGAAAATAATGGTGAAACCACAGAGGAATAATACTTAAAAGAACACTTTCTTGGTAGTCTCTAGGACCACCTATTGGAAATGCCAAGTTTACTGGGCCTCTGCCTGCTTTTGTCTGTGAAAACTCTGGTGTGCTTAAGGATGCAGAGACAAACCTTGTGACAATTACAGTGAAAAGTGCTTCGGAAAAATACCAAATAGTACTTCACCTAGCGGTTCTTTGAGAAGTTTTGCCACACACCTCTTCGACATATCGAGTTACTTTGGCCTAGCCTTCGATTGGTGTGGAGAAGGAATCGCCATTCATAGCTGATGAATCAAATGATTCTGAAAGGAACTGTGAAAAGTGGGAATCCTGTTTCATTATTTAGACTGAAACAGGATCCGCACTATTCACCTGTCCCACAGAGGCGCACTGCTCATGTCTGGCGCTTGTCCAACAAACCCAGGACTGACACAGGCCCTGCGCTTGCCACCCCAGAAAAATATCTCATCTCCAAAGAAGGATTCTTACGCTAATGGTTCAAAAGGGCTCCCGTTCTTGAAACACTGGTGAAACGATGGTGAAATAATACTGAAAAAAATCCTATCTTCCTAGGCTCCGGTCCCAGCTATGGGAAATAGCAAGTTACCTGGGTGCAGCAGAGGTTTCCCTGCGAAAAGCATCATAGGCTTCACGATGCAGAGACCGACCTCATGACTATTACGGTGCAAAACGCTATGAAAATGGCAAATAATTACCAACATACTGGTGATTTCAAAAGTGTAAGCATAAAATCTGAAGTACGATCCACACTTTTCCCGTCTCACGCAAATATGCACTTACCTACTCCGGAGGTAAACAAATCAAAGGCAGGGCTGAGGGAAGCCGCGCACTTACACCCCACCCAGAAATTTCAACTACCAGGCAGGATTCTTATGCTATGGCGAGACCCTGCTTAGGGTCTGAAAATAATGGTGAAACCACAGTGGTATAACGCTTAAAAGAACACTTTCTTGGTAGTCTCTAGGTCCAACTATTGGAAATGCCAAGTTTACTGGGAATCAGCCTGCTTTCGTCTGTGAAAACTCTGGTATGCTTAAGGATGCAGAGCCCAACCTTATCACAGTTACGGTGAAAAGTGCTACGGAAAATACCAAATAGTTCTCCACCTATGGGTTCCTTCAAAAGTTGTGCCACACACCTCTTGGAAAGATCGAGTTACTTTGGCCTAGCCTTCGATTGGTTTCGAGGAGGAATCGCCATTCCTAGCTGATGAATCAAATGATTCTGAAAGGAACGGTGAAAAGTGCGGATCCTGTTTCAGTCTTTACTGAAACAGGATCCGCACTATTCACCTGTCCCACAAAGGCGCACTTCTCATGTCTGGCGCTAGTCCAACAAACCCAGGACTGACACAGGCCCTGCACTTGCCACCCCAGAAAAATATCTCATCTCCAAAGACGGATTCTTACGCTAACGGTTGAAAAGGGCTCCCGTTCTTGAAACAGTGGAGAAAGGATTGTGAAATAACACTGAGAACAGTCCTGTCTTCCAAGGCTCTGGTGCCAGCTATGGGAAATAGCAAGTTACCTGGGCCTCAGCAGAGGTTTCTCTGCGAAAAGCATCATAGGCTTCAGGATGCAGAGACCGACCTCATGATTATTACGGTGCAAAACGCTATGGAAATGGCAAATAATTAAAAACATACTGGTGATTTCAAAAGTGTCAGGATGAAATCTGAAGCACGATCCACACTTTTCACATCTCACGCAAATATGCACTTACCAACTCTGGAGGTAAACAAATCAAAGGCAGGGCTGACAGAAGCCCCGCACTTACACCCCACCCAGAAATCTCAACTACCAGGCAGGATTCTTATGCTATGGCAAGAACCCCGCTCGGGTTCTGAAAATAATGGTGAAACCACAGTGGAATAATACATAAAAGAACACTTTCTTGGTAGTCTCTAGGACCAACTATTGGAAATGCCAAGTTTACTGGGCCTCAGCCTGCTTTTGTCTGTGAAAACTCTGCTGTGCTTAAGGATGCAGACACCAACGTTATGACAATTACGGTGAAAAGTGCTATGGAAAAATACCAAATAGTACTCCACCTAACGGTTGTTTCAAAAGTTGTGCCACACTCCTCTTGGAAAGATCGAGTCACTTTGGCCTAGCCTTCGATTGGTCTGGAGAAGGAATCGCCATTCCTAGCTGATGAATCAAATGATTCCGAAAGGAACGGTGAAAAGTGCGGATCCTGTTTCAGTCTTTAGACTGAAACAGGATCCGCACTATTCACCTGTCCCACAAAGGCGCACTTCTCATGTCTGGCGCTAGTCCAACAAACCCAGGACTGACAGAGGCCCTGCGCTTGCCACCCCAGAAAACTATCTCATCTCCAAAGAAGGATTCTTCCGCTAACGGTTGAAAAGGGCTCCCGTTCTTGAAACAGTGGTGAAAGGATGGTGAAATAACACTGAAAACAATCCTGTCTTCCAAGGCTCCGCTGCCAGCTATGGGAAATAGCTAGTTACCTGGGCCTCAGCAGAGGTTTCTCTGCGAAAAGCATCATAGGCTTCAGGATGCAGAGACCGACCTCATGACTATTACGGTGCAAAACGCTATGGAAATGGGAAATAATTAAAAACATACTGGTGATTTCAAAAGTGTCAGGATGAAATCTGAAGCACGGTCCACACTTTTCCCATCTCACGCAAATATGCACTTACCAACTCTGGAGGTAAACAAATCAAAGTCAGGGCTGACAGAAGCCCCGCACTTACACCCCACCCAGAAATCTCACCTACCAGGCAGGATTCTTATGCTATGGCGAGAACCCTGCTCGGATTCTGAAAATAATGGTGAAACCACAGTGGAATAATGCTTAAAAGAACACTTTCTTGGTAGTCTCTAGGTCCAACTATTGGAAATGCCAAGTTTACTGGGAATCAGCCTGCTTTCGTCTGTGAAAACTCTGGTATGCTTAAGGATGCAGAGCCCAACCTTATCACAGTTACGGTGAAAAGTGCTACGGAAAATACCAAATAGTTCTCCACCTATGGGTTCCTTCAAAAGTTGTGCCACACACCTCTTGGAAAGATCGAGTTACTTTGGCCTAGCCTTCGACTGGTTTGGAGGAGGAATCGCCATTCCTAGCTGATGAATCAAATGATTCTGAAAGGAACGGTGAAAAGTGCGGATCCTGTTTCAGTCTTTACTGAAACAGGATCCGCACTATTCACCTGTCCCACAAAGGCGCACTTCTCATGTCTGGCGCTAGTCCAACAAACCCAGGACTGACACAGGCCCAGCACTTGCCACCCCAGAAAAATATCTCATCTCCAAAGACGGATTCTTACGCTAACGGTTGAAAAGGGCTCCCGTTCTTGAAACAGTGGAGAAAGGATTGTGAAATAACACTGAGAACAGTCCTGTCTTCCAAGGCTCTGGTGCCAGCTATGGGAAATAGCAAGTTACCTGGGACTCAGCAGAGGTTTCTCTGCGAAAAGCATCATAGGCTTCAGGATGCAGAGACCGACCTCATGATTATTACGGTGCAAAACGCTATGGAAATGGCAAATAATTAAAAACATACTGGTGATTTCAAAAGTGTCAGGATGTAATCTGAAGCACGATCCACACTTTTCTAATCTCACGCAAATATGCACTTACCAACTCTGGAGGTAAACAAATCAAAGGCAGGGCTGACAGAAGCCCCGCACTTACACCCCACCCAGAAATCTCAACTACCAGGCAGGATTCTTATGCTATGGCAAGAACCCCGCTCGGGTTCTGAAAATAATGGTGAAACCACAGTGGAATAATACATAAAAGAACACTTTCTTGGTAGTCTCTAGGACCAACTATTGGAAATGCCAAGTTTACTGGGCCTCAGCCTGCTTTTGTCTGTGAAAACTCTGCTGTGCTTAAGGATGCAGACACCAACGTTATGACAATTACGGTGAAAAGTGCTATGGAAAAATACCAAATACTACTCCACCTAACGGTTGTTTCAAAAGTTGTGCCACACTCCTCTTGGAAAGATCGAGTCACTTTGGCCTAGCCTTCGATTGGTCTCGAGATGGAATCGCCATTCCTAGCTGATGAATCAAATGATTCCGAAAGGAAAGGTGAAAAGTGCGGATCCTGTTTCAGTCTTTAGACTGAAACAGGATCCGCACTATTCACCTGTCCAACAAAGGCGCACTTCTCATGTCTGGCGCTAGTCCAACAAACCCAGGACTCACAGAGGCCCTGCGCTTGCCACCCCAGAAAACTATCTCATCTCCAAAGAAGGATTCTTCCGCTAACGGTTGAAAAGGGCTCCCGTTCTTGAAACAGTGGTGAAAGGATGGTGAAATAACACTGAAAACAATCCTGTCTTCCAAGGCTCCGCTGCCAGCTATGGGAAATAGCTAGTTACCTGGGCCTCAGCAGAGGTTTCTCTGCGAAAAGCATCATAGGCTTCAGGATGCAGAGACCGACCTCATGACTATTACGGTGCAAAACGCTATGGAAATGGGAAATAATTAAAAACATACTGGTGATTTCAAAAGTGTCAGGATGAAATCTGAAGCACGGTCCACACTTTTCCCATCTCACGCAAATATGCACTTACCAACTCTAGAGGTAAACAAATCAAAGTCAGGGCTGACAGAAGCCCCGCACTTACACCCCACCCAGAAATCTCACCTACCAGGCAGGATTCTTATGCTATGGCGAGAACCCTGCTCAGATTCTGAAAATAATGGTGAAACCACAGTGGAATAATGCTTAAAAGAACACTTTCTTGGTAGTCTTTAGGTCCAACTATTGGAAATGCCAAGTTTACTGGGAATCAGCCTGCTTTCGTCTGTGAAAACTCTGATATGCTTAAGGATGCAGAGCCCAACCTTATCACAATTACGGTGAATAGTGCTACGGAAAAATATCAAATGGTTCTCCACCTAGCGGTTCTTTCAAAAGTTGTGCCACACACCTCTTGGAAAGATCGAGTTACTTTGGCCTAGCCTTCGATTGGTCTGGAGAAGGAATCGCCACTCCTAGCTGATGAATCAAGTGATTCTGAAAGGAACGGTGAAAAGTGCGGATCCTGTTTCAGTCTTTAGACTGAAACAGGATCCGCACTACACCTGTCCCACAAAGGCGCACTTCTCATGTCTGGCGCTTGTCCAACAAACCCAGGACTGACACAGGCCCTGCGCTGGCCACCCCAGAAAAATATCTCATCTCCAAAGAAGGATTCTTGCGCTAACGGTTGAAAAGGGCTCCCGTTCTTGAAACAGTGGTGAAAGGATCGTGAAATAACACTGAAAACTATCCTGTATTCCTAGGCTCTGGTGCCAGCTATGGGAAATAGCAAGTTACCTGGGCCTCAGCAGAGGTTTCTCTGAGAAAAGCATCATAGGCTTCAGGATGCAGAGACAGAGCTGATGACTATTACGGTGCAAAACGCTATGGAAATGGCAAATAATTACCAACATACTGGTGATTTCAAAAGTGTCAGGATGAAATCTGAAGCACGACCCACACTTTTCCCACCTCAAGCAAATATGCAATTACCAACTCTGGAGGTAAACAAATCAAAGGCAGGGCTGACAGAAGCCCCGCACTTACACCCCACCCAGAAATCTCAACTACCAGGCAGGATTCTTATGGTAATGCAAGAACCCTACTCCGGTTATGAAAATAATGGTGAAACCACAGTGGAATAATACGTAAAAGAGCACTTTCTTGGTAGTCTCTAGGAACAACTATTGGAAATGCCAAGTTTACTGGGCCTCAGCCTGCTTTCGTCTGTGAAAACTCTGCTGTGCTTAAGGATGCAGAGACCAACCTTAGGACAATTACAGTGAAAAGTGCTACGGAAAAATACCAAATAGTTCTCCACCTAGCGGTTCTTTCAAAAGTTGTGCCACACACCTCTTGGAAAGATCGAGTTACTTTGACCTAGCCTTCGATTGGTCTGGAGAAGGAATCGCCATTCCTAGCTGATGAATCAAATGATTCTGAAAGGAATGGTGAAAAGTGCGGATCCTGTTTCAGTCTTTAGAGTGAAACAGGATCCGCACTATTCACCTGTCCCACAAAGGCGCACTTCTCATGTCTGGCGCTTGTCCAACAAACCAAGAACTGACAGAGGCCCTGCACTGGCCACCCAGAAAAATATCTGAACTCCAAACAAGGACTCTTACGCTAATGGTTGAAAAGGGGTCCGGTTTTTGAAACAGTGGTGAGAGGATGGTGAAACAATACTGAACACTATCCTATCTTCCTAGGCTCTGGTGAAAGCTATGGGAAATAGCAAGTTACCTGGGCCTCAGCAGAGGTGTCTCTGAGAAAAGCATCATAGCCTTCAGGATGCAGAGTCCGACCTCATGACTATTACGGTGCAAAACGCTGTGGAAATGGCACATAATTACCAACATACTCGTGATTTCAATAGTGTCAGGATGAAATCTGAAGCATGATCCACACCTTTCCCATCTCACGCAAATATGCACTTACCAACTCTGGAGGTAAACAAATCAACGGCAGGGCTGACAGAAGCCCAACACTTACACCCCACCCAGAAATCTCAACTACCAGGCAGGATTCTTATGCTATGGCAAGAACCCTGCTAGGGTTCTGAAAATAATGGTGAAACCACAGAGGAATAAAACTTAAAAGAACACTTTCTTGGTAGTCTCTAGGACCACCTATTGGAAATGCCAAGTTTACTGGGCCTCTGCCTGCTTTTGTCTGTGAAAACTCTGGTGTGCTTAAGGATGCAGAGACAAACCTTGTGACAATTACAGTGAAAAGTGCTTCGGAAAAATACCAAATAGTTCTCCACCTAGCGGTTCTTTGAAAAGTTGTGCCACACACCTCTTCGACATATCGAGTTACTTTGGCCTAGCCTTCGATTGGTGTGGAGAAGGAATCGCCATTCGTAGCTGATGAATCAAATGATTCTGAAAGGAACTGTGAAAAGTGGGAATCCTGTTTCATTATTTAGACTGAAACAGGATCCGCACTATTCACCTGTCCCACAGAGGCGCACTTCTCATGTCTGGGGCTTGTCCAACAAACCCAGGACTGACACAGGCCCTGTGCTTGCCACCCCAGAAAAATATCTCATCTCCAAAGAAGGATTCTTACGCTAATGGTTCAAAAGGGCTCCCGTTCTTGAAACACTGGTGAAACGATGGTGAAATAATACTGAAAAAAATCCTATCTTCCTAGGCTCCGGTCCCAGCTATGGGAAATAGCAAGTTACCTGGGCGCAGCAGAGGTTTCCCTGCGAAAAGCATCATAGGCTTCACGATGCAGAGACCGACCTCATGACTATTACGGTGCAAAACGGTATGAAAATGGCAAATAATTACCAACATACTGGTGATTTCAAAAGTGTCAGGATAAAATCTGAAGCACGATCCACACTTTTCCCGTCTCACGCAAATATGCACTTACCTACTCTGGAGGTAAACAAATCAAAGGCAGGGCTGAGGGAAGCCGCGCACTTACACCCCACCCAGAAATTTCAAATACCAGGCAGGATTCTTATGCTATGGCGAGACCCTGCTTAGGGTCTGAAAATAATGGTGAAACCACAGTGGTATAATGCTTAAAAGAACACTTTCTTGTTAGTCTCTAGGTCCAACTATTGGAAATGCCAAGTTTACTGGGAATCAGCCTGCTTTCGTCTGTGAAAACTCTGGTATGCTTAAGGATGCAGAGCCCAACCTTATCACAGTTACGGTGAAAAGTGCTACGGAAAATACCAAATAGTTCTCCACCTATGGGTTCCTTCAAAAGTTGTGCCACACACCTCTTGGAAAGATCGAGTTACTTTGGCCTAGCCTTCGACTGGTTTGGAGGAGGAATCGCCATTCCTAGCTGATGAATCAAATGATTCTGAAAGGAACGGTGAAAAGTGCGGATCCTGTTTCAGTCTTTACTGAAACAGGATCCGCACTATTCACCTGTCCCACAAAGGCGCACTTCTCATGTCTGGCGCTAGTCCAACAAACCCAGGACTGACACAGGCCCTGCACTTGCCACCCCAGAAAAATATCTCATCTCCAAAGACGGATTCTTACGCTAACGGTTGAAAAGGGCTCCCGTTCTTGAAACAGTGGAGAAAGGATTGTGAAATAACACTGAGAACAGTCCTGTCTTCCAAGGCTCTGGTGCCAGCTATGGGAAATAGCAAGTTACCTGGGCCTCAGCAGAGGTTTCTCTGCGAAAAGCATCATAGGCTTCAGGATGCAGAGACCGACCTCATGATTATTACGGTGCAAAACGCTATGGAAATGGCAAATAATTAAAAACATACTGGTGATTTCAAAAGTGTCAGGATGAAATCTGAAGCACGATCCACACTTTTCTAATCTCACGCAAATATGCACTTACCAACTCTGGAGGTAAACAAATCAAAGGCAGGGCTGACAGAAGCCCCGCACTTACACCCCACCCAGAAATCTCAACTACCAGGCAGGATTCTTATGCTATGGCAAGAACCCCGCTCGGGTTCTGAAAATAATGGTGAAACCACAGTGGAATAATACATAAAAGAACACTTTCTTGGTAGTCTCTAGGACCAACTATTGGAAATGCCAAGTTTACTGGGCCTCAGCCTGCTTTTGTCTGTGAAAACTCTGCTGTGCTTAAGGATGCAGACACCAACGTTATGACAATTACGGTGAAAAGTGCTATGGAAAAATACCAAATAGTACTCCACCTAACGGTTGTTTCAAAAGTTGTGCCACACTCCTCTTGGAAAGATCGAGTCACTTTGGCCTAGCCTTCGATTGGTCTGGAGAAGGAATCGCCATTCCTAGCTGATGAATCAAATGATTCCGAAAGGAACGGTGAAAAGTGCGGATCCTGTTTCAGTCTTTAGACTGAAACAGGATCCGCACTATTCACCTGTCCAACAAAGGCGCACTTCTCATGTCTGGCGCTAGTCCAACAAACCCAGGACTGACAGAGGCCCTGCACTAGCCACCCCAGAAAACTATCTCATCTCCAAAGAAGGATTCTTCCGCTAACGGTTGAAAAGGGCTCCCGTTCTTGAAACAGTGGTGAAAGGATGGTGAAATAACACTGAAAACAATCCTGTCTTCCAAGGCTCCGCTGCCACTATGGGAAATAGCTAGTTACCTGGGCCTCAGCAGAGGTTTCTCTGTGAAAAGCATCATAGGCTTCAGGATGCAGAGACCGACCTCATGACTATTACGGTGCAAAACGCTATGGAAATGGGAAATAATTAAAAACATACTGGTGATTTCAAAAGTGTCAGGATGAAATCTGAAGCACGGTCCACACTTTTCCCATCTCACGCAAATATGCACTTACCAACTCTGGAGGTAAACAAATCAAAGTCAGGGCTGACAGAAGCCCCGCACTTACACCCCACCCAGAAATCTCACCTACCAGGCAGGATTCTTATGCTATGGCGAGAACCCTGCTCGGATTCTGAAAATAATGGTGAAACCACAGTGGAATAATGCTTAAAAGAACACTTTCTTGGTAGTCTTTAGGTCCAACTATTGGAAATGCCAAGTTTACTGGGAATCAGCCTGCTTTCGTCTGTGAAAACTCTGATATGCTTAAGGATGCAGAGCCCAACCTTATCACAATTACGGTGAACAGTGCTACGGAAAAATATCAAATGGTTCTCCACCTAGCGGTTCTTTCAAAAGTTGTGCCACACACCTCTTGGAAAGATCGAGTTACTTTGGCCTAGCCTTCGATTGGTCTGGAGAAGGAATCGCCACTCCTAGCTGATGAATCAAGTGATTCTGAAAGGAACGGTGAAAAGTGCGGATCCTGTTTCAGTCTTTAGACTGAAACAGGATCCGCACTAAACCTGTCCCACAAAGGCGCACTTCTCATGTCTGGCGCTTGTCCAACAAACCCAGGACTGACACAGGCCTTGCGCTGGCCACCCCAGAAAAATATCTCATCTCCAAAGAAGGATTCTTGCGCTAACGGTTGAAAAGGGCTCCCGTTCTTGAAACAGTGGTGAAAGGATCGTGAAATAACACTGAAAACTACCCTTATTCCTAGGCTCTGGTGCCAGCTATGGGAAATAGCAAGTTACCTGGGCCTCAGCAGAGGTTTCTCTGAGAAAAGCATCATAGGCTTCAGGATGCAGAGACAGAGCTTATGACTATTACGGTGCAAAACGCTATGGAAATGGCAAATAATTACCAACATACTGGTGATTTCAAAAGTGTCAGGATGAAATCTGAAGCACGACCCACACTTTTCCCACCTCAAGCAAATATGCAATTACCAACTCTGGAGGTAAACAAATCAAAGGCAGGGCTGACAGAAGCCCCGCACTTACACCCCACCCAGAAATCTCAACTACCAGGCAGGATTCTTATGGTAATGCAAGAACCCTACTCCGGTTATGAAAATAATGGTGAAACCACAGTGGAATAATACGTAAAAGAACACTTTCTTGGTAGTCTCTAGGAACAACTATTGGAAATGCCAAGTTTACTGGGCCTCAGCCTGCTTTCGTCTGTGAAAACTCTGCTGTGCTTAAGGATGCAGAGACCAACCTTAGGACAATTACAGTGAAAAGTGCTACGGAAAAATACCAAATAGTTCTCCACCTAGCGGTTCTTTCAAAAGTTGTGCCACACACCTCTTGGAAAGATCAAGTTACTTTGACCTAGCCTTCGATTGGTCTGGAGAAGGAATCGCCATTCCTAGCTGATGAATCAAATGATTCTGAAAGGAACGGTGAAAAGTGCGGATCCTGTTTCAGTCTTTAGAGTGAAACAGGATCCGCACTATTCACCTGTCCCACAAAGGCGCACTTCTCATGTCTGGCGCTTGTCCAACAAACCAAGAACTGACAGAGGCCCTGCACTGGCCACCCCAGAAAAATATCTCATCTCCAAACAAGGATTCTTACGCTAATGGTTGAAAAGGGGTCAGGTTTTTGAAACAGTGGTGAGAGGATGGTGAAACAATACTGAACACTATCCTATCTTCCTAGGCTCTGGTGCCAGCTATGGGAAATAGCAAGTTACCTGGGCCTCAGCAGAGGTTTCTCTGAGAAAAGCATCATAGCCTTCAGGATGCAGAATCCGACCTCATGACTATTACGGTGCAAAACGCTGTGGAAATGGCACATAATTACCAACATACTCGTGATTTCAATAGTGTCAGGATGAAATCTGAAGCACGATCCACACTTTTCCCATCTCACGCAAATATGCACTTACCAACTCTGGAGGTAAACAAATCAAAGGCAGGGCTGACAGAAGCCCCGCACTTACACCCCACCCAGAAATCTCAACTACCAGGCAGGATTCTTATGCTATGGCAAGAACCCTGCTCGGGTTCTGAAAATAATGGTGAAACCACAGAGGAATAATACTTAAAAGAACACTTTCTTGGTAGTCTCTAGGACAACCTATTGGAAATGCCAAGTTTACTGGGCCTCTGCCTGCTTTTGTCTGTGAAAACTCTGGTGTGCTTAAGGATGCAGAGACAAACCTTGTGACAATTACAGTGAAAAGTGCTTCGGAAAAATACCAAATAATTCTCCACCTAGCGGTTCTTTGAAAAGTTGTGCCACACACCTCTTCGACATATCGAGTTACTTTGGCCTAGCCTTCGATTGGTGTGGAAAAGGAAGCGCCATTCATAGCTGATGAATCAAATGTTTCTGAAAGGAATGGTGAAAAGTGGGAATCCTGTTTCATTATTTAGACTGAAACAGGATCGGCACTATTCACCTGTCCCACAAAGGCGCACTTCTCATGTCTGGCGCTTGTCCAACAAACCCAGGACTGACACAGGCCCTGCGTTTGCCACCCTAGTAAAATATCTCATCTCCAAAGAAGGATTCTTACGCTAATGGTTCAAAAGGGCTCCCGTTCTTGAAACACTGGTGAAACGATGGTGAAATAATACTGAAAAAAATCCTATCTTCCTAGGCTCTGGTCCCAGCTATGGGAAATAGCAAGTTACCTGGGCGCAGCCGAGGTTTCCCTGCGAAAAGCATCATAGGCTTCACGATGCAGAGACCGACCTCATGACTATTACGGTGCAAAACGGTATGAAAATGGCAAATAATTACCAACATACTGGTGATTTCAAAAGTGTCAGGATAAAATCTGAAGCACGATCCACACTTTTCCCGTCTCACGCAAATATGCACTTACCTACTCTGGAGGTAAACAAATCAAAGGCAGGGCTGAGGGAAGCCGCGCACTTACACCCCACCCAGAAATTTCAACTACCAGGCAGGATTCTTATGCTATGGCGAGACCCTGCTTAGGGTCTGAAAATAATGGTGAAACCACAGTGGTATAATGCTTAAAAGAACACTTTCTTGGTAGTCTCTAGGTCCAACTATTGGAAATGCCAAGTTTACTGGGAATCAGCCTGCTTTCGTCTGTGAAATCTCTGGTATGCTTAAGGATGCAGAGCCAAACATTATCACAGTTACGGTGAAAAGTGCTATGGAAAAATACCAAATAGTTCTCCACCTATGGGTTCCTACAAAAGTTGTGCCACACACCTCTTGGAAAGATCGAGTTACTTTGACCTAGCCTTCGATTGGTTTGGAGGAGGAATCGCCATTCCTAGCTGATGAATCAAATGATTCTGAAAGGAACGGTGAAAAGTGCGGATCCTGTTTCAGTCTTTACTGAAACAGGATCCGCACTATTCACCTTTCCCACAAAGGCGCACTTCTCATGTCTGGCGCTAGTCCAACAAACCCAGGACTGACACAGGCCCTGCACTTGCCACCCCAGAAAAATATCTCATCTCCAAAGAAGGATTCTTACGCTAACGGTTGAAAAGGGCTCCCGTTCTTGAAACAGTGGAGAAAAGATTGTGAAATAACACTGAGAACAATCCTGTCTTCCAAGGCTCTGGTGCCAGCTATGGGAAATAGCAAGTTACCTGGGCCTCAGCAGAGGTTTCTCTGCGAAAAGCATCATAGGCTTCAGGATGCAGAGACCGACCTCATGACTATTACGCTGCAAAACGCTATGGAAATGGCAGATAATTAAAAACATACTGGTGATTTCAAAAGTGTCAGGATGAAATCTGAAGCACGATCCACACTTTTCTCATCTCACGCAAATATGCACTTACCAACTCTGGAGGTAAACAAATCAAAGTCAGGGCTGACAGAAGCCCCGCACTTACACCCCACCCAGAAATCTCAACTACCAGGCAGGATTCTTATGCTATGGCAAGAACCCTGCTCGGGTTCTGAAAATAATGGTGAAACCACAGTGGAATAATACATAAAAGAACACTTTCTTGGTAGTCTCTAGGCCAACTATTGGAAATGCCAAGTTTACTGGGCCTCAGCCTGCTTTTGTCTGTGAAAACTCTGCTGTGCTTAAGGATGCAGAGACCAACCTTAGGACAATTACGGTGAAAAGTGCTTCGGAAAAATTCCAAATAGTTCTCCACCTAGCGGTTCTTTCAACAGTTGTGCCACACCCCTCTAGGAAAGATCGAGTCACTTTGGCCTAGCCTTCGATTGGTCTGGAGAAGGAATCGCCATTCCTAGCTGATGAATCAAATGATTCCGAAAGGAACGGTGAAAAGTGCGGATCCTGTTTCAGTCTAAAGACTGAAACAGGATCCGCACTATTCACCTGTCCAACAAAGGCGCACTTGTCATGTCTGGCGCTAGTCCAACAAACCCAGGACTGACAGAGGCCCTGCACTAGCCACCCCAGAAAACTATCTCATCTCCAAAGAAGGATTCTTCCGCTAACGGTTGAAAAGGGCTCCCGTTCTTGAAACAGTGGTGAAAGGATGGTGAAATAACACTGAAAACAATCCTGTCTTCCAAGTCTCCGCTGCCAGCTATGGGAAATAGCTAGTTACCTGGGCCTCAGCAGAGGTTTCTCTGCGAAAAGCATCATAGGCTTCAGGATGCAGAGACCGACCTCATGACTATTACGGTGCAAAACGCTATGGAAATGGGAAATAATTAAAAACATACTGGTGATTTCAAAAGTGTCAGGATGAAATCTGAAGCAGGATCCACACTTTTCCCATCTCACGCAAATATGCACTTACCAACTCTGGAGGTAAACAAATCAAAGTCAGGGCTGACAGAAGCCCCGCACTTACACCCCACCCAGAAATCTCACCTACCAGGCAGGATTCTTATGCTATGGCGAGAACCCTGCTTAGGCTCCGAAAATAATGGTGAAACCACAGTGGAATAATGCTTAAAAGAACACTTTCTTGGTAGTCTCTAGGTCCAACTATTGGAAATGCCAAGTTTACTGATAATCAGCCTGCTTTCGTCTGTGAAAACTCTGATATGCTTAAGGATGCAGAGCCCAACCTTATCACAATTACGGTGAATAGTGCTACGGAAAAATACCAAATAGTTCTCCACCTAGCGGTTCTTTCAAAAGTTGTGCCACACACCTCTTGGAAAGATCGAGTTACTTTGGCCTAGCCTTCGATTGGTCTGGAGAAGGAATCGCCATTCCTAGCTGATGAATCAAATGATTCTGAAAGGAACGGTGAAAAGTGCGGATCCTGTTTCAGTCTTTACTGAAACAGGATCCGCACTATTCACCTGTCCCACAAAGGCGCACTTCTCATGTCTGGCGCTAGTCCAACAAACCCAGGACTGACACAAGCCCTGCAATTGCCACCCCAGAAAAATATCCCAAATCGAAAGAAGGATTCTTCCGCTAATGGTTGAAAAGGGCTCCCGTTTTTGAAACACTGGTGAAAGGATGGTGAAATAAGACTGAAAACAATCCTATCTTCCTAGGTTCCAGTCCCAGCTATGGGAAATAGCAAGTTACCGGGGCCTCAGCAGAGGTTTCTCTGTGAAAAGCAACATAGGCTTCAGGATGCAGAGACCGACCTCATGACTATTACGGTGCAAAAGGCTATGGATATAGCAAATAATTACCAACATACTGGTGATTTCAAAAGTGTCAGGATGAAATCTGAAGCACGACCCACACTTTTCCCATCTCAGGCAAATATGCACTTACCAACTCTGGAGGTAAACAAATCAAAGGCAGGGCTGACAGAAGCCCCGCGCTTACACGTCACCCAGAAACCTCAACTACCAGGCAGGATTCTTATGCTATGGCGAGAAACCTGCTCGGGTTCTGAAAATAATGGTGAAACCACAGTGGATTAATACTTAAAAGAACACTTTCTTGGTAGTCTCTAGGACCAGCTATTGGAACTGCCAAGTTTACTGGGCCTCAGCCTGCTTTCGTCTGTGAAAACTCTGGTGTGCTTAAGGATGCAGAGACCAACCTTATGACAATTACGGTGAAAAGTGCTATGGAAAAATACCAAATAGTTCTCCACATAGCGGTTCCCTCAAAAGTTGTGACACACACCTCTTGGAAAGATCGAGTTACTTTGGCCTAGCCTTCGATTGGTCTGGAGAAGGAATCGCCATTCCTAGCTGATGAATCAAATGATTCTGAAAGGAACGGTGAAAAGTGCGGATCCTGTTTCAGTCTTTAGACTGAAACAGGATCCGCACTATTCACCAGTCCCACAAAGGCGCACTTCTCATGTCTGGCGCTAGTCCAACAAACCAAGAACTGACAGAGGCCCTGCACTGGCCACCCCAGAAAAATATCTCATCTCCAAAGAAGGATTCTTACGCTAACGGTTGAAAAGGGCTCCCGTTCTTGAAACAGTGGTGAAAAAATGGTGAAATAACACTGAAAACAATCCTGTCTTCCAAGGCTCTGGTGCCAGCTATGGGAAATAGCAAGTTACCTGGGCCTCAGCAGAGGTTTCTCTGAGAAAAGCATCATAGGCTTCAGGATGCAGAGACCGACCGCATGACTATTACGGTGCAAAACGCTATGGAAATGGCACATAATTACCAACATACTCGTGATTTCAAAAGTGTTAGGATGAAACCTGAAGCAAGATCCACACTTTTCCCGTCTCACGCAAATATGCACTTACCAACTCTGGAGGTAAACAAATCAAAGTCAGGGCTGACAGAAGCCCCGACATACACCCCACCCAGAAATCTCAACTACCAGGCAGGATTCTTATGCTATGGCGAGAAACCAGCTCGGGTTCTGAAAATAATGGTGAAACCACAGTGAAATAATACTTAAAAGAACACTTTCTTCGTAGTCTCTCGGACCAACTATTGGAAATGCCAAGTTTACTGGGAATCAGCCTGCTTTCGTCTGTGAAAACTCTGGTGTGCTTAAGGATGCAGAGACCAACCTTATGACAATTGCGGTGAAAAGTGCTACGGAAAAATACCTAATAGTTCTCCACCTAGCGATTCTTTCAAAAGTTGTGCCACACACCTCTTGGAAAGATCGAGTTACTTTGGCCTAGCCTTCGATTGGTCTGGAGAAGGAATCGCCATTCCTAGCTGATGAATCAAATGATTCTGAAAAAAACGGTGAAAAGTGGGGATCCTGTTTCAGTCTTTAGACTGAAACAGGATCCACACTATTCACCTTTCCCACAAAGGCGCACTTCTCATGTCTGGCGCTAGTCCAACAAACCCAGGACTGACAGAGGCCCTGCACTGGCCACCCCAGAAAAATATCTCATCTCCAAAGAAGGATTCTTACGCTAACGGTTAAAAAGGGCTCCCGTTCTTGAAACACTGGTGAAAGGACTGTGAAATAACACTGAGAACAATCTTGCCTTTTAAGGCTCCGCTGCCAGCTATGGAAAATAGCACATTACCTGGGCCTCAGCAGAGGTTTCTCTGCGAAAAGCATCATAGGACTCAGGATGCCGAGACCGACCTCATGACTATTACGGTGCAAAACGCTATGGAAATGGCAAATAATTTCCAACATACTGGTGATTTCAAAAGTGTCAGGATGAAATCTGAATCATGATCCACACTTTTCCCATCTCACGCAAAAATGCACTTAGTAACTCTGGAGGTAAAGAAATCAAACGCAGGGCTGACAGAAACCTCGCTCTTACAACCCACCCAGAAATCTCAACTACCAGGCAGCATTCCTATGCTAATGCGATAACCCTGCTCGGGATCAGAAAATAATGGTGAAACCACAGTGGAATAATACTTAAAAGAACACTTTCTTTGTAGTCTCTAGGACCAACTATTGCAAATGCCAAGTTTACTGGGCCTCAGCCAGCATTCCTCCCTGGAAACTCTCATATTCTTAAGGATGCAGAGACCAACCTTAGGACAATTACGGTGAAAAGTGCTTCGGAAAAATTCCAAATAGTTCTCCACCTAGCGGTTCTTTCAACAGTTGTGCCACACACCTCTAGGAAAGATCAAGTTACTTTGGCCTAGCCTTCGATTGGTCTGGAGAAGGAATCGCCATTCCTAGCTGATGAATCAAATGATTCTGAAAGGATCGGTGAATAGTGCGGATCCTGTTTCAGTCTTTGGACTGACACAGGATCTGCACTATTCACCTGTCCCACAAAGGCGCACTTCTCATGTCTGGCGCTAGTCCAACAAACCCAGGACTGACAGAGGCCCTGCACTGGCCACCCCAGAAAAATACCTCTTCTCCAAAGAAGGATTCTTTCGCTAACCGTGTAAAACGGCTCCCGTTCTTGAAACAGTGGTGAAAAAATCGTCAAATGATACTGAAAACCATCCTATCTTCCAAGGCTCCTGTGCCAGCTATGGGAAATACCAAGTTACCTGGGCCTCAGCAGAGGTTTCTCTGCGAAAAGAATCATAGGCTTCAGGATGCAGAGACCGACCTCATGACTACTACGTTGCAAAATGCTATGGAAATGGCAAATAATTACCAACATACTGGTGATTTCAAAAGTGTCAGGATGAAATCTGAAGCACGATCCACACTTTTCCCATCTCACGCAAATATGCACTTACCAACTATGCAGGTAAACAAATCAAACGCATTTCGGGCAGAAGCCACGCACTTACACCCCACCCAGAAGTCCCACCTACCAGGCAGGATTGTTATGCTAAGGCGAGAAACCTGCTCAGGTTCTGGAAACAATGGTGAAACCACAGTGGAATAATACTTAAAAGAACACTTTGTAGTCTCTAGGAACAAGAATTGGAAATGCCAAGTTAACTGGGCCTCAGCCTGCTTTCGTCTGTGAAAACTTTCCTATGCTTAAGGATGCAAAGACCAACCTTATGAGAATTATGGTGAAAAGTGCTACGGTAAAATACCAAATAGTTCTCCACCTAGTGGTTCTTTCAAAAGTTATGCCACACACCTCTTGGAAAGATCGAGTTACTATGGCCTAGCCTTCCATTGGTCTGGAGAAGGAATCGCCATTCCTAGCTGATGAATCAAATGATTCTGAAAGGAACGGTGAAAAGTGCGCATCCTGTTTCAGTCTTTACACTGAAACAGGATCCGCACTATTCACCTGTCCCACAAAGGGGCAATTCTCAAGTCTGGCGCTTGTCCAACAAACCCAGGACTGACAGAGGCTCTGCACTTGCCACTCCAGAAAAATATCTCATCTCCAAAGAAGGATTCTTACACTAACGGATGAAAAGGGCTCCCGTTCTTGAAACAGTGGTGAAAGGATGGTGAAACAATACTGAAAACAATCCTATCTTCCAAGGATCCAGTGACAACTATGGGAAATAGCAAGTTACCTGGGCCTCAGGAGAGGTTTCTCTGCGAAAAGCATCATAGGCTTCAGGATACAGAGACCGACCTCATGACTATTACGGTGCAGAACGCTATGGAAATGGCAAAAAATTACCAACATACTGGTGATTTCAAAAGTGTCAGGATGAAATCTGAAGCACGATCCACACTTTTCCCATCTAACGCAAATATGCACTTACCAACTCTGGAGGTAAACAAATCAAATGCAGGGCTCACAGAAGCCCCGCAATTACACCCCACCCAGAAATCTAAACTACCAGGCAGGATCCATATGCTAAAGCGAAAAACCTGCGCGGGTTCTCAAAATAATGGTGAAACCACAGTGGAATAATACTTAATATAACACTTCCTTTGTAGTCTCTAGGACCAACTATTCGAAATGCCAAGTTTACTGGGCCTCAGCGTGTTTTTGTCTGTGAAAACTCTTGTATGCTTAAGGATGCAGAGAGCAACCTTATGACAATTAAGGTGAAAAGTGCTACGGAAAAATACCAAATAGTTCTCCACCTAGCGGTTCTTTCAAAAGTTGTGCCACACACCTCTTGGAAACGTCCAGTTACTTTGTCCTAGACTTCGATTCGTCTGAACAAGGAATCGCCATTCCTAGCTGATGAATCAAATGATTCTGAAAGGAACGGTGAAAAGTGCGGATGCTGTTTCACTCTTTAGACTCAAACAGAATCCGCACTATTCACCTGTCCCACAAAGGCACACTTCTCATGTCTGGCGCTTTTCCAACAAACCCAGGACTCACAGAGGCTCTGCACTTGCCACCCCAGAAAAATATCTCATCTCGAAAGAAGGATTCTTTCGCTAACGGTGTAAAGGGCCCCCATTCTAGAAACAGTGGTGAAAAAATGATCAAATAATACTGAAAACAATCTTATCTTCCAAGGATCCAGTGACAGCTATGGAAAATAGCAAGTTACCTGGGCCTCAGGAGAGGTTTCTCTGCGAAAAGCATCCTAGGCTTCAGGATGCAGAGACCGACCTCATGCCTGTTCCGATGGAAAATGCTATGGAAATGGCAAATAATTACCAACATACTGGTGATTTCAAAAGTGTCAGGATGAAATCTGAAGCACGATCCACACTTTTCCCATCCCACGCAAATATGCACTTAGGAACTCTGGAGGTAAACAAATCAAATGCAGGACTCACAGAAGCCCCGCACTTACACCCCACCAAGAAATCTCAACTAACAGACAGGATCCTTATGCTAAAGCGAGAAACCTGCTCGTGTTCTGAAAATAATGGTGATAACACAGTGGAATAATACTTGAACATTTTCTTTGTAGTCTCCAGGACCAACTATTGGAAATGCCAAGTTTACTGGGCCTCAACCTGCTTTCGTCTGTGATAACTCTCGTACGCTTAAGGATGCAGAGACCAACTTTATGACAATTAAGGTGAAAAGTGCTACGGAAAAATACCAAATAGTTCTCCACCTAGCGGTTCTTTCAAAAGTTGTGCCACACACCTCTTGGAAAGATCCAGTTACTTTGTCCTACACTTCGATTTGTCTGGACAAGGAATCACCATTCCTAGCTGATGAATCAAATGATTCTGAAAGGAACGGTGAAAAGTGCGGATCCTGTTTCAGACGTTAGACTGAAAAAGGATCCGCACTATTCACCTGTCCCACAAAGGCGCACTTCTCATGTCTGGCGCTTGTCCAACAAACTCAGGACTGGCAGAGGCCCTCCACTTGCCACCCCAGAAAAATATCTCATCTCCAAAGAAGGATTCTTTTGCTAACGGTTCAAAAGGTCTCCAGTTCGTGAAAGAGTGGTGAAAGGATGGTGAAATAATACTGAAAACAATCCTATGTTCCAAGTCTCCGGTGCCAGCTATTGGAAAGAGCAAGTTACCTGGGCCTCAGCAGAGATTTCCCTGCGAAAAGCATCATGGGCTTCAGGTTGCAGAGACCGACCTCACGACTATCACGGTGCAAAACGCTATGGGAATGGCATATAATTACGAACATACTGGTGATTTCAAAAGTGTCAGGATGAAATCTGAAGCACGTTCCACACTTTTCCCATCTCACGCAAATATGCACTTACCAACTTTGAGGTAAACAAATCAAAGGCAGGGCTGACAGAAGCCCCGCACTTACACCCCACCCAGAAATCTCAACTACCAGGCAGTTTTCTTATGCTAATGGGAGAAATCTGCAAGGGGTTCTGAAAACAATGGTGAAACCACAGTGAAATAATGCTTAAAAGAACACTTTCTTGGTAGTCTCTAGTGCCAACTATCGGAAATGCCAAGTTTAATGGGCCTCAGCCTGTTTCGTCTGTTAAAACTCTCCTATGCTTAAGGATGCAGAGACAAACCTTAGGATAATTAAGTTGAAAAGTGCTACGGAAAAATACCAAATAGTTCTCAACGTAGCGGTTCATTCAAAAGTTGTGCCACACAACTCTAGGAAGGATAGAGTTACTTTGGGCTAGCCTTCAATTGGTCTGGAGAAAGAATCTCCATTACTAGCTGATGAATCAAATGATTCTGAAAGGAACGGTGAAAAGTGCGGATCCTGTTTCAGTCTAAAGACTAAAACAGGATCCGCACTATTCACAAGTCCCACAAAAGCGCACTTCTCATGTCTGGCGCTAGTCCAACAAACCCAGGACTGACAGAGGCCCTGCACTTGCCACACCAGAAAAATATCTCATCTCCAAAGAAGGATTCTTACGCTAACGGTTGAAAAGGGCTCCCGTTCTTGAAACACTGGTGAAAGGATGGTGAAACAATACTAAAAACAATCATATCTTCCAAGGCTCCAGTGCCACCTATGGGAAATACCAAGTTACCTCGGCGTCAACAGAGGTTTCTCTGCGAAAAGCATCCTAGGCTTCAGGATGCAGAGACCGACCTCATGACTGTTACGGTGCAAAACGCTATGGAAATGGCCAATAATTACCAACATACTGGTGATTTCAAAAGTGTCAGGATGAAATCTGAAGCACGGTCCACACTTTTCCAGTCTCACGCATATATGCACTTACCAACTCTGGAGGTAAACAAATGAAAGGCAGGGCTGACAAAAGCCCCGCACTTACACCCCACCCAGAAATCTCAACTACCAGGCAGGATTCTTATGCTATGGCGAAAACCCTGCTCGGGTTCTGAAAATAACGGTGAAACCACAGTGGAATAATACTTAAAAGAACACTTTCTTGGTAGTCTGTAGGACCAACTATTGGATATGCCAAGTTTACTGGGCCTCAGCCTGCTTTCGTCTGTGAAAACTCTGCTGTGCTTAAGGATGCAGAGACCAACCTTATGACAATTACGGTGAAAAGTGCTACTGAAAAATACCAAATAGTTCTCCACCTAGCGGTTCTTTCAAAAGTTGTGCCACACACCTCTTGGAAAGATCGAGTTACTTTGGCCTAGCTTTCGATTGACCTGCAGTAAGAATTGCCATTCCTAGCTGATGAATCAAATGATTCTGAAAGGAACGGTGAAAAGTTCGGACCCTGTTTCAGTCTTTAGACTGAAACAGGATCCGCACTATTCACCTGTCCCACAAAGGCGCACTTCTCATGTCTGGCGCTTGTCCAACAAACCCAGGACTGACAGAGGCCCTGCACTGGCCACCCCAGAAAAATATCTCATCTCCAAAGAAGGATTCTTAGGCTAACGGTTGAAAAGGGCTCCAGTTCTTGAAACAGTGGGGAAAGGATGGTTAAATAACACTGAAAACAATCCTGTCTTCCAAGGCTCTGGTGCCAGCTATGGGAAATAGCAAGTTACCTGGGCCTCAGAAGAGGTTTCTCTGCGAAAAGCATCATAGGCTTCAGGATGCAGAGACCGACCTCATGACTATTACGGTGCAAAAGGCTATGGAAATGGCAAATAATTACCAACATACTGGTGATTTCAAAAGTGTCAGGATGAAATCTGAAGCACGATCCACACTTTTGCCATCTGACGCAAATATGCACTTAAAAACTCTGGAGGTAAACAAATCAAAGGCAGGGCTGGCAGAAGCCCCGAACTTACAGCCCACCGAGAAATCTCAAGTACCAGGCAGGATTCTTATGCTAATGCGAGAACCATGCTCGGGTTCTGAAAATAATGGTGAAACCACAGTGGAATAATGAGGTATTTTTCTGGGGTGGCAAGTGCAGGGCCTCTGTCAGTCCTGGATTTCTTGGACTAGCGCCAGACATGAGAAGTGCCCCTTTGTGGCACAGGTGAATAGTGCGGATCCTGTTTCAGTCTAAAGACTGAAACAGGATCTGCACTTTTCACTGTTCCTTTCAGAATCATTTGATTCATCAGCTAGGAATGGCGATTCCTTGTCCAGACCAATCGATGGCTAGGCCAAAGTAACTCGATCTTACAAAGAGGTGTGTGGCACAACTTTTGAAGGAGCTGCTAGGTGGAGAACTATTTGGTATTTTTCCGTAGCATTTTTCACCGTAATTGTCCTAAGGTTGGTCTGTGCATCCTTAAGCATACGAGAGTTTTCACAGACGAAAGCAGGCTGAGGCCCAGTAAAATTGGCATTTCCAATAGTTGGTCCTAGAGACTACCAAGAAAATGTTCTTTTAAGTATTATTCCACTGTGGTTTCACCATTGTTTTCAGAACCCGAGCAGGTTTCTCGCATTAGCATAAGAATCCTGCCTGGTAGTTGAGATTTCTGGGTGGGGTGTAAGTGCGGGGCTTCTTTCAGCCCTGCCTTTGATTTGTTTTCCTCCAGAGTTGGTAAGTGCATATTTGTGTGAGATGGGAAAAGTGTGGATCGTGCTTCAGATTTCATCCTGACACTTTTGAAATCACCAGTATGTTGGTAATTATTTGCCATTTCCATAGCGTTTTGCACCGTAATAGTCATGAGGTCGGTCTCTGCATCCCGAAGCCTATGATGCTTTTCGCAGAGAAACCTCTTCTGAGGCCCAGGTAACTTGCTATTTCCCGTAGCTGGCACTGGAGCCTTGGAAGATAGGATTGTTTTCAGACTATTTCACTATCATTTCACCACTGTTTCAAGAATGGGAGCCCTTTTCAACCGTTAGCGGAAGAATCCTTCTTTGGAGATGAGATATTTTTCTGGTGTGGCAAGTGCAGGGCCTCTGTCAGTCCTGGGTTTGTTGGACTAGCGCCAGACATGAGAAGTGCGCCTTTGTGGGACAGGTGAATAGCCCCACTGGCCTGGCATCTCTGCAAGTGTCTTGTCACACAGGTAACTGGTACCCATGCTGCTGCCAGCCTTCTCCCCCTGGCCTATCTGTTCCCACCCCTGTCCAGGTCTGGGCATGGAGATCCTTTTCTTCCACCTTTTTGCCTCTCCCACCCAAATAGGCAGGAGGGCCTTCTAAACATTTTATTAAAAATGATTCTAAACCTTAAAGACATAATATTTTAATGGCTGAAAATATTCCATCCTAGAATTTATTTTAAAATCAAACTGTATCATTGGTTACTTAGGTGATTTCCAAATATTTGCCATTACAAAACATAACCAGGCACAATGGGAAGAAAGTGGGCTGAGAGAGGCAGATGAGAGTTTGACTCCTGCTCCTGTCATTTACGATCTGTGTGATTTTGGACAAAGCGTTTTTCCTCTCTGGCCTTCAGTTTTCTTCTTTGTAAAATAAACACTATAATACCCATCTCGGATTTGTTATGAAGATCAGAGGCAAGGACGGAATTCAACCAGCACAGCAGCCTTCACATAGAGTGGGCTCAACAAAGGGATAATATATTTTTGTACGTAACGCTATTTCTATGTACCAGATTTTTTTTTTTTTTAAGACACGGGGTCTCAATCTGTCACCCAGGCTGAAGTGCAGTCACACAAGCATAGCTTACTGTAACCTTGAACTCCTGGATTCAAGCAAGCCTCCCTCCTCCATCTCAAAGCTTCTTTTATAACCGTGTTGTTTCATTCTCACCTGTCCTTCCCTCAGTAAACTTCATGCACAATAAGGGAGGGGGAGTGGTGAAAAGCCATCAGTTTTGGGTACTTAGGAGGCCTGAGATTTCTGCTCAGCCTTTGTCACCTACTCTTCATGTTATCTGGGCAGAAAAGTCAACTTTATCCAGGCCACAGTTAGCCTCTCTGTGAAGTGAGAACTCTGAATGATACCTAAGGTCACTTCTTGTTTAAAGTTCCATGTTAAGCAGAATGATGTGGACAAATCTAGGAAATCAACACTGAAATTGTCCTGCCTAAATGTCCTCTATTAAATATTATGCCATAGCTGAGTGAACTGTTGCAAATGTATGTACATTTGTTCATTTTCTTTCAAAATATCTTCATACACCAAAAGGACTCCTCATGAATGCACTATCCCATGTTCATTAGAAGGTGGTGTTAGCTGGGCGCAGGGCTCACACCTGTAATCCTAGCACTCTGGGAGGCTGAGGCAGGATGATTGCTCGATGTCAGGAGTTTGAGACTAGCCTGAGCAACAGTGAGTCCCTGTCTCTACCAAAAATAGAAAAAATTAGCTGGGTGTGGTGGCACACAACTGTAGTCCCATCTACTTGGGAGGCGGAGGCAGGAGGCTCACTTGAGCCCAGGAGTTTGCGGTTGCAGTGAGCTATGATGATGCCACTGCACTCTAGCTGGGGCAACAGACCAAGACTCTGTTTAAAAAAAAAAAACCAAAAAACCCAAGAAGGTGGTGTTGAAAATTGAAGTTGGATCTACTCAAGAGTTTTATGTGTCAGAAAAATATGTATTTGTACAGTGAATGGCTAGAGGGAAATGAAGAAATGAGAACCACTTGATGTGGGGGTGGATGGTACAAGAGTAGAATTTGTCTTTTCTTTTCAATTATGCTTAATGTTGTTTATGCAGTAGCAACATCAACAACAACAATCATATTTCTAAAGATACTGGTGGTGAATTCTGGCTTTGAGAACTTTGCTTTGAGGACTTTGAAAGAGGAAAGTCTTATTCTTTTTATGAAAAACACTTTCAAAATCCTGTTTAGTTTGAGTGAGAGTGAGGAAACTGAATAGATGGTAGCTAGCCATCAGGGGAGGCTCTGAAATTGGCCAGAATCTACAAATAGGCAGATTTCTGCGCACAGCATCTTTAATTATTTGCTGCACACACAAGTTTTTGAGACGTAGTGGCAGGGAATCACCTAAGCCCTCTGTTTCAGGATACACACGTTCCAACACTTCTCTCACCCCAATCTCACTCTCTCTGCACCTGCTTTAAATTGGAGGCCCTGCCTCAGCTGCCTTCCCCTCCCACCTCTTCCTTATTACACTGAAAGCAGAGGGCGGCCTTGGGATCCGTAGGTCGCAACCGTGGGTGATTTCATCCCCCTCCCTCCCACCCCGCCAAGGGAGACATTTTTGTTTGAAATAAACCAGGAAGGTGTTTGCTATCGGCATCCAGTGGGTAGAGGCCAGGGATGCTGTTAGACATCCCACATGGCACAAGACAGCCCCCACAACAAGCACTTATCCAGCCCCAAGTGTTAACGGTGCCAAGGTTGGAAAACCACACTTTAGAGATAAGAGAAGCAAAGACAGGGCGGAGGCTTCAACTCTAGTCCTCTGAGGCAGGCTGCTGTTGACAAAGGACATACATCATAAGCAAGGGGCAGGGGCTAGCCCTGCACCTCCGCCCCAGTGACAGCAGCAACCCCTGGAAAGCCAGTGCCCTCAAGCTCTGCCTGGATGAAGACTGACCTCACCGGAATGTGCTCTACCTGTGGACACAGGGAGTTGGACTTTGTCCCAAAACCGTGCCCGTGACATACATTCCTACACTCACAGACGTATTCGTGCCAATCGTGTCAAGCGCCCTTTCTATAAATCCAGTTTCTCATTGCAGCCAGCTCCCTGCAAAACCGGTTTCTCAGGCTTCCATCCCCAGAGATGTGTTTACACAGCCAGGTCCAAATCTCTTCCTTGATTACACGAACTCAAAGGCACTAGAGGACATTCTAGGAAAGGAGGCCAAGTACTAGATGAAGGGGAAATTGGCAGCAAGGCCTAAGAAGGGAAGCTATCAGAAATGATCACAAACAGCCAGATTATTATTATTATTTTTTTTTTGAGACAGAGTCTCGCTCTGTTGCCCGGGCTAGAGTGAGTGCTGTGGCGTCAGCCTAACTCACAGCAACCTCAAACTCCTGGGCTCAAGGGATCCTTCTGCCTCAGCCTCCCGAGTAGCTGGGACTACAGGCATGCGCCACCATGCCCAGCTAATTTTTTCTATATGTATTTTTAGTTGGCCAGATAATTTGTTTCTATTTTTTAGTAGAGACGGGTCTCGCTCTTGCTCAGGCTGGTCTCGAACTCCTGACCTCGAGCGATCCACCCGCCTCAGCCTCCCAGAGTGCTAGGATTACAGGCGTGAGCCACTGCGCCCAGCCTACAAACAGCTAGATTATAATGAGGAAGTGCAACCAAAATTGGCACAAACTCCACCCAAAGGAGGATGATGCAGTAATGTTTTCATGAGTTTAATCCTGAGGGTTGCCTTGGAGCACTGAACACAGAAAGAAGAAGAGAAAGTAATTGGTCAGAGACCCAGGAATCAGGGAGGAAAAGGGTTTGTGGATAGGATCAAATAACATCTGTCTTTCAACAGCGGAGAATGGGAACTTATTCACGGACCACAGCTTGGCAAAAATATTTCTTACGGCATCTGGCTTCTTTAACTTTAATTTTGTATTCCCTGTGCAAACTCTGATCTCAGTGTGTTTTTTCAAGGTCATGTGTTTCTGTTGACCTGCTAAAATGAAGACTTGACTGCTTTTATTGTAAATGTATAAGCGAGTATTTTGGTTTTGTTGAGTCCTGCCCATGTAAAAGGCCTATTCACCCTTGAGTAAGTCTGAATTGCAGGGTCTGTAACGCGAGGGATTCTGGAAACAGACCTGGAGGCCTTTGGCAACCTCCATGGCAATGAGATGAGGGGCTGTGTTGCTGCTGGGAGAGTCTTTCAGAAACAAGGTATTAAAAATGCTTTTCAGCGTGAGTGAGCCTGTGTACGCTGATTTACACATAGAGTCGTGCTCCCTAAAGCCAGAGCTCTTAGCCAACACTTAGCAGTTGACAACACTTACGGAGAGAAGATGTAAGGCCTCAGAGACATTGTGTCTCCCTCTCCCATGGAAGGATTCTGTCCTCCCATTAGTCCAGCTGAGGACACAATTTTATTAATTAAGCAAGACAATCGGGTACCTGGTTCAGGAAAACAGCCTTTTAAATCATAGCAGTGGGACAGGCAGATGAACCTGAGCATGTCAGTACACATAAAAGGTTTCTCCAGGGTAAAACAGACTGAAAGAGATTTTCAAAAGCAGAATCTCTTGAGCAATCATCAAGGCCGATGTGATTAATGGGGTGGGCATTGGGCCTCTCCCGGTCCTGCAAGGCAGAGCCTCTTTAACTTCTGTGCCCTTGCCACTTGCCTCACCCAAGTCCCTTCCCCGGTGGTTTGAGCCTTCTTCTTCCAGCTCCTCCAACCACTGGCTTCTGGAATTGTTCCAGTCTCAAACCTTCTGCTCCAGACCATGACTTTGCAGGGGGAATTGAGCCTGCTCAGCCCCTGGGTCCAGTTCTCCACTCGGCTTAATCACACCCAGACTCCCCTGGAGAAACAGATCGGACTTAAAGATTCCATCAGAGGGAAATGACTGTGCATCCCTTTGATGCAATGTTGTGTTTCTTCCACCAGACCCCACACCCTTTATCTGAGATCAACACAACCAGAGCAGGAGTTTGAGCTGGTTCAGCTAGGAAAATACCATTCATACCATGACAATACCAAGGTGTATGGAAGACCTGCAGAGACCAAGTGATAGTGAGGAGCCTAAACCAGGAAAGACGCTTGTGACAAAATGTTCCAGTGAAATAGGATTGGAATGTGCATGATGCCAAGATTATAGCCTTGTGCAAGAATATTTCTCAAAGATATGCTATCAGAAGTATCTAGGTCTTGAGTCTTAGGGCTGCTGAATTAGAACATTTGGGATAGAGCCTAGAAATTTGAAATTTTTTTAAGCCAGTCAAATTTAGCAGTGGGCAGTTGTATACCAATTTCAGTGACACTGATGTTAATAAGTTCTGATAACCTGCTACCATCAGACCAGCCAAGTAATTTGAAGTTTAAATGAGTTTTCCAGTTAGTTCTTCTGCACTGGACAGAATGACTATCATGTAAAGAATTGTGTGCTCAGGACATTACACTGCAGCAAAGACTTGTCATCCCAGATTTAGTGAGATTTAAAAAAATTTTTTTTTTGCTGCCTATTTATTCATTTATTTATTTAGAGACAGGGTCTCGCTATGTTGCTCAGGCTGGCCTTGAACTCCCGGCCTCATGTGATCCTCCTGCCTCAGCCTCCCCAGTAGCTGGGACTACAGGTGTGTGCCACCACACCAGAGCCTAGTGGGATTAATGATGGACTTTTCTTAACCCATAATTTTCACTACTGCTATTTTACCTTTACAAATAAAAATAAAGTATTTTACTTTTACACTTAAAAATAAGTGAAAATAAAAATTTAAAAATATATGAAGAAGGAGGAAAAAGTGAATTGCATAGAGAAGGACCCAGAAACAGGACACAGGTAGGCAGCCACTGAATGGCCCAGGTGACAGATGATGAAGACAGGGCCTTTGCAGTGAAGTTGTAGAAAGACAGGACCTTTCGACCTAGACTTAGGAAACTCGGGTTTGACGCCAGCTCTGGGTTACAAGCTGTTAACTTGGGGTACGACACTGAGCCTTAGCATGTTGTGGAGTCTTAATTGAATCATTACTGACAGTATTGAGCACTTTCTATGTACCAGTCCCTGTTCTCAGCGCTTCACGTATCATCCAATCCTTACAGAAACCCTTTGGGAGAGTAGTATTATGCCAATGTTTCATATGAGAAAACTGAGAAACAAGTTAAGCAACTTGCCCAGCCACTCAGCTAGGAAGTGTAGGAGCTGGGAAATAGGTGGGAACCTGCTTTGCCAGGCCTATAGCTCTATATAATGTCAGGAGACAGCATGTTTCTTTTTAAAGTGGCAGTGATCCCTTTAATCAGAAGGAAACCTTTAGATTCTTCTTGGTGACTTCACACACTGCTCTGTTCCCAAAGGGTCTCTGAGAGCCGCACAACCTGAGATGGACACCCAGAACTAGATCAGCTGGGAAAACACCACCCCTGCCTTGACAAGGAAGTATTATCATGGAAAGCCCGTAGAGGTCAGCCTTCTCGCACTACACCTGCCTTGCTACTCGGTGTTACCGAGGTGTTACCTGCACTTTGAGCTCCGTGAACTGGCTCCTTAAGCCAAAGCTTGGGTTTCCCTGTCAGCAGATCCGGGCTCAAGTCCTAGCCCTGCCACCTGCTGGCTGCGGGATCCCCTGCAACTCATTTAACCTATTGGCTTTCAACCCCACCTGCTGCGCTTGGAAATTACCAGGCATTGGGCATTTAAAAAGGTGACTCTGGACAGAGTGGGTAAGTGAGTCAAAATAAAATGAAAAAAAAGAAAAAAGAAAAGAAAAAGGTGACTCTAAGGTGCAACCATGCTGAGACCCCTGATTGACCCCTCCAAACGTTTGGTTCCTTTTGTGTAAAATGGGGGATCCAGTCATAACCAAAACTTATTGAGCACTTACGGGGAGGGGGGTGTATCAGAAAAAGCCCATGAATCCAGTACTATCTTCCTCTGTGTTACAGTTAGCGTGTGGTTAGTGGCAGAACTGAGACCCCAAACTGCTGTTGCGACTCCAGGCCGGTTCTCTCCACTGTCCCACTTTGCTCCAGCAACAGATACTTTTCACGCGTGGTCGTTCTGAGGATCAGCTAAGAAACCTGGAGCACAATGCCTGGCACATGAGTCAAAAGAAGTAACAGGCTCATTATTAACTTGAGATTAGAATTTATTCTAACCTACATCTTTCTAGGTATCCTGGAGTTCTCTCTCTATATATCCCCACCCCCACCAATTAAAGCAAGGCACTGTGTTCCTTTTCAGTGATTACCAGATGCGTAAAAGTCAAAATCAGCGCCCTTACCTTCAGTCCTAGATCTCCCGGACCAACTTTGCTCAGCTACAGTCTACATCAGGTGGTCCTTTGGGGTCACTGGAATGTGTCTGTTTGCTGCGGCAGAAGAGGACACTGGCTTTCCAGCCAGGGCGTGGGGGCTTGGAGGTGGTGAGGCTGCAGCACAGCTTGAGCCATGTCCCTTTTGTCTTCCTGAGGGCTCTGTTTCAAGAAATCTTTGCCTAATGTCTTCAGGTATCTGAATGACTGACTTCCTGATGCAGTCCCCAAATCTCAGGGCTATGGCCCCAGGGGGTCAGCTGAGGGCTGTGCCTTCTCAAGGTGACGGTTTGAACCCCAAGGATGTGAGCAAAGCCCTCCTTGAAATCCCCGCCCCCTTCTGCTGTGTGGCTGGGAGGCACCTGGAGACTGTTAAGGTGCGGACTGCTGGGTCCCTCTCCAGAGGCTCTGACTCAGTACAGCTGTGCTGGGGCCTGAGCCGGGGTATTTCTAAGCGGTTCTCAGAGGCTACTGATGCTGCAGGTCCAGGAACCACACTTTGGAGACCACGGGACCAGAGAGACAGCTGTTACCATCACCTGAGTCTTGTGAGGCTGCCTCTTGGGAATTCTAACAATGACTTTGAGGCCACCTCATGCCTGGCCTGGTATGCCCTCTCACATTCCTTGGTCACATTGGAGGATGGAGGACCATGGGGAGTGGTAGGAAGCAGGAAGTTTGGAACTCATACCTGGGACTGGACAGGGATGGTCTAGAGTTAGGGAAATCTTACATGCTAGTATTTTTTTTTTTTTTTTTTTTGAGACAGAGTCTCACGCTGTTGCCCAGGCTAGAGTGTGGTGGCATCATCCTAGCTCACAGCAACCTCAAATTCATGGGCTAGAGCATTCCTCCTGCCTCAGCCTCCTGAGTAGCTGGGACTACAGGCATGCGCCACCATGCCTGGCTAATTTTTTCTATATATTTTTAGTTGTCCATATATAATTTCTAGTTTTAGTAGAGACGGGGTCTCGCTCTTGCTCAGGCTGGTATCGAACTCCTGACCTTGAGTGATCCACCCGCCTCGGCCTCCCAGAGTGCTAGGATTACAGGGGTGAGCCACTGCTCCCGGCCCCATGCTAGTGTTAAATATCAAAGTCGAGGGAGAAATGCAAACCTTAAATGCTGAGAAAGTCTTAAAGGTAACCCGTAGACAGGTCCAGAGGCAGCAAGTGTGGGATGGTGATGCTGGGAAGTGGGATACACCGCCAAGATGGACCCTCCGGCAGAAGGACTGGATGTTCTGGGTGCTTTGCATTTTTGGGTGCAAAGGCAGCAAAAAGGGAGGTGGGGTCCTGAGCTCATGGGGGAGTAACTAAAGCCACAGGGAGTCAGAAGACTACAGACGCACTCTGCTCCGACTGGGGCCGGGGCAGGGGGCCAGAGTCCTGAGAAGCTACCCTGGCAAAGCCATGTGAAAATATCCATGTGATGGACATATGCTTTTCCCCACAGGAAACCTAAAAATAAACTTTTTGTATGATTCCTACTGAGGCAAGAAATTGATCTTGGGAAACCATTTTGGTAGAAATTGATGTTGATGGCTTTGACACACCGTAGACAAGGAGCACCCAGGCCTCTCTGTGGCTGGTCTGGCCCGCCGCTGTGCTGGTTCTGTCCCAAACCCAGAAACATGCCCTTCCTTCATCGCGAAGTCGCACTGTCTTCCTCTACAATGTGATTACGAGCAAGCAAGATGGCTCCACTGGGGTCAGGCGCGGTTAGCGGCTTTCTCTGCAGGAAACAGCAAAGCCCTAGCACTGTCCTGAGCTTCTCCCAAGCTCTTCCATTAATCATTCAGACTCCCTTGGACATTTCCAGACCAAATGAGGGCACATTGCTTTAAATGAGAAAAGAATTTGACCCAGCCTAGGAGTGATTTTTTTATAAGGGAAAAAACTGTACACTGACTCATCGTAATAAAAAACATTTTCAACTCACTGCTCTTCAACCGGTAAACTGATTTTATCGGAGCATCTTAATAGCAATAGGCCAGTGCACGTGCTCTGAGAGGCACTGGAACCAGGTCAAAGGAGGCTCTTTTCCTTCCCCGAGAGCCTTGGATCTGAAGGCTCCGCATTCTCCACGGTAAGCACATTTTAGTTCTGTCTGTCGTGTGTTTTCCTCTTAATGGGGTTTTAATTGCACTGAAATCTATATTGGCTAAAATAAGGTCCAGTAATAGACAGGAAGTATAGTAAGATGAGTAAGCACAGAAGGGGAACAGGAAGTGGAAAAAATGCAAATGTGATGGCCGAGAGCTAATCGTGAGAAAGGCCGGGAAGGGCTGACATGGGCTTCACACATTGTGTAATAACGATGCGGGAGGGCCTGGCCCACCGTGGACAGACAGGGGAGCTCGCTGATGCTCAGCGCTGCTCCTCTGAGGGGTTTTTGAAAGCATTTCCCTAACTCAAAAAAGATCTGTGAAGTGAAACTCAGTGTGTTCATCGGGCTGAGTGTTCACACAGGCGTTGTTTTGAGAATTTTCTCAGGCCAAGACCATGTTACTGTTGTCACCATCTGGGGGACAGTTCTGCGTCTATTGTTGGCCACACCTTAATGACAAGGTGGCCTCTAAACACCCTGTGACCTGGTCGTTTCAGCCACACAGATGCTTGTTGGCATTTGCTTTGTTGAGTCCTTTCTTTTCGCCCCAGTCCCTTAATGCTGCAAGGCCTACAGGATTTTTGTGAACAGTAACAAAAATAAAAACAAACAAATAAACAGAGAACAATACTGGAGTTGGCCAGGACATTTTGTGTCTAATTGGCCAGGACATTCTGTGTCTAATCTAGTCTCTGACAATGTGGACCTTTGGGGGCCTGAGTGTTTTTTAATAACCCCCAGCACATCCCACACAGCCAAATTTACACTCAAAATATGGGAGAATCTGTTTTAGTGAAATAGAAGCCTTTTCCCTGATGCTTTAGTGCACAGGACGAAAGCAAGGGACATCTCCTCTGAATATTTTTGAGGACAGTTATTCCATTTCATGAAGGAAGAGCTTGGAAGGTACAGAAAACTATATCCCCTGAGGTGTGGTTCGGTCTCTGCCTAAGGCTGGTGCTTGGGATGGACCCGAGGCCGGCTGTGTTTGTGCTTAACCACTGCTGTCCCCAGCCACCGGATTACCCCGAGGGGTTGCCAAGGGGCACTACTAATTCTGCTTAGGGGTGTTCCCAGCATCCTCCTTCCTGCCTCCAGCCACGCTGCCTGCAGCTCTGTCAGGGTAAGTTCTACTGGGGGCTTTTGTGTGCTTTGCTTAGAGTCACTTCCTGTGAAACTCCAAAAAGATGCCCCCAGAGCTGATGCCTCCATGACTGGTGTGTCCACATGGGGCGGTGCTTCCTGAATATCAGAAAGCCACCTCAAACTCCTGTCTGGTCATCTGTCCCAGGAAGGCTGGGAGGAGCGGCTAGGAAGAGGTGGTGGGACCCTTGGGCATGCAATGGAAGGTTCTGGAGGTGACAGAGCTTTATGCCACCAGCTGGCACGTGGCATGACATCTTTCATAAGCCTTGGCCTGTGGCAGATCACTAACACCCAGCCCTGGAAAGCATCCCGGCCTCCTGGGCACATCACCATGGATTTACCTTGGCAGGAGGGGAGGACAGTGCCCCAGCCATCCTTGGCCTGGGAGGAGTGTCCTCTCTTCTAGACAAGAGCAGCAGCTGATTCTTACCTTGGTGGACATGAACAAAGGCCACTCAAAGGAGAACAAGCAAAGGCCATGTATTCAGAGCTTGCTGTAGCAAGAGAGTCAGCCACCATCACTTGCGTTTGGCAGAGATTCAAACGCAGGCAGGGGAGTGGGAGAGCTTCATAGTGGACACAGGGGATGGCTTCAGGTGTGCCCTGAAGGCTGTTGGCCTGGGGCAGGCACTCCCTACGACAGGGCAGCCTGTGTGATTGGTTACAGGGCACGGTTAGCTTTCTCTGGTTGGTCCTAAGTTAGAAGGGGGGGGACAAAAATTGGGGAAGCTGTCAGCTATTAACCAAGTCCTGACCACTTGGGCCTATTATTAGAGGAGTTATGGTTTTGCTTCCTGGGCTGGTTGCTGGAGACAGCGGGTCAGAGTTCTATTTTTGTGGATGGCCTGGCCACTGTCCATTTGTGCATTCAGTCTCTTGCCTTCGTCTTATTGCCCAGGTGTTCCAAGGAAGGATAAGAGAGACTGGAGACCACCGAGGTCAAGGTGGAGAGTGGGGCGGAGGAAAGGGCTCCTCAGCCCCAAACCAAAAGGTCCTGAGGAGGGCGGCTGGCACCTCCCTCTAACGGTCTAATCACGGAGGGCAGAAGGAACCACCAGACCGACACCAGACCAGACAGAGCACGGCCCTTTCTCACCTTCCCCGTGGGCTCCAGTCCTGTGCGCTGGTGACCTCATTTCCCTCCCGACACTCTTGCCATGAGTAGCCCATGAAGGCCCTAGAGTACCTCACCCTGGGATGCCCTCACATACACACCCAGCTCCAACGCCCATTCTCTTCTCCTCCTGCCCTCAGCCCTCACCTTCTCCTTCCAAAGCCCCATTCTCAGAGTGTGAGGTCTTGGGGCATTGCAAAAAAGCAAACACACCCTAAATCTATCGAAATAAAAAAAAAGGAAGAAGATAAAATTCGTATGGAATTGCAAGGGGCCCCCAAAAGCCAAAACAATCTTGAAGAAAGTCAAGGGACTCCTCCTTTTCAATTTGAAAAGCTAATACAAAGCTGCAGTCATCCAAACAGTGCAGTCCTGGAATAAGGAGAGCCACATAAACCAAAGGAAGAGAACTGAGAGTCTAGAAACAAACCCCTCCCTCCATGGCCAGGTGACTTTTGACATCGGTGCCAAGTCCATTCAATGGGGAAGAACAAATGGTGCTGGAACAACTGGATTGCCACCCGCAAAAGGATGAAGTTGGATCCCTGCTTTACACCATATGTAAAAACCAACTCAAAAGTGGGGAAAAAATGAAATCCTAACCCCTAAGCTGATGGTATTAGGAGGTTGGGCGTTTGGGAGGTGATTAGTTCGTGACAGTGGAGCCCTCATAAATGAAACCAGTGCCCTCATCAGAGGCCTCAGAGAGCTGCCTCGCCCTTTCCACCACGTGAGGACGCAGCGAGAAGGTGCCCTGTGTGAACCAGGAAGCAGGCACCAAATCTGCAAGCACCTTGACATTGGACTTCCCAGCCTCCAGAATTGTGGACAATACATTTCTGTTGTTTATAAGGGGGGGGAAAAAGCACACAGATTAAGGTGTGAATGTGCCTGCAGTGCCCTCCCCAGTAGTTGGCATCTCTAAAGAAGCTGACACAGCTCCCATGCCTGATGGTTCTGGAATGGGACTCAGGAAAAGCTGCCCGGCAGTATGGGAGGGCTGTATCTTGGGGTGGGGGATTCATGTCCTGGGCAATGGCAGGGCCTCTTTAACGTAGTCGGCTTGCTGGAGTGAGAGGACAAGTGAGCTGAGGAATCTGATGCCACCCTGCAGTGGTACAATTCATAGCAGCCTCACCACCCACCTGGCCTCAGGGGCCAGCAACTGCCCTCCTGGGTAGCTCACAGAATTCTGTTCCTTTAGATTTCTGCTCAATACTTTGGTGCTTATAGAACATGTTTTGCCCATAATGCAGAGTCTGCGAGTACGAAATCTGTGGCTTGGCATCTGGAAGAGAAGCCAGAGTGCTGGGTCCGAGCCACCTTTGTTCAGTCAACAGAGAAGATTCTGTGTCTCCCACCTTGGCCTTGACATGAAGTTCATGTGCCTGGTGCTATACAAAGTGGTAACATCTACTCCCAGACCAGAAAAACCTCTCCTCTAATTTAGAGACAAAGAAAATAATCTTATTATCAAGTAAGCATTTAAACCAGAATGTGGTGAATATCACAGGTGCTCTGCTCAAGGTGGATGCGCCCACTACATTAGGCGGCTTTTGCAATGTGGGGCCAGGTGACACGGAGGCCCTTCTCCTCCAAGGAAACTGGCAGATCAAAGGGATGTCCCTTCCTGGGTAATTCCATTGCAAAGGGGTGACTCTCAGGTCCTGCAGGAAATATTCCTGAGCTGTAAGACTGGCTTATTTAGCCATTAAAAAGATTCCTATACATTTGAACAGGATAGAGAAAAATTCTGAAAGAAAAGGGAGAGGTGGGGGCGTCTCACTCTTTTCAACTGGGAGAATTATGCCCCTTATGTGCCTGATTTCAGGAACCAGGAGCTGGTTCAGAGGGACTGCTCTGGAAACCGGCCACTGATCAAGCCCGGTGTTGATGTCACCTGTGAAAACTAGCGGGCATGGACGCAGTTTTTCCCTTTCAAATGACTTTGTATCATCTGCCTGCCCCCTGCAGCCCAGAGTGAGAGCCTAGGGGTCTTCACTCTTGCCAGAGAAACACTCTCCAGCCAAGGGGGTATTATGAGGGCTGACGTCACCCTTTCCTCCTCCTCCCCTTCCCCACTAACTCCACGGATCTCACATCTCACGTTTTATCTCTGGTCCTGACTCACCAGATAAGGTTTCTATAACAGAGATTAAGGACAAAAACAAATGGGAGGCGGTGAGTCAGAGCCGTTCAACAAGGGATTTAAGCAGCCCTGCTCTACAAGGTGACTCAGGGCGCTGATGCCTTAAGCAGAAGACCAGAGCCTGCCAGGGGATCACAGTTGCTGCACACAGATGTGTTCTCCTTTTTCCTCTGAGTAGTTTCTTCCCAATCCAGTCCTTTCTGGAAATCCAGCCCCTGTCCCCTCTACTACTTCTAGGACTCTACGTGCGGTAGGTGTCCCACTGTTTCTAAAACACCCCCTAGAAGCTTCAGGCACCTGTATGGTAGGTTTCTAGCAAAGCTATCAGACGTTGAAAAAAGATCTCAAGTAAGTCATAAATGCAAACCCTCTGCCTCCAGGGAAGGCATTGCCTGATGTCTTCAAGGTGGTAAGTGCAGTCTTATCTTAAATAAAATATCAACATTGCCACAGTCTACTGAACATTCATGCATTCGTTTACTCGGTCATTTAACAAAAATGTTAAATGTATTGATGGCCAACTCTGTGTCGGCCAGTGCTCTAGATGCTGTGGATATAGGACAGATCCTGCCTCTGTACGTCCCTACGGAGAGACAAACAAGTATGTCGAGCTGTGGGGTTTGAGCCACCCATTCCCCAAGGATGCTTAAGTGAGCCCTGGCACACTCCAGGAACCAGCTGTGTCCTGTCCCATGGTCTGAATCCCATGTACCTCATATTCCTGAAAACTGCTTAGGGAAAAGACCAGGAAGCCTTTCTTGCAAAGTATCTAGTAGCAGATGAGGATGCAAGGAGGCTTAGCTCGGCCTTGGCATCTGGCCAGTCTGTGGTTCAGTTCTGCAGTGGGCTCGCCTTGGGAAGGTGGGACAGCCAACTTCCTTGCCGTGGTGGACATCCTGACCTTGTGTACCGAGACTGCCAGTAAGTCTCACCAGTGTAGTGATGAAGCTGTTCAGATTTATTGTTATACCTGAATACCTACTTTTAAATATGAGTTAATATTCTAAATCACCATGTAATGAAAATAACATGTAATAAACAGAATGTTTTTTAAGCAATGTGAAGGTCTCAGTCCATCGGACTGCTTTTTTTTTTTTTTTGAGACAGAGTCTCACTCTGTTGCCCAGGCTAGAGTGCTATGGCATCAGCCTAGCTCACAGCAACCTCAAGCTCCCAGGCTCAAGCAATCCTCCTGCCTCAGCCTCCTGAGTAGCTGGGACTACAGGCATGCACCACCATGCCTGGCTAATTTTTCTATCTATTTTTAGTTGTCCATATATAATTTCTACTTTCCAGTAGAGATGGTGTCTTGCTCTTGCTCAGGCTGGTCTCGAACTCCTGAGCTCAAACGATCCACCTGCCTCGGCCTCCCAGAGTGCTAGGATTGCAGGCATGAGCCACCATGCCTGCCCCCATGGGACTGCTTTGATGGACTTGCATCCTTACCACTGACCCAATCTTTAGGTTCAGGAGTTAAAGAATAGATAAATCTTTACCTTTGACACTTGCCACTTGGAGAAGAAGGGAAGCTTAATAACTTGGTGACATGATTAACATCATCAGTACCTTGCCCTGGCAAAGCTAAGCCAAAACAAACAAACAAACAAACAAACTTGCTCCCCCACCGACTTTAGTGGAAAGTGAGTGACTAATCTTATAAAAATGTGGCTTAGTGACCACAAGCGATATTGGCTTTGTATTGAAATGCCAACATTTAAAGACTGACTTCTAAAATTTTTAAAGATAACCTTGCAATAAGATTTAAATAATGTTTGATGAAATTTCAGATTTATTTTTGTAGCCCACAAGTTTAGTCTTTGATGATTATATCTGGCTTTGGCATCAACTGCATATTGATTTTAACACTCAGCCATTTCCGTTCAGCCGAAGTAAACATGCGAAGCACCTGCAGTCTCACGGAAGCCTCGTAGGCTGAGTCTACGCCACTCTAATGACTGGTCTGTAGGGATGTCAGCCGGGGACAGTGAGAGCAAAGGGTAACCAAGATAGCTGAAGAAGTCGCGATTGCAGAGTTTGTGATTGCATCAGTCTTACAGCTCACTTGACGCCAGATTTCTTTCTTGAGCCCAGTGCCCTGGTTGGTACCAGCATCTTAGCACCTGGGTCCCCTTCTTGTCCCACTCCTGCTCTGAGTTCTTTTGTTCAGGGGCCTTGGTTCCTCCAGTGCTGGGGCCTTGGCTGTCCCCCACGTCTACCCTTGAAGCCCTGAGCTTGTGGCTATGCCCCTGTCGTCCACTGTCAGCGTCTCAGAAAGAACTTCCTACCTCTCAGAGTCTCTCCCCCTGACCCCTCTGTATGTCCCCTCCTGTGGCCGTCACTTAGCGGTGCCCCAGCTCTCTAGGTTGAGTCAGATCTACTCCGTGTTGGCATAACCAGAAAACTCCGTGGCAAAGGCGCAGCTGCCATGTTGCTAAGTGTAGCAAATGGGCTCGATCAGAGCGGTAAGAAAAATAAGGCAGAATTCAAGAAATCTTTGAAATAAAAATAAAAGAAGAAAAACTACGTCATAGATACAGGTATTTAGAGAAATAGCACTTGTACCAAGCCAGATAACACTTGGCCTTGAGTTGATACTGACTGTATCAGTGGACGAGCGCGAGGATCCCACGAGACCCGGCCAGGTACCGGGGAGGGCAGGCTCCCAGCCGCGGTATCCCACTGCACCTCCACTGCCCGCCCGCGACAGTGGCGTCGGTGCTCACAGATGCTTGCCATATAATTAAATGAATTGGAAGCCCTTTTGTGTCTGTCTTTCCAAAGCATGCTCATTAATATCTGATTTAATAATTTATAATACTTGTTTTTTCAGTTTAAATTTTTTATTCTGAAGAAAATCTCAGGCATCAGAAAATATACAAAAATAGTACAATGAATGCCATATACCCTTCACCTAAATTCTCCAATTTTAGCCATTTTTACATCTGTGCTTTCTTGCTGTCATTCTCTGGCTTTCTTTCTCCTGCTGTCTCTCCCCTTCACCCATCTCATACGAACAAAGACATTATCTTACCTAACTAGAGTGCAATTAGTCAAAGTCAAAAGATTTAGTAATAATGCCTCCTATTATCTAACCAGTTGTCTGGCAATGTCCTTTAGAGCAATTATTTTAGATTGCGTTGTCATGGCTCCTTACTTTCCTTTATTCAGAACCAGATCCTCTGCTCTTTCTTTTTGGGCTCCCATAATACATTTTTGTTGTTGTTGTTGTTGTCGTCTTTATGACATTGGCATTTTGTAAGAGTTCAGGCCATTTGATCTGTAGACTATGTCCTCATTTTATCTTTGGTCGTTTCCTTATGATTGCAATCAGCTTTCCTCTTGATTAGAATTGGGTGTTTACTTTTGGCAGGGTTCCCACATAAACCATGTCGGGTCCTCCTCAGTGCGTCACATTAGGAGGCAGGTGATGGCAGCATGTCCCATTGTGGGGAATCACTCAGTCCCGGGAGGGCCCTCCCACTCTCTCCAGTGCCAAGTCCCCTTTTTTCCCTGCCAGGGGTGGGGAACCCACGGCCTTACGATGACTTGTGGCCTTCTATGTCCTTAAGTGCAGACTTTTGACTGAATCCAAATTTTACAGAACAAATCCTTTTATTAAAAGGGATGCAGCAGAGAAAGATGGAGCTTTTTTTGCCTTCTTCGGTGCTTAAAAAAGAACAATCTTGAAATCAGAAGGCTGACTCACTCCGACTTTGAGATATAGCCTGTACCCCACTGGCTATATCTCCAGAGAACTCAGGGTTCTCTGGAGAAACAGAACCAATGGGATGTGTGTGTGTGTGTGTGTGTGTGTGTATTAGAGAGAGAGAGAGACATTTACTTTAAGGAACTGGCTCATGCAATCATGGCGGCCGTCAAGCCTGCAGGGCAGGCTGAGACCCAGGGAAAAGTGGATGTTGCAACTCAAGTCTAAAGACAGTCTAAAGACAGAATCCCTCTTTTCCTCAGAAGACTCTCTCTTTTTCTCTCAAGGCCTTCCACTGGTTGAATGAGGCACCCTCCACCCCGCAACAGATCGTGAAGGGTGATCTGCTTTACTCTAACTCTACTGATTTAAATTTTAATCTCTTCTAAAGAATACTCTTACATGCCAGAAGTGGATCTCTAAATTAAAAAAAAAAAATACCCTCACAGCAACGTTCTGGTATTTCATCAAATATTTAGCCTAGCCAAGTTGAGGCATAAAATTAAACATCACCCCCATCAAACTTTCACCCAGTGGTTTTAGCACCCACTGATAATTTTAGCCTTAATCAGTCATTACAATGATGTTTCGAAATGGCACAAGTTCTAATTCTCTCATTTTTTTCTACAATTTTTAGCCGTTTAAAACATTAGAAAATTGCAGGTAAAGCTAAATTCTCTTCCCACTGTTTCCTAGTGGTATGGTATGTATATAATTATTACTTTGATGTTTATAATTCCATATCATTTCATTTTTTAAATATTTAAATCTTTGCTTCATGTGAAACTTATTCTGAGTACAGGGTGACCTCTGGAATCAACTTAATATTTCCCCAGATAACTACCGTGTTTTCCTATAACCATTTGTTGAAAAGGACTGGTTTTTCTCCCACTGATTTGATATGGCTATTTTATCAAATTCTAAACTCCCATATAATTGGGGTCTATTTTGATTTTTATATTCCATTCCATTTGTTTGTCTTTTCATGCACCTATGTGTTAGGCTTAAAGACTTCACCCTCCCCAAACTTCCATCCAAACCTCCTATAAAACCACCCTTCTCCCCTTCCTAGGGGTGTATTAGGCACACTAGCCTTTGCCAGACCCCTAGGGCAATACAGGAATGAAATGCAAAAGGGGAACTTACTTTCCTTATCCATCCTGATAAGGACTACTGCATATATCTCCCAGTTGTTCCGTAGGGAGATAAAGGAATGGAATGGAAGAAGGGAACTTACTTTCCTTATCCCTCCCAGTTGTTTGAAAAGTACTTATTCCTCCAAGAAAAACACTCTATAAAACCCAAGGCTCTCCCCTTTTCTCTTGTGGACACATATTTTGGCCTCCACACATCTGCACCCAGATGCTTAAAATAAACAGCATTTTGCTACACATGAGGCTTTGTGTCTCTCTCTCGGCTCTGGACCTAACACTATGTTCCCTGTTTTAATTATAGAGGTTGTAGAATATGTTGCATTATCTCTTGGGAGACAATTGTGTTTGAGTCTCTTGCATTTTTGTACATCTTATGAGCTGAAGATGCCTTTGTCTTGGACAATCTTTACAAGGCTATTTAGAAGATAGAGACAGCTGTGGCAAAGGGCAGGCAGGCTTATGCCTAAGGTGAAGGACTTGGATTTCCTAAACTCAGGGCTCCTCCCCTTAATGTAAATAATCCGCAGTGCAAGCAGGTGTCACCTGGCCCTCTTCATGTCACCTTGTGGGAATTAGGCTTGGGGAACCCATACAAGAAAATACTGGTAATGTAGACTTTTGGCTTTCCCTGGGAATCTCACAGTCCTTGAAAGCATCCTGCAGTCATCTCTCCTCAGCGCTCTTCTTTTTTAGAGTTTTCTGGTATTCTCACATGTTTATTTGTTCAGAGAATTATCTAGTTCCAACACAAAACCAATCAATCTAACAAAAACTTCTAATATTTTTATATGGCGCATGTTAACTTTATAAATCAGTTCAAGAGGCCGGGCGAGGTGGCTCATGCCTGTAATCTTAGCACTCTGGGAGGCTGAGGCGGGAGGATCACTTGAGGTCAGGAGTTCGAGACCAGCCTGAGCAAGAGCGAGACCCCCTGTCTCTACTAAAAAATAGAAAGAAATGATCTTGACACCTAAAAATATATAGAAAAAATTAGCTGGGCATGGTGGCGCATGCCTGTAGGCCCAGCTACTTGGGAGGCTGAGGCAGGAGGATCACTTGAGCCAAGGAGTTTGAGGTTGCTGTGAGCTGGGCTGACACCACAGCACTCTAGCCTGGGCAACACAGTGAGACTCTGTCTCAAAAAACCAAAAAACAAAAAACCAAATCAGTTCAGGAAAAATCTGTACCTTCATTGTCAAATATTCCTCTTTCCTGTTCTCAGGGTCAACTCTGTAATCAAGGTCCTTATCAATATACACTGGAATTACAGCCCTTCTTATCATCACATCTTCGATTTTTAAAACAACTGGTTAGGAGACCCTTTGGAACCTTATGATGAAAAAAGCATAATGGCCAAAATGTGGGCTGGCATTTGACAGAGCCTGTCCTCCATCTGTGAAGCAGGTTAGGAGTGAGCCGACCCCACCGGGCTGCGGGAAGAGGACACAAGTTAATGTACGCAGGGCAGGCACGGGGAAGGCTCAGTGAATGGTAGCACTTGTTATTATTTAGGTCATTAAATATGAGATTTCTGATTTCAAATCAAAAGTTTGGTCTATTATATCTCAAACAAGAAGCAGTGCAATTAATCAAAGTATGCACCTAAACTATCAACACAGTTTCGCCATCTTAACGGTAGCTTGTTTATGCCAGCAGCAAAGAAGCCTGGAGAGGGAGATGAAATTACGAAAGGCGTTTTCCACAGCTGGTTGAGAACTGAATATTTTTCCTTGCAAGAAGTGGTCCAAAGCCTGGAAATGTGGGAGTCAGTTGGTGCAAGTTCTGGTGAATACGGTGGATGACAGAGAGTTTCCAAGTCCAGTCTCTGTAATTTGAGCAGGGTTGTTTTTTGTGACATGTGGTCTTACGAGAGGTTGACCTCTTGTCTCTGTTGACCAATCTCAGCTGCTTAATCGCAAGCATCCTCATCATTTCATCCAGTTGGTTGCAGTAGACATTCACTGTAATCGACTGACCAGGTTCTGTGAAGCTGTAGTGGATAATACCAGCGCTGGACCACCAAACAGACACCATTAGCTTTTTTTTTTTTGATGAATATTCGGTTTTGGACTGTGTTTCAGCACTTTATCCAGTCATTGTGCTGAATGCTTGTGATTGTCAAAAAGAATCTATTTTTTTTTTATCACATGTAACAATACGGTGTAGAAATGGTACACCTTTATGTCATGACAGCAAAGAAAGGCAAGCTTTTAGACAATTTTTCTTTTGATGTTTAATTTATGTGATACCCATCTATCCAGCTTCTTTATCTTGTTGATCTGTTTTAAATGGTCTAATATTGTTGGAATAGTAATGTAAAACCTTGTTGTTAATTTATGCTTAGGTTGAGATGAATTTGCTCCCACTACAGTTTTTAGTTTTTATCCACCTTGGTCTCAGGTTGTCCACGTGGCTCATTTTTAAGATTAAAATTACCAGAATTAACCTTCTTAAACCATCGATGTTCTGTGTGTTCATTGGCTATATCCTTTAACACTTGGTTGATATTTTGAGCTGTCTGTATTAGACTGGTTTTATGACAGAACTCATATTTAAAAATAATATGAATATTTGACTTATCTATGGTTGTACAAAAGTTGTTCTAAAAAAATTTGAAAGATAATCACAAGTCATGCGTTTGAAAGAATGAGGATGTACCTTTATAATAAAAATAAAACAAGAAGTGTCAAAGTGCAATGTCACAGATATTAACTGTCAAACTTAATACTTAAGGAAATCAGACATTTCATACTTAATAACCTAATGTAATTGTTCCTTTTTTGTAATAGTGATCTTTCATCTCATTGGGTCCTAAAAACTCCAGTTCTAGCTATTTTAATGTGTGCAAAGCTGCATGGTGAGGGACTGAGAATTAAGTCTTACAATATGGAAATATGATTTATTGAACTCCTATTGAACATGGAATCCTTAATTTGATTAATATGGTTCCTATCATCTATAAATAAAATCCTCTCCCTCAAATTTATCTTTTAATTGAAAACATTTTACATTTCTTAGGCAGGCTTCTACTTAATCATTTTGGTAATTTAATGAGAATGAAAGCCCTGCTTATTCAGAAAGGGATAGTAATTGATGATTTTGTTCTATGTTGGAGCTGTTATGATAATTCTGAGTCCTCTGTCCTTGGAATTGTTTGGTTCATAGATGAAACTGACAGAAGGCACTGCAGACTCAGAGGTTTACTGGAATCTGGCAATTTGCTCTAATCTAAGAGGTATTTTTTGATTCTCAATATTTCATTTGGATCTTAAAGGTCCTGCCTTGAGGTCGTAATAAAGTGAATGATTTCCATAATAATATGCTAACCTTTTCTTAAAGCCTAAATCTAACATGCAAGGGGACTCTTAAATTGTTAGAACAAGTCACTCAACACGGCCACCTTGTCCAGAGACAGGGGAAGTCTGAAGGCCTGCGTGTGCCCTGTGGAGACGCCAGTGGGGGTGAGGCCTGGTCTCCCTCCCCCGGGTCTAACAGACTGCGGAAGACAATTCTCACCACGGCTCTAAGACCCGTTCTAAGTGGGGAAGCCAACAGCTAGTTACCATCACCTGGTGAGCAGGGGTGAGAACCCCTGATTGGCACATTCCTCTGGAAGGAAGTGGTCACGGAGCAGTGCGTTTTAGGAGGAGTTGGAGAGACAGCAAGAGCAGGGCACTGACATCACAGGCATCTGTGGCGACGTCTGCAGTTTCTTCTCTCCCAGCCCTGGAGGCCAGAGTCTGAGATCCAGGTGCCAGCAGGGCCACGTTGCCAGGGAAAATGGTTTCCAGCTGGAATTCTATATCAATTCTGAGAAACAGCTGGAGAATCTCTCCAGGAGTCCAGACAAATGAGAAGTCCTCTGTGGCCAGTCCCAAGATCAAAACTTCTAGAACTATAAATAGTCAGCATCTGACGAGGCCTTCTGTTGTATGGGCATGAAAAATTCCCAATAACATATTTCTGGCATTTACAAAAGCCTTTTGGCCTCCCATTTTCCCACAAGTGTGTTCTTCTGCCATCTTGTGGCCAACCTGGGGAACTTCCAGACAAGCAGTTTGCTGTGACCTCATCAGTCAGAAGAAAAGTTCAAGGGCAGCTGGGCTTGCCCAGCCATTTGGCAAAAGGCCTGTGGTCATTTGACCAGACCCTGGGGCCATCCAGCTTCTCAGCCTCCCCTGCTTTAGAAACAGGGAGGCAGGAGGTGACTGCTTTGTTCTGTGGCTCCTGCAAGGGGACAGCTGAGAGAAGTGCCCTGGGGCCGCATCTCCAGAGCCCAGCCCCGCCCAGCCTCTGTCCTCCCACGTGGACACAGCCCCCACTGTGATCCCAGTCATGGCTGGAGCCCGGGGATGTGGTCTGGGTGCTCAGAAAATGCCTGTAAACTCCATGAGAACAGGGCTTTATAAATATTAAATATTTTGTACCCCCAGTGAATTAAGCAGCATTTAGCGCACGGTAAGCTCTTCCTAAATATTTGTTGACGAAGGAATAATTGCTAGCATTTATAGAGCATTTGCTATGTCCAAGCGCTTTGTATATATTAATATTTTCTCATTAAATTAACAAACTCATCCGCTTTGTCAAGGACTGTCCTGGGAATGCCCTCAGTCCTGGACACATGAGGACAGTCGGTCCTTTTATAGTAAATTCTTGAAACACCTCTCTGAGGTTGACACGATCACTATCCCCATGTTTCAGATGAGAACACTGAGTCTCAGAATTTTAATATATTGTCATTATCACGTTGTCACACAGCTCGTAAGAGGCCCCCTATTTGAGGACTGTAATCCAAACCTTGGCTTCTGCAACCTGCATTCTGTCCACTGTTCTAGACTATTCCCTGAGGTGAAGCGCAGTTCGTGGGGACCTGCTCTGGGGAGCCTGGCACCTTCAAGCTGTGGGTGGGCAGGGCTGTCGCTCTCCAGGGCTCCCCGGGCTGTGACCGTGAAGGTGTGGAGGAGACGGGAGTTGTCCTCAAGTCCTTTCTGAAGGATCACGTCAGGCAAATGACAGAAATATAGAGGTGAGCTGATGGAGGTGGGGTGGGAAGAGAACTAGAACAAGAGAACCCCCTCTTCATAGTAGTTGAACCTTGACATGTGTGCGGACTGGAAGTTTCTACCCAGGCAAGGTAGCCAGGAAGGCAGATGGAAACGTGGATTTCCTACTTCCCAACTGTGGTTCCTGTTTCCAGTCACACACTGTTCCAGTCACTTCTCTGTCTGCTGGGAACTAACAGCCTAGCTGTGGGCACTCCTAGAAGGCGAGAGAACAGGGTGACCATAAGCCACAACCAAGCTTGGGGTTGTCTCTGTCATGCTGCTAGATCTTGGGCGTGTCACTTAACCGTAGTGTGCCCTCATTTTCTGACATGTAGCGTGGGCTTGCTGATGGCACTTTGAGAGTCAAATGAAATAAAATCCTGGAAGCCCTTAAGACCAGGCCGTAGTGAAATAGCCAATTTCTTTCTCTCTTCTCCCACATTCAATCCGTCAGAGATTCCTGTTGGCTCTACCTCCAAAGCGTGTCCAGGATGTCACCACTCCTTCCACCGCACTGCCAGCCCCTGGTGGGAGCCGCCCTCCTGGGAGGTCACTTGAGTACCTTGTATGGACACTGACCTCTTTCAGTTGACTTTTAAGACAGCAGTTGGGGGTGGGGGGTGGTGTTCCTGCCACACAGCAGTCAGCTCATGTGACTTCTCTGCTCAAAACCCCCCAGGAGGCCGGGGACAGTGGCTCACGCCTGTAATCCTAGCACTCTGGGAGGCCGAGGTGGGTGGATCGTTTGAGCTCAGGAGTTGGAGACCAGCCTGAGCAAGAGCGAGACCCCGTCTCTACTAAAAATAGAAAGAAATTATATGGACAGCTAAAAATATATACAGAAAAATTAGCCGGGCATGGTGGCGCATGCCTGTAGTCCCAGCTACTAGGGAGGCTGAGGCAGTAGGATCGCTTAAGCCCAGGAGTTTGAGGTTGCTGTGAGCTAGGCTGATGCCACGGCACTCTAGCCTGGGCAACAGAGTGACACTCTGTCTAAAAAAAAAAAAAAACCCAGGGACTTCTCAAAAGCCAAAGTCCTCACCCTGGCCTGCAGACCCAAGATGAGATACACACCCCTTCTCTATCTGCCCTCAGCAACCTGTTCCCCCCGCTCCCCACTCCTGTGTGCTGGTGCCCAGGCTGGTCTTTCGAGACTCCGAGGTGCCTACCTTGGGGCCTTTGCATGGCTGTCCCCTCTGCCGGGCACTCTCTGCCCTCGGCTCACATGCCACCGACCCATGAAGCACCCTCTGACCTTCTGCTCTACTTTTTAAATCCATAGCACCTCCTACCTTCTGCCATACCACATAATCTTCCCTAATTCCCTTACTTATCACATTTATTGTTCACGGTCCATCCCCTACTGCTACAATGCAAGCGCCCACAGACTCCGGGCCCTGGGTTCTCTTTGTTCCCGGATGTGTCCCCAGGCCTGGACTGTGGCCTGGCCATGATGGCTGCTCGGTGAGCAGGTGCTGGTTGGATTCCATGGAGCAAGAGCTCGCCCAGGCTCCGCTCTTTACACCATAAATGCCTTGTACCAAGCCAGGGAAGCAAGCACTGTCTCTACCTTACAAATGGTGACGTTGACTCCTGCGGTCCCTGCCCAAGATCAAGGCGCTAAGAAGGGAAGAATCAGGAGCCAGACTTAAGTGTTCTCACCCAGGTCCGGCTGTCCTGCCATGGACACCCTCCTGGGAGTGCAGCTCAGCCGGGCTCTGGGGTGCTCTGCGTGTGTCCCCACCCCCTCAGTACCTTCCTGGCCCACTCCCTCCCCCCATGCAATTTGCCCCCAGATTGCCTGTTTTTGCTGAAGGAGCTCCACTTGCCACAGGTCCCTCCCAGCCCACACTGCAGAGAGCCCACCCCACTCCGACTGTCCTCTGGTTTGGGAGCCACCGCCCTCAGCTACTGATTCAGTACCTCACTGGGTGTTTCCGGGGGTTCCATTTGTTTCTCTCGCCTCGTCTCCCCTGTTCGCTGTGTAGGGAAGATGGACACACAGGCGCTCTCTCTGGGGTGCCTGCTGCAGGGCCTTAGGAAATAATTAGTGGACGCACATGGGTTGTGAGTTTCCGTAGCTGGGTGGGACCTATTAACAAATTCTTTCCAGGTTTGTAAACCGAACCAAGGATTCAGGTCAGACCCATGACCTCACCAGTGACTTACTGAGACAACACTCCAGGCTGAGCCGGGCAGCTGGGTCGAGCGTTCTCTCTTCCCCACGGGTGTGACGTGGGGAAGGGGCTCTTGTCCCACTTACCAGCCACTGCCAAGCTGGGGACACACGTGCCAGCCAGGTTCTGGGACAGATGGCCTGGGCCTCCCTTCCCTCTCCTTCCTGTGGCGATGGGGACACGGAACTTTTTAGGAGCAACCTATAAAATAGAAACTTTTTCTTGACTCAGCCAGGAATAGGACAGTTCCCAAGCCCAGAGGCCTGTTGGCACCTATTCTGACTCCCAGAAACCAGAAAGCTCTTAAGGCCTCACACTGGCCTCCAGAACATTCAGGCCTAGAAAATGCATGGCTGTTTGTTCCAGGGGGACCAGGATAGCAACCTACCAGATTCAGTTCCTGTTCCTTTTGAATCTTTTTGTTTTTTGTTTTGAGACAGGGTCTTCCTCTGTTGCCCAGGCTGAAGTGCAGTGGCATCATCATAGCTCCCTGCAGCCTCAAGCTCCCGGGTTTCAGTGATCCTACTGCCTCAGCCTCCTGAGTAGCTGGGACTATAGGTGTGCACCACATCCAGCTAATTGTTTTCTATTTTTTTTTTTTTTAGTAGAGACAGGGTCTTGCTATGTTGCCCAGGCTGGTTTCAAACTCCTGGTCTCAAGAGATCCTCCCACTTTGACCTCCCAAAGTGCTGGGATTACGGGCCTGAGCCACTGTGTCCGGCCCCTTTTGAGTCATTAAATGTATGTGTAGAGTGTAGGAGTCTCATTAGAATGTGCCAGACAAACATCAAGTGAAAACCTGAGGGGTTCTGAAGTGATGGAAGCAAGACAGAAAGCCACCCTCCTGCTGCTGGGGTTGTCACCTGAGAACCTGGGAGCCCTGGAAGCCCGGGCTCTCTCTCTGCTCACTGCCCGGGATCAGTGCCTGAGACAGAGCCTGGCACACAGCACATTCTAGAAAGCCCATGAGCCCTGGGCATCCCAGCCAGGATGGAGGCAAGTGGAAGGAGAATTGCCTTCTCATTTCTTCCACCCTGGTGGCCTCTGGGATGAGGGGGAAGAGGAAGTTTGTGTTTAATGGGTACAGAGTTTCCAATCTGCAAAATGTAAAGAATTCTGGAGATGGATGATGGTGATGGTTGCACAACAATAACAATGTTCTTAATGCCACTAAATTGTACACTTAGGAAAATGTTAATGCTATCACATGTATATTTTACCTCCATTTAGAAAAATAAATAGGTAAAAGAGCCCACCATTTCTCAGCTGTCCTGGGTGTAGGCCCAGGGACTTGCCTAACCCTAACCCCAACCTGCCTCTCCTCTCTCCCAGGTGGCGGCCTCTCCAGGTGAGACACTGGTGACCTCCAGAGCAGATCGCCAGGACCTGGCTGGAGGAGTCACCCGCTGGGACTCCACTGGCGATGGGGGCCTTCAGAACTCAGGTCTGGCATCATCACGGGAGCCCTGACTGCTCTGAGGCGGCACACGTACTCGCTCCTTTCCGTGTAGTCCTTGGGAGCAGGTTTTCCAGCCTCTGCTCCCCACACGCGGCCCCTCCTGTCCACCGAGGCCAGGCCCGGGGTCCCTCCTGGCTCCCCAGCAGACAGCCGCCTCTCGGAGACCCTGCAGCTCCCACTCTGCCTCGCCCCCGCCCCCTCCCATGGCCTTAGCCATCACAGGTTGGCTTTTTGTTATAGGTGAGGAGACAGGATAGTCTGGTGGTCAAGAGACAGGGCGTGCTCTTGGCTCAGACATGCTGGGGTTCAAATCCTGGCTCAGCCAGTTGCTGGATATATGGCCTTGGGCCAGTTACTTAAACTTTTTATTCCTCATGATAAATATCTACAGGATGAATTAGGCATCGTTTTTTATTTCTTTAATATTTCCTCTTTGTTTTTTATTTTTGCTATCCAATCTTTGTCCTAGGCATTAAGTGTTTATAATGTTTTGAGAGAAGTTTTACTCCAGAAAAATGTGATGGGGATTGAGAGAAACGCTGTGAGATGGTTCACAAATATGCACTTCATGATCCTAGTCACAAAAGAGAAGTCTTTCTATCTGTCTACCTATGTATCCATCTGTCTGTCCAGCCTGGGGAAAAACAGGACCAGGGAGAAACAAACCTTGATGTTTCATGTCCCTGGGATTTTTCATATGTGCATATTGCTTTTGTTAATACTTTTATCAACTTCCTATGAAATTCTAATGAGCATATACTGCTTTTTAATCCCATAACATGTTAAAGTTTTCTTACACAGACACATGAATACTTACTCTTAAGAACAGAAATTTATTTCATACCATTGACACTTCAAAAATCATTACTGGCCTTCACCAAAGCAGTCTTTTGAGTTATACATAATTTAAAAAGAGGTAGGAACTGGAATAACAAAACAAAACAAAAAAACTGAAGTTCAAGTTACCAGATAATACTAGCTGGTACTTATTATAGACCGTTCTACAACCTATAAATTGACTTTTGGCATTGGTTCCTGCCTCATTTAGCAGAATTTTCAGAAATGTGTTAAAAGGAAAACAATATGGAACTTTGTTGCAAAATTAAGTTAGTCCAAAACAACTTCATTTGTGTGATAGGAAAGGAGACAAATGCAGGGTATGTTCTTAGGGTTGTGAGAGTGTGTGTGTGTGTGTGTGTGTGTGTGTGTGTGTGTGCGCGCGCGCACGCGCGTAAAAAGAGACTTCTTGCAGGGTTTTAGAGTTTTAGATTCATTGCTGGCTTCATAGCTTTCATGGTTTGGCTGCCAATTCTGAAGTCTTCCCCACCTGGGGCCATCCATGGGGTGTCTGTCCTGCCACCTGGGGACAGAGGTCATGGCATGTGCTGGGCCCAGTCCTGCTCCACTTGCTTCCTGGCCTTCACATCTGTGTCTCTGACATGGGCCCTGACGTCGTATACAGGTTACTCTTTTCTGGGCTCTTTTTCTTTTCATCTTCATCAAATTGAGCTTCAATCTCTGCTGGGTTGACATAAGTGTAGAATCGAGCCATGATGGCAAATATTACACAGACAACCAGAAGCAATGCAGCAAATAGGATGTATTCAGCCCACTTTGGAGTTGGAGTTGGAGCAAGGAAAAAAAACACAAAAATAATACAGGTCATAATAATGTATAGATTGTGTGTATTTATCTTGCTATGTCCGAATGGAAGGTGATTTGAAGTTACATTATGGAAAATTGGTAAGTGACTAATACAGATACAGTATGGCCAGTTTTTCTGGAATGCCCAAGATAGATAGATGCCAACATAAATGACATTTTCCTAATAGCACTGGGGCACAGCAACAAAAGACTTTGGGAAGATGAGAGAGAATTTCCAGAAATCCCAAGCCTTCAGCCACGTGGCTGCTCCTGGAAGGATGAGGCCCAAGAGAACACCAAGCAGCACCTTGGGGGATAGAAGAATGTGCTGAACAGTGTCAAGTCAAGACCCCCGTGTCACCCCCTGGAAACACCTGGAGCTCATGAGCACATGGCATTAGCACGTCCCCTGATGGAACCCGGTGCAGGAAGTAGTGAAACGGCTGGGATAAGACAGCTCCCTTAGGAGGCAGATCTGCTGCAGTGCCGGAGCAAAGAGTTTAAATATCAGAAAAGCCCTCACTTTATTGTAGCTGGAAAAATTACAACCACCTGTAGAATGGTTTTACCTTCAGGTATGGAACTTTATGAAAGTTTATGGATAATGTGTCTGCTTTGGGGCTGTTAAGCTGCACTCATGGAAGCTGGGAGAGATGTTTCCTTTGGGAGTAAATCACATAAGGGTGCATGTACATTTTTTTTTAATTGAAAAAAATATAACTAATCACCACTGACTAAATCACAAGTACACATTACATTGCTTTTTTTTTTTGAGACAGAGTCTCACTCTGCTCACTCTGTTCCCCAGGCTAGAGTGCCATGGCATCAGCCTAGCTCACAGCAACCTCAAACTCCTGAGCTCAAGCAATCCTACTGCCTCAGCCTCCTGAGTAGCTGGGACTACAGGCATGCGCCACCATGTCCTGCTAATTTTTTCTATATATATTTTTAGTTGTCCAGCTAATTTCTTTCTATTTTTAGTAGAGACAGGATCTTGCTCTTGCTCAGGCTGGTCTCGAACTCCTGAGCTCAAACAATCCACCCGCCTCAGCCTCCCAGAGTGCTAGGGTTACAGGCATGAGCCTCCACGCCCGGCCTTATATTGCTTTTCTAAAAACAATCAGATCACTAAATTTTATTAAAAAGATATTCTGAGTTACCCACTCCATGTTCCCTCAAGGGTGCATGGACTTTAACCCAATATGTTTATTTTGGTCGTCAATTCCTGATATAGTTTGGCTATCTGGCCCCTCAAAATCTCATGTTGCAATTTGATCCCCAGTGTTGGAGGCGGGGCCTGGTGGGAGGTGTTTGGGTCATGGGGTTGGATCCCTCATGAATGGCTTGGTGCCCTGCCCGTGGCAGTGAGTGAGTTCTTGCTCTTAGTTCACCAGAGAGCTGGTTGTTTAAGAGACACTGGCACCTCCTCTGGTGCTCCCTCTCCTGCCATGCGCCACACCTGCCCCCCCTTCACTTTCTTGCATGAATAAAAGTGTCCTGAGTCCTTTCCCAGAAGCAGATGGTGGCACCATACTCCTTGCACAGCGTGCAGAACTGTGAGCCAAATAAATCTTTTTTCTTTATAAACTACCCAGTGTCGGGTATTCCTTTATAGCAGCACAAAACAGAGTACGGCAATGACCAACTGCATAACACCAAGTGGACACAAGAAGAATCATCAGACACTGCCATAGGCTATTTGGTGACAGCCCTATGGGGCTGGCCTGGCAGCTTTATCCAGCCATTAGCCCAAATGGCCCTGTAGACCATGCAAACAGCTAGGGAGGGTCATGACGACTATTAGTATTGGCAGATAAGACAGGGCTACATGCGATCTCCCAGCCACCAAGTACCTGTTTGCTGAACTGGCCTGCCCCTGCCACGATGAGCACAATGATGTTGCCAACAGCCACCGTCAGCAGCCAACTTGCTTGAACCACTGTCTTCATGTTGGAAGGAGCCTGAGGAAGCAAAGCAAAGAGAATCCCAGTCTAGATGTCGGCCTCACAGCAGGAGAACACAACTCACCGGTTCATTTCATTGAGCAGTCTACCCTACAAGTGCATGTGAAATGTCAGGTTGGTTTAAATGTGCAAAGGTTCATCACTTGGGTAACATGACAGCCAGACACACAGGAGCACACAAGAGCCCCTGCGTCTCACTCCACATCCTTGTCGAGCTGATTTTTAGTTAAATGGACAAATCTACAGACAAATTCATTCCGTCTCTGAAGAAGAATTTCCAAGCAAAGCCATCAGCATGGCATGTTCCTCCCCACAATGGAGGCTTCTCTCCAGGCTGTAACCTTGCCCCTGTGTGGCTTTCCTGCCACCTTACCAACATCTCTCTGCAAACTCTTGTCACCTGTATTACAGTCACCTCGTTTATGAAACTGTGAGGTCATCACAGAACGGGATTGTCTAAGTCACATTCACCATCTTCACTATAAAAACGGAAGTGACTAGGCATGGTGGGACACAATGACTATGACTGCAGTTTTGTCAAAATAGTTCAAACATTAAGCTCTGATGTGGGTGGAACAAACCTGGCCTCATTAGCCTTGAGACAGTGTAGGGACAGGGCTTGGGCCCCTACGGAACCTGAAAGATAATGAGGACATGGGCCTGTAACTGAGCACTTCTGTGCATAGCTGGTGCCATGTGGCTGGTTCAGAACGTAGACCCTACTGACTCTCAGGACCCTGGAGTGTCACTAATACACTTTCTCCTCCTCAGGACTCTCAATCTCTAGTGTATGACGTGGGAATACGGACACACGTGGACATGTGCACTCTCAAAGCTGAACCAAGTAATATTCTTTTTTTTTTATAATGTATAATTTGTAATTTTTATTTCAATAATAAAGACATACTAAAAGACACAATGAAGGAGTCAGAGGCTGGAACCTAAAATTAGAATCCCTTGGATTTCAACAGCTACAGATGCAGACTGACCAGGGGTGCCCTGTGGCGAATCAGATATCATGGCTGGGTAAATGATGGCAACGCAGATTTGAAACTGTGAACAGTATTTGGTGAAGTTCCAGACAAAATACATTTTTCCCTTGCCTTACAATGATAGGTACATTTCTGGAAATTTGGGTGATATTACAATGGTGAAAAAAATACTTTTGTTTATATGTAAAGCAGATTTAGGTTCTGGGCTCAGATCATTTGCAATAGGTTCTTTTACCTCCAGGAATGTCCAGCCACGTGGCACACATGGAATTCTTTGTTATACAGGATTGTCCAGCTCTTTACAGGATGTCTAGCATTCCTGCTCCTATTATGACAATAAAAATATCCCCCCCCACCCCCCGCCCCAATAGTTCAAAATGACACTGGAGGTGCCACTGCCTTCACTGAGAAGCACTGACTGAGAGGGACAGAAGTAGACAGCCAAGCCCCTGGGAACAAGAAGGAATCCACAGTGGCCAGAGTTCTGAGAAGGAGGAAAGGAGAGAGATGAGGTCAGAGAAATTGGCAAGGTCCCTATTATACCTCATTGGCCACAGTGCAATCCCAAGACTCAATGCCAAGGGCAATGGTGGGGGCCACTGTTAGGTTTTCTGCGAGGGAGTGACATGGTCTGGCCTTGCTGTGGAGTGGTCACTCAAAACTTGTTACTCAGCAGATTGCACTGGACTTTTCTGAGAATTTCACACCCTCGTTCATTCACTTCATTCATTCAATACATAAGGATGGAAGTGTGTCTCAGTGATCTATTGCTGTTACAAGCTACACCAAAATGTAGTAGCTCAAAGTAACAGTTTGTTGTTTTCCCTTATTCTATGGGTTGGCTGGACAGTTCTTCTGCAGGTCTCACCAGAGTCACTCATGCTGCTGTCTGTATTCAGCTGAAGGGTTGGCTGGGGACTGGGCACAGCTGTGACAGCCAGGATGACTGGCTCTCTCTCCATGTGCCTCCTTTATGTGGGGCTACTTCTAAGTATCATGCAGCATTCCAGGAGTGCAAAGGAAGGACTGGGCCAGGCCTCTCGATGCTTAGGCTCTGCAACTTGTGCAGCCTCACTATTGCCATGTTCTATTGGTCAAGACCAGTCACAGGGCTGGTCCGGGTTCGCCAAGTGGAAAAAGAGACTCTACCTCTTCCTGGGAGGAGCTTCAAAGTGGCATCACCAGCAGCGGCACTTTTGGAATTTACGGCCATGAAACATTGTACCTAGCTCTGGACCAGGCCCTGGGGTTACAGCCTGCCCCTCTGCGGCCTCTACAAAACGTCAGAAAATGCTATGAGCCCAGACTCGAGCATTTGGGCAGGCCTGCCTGAGAAGTCTCCGAGGTTTCCAAGAAAGACAACTGTCCTTGCAGGAGCCCAAGCAGCACCATGTCTGCCCTGGGGGAGGCCGGAGGGATCCAGGGGACATTGCTAATGGCTGTTGTGATATCATTTTTGCGGGATGGAGTGGAAACTGCCCTGGTTCCAGACATCTGTCTTTCTACTCTCACTTGCAGGCTGGGTGACACTTGCCATTTTGATTTCTTCTTTGGTCAAATACCCTCAAAGCCCCCTGTCCTGCTCGCTGCGCTGTGAGGATCCACAGGTTTCTAAGGGACTGGATAAACTCCAGAGGGACAGACGCGGCACTCAATGAACAGTTCACTGAACTGGAGGGCCAGGAGCCGGCGCCGCTGAGGTGACGGGAGGGTTGTGGGGATCAGTGCGTCTTGCCAGCAGGCATGGTGAAATCGCGCGGTGCAGAGTGCCCATGAGTACACCTTCCCCCTTCTCTGCCTACTCTCACCCTCCCTCTCCCTCCACTCCCTACCTCTCCTGTTTCATCTTCTCTCTCCATCTCCCAACATGTTCTTTCCATCCATCCTCACTTCCTGCCCTTCACCGCCTTCCCACACCATTTCTTTTTCTATCTCCTTCTGCTTTCCCTCTTCTAGCTTCCTCCCTCTTCCCTCCCTCTCCTCTTCTCTCCTGCTTCCCTCTTCTCTGCTCTTCTCCTGGCCGCCCTCCTCCTACCTCCTCTCTCCCCTCTCTTCCTATCTCACTTTTCCTCTTACCTTCATGCCTCCACCTGCTCTTTTACTCCCCTGGTTTCCTCTCTCTCCTCCTTGCCTCCCCTCTGTCCCTATCACCTCTCTCATTCCTTCACCAGCTCCTTTCCTCCAATCTTCTGTCCCCTCACCTCCTCCTCCTGCCCTTTATCATCTCTCTCACTCACCAATTCTTTCCCTCAGTTCTCTCTCCTCCTCCTCCTCCCCCTCTCACCTCCAGCGCCACCTCTCCTCCCAGTCACCTCCTCCCTTTTGTCCCCACATCCCCTCTTCCCTGCACCTACTCCCGTGGACCTCCCCACCGTCTTCCCTCCTGCCTCCCTCGCTCTTCCGCTCCCCTGCTCCCCAAGTAATGTTCTTATTCAGTAAAGACAAGACTTGCTGATCTCAAGGGCCTTGTTTTGGGGAAGATGCCCTAATGCTTTCTAGAACTTTCTAATACTATAAACATACAGCCATGTCCAATTTAAATTACGTCGCACCAGCATTTTCTGAAGGCAGGGGTATGGCAGAGGGGTGGTAAAAAAGATGAACAAGAGACCTGAGCATATGAGGACTTCAATCCCGTGACGGAGAAGGCCACCTCGGCACAGGTGATAAGGAAATACTGTGGGATTTGCAGAGCCATGTTCACTGTGTTGGGTGAAATATCTTCAAACTCCTTTACCTCGGGGCAGCCATCGTCCTACGCCAACAAGGCAAAAGAGGGAAAAGAAATTAAAGTCAAGATGGCGTCTAAAATAAATTTTTTTTTTTTTTGAGACAGAGTCTCACTCTGTCACCCTGGCTAGAGTGCCATGGCATCAGCCTAGCTCACAGCAACCTCAAACTCCTGGGCTTAAGCGATCCTCCTGCCTCAGCCTCCCAAGTAGCTGGGACTACAGGAACATGCCATCATGCCTGGCTAATTTTTTCTATATATATTTTTAGTTGTCCAGCTAATTTCTTTCTATTTTTTTAGTAGAGATGAGGGTCTTGCTCTTGCTCAGGCTGGTCTAGAACTCCTGACCTCAAGCGATCCACCCACCTCGGCCTCCCAGAGTGCTAGGATTACAGGCATGAGCCACCACGCCTGGCCAAAATAAAGTTTTTTTAAATAGGCCAGTTGAGTATGACTTTCCAGGCTTATGTGATGTGATTTATCAAGTAAGTACACATTTTCAACATAAATACACAACACTGCATTTTATGTTTGTGGTGGGATAGCCTTTGTAGGATTTGAGAATATGTTCAATAGCATTTTCCTCTTAAATAAGAGAGTAGATTAGGTTGGTTTAGAACATTGCCATCTCTTTGAACTATAAGATCCTAAAGTCCATGTTCATAGTGCATAAGGGAGCATCAGACACTGGTCAATGTGAACTTTTAGCCAGAGGAAGTCAGTCTGTTTAATTTAGTTCTAATCGTTATCTTAAGTCTATGTTAAAGAGTTAGTGGTGAATTAATTCTGAGCCCATTTAAGACACAGATCCTAATAGTACTCTAGTTAAATCATTCCTATGTCCTAAGTGCTGTGAGTAGCACTTGGGACACACTGCAGGGAGTCACTCACCTTCCTTTTGATCACAAAGGTGTAAGCACTGCCAAACCCAAGGTAGAAAGATGTGAAATCACGTGGACACTGCGTTGGAATCTCTGCTGAGTTTATTGTGAGGCTTTGCCTATTAAAAGAAAGAACAATATAGGTTAACACTCTTGGTATTAAAAGCTTCAGTGTATTTTTTTTTTTTTTTTTGAGACAGAGTCTCACTCTGTTGCCTGGGCTAGAGTGAGTGCCGTGGCGTCAGCCTAGCTCACAGCAACCTCAAACTCCTGGGCTCAAGCAATCCTACTGCCTCAGCCTCCCGAGTAGCTGGGACTACAGGCATGCGCCACCATGCCCGGCTAATTTTTGCTATATATATTTTTAGTTGGCCAGATAATTTCTTTCTATTTTTTTTTTTTTTTTTTTTTTTTTTTTAGTAGAGACAGGGTCTTGCTCTTGCTGTGGCTGGTCTCAAATTCCTGACCTCGAGCAATCCACCCACCTCGGCCTCCCAGAGTGCTAGGATTATAGGCATGAGCCACCGTGCCCGGCCTTAAAGCTTCAATGTATTTTTGAAAGAAAAAAACTTGAAATCTTTGAACTTTGAAGCAAAGAGTTCAGTACAGGTACTTACATGCCAGAAGGAAAAAACTGATATTCGCTGGCATTGTAACTGGTGACATCTTCATAAACCTTCCCACTCACGGTGACGTTGATGACCTTATTAAAGGTATTCACAAATCTGAAACAGGAAACCATCTGTCTTGTAACTCTGAGGTCCCCAAACCCTGCTGCGGCCTGGTACAGTCCACGGCCCGTTAGGAAAGGGCACAGAGCTCCGCCCCCTTTCTGTCCCCCCAACCCCTCCCTATCCATGGAAAAATTGTCTTCCAGGAAACTTAGGGAGGGGGACACACAGCAGGAGGTGAGTGGCTGGAGATAGCTAAGCTTTATCTGTATTTACAACCTTACCGCTGTACCCCATCCATGGCATCACCTCCTGAGCTCTGCGTACTCCCCATACACCCACCCCCCCATCCATGGAAAAATTGGCCTCCAGGAAACCAGTCCCTGGTGCCAAAAATGTTGGGAACTGCTTTGTAACTGAACTATGGAATAATTTATTCTAGGTCACAGTACCTGTAACTGAAGTTGGGCAATGCTCTCTTTTTATTAAAAAAAAAAAAAAAAAAGGAATTCAAGATGTTTACAGAACACTTCTAGAGAATAAAGGCAGAAAGTCAGCAATGCTAGCTTTGCCCTTGCTCACTCACTCATGAAAACACACCTAAAAGAACGTACTGATCACAGTGTTTATACGTGCCAGGTATTGTCCTAAGGACTTTGTGAATATCACCTAGTTCCATGATACTTCAGGATATTCAGCAGGGACTGACATAGGTACTGACCCTTCCCTTCGAGAAGGCAGCCATGCCTTGTGTTCCTTGCTTCAGAAGCTTTAGAGCTCAAGTAATGAGGGACCAAAGCCAGACGTTGCCCAATCCCTAAAAGACAGCCCCCAACTAGCTCACCCATTTCCTACCTCTAGGAGGCTGAGGCAGGAAGGGCTCCCAGGGTTGGGGAGGAGAAGTGGCCAACCAGGTAATGAGAGAGTTTTAACAGAGATACATTTTTAAGGATATAAAGTAACATTTCAGGCTGATCACACTTCTTGTTTTGTTTGTTTTTGAGACAGAGTCTCCCTCTGTCACCCTGGCTATAGTACAGTGGCATCATCACAGCTCACTGTAACCTCAAACTCCTGGGCTCAAGTGATTCTCCTGCCTCAGCTTCCTGAGTAGCTGGGACTACAGGTGGCCTGGCTAAATTTTTCCATTTTTAGTAGAGACTGAGTCTTGCTCTAGCTCAGGCTGGTCTTGAACTCCTGACCAAAAGTGATCTTCCTGCCTTGGCCTCCCAGAGTGCCAGGATTATAGGCATGAGCCACTGTGCCTGGCCCTGATCACACTTTTATTATATTGTGAATAATATTTATATGGTCATATTGCAAATCCTGTTTATTGGTCTGTTTTTTAGACTCAATCTAGCACATGGAAAACACAGAAACATAAACATGATAAATGTTAACAACGTGAAACACACTGGAGCTGAGGTGAAAAATGAAAGCTAATTTCTTTACCCTTTATATTAGCAAGTTAATAGATGTGATTCTAATCATATATTCTGTGTTATTTCATGTTTTAGTGCTAACTAGTAAAAGCTATATCAGAAATTGTTGTCGTGACAGGAGAATGGGGAATAGGGTTCAAAGCTGAAGTGAATAGGGAACCTACTCTTACTTTTTCCCAATTTATTCTTATTTTTCATTCTTATTAAAAAATTATTAAAAACTTACAGTAAATTGGCTTTTTGACATAGAGTTCTATGAATTTTAACATGTATCTAATAATAGATTCATAAATACTGTCCCAATCAGATTACGTGGCCACCCGAATGGTACTATCCTTAGTCAAACCTCTCCTCCACTTCTAAGCCATGACAACCATTGATGTGTTCTGTGTCCCTATAGTTTGTTTTTGCTTTCCCAGAACCTTATGTATTATAAATGGAATGACAGAGCATGCAACTTTCTGAGACTGGCTTCTTTCACAGCATAATGCACTTACAGCATAATTCATTTGCAATTGTTCCTCTTTTTTGCTAAGTAATATTCCACTGTATGGATGTCCTATAGTCTATTTATCCATCACCTGTTGAAGGACATTTGGGTGATTTCTGATCTTTGGTGATTATGAATACAGCATCTATAAACATTCCTGTACAGGTTTTTATGTGAACATAAGTTTGCATTTCTTGCAAGTAAATATCTAGGTGTGGGATGGCTGAGTCGTATGGTAAGTGTGTGTTTACCTTTATAAGAAACTGCCAGACTGTCTTCAGAGGGGCTATATCATATTGTACTCCCACCAGAGATGCACAGGAGTTCTAGCTGCTCTGCATCCTCACCAACACTTGGTACTGTCAGTTTTTAAAAAATTGTCATGGCTATCCTATAGGTGCATTATAACTCACTGTGGCTTAGTTTATATTTCCCTAGTGACCAATGACATTGAACCTCTTTTCATGTGGTTATTTGCCACTTGTGTTAACGTATCTCCTCTGGTGACATGTCTGTTAAAATCTTTTGCTTTTTTTTTTTTTTTTTTTTTGTGTGTGTGTGTGTGTGTGTGTGTGTGTGCTGTTTTTACTGGGGTATGAGACCTGCGGTGGGAAATGTCACTGTGGGGTATGGTCTACCCCTCCTCACAGGGAGTGTCCCTTCTAATCTTCCTGGGGTGCTTTGTGGAACATTTTCTTCTTCCTGGAGTTGCTCTGGCTGCCAGCAGCCCCTTCAGGCCCATGGCTGACTGTTCCCTGCTTGGAAGAGGATTTCCTCTCTTTCCCAGAGGTGCTCTTGTTGCCCGCCTACTCGGGATCACTGACTGCTCTTCTCTCCTTGGGTGAAGATTTCTTCTTCTTGGGAAGACTCACGCTGCCAGGGGCCTCTGCAAGGTCACGAAACCACCTCCTGCTTGGAAAGAGGTCCCTTTGTCTTGGGTTTGGAGACAGACAGATGGGTGGTCTTGCATCCCATTCTCCTGAGAAAACTCCTGGGGCTTTTGCTTTTTCTTCTTTTTGGGTTTTTCAACCATCTTCTCACGCTCCTCCCGAGTACTCTTGCTGTTTTCTGAAGCAGCGAGGACAAGAGCCACCAGTCGTTTCTTCTCCTGTGTCTCTGGTTTCCGATAATCTCAGCAGCAGCTTCCTCTGCCTGAAGCATGGCTTCCTTCCTGACATCCAGACTCTGTCGTGGACTCTCTCCAGTCTCACAGGACAGCTGCTCCTCAGCTGGTTCTGGAAGCTTCTCCACCGGCACACTCGCGGGCACCTCAGAGAGGCAATCGATCGGTGAAGCAAGGCTGCATCTGTTTGCCAGGCGCTGCGGCCTTTGTACTTGGCAGCTGCTCGGCCCAGGAAGGTGGAGGGGACGGTGAGTCCAGATTTCGGTGTGTTGCCCCTTGTCTCCAGGGCTCTGGAAACTTGGTCCCTTTGCTGGGTCCTGGGAATCACTCAGACACCAGGACTTTGCTTTATTTTTTAATTGGATTATTTTCTTATTATTGCGTTGTGAGAGTACTTTATATATTCTGGATACAAGTTCCTTGTTAGAGATGTGATTTAAAACTTTTCTTCCAGTTTGTAGCTTATCTCTTCATCCTCGTAAGAATGACACTGACAGAACATTTTTAGTTTCGATGATGTCTAATTTATCAAATTTTTCTTCTATGGATTGTACTTTTGGTGTCATATCTAAGGGCCCAAGATCACAAGGATTTTTTATGTTTCTTATAAAAATTTTATAGTTTTACATTTTACATGTAGATCTATAATAAATTTTGAGTTAATTTTCATATAAGATGTATAAAAATTTTTATATAAATTTTATATAGGAATTTTGCATAAGATGTGAGGTTTAGGTCAAGTTCATTTTTTACATGTAAATGTCTAAATGTTTCAACACCATTTGTTGAGAAGACTTTCTTTAATCCATTGAATTGTCTTTGCACCTATGGCAAAAATCAGTCGGCTTCACTTGTGTGGGTCTATTTCTGGACTGTTCCATTGATTTATGGGTCTATTGCTCTGCCAAAACAACTTTGTCTTGATTATTGTACCTTTAGAGTAAGTTTTAAAATTAACAGTAGTAAGACTCTTTCCACATTATTCTTTTTCAAAATTATTTTAGTGATTCCAATTCATCTAACTTTCCGTATAAATTTTAGAATCAGCTTGTTTATATCTATAAAAATAATGCTATGATTCTTAAAAATTAATTTATTTTTATTTATTTATTTTTTTGAGACAAAGTTTCACTCTGTTGCCTGGACCAGAGTACAGGGGCATTATCATAGCTCATTGCAACCTCAAACTTCTGGGCTAAATCAATCTGCTTGCCTCCTTAGCCTCCTAAGTAGCTGGGAGTACAGGAGTGTGCCACCACACCTGGCTAATTTTTTTTTCTTTTAGAAGTTTTTGTTTGTTTGTTTTTTGTTTTCATTTTTGTTTTGAGACAGAGTCTTACTCTGTCACCTCGGCTAGTGTACAGTGGCATCATCATAGGTCATTGCAACCTCAAACTCTGGGCTCAAGCGATCCTCCTACTTTAGCCTTCAGTGTAGCTGGGACTACAGGGGCCCACCACCACGCTCAGCTAATTTTTCTATTTTTGTGTAGAGACAGGGTCTTGCTATGTTGTTCAGGTTGGTCTTGAACTCCTGGCCTCAAGTGATCCTCCTGCCTCAGCCTCCCAAAGTGTTGGGATTATATACGTGAGCCACCACACCCAATTCAATGATTTTTTGATAGGAATTGAACTAAACCTATAGATCAATTTTGGGAAAATTGACATCTTTACCATACAGCCTTCTGGTTAATAAAAACAGATGTCTCTCCATTTACTTAGCTCTTTGTTGATTTCTTTCCTAAGCATTTTATAGTTTTCAGCACTTAAATCCTGCACATATTTTGTTAGACTTATGTCTAAGTCTTTCATATTTCGGGGAGCAATAGCAAAAATGATATGGTTTTTAAATTTCTGTTGTCAATGGTTCATTTCTAGTATACAGAAATGTGATGGATTTTTCATTGTTGCCTTTGCATCCTTTGATCTTTCTAAACTCACTTATTGATTCTATGAGCTTTTTTTGGATAAAGTCCTGGGGACTTTCTATGTAGACAACTGTCATCTGGGTGTAGGAATAGTTTTATTTCTTCCTTTCCAATCTAGATGCTTTTACTTCTTTTTCTTGTCTCATTGCTCTGGCAACCAGAAGGATGTTGAATGGGAGTGGGAGAGTGGAGACTCTTCCCTTGTCCCTGATCTTAGTGCAGAGCTTTAGACTTCCACCGTAATGTTAGCCCGAGTTTCTGTAGGTGCCCCTTTTCCCTCCTATTCCTAGTTTGCTGAGAGCTGTTATCACGCACGGATGCTGAATTTTATCAAATACCTTTTCTGCATCAGTTGATAATATCATGTGAATTTTCCTCTTTAGTTTATTAAGATGATGGCTTTTATTGATTGTTTTTTTTTTTAATATTAAACCAGCCTTATATTCTTGGGACAAACCCCGCACTCTCCTTTTATATCCTTGTTACACCTGGACTTTACTACGGGTTTGTATTACTTCCATAAGAAGCTGATATAACTTAAGTGTTGAAGAAATATACATACCTAATTCCATTTTGTCCTTTATCTGGCTTCTTGCTAAGGCCATCATTTACCTGAGAGACAAAACAGTAATATAATTTCAAAATATTACTCATTAGAATAAGTTCAGATGAACTTTTCAGTCTCTGAGAAGGCAGCGTTGACACTTATCCTAGGAGCTAAGGGCCTGATTACATTTGAAGGGCGATTTCTTCAGGCCTGATTTTCCCTTAAGGCTAACATGAGCCTCTACAGTGTTTGATCCTTGCTGGCCTGTGGTTCCAGGGAACACTGCTGTCCGAGAACTTAGAACAAACCACTCAACAGCTCCCTAATTAAGCAAATGACCAAGAGTCTTAATTCTGTATAGCAGTTCTGTAGAATCTCACTTAGTTTCACCTTACAGAACGCCTGCAACTCTTCATAGCTGCTTCTTGTACTGAATGTCATATCTACATATCTATATTTTGTCATGAAATATTTTTTGTGTGTAGTATACTACTGCTTTTACTTGACATATTCACTATATTTTTTCAGGGACTGTTCTAATTTTCCGACTACTCGGTGCAAATGTTTAAAATTAATGTAATTAAAAATATATTTAAAACTTCATCCCAAAAAGTGTCTGAGGAAGAGAAAATTAAAGCTATGAATGACTTCAAAGTGCCCTTATTTCTGGGGAAAATAGGGGACTTCCAAGGGAAAAGGAATGTACTGTAGTTGACTATAAATATAATCTGTTAACAAATAAGTACAATTTAAACTTATTTTAGTTCAAACCAAAACCCAAAACCCAAAAAGACTCTGAGAATACACCTGTGTATTCTGTGTGACTTGTGTATACACAGAAACACACACAGAGGCACACGTTTGCTCAGACCACATACAATGTCTAGAAGTTTTTTTTTGTTGTTGTTGTTGTTGTTTTTGAGACAGAGTCTCATTCTGTCGCCCTGGCTAGAGTGCTGTGGCATCAGCCTAGCTGACAGCAACCTCAAACTCCTGGGCTCAAGCAATCCTCCTGCCTCAGCCTCTCGAGTAGCTGGGACTACAGGCATGCGCCACCATGCCCGGCTAATTTTTTCTATATATTTTTAGCTATCCAGCTAATTTCTTTCTATTTTTAGTAGTGATGGGGTCTTGCTTTTGCTCAGGCTAGTCTTGAACTCCTCGAGCGATCCGCCCACCTCAGCCTCCCAGAGTGCTAGGATTATAGGTGTGAGCCACCGCACCCAGCCTAGAAGTTTTTTAAAAAGTTTTATTTTTTAATTAATATTAAACCTCCCCATCCCCCAGTCAAAGTTTTCTTGGAAGTACTTGGAAGTCGAGTACACTTTCCAAAGTGGATTTGAAGACTGGCATTCTTGAAGAAGGGGTAGACTGAGGATGACCGCATATAATACTACACAGGGGCAAAACAAAGTCACACCAATAAGAAGCCCTGTCTCACGTCCCCAGCAGCAAGGACCCAGCTGTAGGTGCTGAACTACTTACCACGTGGTAGTAACTGGGGTCCCACACGAGGAGGGTGTGGCGCTGGCCCTGCTTAAAGTCCTCAGTTACGGCAGTGACTGGTGAGCCAGCAGAAGAAATGTTTATACTTGTCAGTTTGTCTATGTCAAAAGTCATAAATTCATCTGTCTACAGATAGGGAAGGAGTCATGGTTAGTACCACAGAGTCTGGTTCGGCACTGTGCACCTGCACACTGGAACAGCACATAATTTGACAGTCCATGTTTCCAAGTTCATGTTCGTACATATCAAAACATGCCTGTGGGGAGCTGGCATGTACGTGCCTCAGTCTCCTCCCTACTCTTACGTTCTCTGTCATGAGGGTTTTTAGTATTAACACTACCCCGGGAATTAAGCTTCTCACCAAGCATTTCACTTTTATTTTGCTCTATGAAGATAAACGCTATGGAAATTATTTCCACCACTGGGCAGAGAACAGCACCGGGTTAAAAGCACCAACCCTGGTGAAAATCAATACTGGGCTGCTCCAAGCATTAAGAGTCAGGATTTTTTTTGTTTGAGGTTACTAGTTTGGCAAGGTCTCAGTTCTCCACCATGGCCAAACAGGAATGAGGCCAGCTACATCAAAATCTCTGGGGTTGGGACCCAGGTATCAGAATTGACGAAGCTCTCCAGGTGATCCCAAGATGGACTCAAGGTTGAGAATCACTGATCCGGCACAATGACCGTCTTAGGGCTTTCTGAGCTTGGCGCTGGTGACAGTTGGGCCAGGTAAGTCTTTGTTAGGGAAGACTGTGTGTAGCACCCCGGGCTTCTACATATGAGACAGCAGCAGCACACTTCAGTTGCAACAACAACACATGTCTGCAGAGATTGCCCAATGTCCCCAGGGTCCAAATCACCCTCAGGTTAGAACCACTGACCTAGATCCCTGCTGTTGAAGTGGCTCCATGCCCCATAGCACGTGACTAGAGAGCTTGTTAGACATGCAGCATTCCAGACCTACTGATTAAGAACCTGCCTTTTAACAAGCCCCCCAGGTGATCTGTATACACAGTACAGTTGGAGGCACACTGGTTTCCAGTAAAGCCAAAATGAGATCAAGATATTTAGACATTTCACCTCTGGGTGGTCTGGGATTTGTACAAGGACCAAGAGGAACAGCTTCCCCAAATCCTATCATAACTCAGGTAAGACGATGAAAAAAGAAAATGTTACATTTCCTTGTACTTACTTGAGACATTGGGTCAAGTGTCACCATGTTCCCAGGAAGAAATATAGTCATGGTATCATTTCCTACATTCAAAACTTTAATTTGGACTTCGTTTCCTTTGGGAAACACTGGAAGAGTTTTCTGAGCAAAATAAAAGAAAATTGGCAGTGAGGTCTTCAGTGGAACGTTGAAGAGAATCTCACCCTGGCCCGGGGGCACTTTCCCAGCTGTGAGAAGCTGCCTGCCTGAGACATGCCAGTCACTTGCCTCATGGCACCCACAGAAAATGACATTTGTGTAGAATATTGAAGTAGTCAGAAAGAGGGCGCTCTTTGTCCTCTCTAGCCAGGGCCAGGTCAAAGGATGCCAAGATCTGAAGCCTAATATCTGGGTGGTCAGAGCAACCACAGCCTAAAGGAACATCCCCCTTGTGGTGACACCTGAGACCTGCTCTTCCCTGAATCCAATGTCCTCCCAGTACTCAGCACTGGACATGGCGCCATAAACATCTTCTCACAAATTCTTATGCCCTCCTGCCTCCACAGCTGTACTCAGAGTTTTTGTCTTTTGTCTACAGCGCCCTCTCTCAAATCCCAGTATCAGTGAAGCAACCCATGTCTGCCTTGGCCCACAACTCAGTTTCCGTTTTCAAGAGAGAGTAAGTACCTCACGTTCCTAGCAGCACTATTTAGTGTAGCCAAAAGGTGGAAGTAACTCAAGTGCCCATCCAGGGATGAAAGAATAGACAAAATGTGGTGTAGACACACAATGGAATGTTACTCAACCTTAAAAAAGGAAGGAAATTCTGACACATGCTACAACAGGTAAACTCTGAGGACATTACGTTAAGTGAATAAACCAGTCACAAAAGGACGAATACTATATGACTGCACTTATGTGAGTGATCATATTCATAAAGACAGAAAGTAGACTGGGGGTTGCCGGGGCCTGGGGGAGGGAGAAATGGGAGTTGTTTAATGGGTGCAGAGTTTCAGTTTTGCAAGATGGAAAGAGTTCTGGAGGTTGGTTGCACAACAATGTGAATGTCCTTAACACCATTGAACTGTGCACTTAAAAATGAATAAGATGGTAAATTTTATGTTATGTGTATTTTACCACAATTAAAAATAAAAAAATTATTTTTAAGAAATTAAAAGGGGGAGGGAGAGAGGGAGAGACAGAGAGAAGAGGAGAGAGGTGGGTCAGGGAGGGGACAGAGAGAAATGGAGAGAGACCCTCTTACCTCCTTTCTTATGTACCACATAGCCCTGTTTCTGGGATTTGATGTCAAATAACAGTATTAAGAGTCTAGTATTGCCCACTGTGGTCCAATAGATGTGTGGATTATCTTGGGAACTAATTGTTATTAGAAAAATTAGAATCCAAAATGCATTTTCACATCAAAAAAACAATTTACGGCCGGGTGCGGTGGCTCATGTCTGTAATCCTAGCACTCTGGGAGGCCAAGGTGGGTGGATCGTTTGAGCTCAGGAGTTCGAGACCAGCCTGAGCAAGAGCGAGACCTGTCTCTACTAAAAATAGAAAGAAATTAGCTGGACAACTAAAAAAAAATATATAGAAAAACATTATCCAGGCATGGTGGCGCATGTCTGTAGTCCAAGCTACTTGGGAGGCTGAGGCAGGAGGATCTCTTGAGCCCAGGAGTTTGAGGTTGCCATGAGCTAGGCTGATGCCACGGCACTCTAGTCCCCGCAACAGAGTGAGACTCCATCTCAAGAAAAAACAAAAAAAAAATAGTTTACACATTTTTGAAGTGATGCTTGTTTGTGAATGATGATCTTCTTTTGGCCAGATCTCCTAGGAGTTCACACAGTAAAAGAACATGCTCCTAAACCTCTCTCCTGTTACAAAAACTGTACTATCAATGCCAGCTTACTTACGTGAGTTTTTTTCTCCTAATGAAGGCCATCCATTTGAATACTCCCAGCTGTACCCGTGGAGGGATAAGAACCCACAGTTCACCCCTTCCTCACACCATCTGCAGCTCCAGGCCTTGGTTTCTAGGGACAGCCCTGGCCTCCCCTAATCCTCTCAGTCCTGGAGAAGGAAAATTCTGAACGCACCACCTGAGCCCACCAGGAGAGGACAGTGGAGAATCAGAGGACAACTCACGTCAATTTCCACCTGCACAATTGCAGCCACCACAAAGGCCATGGAAGCCAGGAACATTCCAACTGTCATCCTCCTTAAGGAGCTGATTGGGACAAGAAGAGAGTGACTCCCACAGCCAGTCTTGCATAGAAGAGCTAATGATAAGCCGCCAAAGGAAACGCCTCCCCCACCCACCCCCCAAACAAAACTAACTTCCTTACAAAAGCACATGTGCTTGAAAAGGTCTCTCCCTCTGTTATGCATGACCAAAATGCCTGTGGGGAGTTTGCATGTACGTGCCCCAGTCTCCTTGGAGGTGGATTGATGGAATATACCTTCTCATTAGCATATTTGTGCTTAATTTCTAGAAACTAAAGTTCAGATTACAATGAACACTTCTGTCATCTACATACCTAAGAAAGCCTCAATCAGAGGGTTTTTCAGGCTTCCATTAACAGCACTTTTATTCTAAAGGATATTTTCAGAAGCCTCGGCACACATGCATCTGTTTAATTCATTCTTCAAACCCCATATCTAGGTGCTGCCGTGGGCGGGGCTGCAGGTGTCCTTTCCATGGAGCCCCTGGGTGGGGACCCCAGCCCCCTGCAAAGCCCCGGGACCAAGGGAGCCTCAACCAACCCAGCCAAGTAGTCACCTACGTGAAATTGAAACCACATTTTTCAATCAGAGGATACACCACAGCATCGAAGATGGGGACCATGACAATAATCAAGATGGCATTCAGGGTCTGCAGACAAAGTGGAGGGAAAACGTTAAATGTCTCCAAGACGACTTTGATCTCTGACAGCAACTTAAGTATTTTCTCCTACCTGCATCTGATCCGGCTGAATTTCTATAGCTCCCTAAACAGAGAATTAAAAATCTCATTGAAAAATGTCATGAAAGGGAAGGAGAAAGGGGACAAAGGGACAAAAACAAAGGAGTAGTGACCAGGGAAGGTCCAATGTCTTGACATCCCAAACTTACAATTTTTCCGCTCATGGTTGTTGCTTGCAGCGTCCACCGGGAGCCCTTAAAAACAAACACGGTTACTGCATCATTGGGAATGTGGGTTTTTAAAATATTGCAAGTCAGCGTTGAGTCTTTTCCAAATCAGTAATGAGGTCTGAAATGTTATGGGATTTACAATGGTTTTAAGCACCTGGTTGGCCTCCCAGCTCTATGTTAACACTAGGTGTAAAGAAACGGTTGTGTTTCTGTCGTACCGTGAACAGAGTACAGGGTATTCCAGCCCCTCATGGAGAGGCACAAAGTACTGCCCTGAGATGCAGCTGTCTCTAGAAATACACAAAGGCATTTCTGAGGCTTGCGGGAAAGCACGACACCGTCTGCAAGGTGAAAGCAGCTCTGTGCCCTGTGGATCGTCTGTATTCACCAGCCTGGAGGATGCAAGAGCATTACTACGACGGTTTAAGAGCCGTCTTTGACATTGTGTGCTGGCTGAAACCAGATCTCCATCACGAGAGTGAGTGATGGATTTAAACTGGGCACCCAGTGATACTCAACCCATTTTACAGTGAAAGATGGCCCAGGACTGTACAAGTACATATTATTATTTCCACAGAAGACTAAACATGTAAATGTGTCAATATGAACCTGTCAACTCCACTATGAGGACATCATAGAAAGTCAGGAAACTGGCCGGGCACGGTGGCTCACGCCTGTAATCCTAGCATTCTGGGAGGCTGAGACAGGAAGATAGCTCAAGGTCAGGAGTTCAAGACCAGTCTGAGCAAGAGCGAGAATGCGTCTCTACTAAAAATAGAAAGAAATCAGCCAGACAACTAAAAACATATAGAAAAAATTAGCCGGGCATGGTGGCACATGCCTGTAGTCCCAGGTACTCAGGAGGTTTGTCAGAAGGATTGCTTGAGCCCAGGAGTTTGAGGTTGCAGTGAGCTAGGCTGACGCCACGGCACTCTAGCCTGGGCAACAGAGCGAGACTCTGTCTCCAAAACAAAAAGTCAGGAAACCTACGCATGTCTGAGTTTTTAATATGAGCCTGTTACCGAGTACTTTACATGCTTTCACTAATTGGATCACTAATTGAACCCACCTTGAGGTGGGTTACTATGAGCCCTTCAGAAGGGTCAAGAGTTACTACCCCAAGTTACACAGCTGCTAGGTGAGGAGTGTGTGTCTTGTGCACTTCTGACCCCAATAACCAGCTACTACCCAGCATGCAGGACTGTCTCCCTTCCTGTTCTTTACGATGGTAGTCTAAATTTCATACTTACAGATAAGGAGATTAATGTGTATGCTGAAATTTCTTTCAAGAAACAGTTTACTGGCCAGGCGCAGTGACTCACGCCTGTAATCCTAGCACTCTGGGAGGCCAAGGCGGATGGATGGCTCGAGGTCAGGAGCTCGAGACCAGCCTGAGCAAGAGCGAGACCCTGTCTCTACTAAAAATAGAAAGAAATTATCTGGCCAACAAAAAATATATATAGAAAAAATTAGCCAGGGATGGTGGCGCATGCCTGTAGTCCCAGGTACTTGGGAGGCTGAGGCAGGAGGATCGCTTGAGCCCAGGAGTTTGAGGTTGCTGTGAGCTAGGCTGACACCATGGAACCCTAGCCCAGGGAACAAAGTGAGACTCTGTCTCAAAAAAAAAAAAGAAACAATTTACCTCTGTAATAATCCTCCTGTACAATAAAGCCACGTCTTCATAAATTTTTTTTAAACTCCAGTTTTTAAAAGAAACAGTATCTATTTGCTTTGGCTAAAAGCATCATGTATTGACTTGTCTGACACTATTGTGAAAAATTCTTGGGTATGTGTCCTAAGGCTGTGGTAGAAAGAGCACAGTCAACCATCCGGTTCTAGGTCCCTGCTCAGAGAGGGCTGACTTTGTTGGAGTCATTTTCCATCCCAGGCATTCCATTTGACAGTGGAAGACATTCAGGCCCTCTTAGTTTAAAGAATCTGTGGATGCCATAAAAGGCAATACATCTTTTTATCACACTGTATCAGTAGGAAAACAAACTGTTTACTCTGTTTTGCAAGAGTTCTGGATGGTTCGATGAAATCTTTCCCAAGGCTACTTTACCTGAAGGTACCTAATTTTCTTCATTGTTTTGCAACAGAAATGTGGATAGAACCACCTAGAATTGTTTTGTTTTTACAAATGAACTCAATGTGATCTAAAATTAAATGAGTGAAATATACAAAAGAACCTGGGAGGAACTTCTTAGGAGCTAAACACCAAGTGCGGCCAGGCACATGCAGTGCCCTGTGCACATTTGCTGAGTGAAGACATGCAGAGCAGCTTCACGTTACCTGCTGGTCAAACAAGGCCCAGAACATCGGGAGTGGAATGTACAGGAACATCACCCTCGTAACCATCTTAATTTGGCAGATGAGCCGCTCCTGCAGTTGGGGTGGGAGAGGACAAATCAGCCACGACCCGTGTCACTCAGCTGTCAGGTGCTGAGTTTCAGTGCAGAGGCGGATATTTGTATCCAGAGACAAACTGGGAGCTGATTCATTGATCACTGGTTTCTTTAGAAAACTGAAAATTTCTAAGCCATTTAAAATATAAGTGCAGACATTTATTTAGGAGGTAAATTACTTGAATTGACTAAATGTAAATGTCACCAAAGGTAAATCCCACCACCACCTCCAGCAACACTTAAGTCTTCTATATTCAAACTAAATTAATTCTATGTGATCACAATCACATAGAATTAATGGCAGATTATACCAAATGAAACACTATGGAAAGGTAATATTGTTTCCAGATGAATTATATCCATTATTTATCAAGTTCTTCTCAGTTAAAAAAATGCAGTCGTGCATAGTGTTGTGTGACACACTCACGAAGGCTGGGGAGATACAAGTGATAGTTCTGTCCATGTGGCCTTAACAATCTGAATTGGGATATTAGACGTTCACTTCCTGCAGGAATTGGGATCACGGTGGCAATGATGGTTACTCACGTCATACTTCTCTTTAGCCCAGTCCAGCCAGTGCTCCCTCTTGGGAAATGTCTTACTCCGATGTCTAAATCGATTTTTGATGGCAAACTGAAGGAAGGAGAAAAATCAAATTTCAAAACAGAATCAATGACTTTATCAGGGACACACATTTCAATAAACTCCCTTAACTGGAACAATATGTTTGTGGGAAAAGCAAATTATAAAATTATTTGCATACTAGTATATGAGCATGTTAAAGGCACAACTGATACATTTATTTCCAGTCTCTTTCTACCTAAGAGCGTTTGACTTTGGGGAAACAGAGTCACCCTGTCTCTACTCTTCAGATCCCCTAGGGAAGCAAGTCTAAGAGAAATATAACAGACACATTTGCATTTAAGTTTTCTGGTAGAAACATTAACAAGCAAAAGTGAAACAGGTGAAATTTATTTAAAATATATTTACTTTACCCCAATAAACTCCAGCTATGAATTTAATATGTAAACAATATTTTTTAAATGAATGAGAATGTTTACATTCTTTGCTGATACTGAGTGTTCACCAATTAGGGAGTATTTTGCACTTTTGGCACATCTCAATTTGGATGCTAAATTTTTATCAGAAATATTTGATCTGTATTTAAATTCATAAAGTTTATGTTTGAAAAACTAGATTTACATACTAAGTTGTTCCAAATATGCTTAAAAGCTTTCCCGTAACTGAATTGAGTATCAGTTTTTGAATTTAAAAGTGACAACCTGCTACACAGAAACACATTTATATTTAAAAAGGATATTTGGAAACATTTTAAAATGCGGTAACACTGGTCAGATAAATATGCTGACCCACCCTTCATTGCATTAGGGGCTACTGCGATTCCTGGCTAGTGCTGTTTAGGAGAGGCCTTTAGGAAAAGCAAGGTTCCTTTGCAACAATGCAACAAGAGAAGGAGATGTTTGTCATAGCTGGGGACATGCATGTGATTAGAAGGCAACAATTCAAAGCTACAGACTGATTTTAGGATTCCAGGCAATACAGTTCTCATGACTCTAAACAAACAGCTTCAAGTTCTGGAGTTTGAACTATCTTGTCAGTTACTTGTTAAGGAAGAACCTGGATAGATTGTTGGTAAGGTCCCCTCTTTGCTTGAAAAAAGCTGTTTGGTGGGAATAGATCTACTGTTAGAAGAAAAGGGAAGACCTGCACCTGAAAGGAATTTTTCTTGACAAGGAGAGGACACATTTATTTCACAAAGTGAAACACAATACAATAATTTGATTGTATAATATAATACAATTGAAATACAGTAAAATAATCTAATGCAATAAGGCCAGGTAAAAAGAAAGTAATCTAAAATTATCTTAAGGCTACCTTTCCATCCAAAAGATTACCCCTGCATTTTTAAAATATAAATAAGTTACCCATTTTTCCCCTGTTATACAACATATACAGTATGTTCAGTAAAAAACATAGGGAGTATATGGGGAAAATTACTTAATTCCATTATGTAAAGATTCCTACTCTCAACATTTGTTTCCTGCTTATAAATGGACCTGTGTGTACATACTCAATGTAGATGCATTTGGAAGAAACTGTATTCTACACATTCCTATCATCAAATATTCCTTGATAACAAGACTTCTGATGGCTGCATGTCATGGCACAGACGGACTGTAAGTTAAGAATCATTTTCCTTTTGGAAACAATTTGGTGGACCTCAATTTTTGCTGTTATAAATATTACAATGATTGTGCGTGAATCTGTGTTCGTTTTTAAAACTTATTTATTTAGTCTTAATTCCTGAAAGCAGCAGTATTGCCTCTTAAGTGTGTGACCACTTGAGGCTCTTGCTACACACTGCCAAGCCGGGCCGCCCCGTTCCCATCCACTGCACCCCGACAAACATCAGGCAGCAGCTGCCAATCTGAACAGGGAAGAGTCGTTTTGATTTGCTTTTCTTTGACCACTGATCTTATTTTATAAGCTCAAGAGCCATTTTCGTTCCTCCCTTTCTGAGTTGTGTTTGTGTTTTTTTCCATTTGGTGAATTGTATAAGAGATTTCAATTTATTAAAATAGTTAAGAACAGTAAAGATATGTTTAAAGGAAAGTCAAAGCTTAATCGAATTTCAATTTAAAGGAGGTAGGAGGTTCTGGGGTGTTTAAATGTCATTGAGAAAGAGCTTCAGAAATACTCACACCAATGCACTTGACCACTTTAGCCAGGACGTTACCCTCTGGCTGGAACTTCTTGTACATTCCACTGCCAATGACAAATACAGCTAGATAGTGCAAAAGAAGATGTGTTAATAAGGTGTTTTCCAGAGCTACCTGTGACCTAGAGAGATGTGCTTTTATTTGAGTTATGACCTTGTTTTGGAAATAACTGTACTACTTATGGAATGGCCTTGCCTACCTACCTCACATTTTAGAAAGAGCATTTGATTCTAACAATCACAAAAGCCTCTCAGTAATGTTATATTTTTGTTCTACTATACAAATCTTTAAGCCTAACACTGTCTACTTCCCAGAACTCGAGGCAGCTCATACACACTCAGGGCAGCTATTTAAGCACAAGTTCTATCTCCATGTAGAGGGAGACATCAGGAGCAAGCACTTTCACATAACAGATTAATGTATTGTTCCACACAAACAGTAAAGGTAGGTGTCAATCTGTGGCTGCAACGGCAAGAGGAATTTTCTTCCTTTTAATCTTCAGGAAGAAAGGAATTAAGCTGTTGAGTCTTTTATTCAATCATATGTGGCAGATTTTTTTCTGTGGTCACTGTACAGAAGCGCAGTTACAATTAATTACATTTGCAGCTACAGTTTTACAAAAGTTAGAAGCACTTTTTCAATGAGACCATTCTTCCATGGACCTTCTTAGGCATATTATGAAAATAACTCAGAAAAAAGCATTTCTGCAAGAGACTCTGAAAATAGCACCTGTACTAGGATTTCTGATTATCCAATACCACAATTCAATAATATAAAACCCCTGATGCCTGGCTTGAATTCCACTTGTTTTCTGCAATTAAGAGGACCTGAGGTTTTTGATAGGTATCAATCTCTAGCATATCTCCCAGTATGTGCCTGTCCTATGCACGTCCTTTATAGCTGACGGAAGAGATGTTCATTAACATTCCTGCCCAATGCTAACCTTTCTGAATACACATGGATGGTAAAGATGTCCAACAGATTGGATCTACATTTTCTTTTGTCAACTGATACTTTAATCTTTAAGCTTCTGATTAACTGGAGCTATTTCAACAAAGAAATTTCTATAGGTGGTATTGATGCATAGGATTTGGCCTGTCCTAAATTCCTGCATAAGAAAAAGCATAATCTTTGATATAAGAATGACTTGTACAGACTAATTGAGAGTTTACATAAAGTGCTTAACACAGTGTCTGGCATAAAGCAAGCCTTGCTGGAACGCTCTCTGTCTCCCACCCAGCATTAGGGAGGAGAAGGCATAAGTGAGCCTTCTAGGGCAGTGTGGCAGTATCTGCAGGATTATGGAAGAAAAGAGTTATATTAAAAAGTGGAAAATATGGAGCTCTTGCATGAATGCACGGAGAAAGCTAAATGGTAAGCAAAGGAGGTTAAAAATGGGCCTATTCAATACTATTAATATTTGAAAACAAAAATTGGAGAGAGAGATGTCATCGCTAGGCGAGCAAAGATGACAGCGACCTCTTCTGAGTGGGAGAAGAGGCTCTGAAGACTTGGGGTGGCCGCAGGGCTGTTTCCTTCTCGCACCTTTCTCAGCCGTCTTTCAAGTTAGATCATTCTGTGGAGAAAACTCTTCACATTTCATAAAAAGCCAGTGCCAAGAACTAAGGTGCAAATTAATGTATCTAATATACACATATATTCTTTCCGTAGGGAAGGGATTCTAGTAGAAACTAGAATCTCTAGTAGAGATTATAGGTTATGGAAATTTATATGTTCATTGGAAATATTTCAATGGTAGTGGAACCAGGTTGTCATTTCAAGCAAGTTGTAGGTAAGCACATGTTGACAAAAACAAAAGCCTTCAGCCTTGGGTTCAGCTAGTCTAGCAGATTCTGTCACCTTCATCTTAATCTGCCTAGATAGTATCACCTTCAGATGTCCAACTCAGTTGATTCCTTTCCCTGTAAACCTTTTTTTTTTTTTTTTGATCGTATTCCCTCTGAAAGGATACACCAACCCTACTTTGAGTACTGAGAGCATGTTTAACATCTCATGGCAATTCTTCACACTACTTTTTGTTGCAACTTGTTACATAGACTTTTAAAAGTTATTCTGACTGGCCAGGCCCAGTGGTGGCTCACACCTGTAATCGTAGCAATCTGGGAGGCAAAGTAGGGAGGATTGCTTGAGCCCAGGAGTTCAATACCAGCCTGAGCAAAAGCGAGATCCCATCTCTCCTAAAAATAGAAAAATTAGCCAGACATTGTGGCATGCGCCTGCTGCCCCAACTACTTGGGAGGCTGAGGCAAGAGGATTGCTTGACTCTGGAAGTTTGAGGTTGCAGTGAGCTACGATGATGCCACTGCACTCTACCCAGGGCAACAGAGTGAGAGTCTGTCTCAAAATAAAAATAATAATATTGCGACTAATAATAAAGTTATTATTCATCACAATAATTAATGTAGGGCCTGACCTAGTCCTAGGCTTTCATTAATTCTACTGATTTCTACTTACTCAGGGATACAGCCATGAGGGCAGCAGGAACCCCAAATGCCAGTGGGTAACAAGCTTGTTGACTGTGAATTCCACATTGTTGAACTGCGGAGACATTATAAAAGTAAAATGCATTGTGGCATTGGCAATGCGCATACAGTTCCCATTTTTAAAAACCACTCACTGGTTATTAGGAATTGCTTTTCCTTCTGCATGGGCCTTACTGAGGTCATGGCCAGCTGAGCAAAGCAGCACTGTAGCAGAAAGCAGGAGATGGAGACAGGCTCTAATCTTAGCCCCTAAGTAGATGTGTGATCCTGGATAGGCCGACATCAATTGGCCCCTGGTTGTTCTGTGGATTTTCTTAGCGAGGGAGAGAAATATGACCTGGATACAATAACTTGATTATATGGGACTCAGTAAATAAAATCAAAAGTACCTGTGGAAAATCAGTAGTGTGTGTTCCTGTACTCATGCCAATCAGGTGACAATTAAATGAACAGGGCAGGGGCTGACAAACTTTTCTGTGAAGGGCCAGATAGCAAATGTTTCAGACTTTGTGAACCATTTGTTCTCTGCCACAACTGCTCAGCTCTGGCTTTGTAGGGGACAGCCACAGACAATAGAGAAATGAATGATCTTGTCCAGATGTCTGCATTTGTCCCAGAGGCCAGAGTTTGCCAACCCCTGACTGAGGGGTATTTTAGCTCTGAAATGCTAAGATTGGAAAGGAAAAAAATTAAGACTTTGTAAGGGGCAACAGAGATTCCTGGAAATCCCTTCAGTGGAATGACGGAGCCTCCAGGAACTTTCTGATCCTAAAAGGATTTCGATTTTGTTTAGGTTTCACAATTCTCTAGAGAAAGATGTTAACTAATAGAAAAGTGATAGCTGTGCAAAACATTTTTCCCCCTGTAAAGAATACGAATCTATTAGGCAAATCCTCGCTTGAACTGATTATGACAGCTTTCTAGTTCCCTCATTAATTAATAAGTTATATGAAATCTTTCTCACATCCACTTTATATGAGTCATGATTTTACTTCAAAAAAATTACCCTTTAACAGATTCTATAAACCAAACGTGCACAGTCTAGCAGAACCTGGAGTTGGGAGAGGTGAGGAAACATGTGAAAGAATAAAAGCTGTTAAATTTTATATGCAAAGCAAGGTGGAATGGAGTCTGTGTGTCATCTTCAAACTAATACTCTTTGTAGAACTATATAAATCCCCAGACAATATTTATTTCATAATTGAATCTGATTCCAGTGTGGACACCATGATGCTGTTAGTGTGGCCCTAATGCCAAACACTTCCTTCCACATGGGAAATTAACAAACTCTCCATGGAGCCTTAGTAGCACAAACATGTGTTATTGAGAGTTCCTGATACTTACCGTCTCATTCTCCTCTTCTGGGAAGTTCTTTTGGAAACACTTAAGATAATTAGGAAAGCAAAGAATCACACTTTGCCCACCTAACTCTACCGAACTCACCGGAACATTACTGGGGGCAAAGCTTGAAGGCTAAAAAGTCAACTCTTGCTTCTGAACAGCCTCTCATGACTCTAATCTCATGCCATGACTAGGACTTCACATTAATAATCACTTAGAAAGCTGCGTGCCAATGCTAAGGATGTTTCAGACTCTTCCATGGTCATTGGGGTTAGGGATTCAAATAAGAGTAGAAAAGGAGGTAAAACTTGAAAGAAAACCAGCTCATGTTCTGTATGGCAGGGTACATCCCAGCACGTAGCTGACAGCCAACGGAGAGGGCGAGAAGTGAGGAAGAAAAGAAACAAAGAGAACAAGGACTCAGCCTTTCTACCTGGCCTTCTTCCTCACAATTGAAAAAGGGAAAGCAGAAGTCCCTTTCAGAGATTTCTTACCTCTGAGCATGGGAGTGATGATGGTAGAAATCAAACCTCCAACATTAATAGCCAAATAAAAGATGGAAAAAAATCTGCTTCTTTGGTGTTCCTGTCGTGGAAAGGACAGAGGTAAAGTAAGATGACTTTGGCTATGTATCAACTGAGCAGATGGCCAAGTGACTGCACTTCCCACTTCACTTTGGTCCCTGTCCTGCTCCCTGACGCACTTGAATCAAAAGGGGAACAGACTTGTGCCAGGGGCATCCGACTCCCAGAGGTTTATGGTTCATTCCTGTGGCCTCTGGGGAGGACCTGCTCTTACCTGGCCCTCTTCAAACTGATCTCCACCGAATGCAGACACGCAGGGCTTAATTCCTCCCGTGCCCAGAGCGATGAGGGCCAGGCCGATCACACACAGCGCCCTGGGAAAGAAAGGCCGTTAGGGCCAGGACGGCAGATCGCGACAGCACAAGCCTTCTCCTTCTCCTGATGTCCCTCAGAGGACCAGGCGCAGCGACCAACACAGAGAGGGGACTCAATGTTCAGGAGAAGCTAATCCACATGCACTCTGATGGTTGAATGAAAACTTGAACCCCCGGGCCTTCACATCCCTTTGAAAATGTAAAGTAATAGCTTGAAATCTGAACAAAGACTTAGCTATGGAGGAATTTCCAGCTCTATTATTTCTAATGTAAGAATGGGTAAATGTGGCTGGTGAAGGTGGCCACACCTGTAGTCGTAGCACCCTGGGAGGCCAAGGCAGGAGGATCGCTTGAGGTCAGGAGTTTGAGACTGGCCTGAGCAAGCCTGAGACCGTGTCTTTACAACAAATGGAACAGTCAGTCAGTTGTGGTGGTGCCCATGTGCAGTCCCAGCCACCTGGGAGGGTGAGGCCAGAAAACCACTTGAGCTTGAGGTTGCAGTGAGCTATGATGATGCCACTGCACTGTAGCCCAGGTGTCAGAGAGAGTCTCCATTGCAAAAAAAAAAAAAAAAAAGGCCAGGAGCAGTGGCTCATGCCTGTCTGTAATCCTAGCACTCTGGGAGGCTGAGGCAGGCGGTTTGTTTGAGCTCAGGAGTTCGAGACCAGCCTGAGCAAGAGCGAGACCCCGTCTCTACTAAAAATAGAAAGAAATTAACCAGACAACTAAAAAAAAAAATATATATATATATATATATATAAGAAAAAAAATTACCCAGGCATGGTGGTGCATGCCTGTAGTCCCAGCTACTTGGGAGGCTGAGGCAGTAGGATCGCTTGAGCCCAGGAGTTTGAGGTTGCTGTGAGCTAGGCTGATGCCACGGCACTCTAGCCCGGGCATCAGAGTGAGACTTTGTCTCAAAACAAACAAACAAACAAAAAATAGAATGGGTAAATGAAAGGGGAACTGAACAAATGTAAGTATTCTGTCTGGTACAATCATAACAGACATTATATGACATTGGAAACCATGATTTCATTGCAAAGCACAATATCAGGTTAGGTGGTACAATCTAAATTTGTTTACAAAGTGCAGAAGACTGGAAAGAAATGGAGTATAAGATTTATTATTATGTCTAGGTGGTAGGATTAAGGGGTATTTATTTTAATATACTACTGTGTTTTCCAGGTTTTCTGTAAATATTTTACCTCCTGAATTGAAAAAAAAAAATTCCTAGCATTTATCAGCCCTCCGTTTGTGGTTTTATTAAATTTCCAGTTAGGTACTATAAATTTCCAGTTTTACAAGCATGCATGCCATATCTTCTGGGTTGCTAACATTGCTTAAAAACACTAAAAAAAGCCTTATGAAATAGATAAAGTCAAGGCAGATGTTACACAAAGAAACAATTCTGTAAAAATCATGCTTCCTGAATTAACTAGACAAAGCACTTCTTTAATCTTGTTTGCCTCTTACTACAACTTGTGTTATTAGTAAGACACCAAAACCAGGGCCAGTTGAATATCAGATACTATTTACTCCTGTGAGAATTTTAGGCGTGTTCCAATACTAGCTCCATGACATGAACAATAAGCAGCTCAGATCTCCTCAGCACATAGCACCTGCCAGGCAGTGTGCTGGCCACTTCACCTGGAATGAGCCACAACAGTGCTGTATGAGGCAGGTGCTATTACACACAGGGAGGCCGAGGCATGGAGCAGAGCACTTGCCCAAGGCCAGACAGCTGCTCTGTGGGAGAGCTGGAACCAGGCCCTGGCAGGCTGAGCTCACAGCCACTCCTCCCACCAACACAGTCCCCGTGGGCACCAAGGGTGTTGCATCAGGGACCTACTCTGGACAATAACCTGATCGACTGACCAACCAGAAACGCAGGGATTGCCAATCCTAATTTCAGTTTCTATTTATAGTTCCCCAGCATATACGATGGTTCACTCATATCAAGGAACTGAAGCGCAAAAACAGGAAATGTGATAACTCTCTACAGTTAGTCCAGTAGGCCAGACTGCAGCAAAGGGAAATTAACCCACCGGAGGAGCACGTGTCCCTAACACTTGTCACCGAGAGCCTAGCACAGAGGGCTGGAGCAAACATGTATGAAACTGCACTACGGAAAGAGAAGCAGAAGTGCAGTACAAGACGGAAGATGGAGGTACCAGAGGGAACCTGGTGGTGTTGGGGACCAAGGTCTGTGGGAGTTATGTCCCCCCAGGAGACGTGGGGACTAACAGGAACAGGCCCACTGACCACACATCACGTGGGGTGTGACAGCCCAGGGCAGCCAAGCCTCACAGGGAGCAGCATCTCCAGGCGCCCGTGAGGATAGTATCACACTGAACACCCAACTCTTCATCCATTAGGCAGCCTCCTCCATACCCCGACGGGGGCGGGGAAGCGTCTCTGCACTCATGGGGGCGTCCAGGGAGAAAGAGGAAGAGTTAGGGCACCAAATAAGCCCCTGGTGGGAGGGAAGGGGCAGGGGTTAATGTCAACTCACACATGGGTAGCGACGCTGTCAGGGGTCCCGTCGTGGTTGTGGTCTGTAAGGTCGTTAATGGAACTTATCGAAACGACCACTTGTCCGATGGTGTAGACGATGGACAGCGACACGATGGTCCTGTGTTTAAAGCGTTAAGAGAATCCAAGTTAACTGCACTATGGTGTCCTCCTCTGACCCCACCACAACAGACCCCGTCCTTCAAAACCTACAGGAGCCCAGCCATGAGCACACTTGTCTCTCAAACTTAAAACTGGTGACTCTCAGGAACTTAGAGCAAAGTTCTGGCTGGAGGACCAGGAGAAGGGAGAGGTCCACTTTATCTTTCAACTATTCGGAAGGGTCGATGTTTTCTTTTACCTAACAGCAGAATTTAGTATTTATATCCTCAAACAGTGAGAGTTATTTATCTTAGAACTACTGATGATATTCAGCCAGGACTGGACCATTGGCTATTTTTGTAGAATTCTGTGGAGATGAATGTTCTTGCTTCCGTGCATGCTATAGTTTGGTTTGTTTGGCCCTCCAAATCTCATGTTGAAATTTGATACTCAATGTTGGAGGTGGGGCCAGGTGGGAGGTGTTTCGGTCAGGGGGGCAGATTCCTCATGAGTGGCTTGGTGCTGTCCTCATGGTAATGAGTGAATTCTCACTGCATTAGTGCCTGCAAGAGCTGGCTGTTAAAAACAGTCTGGTGCCTCCCTTCTCTGTCTCTGTCTCTCTCTCTCTTTCTGTCTTGCCATGTGATCTCTGCACATGCTAGGCACTGTTTCTGCTACTACTAAAAGAGGAGACAAAGATGTCACGTTATGTTTGTCTGGATTAGGGGAAAGGCCTGCTAATGCTCCTGGCATGCACGTTGCTAAATGCCAGGCACTGTCCCAGGCTGTCCTAAGAGTTTACGTCCCTTAATTCTCCGTTCCCAGATTCCACCACCCCAAACCACAAAGCTTATATTTACCTCTTGGCTTGTTAGGGAACAAGAAAGGCCCAGCCACTCACTTGAACTTGCCCAGCCAGGAGTCGGCGATTAGCGCTCCGAGAATGGGCGTCAGGTAGCACAGAGCGACGAACGTGTGGTAGATGGCGGTGGACAGGTTGTCATCCCAGCCGATGAAATTGGTGAAGTACAGAATCAGGATTGCTTTTCGCAGAGGGTGGGTGGGGGAGGAGGAACAGCGTTAGGACTGGCCGTGGTGGCCCCTGCCCTCCACCCACGGGGACAAGGGGTTAAAGCAGTTACCTCTCATCCCATAGTAGGAAAATCTTTCACAGAACTCATTGACCACGATGAAGAAGATGCTCAGCGGGTACCCGAAGCAACTCTGGCAGAAAGAAACACGGCACAGCACTGAAATGCGCCTCACCGGCGCCGTCCCCAACCAGTGCCCACGGCACGCAAAGCAGCCAGGGCACATTCAGTGACTCCCGGTGACAATCCAGAGACGGGGACTAGAATTAACATGTTTTATTTGCTTACACGAATCATTCCACAGACAGACAGCAATGGCAGAAAGCGTCTAGTTTGATGGTCTAAAAAGGACTCTACACAGCAGGACGTCGCACCCCGACACCCAGGCTCACCCCCGCGAGGAGGCACAATACGTATTTGTCAGGTGAATGAACATGTAGGAGTAAAACAGATTGTAAAAGTCATAAAATGAAGATGGGGGAAAAGGAAAAAGGACACTCACCGTTGATCTGGACATTCCTGAAAGGAAAACAGAACACCAGTATTAAAGTCAAGCCATCGTAGTACTGTTGGCCGCGTCTACACGGACACCCCCTGTCTTCTTGCGGCAGTCAGAGGGGCCAGGCACGTGGCGGCTCCTGCTGTCCCAGGACCCCAGCCCGGGACTCGAGATTCGTATGTCGAGTGGGGCCCGGCACCTGTGTGTCCTCGCAGGGAGCTCCTCCGGCAGTCTCGTGTGCAGTCAGAATTGAGAGCCAGCGGCTCGGAGAGTCGCACCCCGACCATTTCCTCCCGAGCCCACTCCAGAGGCTGCCCCGCAGGGTGAAACCCAGACATGTTCGTATATTCTTTACTGTCTCCCAAGGTCATCGGGTTTTTGTGAGGATTAAATTACTGCAATACCAAACCCTAGGGGTGACTGACACACAGTGAGGATTTTACTGGCATTTCCCATCACCTGGGCCTGCCTTCCGTCCCCAGCTGCCTACGGGATGTCCTGTTGCAGTCAGCATTTCTCATCTGCCACGCCTGTGTCAACAGGATTCTGTCTCAGAAAGCTCAAGTGCAGAGGTGATGTTTACAGCTACACTTCACACTGAACTCCAATTTCAACTGCACAAGACTCTGTTTGCTTTGGTACCATTGTGTTTGTAGTTGGTGTCCCAAGGGTAAATCCCATTAGCATATGCGAGTGGTCCCATGTTCCCAGCATCACTCTCCGACCCCATGGATTGATTGACTGCTCAGAGCCAAGCCCAGCTTAGAATCCAGACCCGCCAAGACCTGGCTTAGCCTGTACATGGCTCACGGGAATCACTGACTCTCCTTGGTATTCTAAGCCTAGCAATGGTTTTGCATTTCTTTTGGCTACAGAATTGAACAGAGTAAGTGCATATTGTGGATTTCTATGATTTCTGACTTGTAGTAGAGGCTGGGGAGTCGGGGAAAACAGGAGAAAACAAGGATCCCACCCCTTCCCACCACTTAATGAAATCTCCCCATTGATGTATTTCCTACTGTTTGTACAAAGCATGCTGCGTATTTGGGACCATTTAGGAAAAGAAACTCTACCTCTGACATTTTATTACCATGAAGGGTGTAGAGATGCTTTTCTGGGAGGTGGATACAGGAAGCTGGAAGGATCAAGGCGTTTAGCTGGGGTCTGAGAGAGAAGCCTTCACCTTCAGGCAGAGAGAATGGTTTCCTGTCACCACCCAGAGCCAAACTGAGGGGATGATGGAAGTTTCCAGAGATGTCTTAGGAATATATTGCTGAAGTGGCAAGGTGGGGTAAGCAGAGTAGTGGTCACCCAGAGATGTCATGTCCCAATCTCTGGAACTCATGGGTGTGTTCCCTTCCATGGCAAAAGGGACTTTGCAGACAGGACTGAGGACCTTGAGATGGGGAGTTTATCCTGGATGATCCGGGGGGACCCAATATCATCATAGAGCCCTAAAAAAGGGGCCGGGCATGGTGGCTCACGCCTGTAATCCTAGCACTTTGGGAGGCCAAGGTGGGAGGATTGCTCAATGTTAGGAGTTTGAGATCAGCCTGAGCAACAGACCCCATTTCTACAAAATATAGAAAACTTAGCCAGGCATGGTGGCACATGCCTTTAATCCCAGGTACTCAGGAGGCTGAGGCAGGAGAATCGCTGAAGCCCAGGAGTTTGAGACTGCAGTGAGTTGTGATTGTGCTACAATTGTGCTGCACTCTATCCCGGGTGACAGAGCAAGACCCTGTCTCAGAACAAAAAAAAAAAGAAAAAAGAAAAAAAAGAGCCAAAGGAACAGATGTGAAAGTGGGAGCAAGGGAGTGACCCCTGGACTGGAAGGGCCCATACGCTGAGGAATGCGGCAGCTGGGACAAGCGAGCAAAGGCAAGGACACAGACTCTCCCCTAGAGCCTGCAGACAGACACAGCCCTGCTGACACCTTGACTTTAGCCCAGTGCAATTGATCTGGACTTCTGCCCTCCAGAACTGTAAGATGACATTGTTTTAAGTTTGGGCTATAATAAAATACCCCAAACTTAGGGTATAGGCAGTAATACACATGGGTTTGCCTTAAACTCTATGAATATAGATCTTTAATTACTATTTATGAATAGTTAAGGCTCAAATTTCCTACTAAATTTTATTTGTTGGTGAAATCTTATTTTTTGTCAAAGCTACATTTTTCTACCTAGCAGCTTAGAAGTGCATACCTGATATCTGCCTTTTCAGTTGGATTGGCAGAATCCAAGCTCTGTTGCTTGCTCTGAAAATAGTTTTGGATGCCAGGAATGAAGGGAATGCCAAAGCAGGTTCCACGAGGACCCCTGGGAAGGCAATGGCCCCTGCAAGAACTCAGCTTGGCCTCGCTAATAGCAAAAGTGGCTTTTGAGTTGCAGAATCTCTCAATATCACTCCTGCACCTGGTTCATGGAAAGAAACGGGCTTTAGAATGAGGAGGTTGAACCTCAGCGCAGAGACCTTCTTCCTCACCATGTGGCCTTGATCCAAGTCCTGAACCCCTGGGCCCCCACTCCTTCACCTAGAGATGCTGCCACCTTCTTTGCAGGTTGGTTAATAAGACTGAACCTACATGAATAAAACAGGGTTTGTTATTTACTGCATCTCGGGAAGACAATTGGGTAGATTCTTCACCGTGTGGATGGATGTTTAGAATGACCTGACTTAGAAACACGGATAAGAATTTTCTGTGGGGAGCCCTGGCAGGGGCGAGGAGGTGGCCCTTGAAGAAGAGGCCACCAGTCCAGGGTCCCCCACATTGACTACAAGCAGAAGGGCCTGGTGAGGTCAAATGATTTATCAATCCTTCAAGAACTTAGAAAGTCAACTAAACCCCAATAGCAGGAAACGAGAAATGTGGGAAAACTGGCACTCTCAAGAGAATGTGGCTCTATTAAGTGACTTGGCATGACGCTGCTGTTGGGAACAGCTTAGCCCCAGGGACCTCACACATAGGCCACCAGGTGAAGGCTTGACTGCAGCCAATCTGAGCCCTGGTAGATGCCTTGGGGTCCTCCCGGAACATGAGAGGATGGCAGACCCGTGAGGCACCCCAGCTCCCTCTGGCCACCTGGGCTCGGCGAGGTGGAGAGATTTCTGCCCAGCCCCTCAGAAGAGAGATGTGGAGCAGGAAACCACTTAGCTGCAGTCCACGTCTGCCCCCATCCTGCTTGCCTATGTGAGTGACACGCTGTATCCCTGTGCCTGTCCCAATCACCACTCAGGTCTGGCATGTCCTTGACAGACATGCATGTCCTGGCCTTCACCTGTCTCTAAAACAGCTCCTCCTGCCGCTGGGTGTGCGCTGCTCAGGCCTGGGGCAGCTCCTGGCCAGCACCTTAGTCTCCCAGGGCTGCCATACAAGGTGCCTCACACTGGGTGGCTTCAAACAACGGGATGTGTTGTCTCACAGTTCTGGGGCTGGACGTCTGAGACCAAGGCGTCGGCAGGGTTGGTTCCCCCAGAGGCCGTGAGGGAGGATCTGTCCCTGGCCTCTCCCCCAGCTGGTTTGTTGCTGGCACTCCCTGGCATTCCTTGGCTTGTAGGAACATCACCTCGATCTCTGCCACCAGCTTCACCTGGCCTTGTCCCTGGGTATGAGTCTGTGCCCAAATTTCCTCTTTTTCTAAGGACACGGGTCATAGTGGATTAGGACTCCCCCCACCTTACTATAGCCTCACCTGCAACAACCCTAGTCCCACATAAGCAAGGGCGCACTCTAAGCTACTGGGGGTTCTGGCTTCAACATATGAATTTTGCAGGGGACACAACTGAACCATAACAGAGGCCATCTGCAGTGCACGACTTATTGCTTCCGGTTACAGATATTCTCCCACCTTTTAAAAAGGTTTCTACACATGACTGTCTAAAACCATAGGCTCAAGAGCCCTGAAATGGCTGCTAATAGTTTTGTAATCTAACTATGACTTTTGGCATTTTGTTCCCATAATCACAGATAAGAACATTCCTGTTCTCGTTCAGAAAGAAATGATCCGTCTGCGGGAGTTGCAGATCTTTCTGGAACGAGCATTATTTGCCATAATTAAAAGTCCAAAGTGTGAACCACACACTCCTTCTATCTCCAACCAGTGAGTGGTTCCACACCAGCGTGGTGCTGAGCACGGACACACTCCTCCCCACGGCAACCGTGAGGCAGCCGCCGGCCTCTCTGCCTAATGGCTGGGAAAGTCGAGGCCCCCAAAGAGCTTACTTTACTGAAGCAAGATCACAGGGGTCGAGAGAGTTAGAACTGGAATATAAATGCAGGCAGGCCAAGCTCAGCTCCCCTTCCTCAACCATGTGGCCACGTCAGCAGCAAAGTGCTGGCCTGGGCCCTCCCACGGCACAACTTTCGGGGAGCCACTTGACTCAGTTTCCCCATCTTTAAGAAAGAAGAGGGCTGGGCTGGTGTCTGGCACTCTGGGTCTACACTGCGTCTGCCTGGGTCTGCATTAATTCAAGAGCCGTGTTAACTCTGAAGCAAGGCAGGCGTCAGGCTGTGTCCTAGCTGTCCTGCTCACGCTCCACCCGCATGAGAACCCGCCATTCAACCTGTCTGTAGCTTCTCTCAGGTTAACCCCAAGGACAGTGCAGAGCTGTCACAAAGCCAGGGGCCACAGAGAGGACCCCAGTTCCTCTTAGAACAGGGCTTTCTGTGGAACTCCAGGGTCACCTTGCCAGCCAGAGGCAAGAGAAGTGCAAAGACGGTCACCCAGCACCCACTAGAGAGACGGAGGTTCTGCCCCCAGGGTGTCACCTGCGTGGGTGCAGCTAAAGCACGCTGTGACCAGCAGCGTGGGAACACGAGCACCAACAGTGCCCAGCAGGCAGGCAGGTCAAAATGACCACAATCTTGGAGTCTGGGCGCCCCGTCGGTGCCATGATCACTCGGGTGGGGACATCAGGTGCCCTGCAACTTCCCCAGACCCCGCAGACCTCCAGGTTGCTCTGTTTCCCCCCTCAGTGCCACCCCCTTCCTCTCCACTCCCCCCAGCCACTGGCGACAGTGAGACCAGCATCTGCAGCCCAGCAGCCCCCGGTGCACCAGGACTCCCGCTCTCCCTGGTGCCCCCGCCCCCTCCGATCGGGCCTACCCATGCTGGTGGCTCCTGGGCTCCCTGGGACTGGCGGGAGGACTTTTTACAAAGGTGTCGCTCCTCCGACTTGGTTTCCAGGCTCTGCCCAGCTCTACCTGTGCGGGGGGAGGTGTGCGAGGAGGGACAGGCCTGGGCTCCTCCCTCGGAGGTGGCCACGCTGCAGGGAACAGAGGTTATCGCTGCCTGAGCCCCTGCAGTGGGACACCTGTCCCTGGCTACCGCCCTGGGGCCCTTGTGCCGGGGGGGGGGGGGGGGGGGGGGGGTGGGGTGGCAGAGGTGCTTGTGACAGACAGGGATCCCAGACTTGAGCCACATCTGTAATCAGCAGGGTTGTGAAAACACAGGTCCCCAGGCCCCAGCCCTGGATGGGCTGTCTCGGTAGGTCGGGTTGGGGCCCCAGAATGTGCATTTCTGACAGGCCTAAAGTGATGCTGCTGCTGCTCTGGGGACCCCTGTGCTCCAACGCACGACAGTTCTGGGCAAGGATTGCAAACCGGGAGGAACGCTCCTCAGTCTGCTGCGTGGCTTTACTTGGAGGGGGAAACTTTGAGAGCATTGCTGGACAATTCCACACTTCCTTTCTTTAAGAATAACAAAAACAAAACAACCATACAGTGTTTATCTTCCATTTTCTGATCTGGGGGGTTTGTGTCCTGCACACTGAAACACTAAAAAGGAAAATGAAGGTGAGTTTCTACTGCCTTTGTCAAAAATCCTGGTGACACACACGAACTGTCATCTGGAACTATCTTAACCTGCTCTGCTGTCTGCACGGGTCAGCGGCGTCCAGCACGTTCTCTGTGTTGCGCAACCATTGCCACCATCCGTCTCCAGAGCTTTGTCATCTTCCCACACGGAAGCCCTGTCCCCACTGAACAACAGCTCGCACTGTCTGCCCCACCTGCCCCCGGCAGCTCCGTCCTCCTGTCTGCGTCTGTGGCTGTGACGACTGCGGCTCCCGCGGGCCAGTGGAGTGGCTCGGACCTGCCCTCAAGGCTCACGCACCGTGCAGGGTGTGTCAGAGTCTTTCCTTAGCAACAGTGCACTGCGCGCGTCCCCCACACTGTGTGTGTCCCCCATACTGTGCGTGTCCCCCACACTGCGCGTGTCCCCCACACTGCACGCGCCCCCCACACTGCACGTGTGTCCCCCACACTGCACGTGTCCCCCACACTGCACGCGCCCCCCACACTGCACGTGTGTCCCCCACACTGCACGCGCCCCCCATACTGCACGTGTGTCCCCCACACTGCACATGTCCCCCACACTGCACGTGTGTCCCCCACACTGCACGTGTCCCCCACACTGCATGTGCCCCCCACACTGCGCGTGTCCCCCATCTGTCTCGGTTACCCTGTGTGTCGGAGCCAGGCTCCCAGGCAGCTTTCTGGAAGACAGTGGTGTGTGGGGAGAAAAGGCCCCTCTTCCCCAGAGGCAGCCGGACCTGCCCTTCTCGGACTTTCTTCACTGGCCTGCGGAGCAAGAAACCTGCTCAAATTGTTGCTCACTTGATACGCACAGGGGAGCAGTGGGTGTCACCTGCGGGCACGGGGCTGCCAGCAGAGGGACCTCATCAGGGTCATAGTGGCTGAAGGGAAACAACCTGTCCGGGAGGTCTAGAAGCGGCTTCATAGTTGTTGTTCTGTGTCAGATGAGCCTGGGGTGGAACAGACTAGCCTAAACAGACCAGCCGGGCTCTAGAGTCTCGCAGGGTCCCCAGGGCAGCCTGGACTTGGAGGCAGGAAGTTTCTGGGCTTGTGGCATAGGGTGACAGACTTCGGGGCTTCCCCATCCTCCACCTGGACTCGGGGTGACATGGAGTCTGCCTCTCCTCACCGCAGCCTTTGCCCTCAGCCCTCCGTGCTCACTGCCTGTGGCCGTCATAGCAAATCCCCATGACCTTGGAGGCTGACACTAACAGGGTTCTGTCCTCTCACAGGTCTGGGGGCCAGACGTCCAAACCCAAGGTGTCAACAGCGTGCTCCCTCCAGAGCTCTCGGGGAGAATCCCTGCTTGTCTCTTCCAGCTTCTGGTGGCTCCAGGTGACCCTTGGCTCGTGGCAGAGTCACTCCCACCTTCGCCTCTGTCTTCACCTGGCCTCCTCCTCTGTGTGTCCTCTCCTCATCTTCCCTTATAAGGGCTTCGTCACTGCATGTGGGGCCTCCCCAGCCCAGGATGAGCTCATCTCAAGAACCTCGACTGAATTCCGTCTGCAAAACCCTTTTCCCAAACAAGCCACATTTGCAGGTTTGAGGAGGGCGCGTTCCAGGAAGGGAATGGACAGAAGTGGCCTCTGGTCCTGGATGAACAGAACTGTCGCTGGGCCTCAGAGAACTGTCGTTATGCAAACTACTGGGGGAGAAGCAAATGTTCTTGCTGATCCGATCAGCACGCAAGGGTGGCAGTCAGTCTTCAGACCCAGATCTTTCATTGTTTTCTATTCACCGAAGCTCTTAAATGGACAAAGTTGCCATAGTAGTCCACAGCGTGCTCAGCCGCTCTGTCCCTGCCCTGCGCTGGCCCGGGAACCTTGACGGAGGAGACGGTGTAGACCTTAACTCTGGGGGACAGCGGCTACGGAGAACGTGCTGCTCTCCTGCTCTTCCTGCTCCAGCGCTGGCTTTGTCAGGTCATTCACAGGAGCTCCAGGCACTTAGCTGGGATTCAAATCTAAGCTCCCCCTCCCCGCCCAAAGCACACTGCTTAGAAGCGAGTGGAAACGGCTGTGGACTGATATTCTGCACACCTTGGCTAGTGCAGGTCACCCCAAACTGACTCGGGTAGTGGAGAAAAGAGGAAATATTGACATTTACAATTAATTTCCCTGCTATCGGTACGTGAGTATTTGCACATGATAAACACTGTCAGAGACAAAGTAAGCAAACTGCTGTGGCTGGAACTGCGTCCTCCCCACCCCGAATCCACAGGTGAGGCCCTACCCCACGTGGTGGTGTCAGGAGGCGGGGCCTGTGGGAGGTGACTAGGCCGTGAGAGGGGAGCCCACAGGCTGGGACTGGTGCCCGTACAAGAAGGGACACCTGAGAACTCCCTCTGTACTCCATGTGAGGACACCAGGAGGAGGTGGCTGTCCGCAAGCCAGGAAGCCAGAACAGTAACGTGAATCTGATTAATATGGTTCCTATCATCTATAAATAATATCCTCTCCCTCAAATTTATCTTTTAATTGAAAACATTTTACATTTCTTAGGGAGGCTTCTACTTAATCATTTTGGTAATTTAATGAGAATGAAAGCCCTGCTTATTCAGAAAGGGATAGTAATTGATGATTTTGTTCTATATCGGAGCTGTCATGATAATTCTGAGTCCTCTGTCCTTGGAATTGTTTGGTTCATAGATGAAACTGACAGAAGGCACTGCAGACTCAGAGGTTTACTGGAATCTGGCAATTTGCTTCAGTGTAAGAGGTATTTTTTGATTCTCAATATTTCATTTGGATCTTAAAGGTCCTGCCTTGAGGTCATAATAAAGTGAATGATTTCTATAATAGTATGCTAATCTTTTCTTAAAGCCTAAATCTAAAATGCAAGGGACTCCTAAGTTGTTAGAACAAGTCACTCAACACGGCCACCTTGTCCAGAGACAGGGGAAGTCTCAAGGCCTGCGTGTGCCCTGTGGAGACGCCAGTGGGGGTGAGGCCTGGTCTCCCTCCCCCAGGTCTAACAGGCTGCGGAAGACAATTCTCACCTCGGCTCTAAGACCCGTTCTAAGTGGGGAAGCCAACAGCTAGTTACCATCACCTGGTGAGCAGGGGTGAGAACCCCTGATTGGCACATTCCTCTGGAAGGAAGTGGTCACGGAGCAGTGCGTTTTAGGAGGAGTTGAAGAGACAGCAAGAGCAGGGCACTGACATCACAGGCATCGGTGGCAACGTCTGCAGCTTGTGCTCTCCCAGCCCTGGAGGCCAGAGTCTGAGATCCAGGTGCCAGCAGGGTCATGCTCTCTCAAGACCCCAGGGGAGACTGTTCCTGGCATTCCTCTTGGTTACCAGCATCGCCGGCCACCCTTGGCATTTCTCGATTTGTAGAAGCATCACTTCCATCTCTGCCTTCATTGTCACGTGGTCTCCCCGTGTGCGTGTCTCTTTGTGTCTATGCTCCTGTTTTTATGACATGCCAACTGCACTGGATTAGGGCCCAGCCCACTCCAGTACGACCTCATCTTAAGTTGGTTACATCCACAATGACCATATTTCCACATAGGGTCACAGTCCTTCTGTCTCCATCCCATGGCCGCCAGCCTAGCTTTAAGGTCTTCATTTTTTCTGCCCCGTCCCGGCCTCCTGACTACCTTCCCCACTTCCAGACCCGAGCCAACTGTCCACGGCTGGGGGTGCAGGCATGGTGGGCATGGGATGCACAGAAGCGGTCAGAGCGAAGGGAGGGGCTTTGCCTGGTGACTAGGGGACCCCCCTCCCCTAATGCACACACGCTCACATGGGGCTGACTGAGGAAGGCCTGCCCCTGGCACAATCTTCCCATAACCACGAGGGGAGCTGGTTCTATTCGTAGAACCAGACAAGGGTAACGTGGGTGAAGAAAGACTGAAAGAGAATGAAAGGACTGGAGGAACTGGGACACGGGTGACGCTGCAGAACAGCGGGAGCAACCAGTCCTGAAGGCCGTGTTGTCTCTGGACTTTCAGTGATGTGCACCAAAAAGTGTCCGCACTGCCCAAGTCAGTTTAGACTGGGGTTTCTGCTACTTGCAACCAAAGGTGACCACACCAGCAGAGCTTTTTTCTGTTTCTAAATGATTAAGTACATGGAAAAAATTTTTGAACAAATCAGGAAAACTTCTTCCTGCCTGCCTGGTTGTCAGTGCTGAGCATGTCGGTGGGGACACCTTCCTCTCTTCCTGGATCCCTGGGTTTTCGTCTCCACACACGTCTGCCTGAGTGGATGCAGCAACCTGGCTTAAGGCTTGAATGTCCAGTGGAGAGAGAGTGGGTGGTGGGCTAAACTCCTCAGCTGTCCTGCAGAATGGGTCACCAAACTCTATGTGGTGGGGAAGGCATGATTTTCTAAGCCTGGTGAGCAAACTGCTGAAGAGAAACAGTAGGCACAGACAGCATATTTCTCCCATCCACGTACCGACCAGGCCCAACCCTGCTTAGCTTCCGAGATCAGACAAGATCAGGCGCGTTCAGGGCGGTATGGCCATAGGCCAGATAGCATATTTCTGAGCAGAAGAAACAACTGTTTTTTCTCTGCTGTCATACCACAACAATCAACACAGAACATTTCTGTGACCCCCTCAGATATGTGGGGATTTCTCCCCACCACCAAGCGAGCCGTCAATTCTGCAACGAACATCAGCTATGTGTCCTCTAATTCAATTCACTTCTCACACTATTTACCTGGAGGTAGCATCGGATCCCCAGGCTAAGGGCTCAGTCCCCAAGACTGCCCCAATTCTGACGCCAATCAAAAGCCTGAGGGTGTGGCCTATGCTTCTGACCGACTGGCTATAAATCAGGGACCCCATCACCCCTTCCTTGGGTTTGATTAATTTGCTAGAGCGGCTTGCAGAACTCAGGGAAACACTTATGTTTACTGCTTTGTTATAGAGGATACTACAAAGGACACAGATGAAGGGATGCACAGGGGGTGGGGGAGGGGCACAGAGCTTCCATGCCCTCCCTGGGCACGCGGCCCTCCAGGAACCGCCACTGTTCAGCCGTCTCCTGAGCCACCTCTTGGGCCTTTATGGAGACTTCACTGGACAGGCACGACTGAAGCATGGACAACTGTGTCGAAATGGGGTTGGATAAACAGATGTGATCTAATGCTACTACACTGAGTGGGAACCCCAGGAAGGCCCGTCTGTATCAGAATATCACATACATTCAATAAAAAGACACTTGTATTAGGACTTCTCCATGAAGGTAAGGATTGAATACAAATATTTACTTCTACTCCCTCCTTAAACTCATTAAAATGACAGTAAGGATGGTGAAATGTATTTTTTTTTTAAATGTATAAACCCACAAGAATTGACAATATTGACAATTTTGGAAGCTAAAAGGCAGATAGATGAGTGGCAAGCAACTTAGCAGACCTCAGACAGTTGAAGTCAAAGCAACAGTGGGGAAAGCGACAGAACAACTCAAATTGTACATGCACCCACCCACACCCAATGTGTACACACACATATGTACACACACACCTACATGTGTGCACACACATACACACACACATCTCAGGAATTGGCAGCACCAGATACCTTGGGAAGCAGGGGTGAACGTGGGACAAGTAGGAATTAGACCTTTAAATCTCTCCTCCCCGACCCCCTGGGCAGATGGGTGGTGTCACCTGTGGAGATGGTAAAACCCAGAGTCAGGGCTCCGGACAACAGGCATAATTGAGGGCAGAGCACTAGAAGACAGACCAGGGGTGAAAGGAAAGTTTGCACACTGAATGCTCAGAGCCTTCCTCCCCCACTGGGCTCTCAGGGCAGCCACGCTTTTACCCTCCTGTCTGAAGAATGGAAACTCTTCTCTGGGGAGCCTGATCAGTTGAAGAGAAAAAAATCTAAAAATGCTGCCTTCTGGGATTCTGCAGTTAAATGGCTCCTCTAGACTTGCCTATAGTGAAGACCACAGTCATGTGCACAGAGTTGCCAATCAGCCTTTTTCCCCCCTCTCTGAGATGGGAGCAGACAGCCAAGAACCCTAAGACATTGGACAAAATCCACTATTTGAAAATCATGCTGAGAAACAAGCAAATCAGGGGATAAAAACAACTTGGAGGAAATAGAGATCAGACAGGGGAAAAAACTCCAAAATACCTGTATTGATAGTCTGAAAGTCATAAGACAAGATGCTGTAATCATGAAATAGGAGTTGGATACAATTCAGATAATTAAAAGGACATTTTGGGCCGGGCACGGTGGCTCACGCCTGTAATCCTAGCACTCTGGGAGGCCAAGGTGGGAGGATTGCTCAAGGTCAAGAGTTTGAGACCAGCCTGAGCAAGAGTGAGACCCCGTCTCTACTAAAAATAGAAATTATCTGGCCAACTAAAAAAAATATATAGAAAAAATTAGCCGGGCATGGTGGTGCATGCCTGCAGTCCCAGCTACTGGGGAGGCTGAGGCAGTAGGATCGCTTAAGCCCAGGAGTTTGAGGTTGCTGTGAGCTAGGCTGACGCCACGGCACTCACTCTAGCCCGGGCAACAAAGTGAGACTCTGTCTCAAAAAAAAAAAAAAAAAAAGAAATCATGCTAAGATGTGCTAGCAAGAAAATAAATGAAATAAAATAAGAAAAAAAAAAAGCAAAAACAAACAAAAGAAATCAAATTACTTCTGCCAGCTTCTGGAGAGGAAAACATTCTTATATGAAAGATCAATAATAATCAGAATGGCTTGAGCTTTTCAACAGCAACACTGAAAGCTGAAACACTATGGAGCAATACTTTAAAAATTCCCAGGGATTTTCTTGCTGATTTTCCTGAGTTCTAGATTCTTGTTATCAGACCTTTATCTGATGTGTAGTATGCAAAAATTCTTTCCCATTCTGTAGGCTGTCTGTTTATTTTCGTGACTGTTTCTTTGGCTGTGCAGAAGCTTTTTAATTTAATCAGGTCCCATTCGTTTATTTTTGTTGTTGCTGTGATTGCCTTAGGGGTTTTCTTCATAAATTCTTTGCCTAGACCAATGTCTGTAAGAGTCTTTCCTACATTTTCTTCTAGAATTCTAATAGTTTCTCCCCTAAGGTTTAGGTCTGTTAGCCACCTTGATTTGATTTTTGTGAGAGCTGAAAGCTGTGGGTCCTGTTTTAGTCTTCTACATGTGGCTATCCAGTTTTCCCAGCACCATTTATTAAATAAGGAATCTTTTCCCCAAAATATGTTTTTGTCTGCTTTGTCAAAGATTAGATGGCTATATGAGGATGGTTTTATGTTTGGATTTTCTGTTCTGTTCCATTGGTCTGTGTCCCTGCTCTTGTGCCAATACCAAGCAGTTTCAATAATCACAGCTTTGTAGTATAGTTTGAAGTCTGGTAAACCCTATCAAAAAATGGGCAAAGGACATGAATAGAAATTTTTCAAAAGAAGATATAAGAATGGCCAACAAACATATGAAAAAATGCTCAACGTCCCTAACCATCAGGGAAATGCAAATCAAAACCACAATGAGATATCACTTAACTCCAGTGAGAATGGCCTTTATCAAAAAGTCCCAAAACAACACATGTTGGCGTGGATGCGGAGAGACAGGAACACTCATACACTGCTGGTGGGACTGCAAACTAGTGCAACCCCTGTGGAAAGCATTATGGAGATACCTTAAACAAATTCAGGTAGACCTACCATTCGATTCAGCAATCCCATTATTGGGCATCTACCCAGAAGAACAAAAGTCATTCTACAACAAAGACACCTGCACCCAAATGTTTATAGCAGCACAATTCATAATTGCAAAGATGTGGAAACAACCCAAATGCCCATCAATCCACGAACAGATTAGTAAACTGTGGTATATGTATACCATGGAGTATTACTCAGCTATAAGAAATAACAGTGATACGACATCTCTTTGGTTCTCCTGGAGAGAGTTGGAACCCATTATATTAAGTGAAGTATCCAAAGAATGGAAAAACAAGCATCACATGTACTCACCGGAAAATTGGTTTCCCTGACCATCACCTAAATGCACATCGGGGAAGGGTACCAATTAGATATCAGACTGAGGTGGGGGGTGGGGGGAGGGGTTGGGTGTATGCCTACATGATGAGTGCCTTGCGCACCCGTCTGGGGAATGGTCATGCTTGAGGGTGCAGACTCGGGGAGGTGGGGGGGCGGAGGGGATGGAGGTATGACTACATGGTGACTGCCAGGAGAACTGTCTGGTGAATGGACACGCTTGAGGCTCTGACTTGGGGGGATGGGCAGGACATGGACATTGTATATAACCTAAACTTATGTACCCCCATGATGAGCTGAAAAAAAAAAAAATTCCCAGGGAAAATGGTTTCCAACTGGAATTCTACATCAATTCTGAGGGAACAGCGACCCCTGCTGAAGTCTCTCCAGGAGTCCAGACAGACTAGAAGTCCTCTGTGGCCAGTCCCAAGACCGAAACTTCTACAACTATAAATAGCATCTGACGAGCCCTTCTGATGTATGTGAATGAAAAATTCCCGATAACATATTTCTGGCATTTACAAAAGCCTTTTGGCCTCCCATTTTCCCACAAGTGTGTTCTTCTGCCATCTTATGGCCAACCTGCGGAACTTCCAGACAAGCAGTTTGCTATGACCTCATCAGTCAGAAGAAAAGTTCAAGGGCAGCTGGGCTTGCCCAGAGCCATTTGGCAAAAGGCCTGTGGTCATTTGACCAGACATGGGCATGTCACTTAACGGCAGTGTGCCTTCATTTTCTGACATGTAGCGTGGGGCTTGCTGATGGCACTTAGAGCGTCAAAGGAGATAAAATACTTGAAGCCCTTAAGACCAGGCTGTAGTGAAATAGCCAATTTCTTTCTGTCTCCCATATTCAATCCGTCAGAGATTCCTGTTGGCTCTACCTCCAAAGCGTGTCCAGAATCTCACCACTCCTCCCACCGCACTGCCAGCCCCTGGTGGGAGCCGCCCTCCTGGGAGGTCACTTGGGAACCTTGTGTGGACACTGGCCTCTTTCAGTTGGCTCTTAAGACAGCAGCTGGGGGGCGCAGGGTGGGGTTCCTGCCACACAGCAGTCATGTGACTTCTCTGCTCAGAACCCTCTGGCCCAAAGTCCTCACTCTGGCCTGCAGTCCCAAGATGAGATACACACCCCTTCTCTGTCTGCCCTCAGCAACCTGTTCCCCCCGCACCCCTGCCCCTGTGTGCTGGTGCCCAGGCTGGTCTCGAACTCCTGGTCTCAAGCGATCCTCCCGCCTTGGCCTCACAAAGTGCTGGGATTAGAGGTGTGAGCCCTGGTATCCCGCCTCCTACAGCTTTGGAAGACAGCAGACCTGCTCTACCTCAGGGCCTTTGCATGGCTGTCCCCTCTGCCGGGCACTCTCTGCCCTCGGCTCACATGCCACCTATGAAGCACCCTCTGACCTTCTGCTCTACTTTTTAAAATCCATAGCACCTCCTACCTTCTGCCATACCACATAGTCTTCCCTAATTCCCTTACTTATCACATTTATTGTTCACGGTCCATCCCCTACTGCTACAATGCAAGCGCCCACAGACGTGGGGCCCTGGGTTCTCTTTGTTCCCAATGTGTCCCCAGGCCTGGACTGTGGCCTGGCCATGATGGCTGCTCGGTGAGCAGGTGCTGGTTGGATTCCATGGAGCAAGAGCTCGCCCAGGCTCCACTCTTGGCGCCATAAATGCCTTGCACCAAGCCCGGGAAGCAAGCACTGTCTCTACCTTACAAATGGTGGCGTTGACTCCTGCGGTCCCTGCCCAAGGTCAAGGCGCTAAGAAGGGAAGAATCAGGAGCCAGACTTAAGTGTTCTCACCCAGGTCCGGCTGTCCTGCCATGGACCCCCTCCTGGGAATGCAGCTCAGCCGGGCTCTGGGGTGCTCTGCGCGTGTCCCCACCCTCCCAGTACCTTCCTGGCCCGCTCCCTCCCCCCATGCAATTTGCCCCCGGATTGCCTGTTTTTGCTGAAGGAGCTCCACTTGCCACAGGTCCCTCCCGGCCCACACTGCAGAGAGCCCACCCCACTCCGACTGTCCTCTGGTTTGGGAGCCACCGCCCTCAGCTACTGATTCAGTACCTCACTGGGTGTCTCCGGGGGTTCCATTTGTTTCTCTCGCCTCGTCTCCCCTGTTCGCTGTGTAGGGAAGATGAACACACAGGCGCTCTCTCTGGGGTGCCTGCTGAAGGGCCTTAGGAAATAATTAGTGGACGCACATGGGTTGTGAGTTTCCGTAGCTGCGCGGGACCTATTAGCAAATTCTTTCCAGGTTTGTAAACCGAACCAACGACTCAAGTGAAAGGTGGTCTTACTAATAACCTATCTAACAGAGGAAAATAAACGATGTAACAGAAAGTATGTGAAATAAATTCACAGCATGCAATTGTCACTTTGAAGAGGAAACTCACAACACAACTACCCTTTGTTTAATTAAACACCTGTGACCTAACTCCTCTTCCCTAAGAATTTTGTTTTTCAGCCTTGCAGGGCCCTAAGCGGGCAGCAGGGAGGGTGTGAGCTCCCTGCCCCAGCTCTGTCTCAGTTCCTGCTCAAACACCAGATTTCAAGGACTCAGGTAAGCTGGTCTCACAGAGAAAAGCAATAAAAAAGAACACCTGCAACCGCTTTGCTACCACTTCTGTTATCACTCTACTGACGGAGAGGGGAAAAAAGCCATTTTTGCCCTTTAAAAGCCCCAAGTCGCTTGGCCTCACTGCCCAGCATTTTCAGTCCTTCCTCTGTGTGCTGTGGGTGCTCCCTCCTCTCTGTCTTTCTCTCATTCTTTCTGTCTTGGGAGAAATAAACACACATTTACTTCTATAGACCCTAATCACTGTGTGGGAAATCTTTCTCAGGCCCTGCAGGAACTTCACACCCTGACACCAAGAGTCAGACCCATGACCTCACCAGTGACTTATGAGAGGACACTCCAGGCTGAGCCAGGCAGCTGGGTGGAGCGTTCTCTCTTCCCCACGGGTGTGACTTGGGGAAGGGGCTCTTGTCCCACTTACCAGCCACTGCCAAGCTGGGGACACACGTGCCAGCCAGGTTCTGGGACAGATGGCCTGGGCCTCCCTTCCCTCTCTTTCCTGAGGAGACGGGGACAGGGAACTTTTTAGGAGCAACCTATAAAATAGAAACTGTTTTTCTTGACTCAGCCAGGAATAGGACGGTTCCCAAGCCCCGAGGCCTGTTGGGACCTATTCTGACTTCCAGAAACTAGAAAGCTCTTAAGGCCTCACACTGGCCTCCAGAACATTCAGCCCTAAGAAAAGCATGGCTGTTTGTTCCAGGGAGACCAGGATAGCAACCTACCAGATTCAGTTCCTGTTCCTTCCGAATCTTTTTTTGTTTTGAGACAGGGTCTTTCTCTGTTGCCCAGGCTGGTCTTGAAGTCCTGGTCTCAGATGATCCTCCCACCTTGGCCTCCCAAAGTGCTGGGATTATAGGCTTGAGCCACTGTGTCTGAGCCCCTTTTGAGTCTTTAAAAATATGTGTAGAGTCTAGGAGTCTCATTAGAACGTGCCAGACACGACATCAAGTGAAAACCTGAGTGGTTCTGACTTGCTGGGAAGCAAGACAGAAAGCCACCCTTGCTGCTGGGAACAGTTCCTGAGACAGAGCCTAGCACACAGCACATTCTAGAAAGCCCACGAGCCCTGGGTATCCCAGGGCGGAGGCAAGTGGAAGGAGAATTGCCTTCTCATTTCTCTGGTGGCCTCTGGGATGGGGGGAAGAGGGAGTTTGTGTTTAATGGGGACAGTGTCACATTTGCAAAATGAAGAGTTCTGGAGATGGATGGTGGCGATGGTTGCATAACAATGACAATGTTCTTAATGCCACTGAATTGTACGCTTAAGAAAATGTTAATGCTATCATGTGTGTATTTTACCGCAATGTAAAAAATAAATTGATAAAAGAGTCTGCCATTTCTCAGCTGTCCTGGGTGTACACCCAGGGACTCCCCTAACCCTAACCCCAACCTGCCTCTCCTCTCTGGCACTGCCCCTGTCCCTCCTCCTGTGGCCTTTGCCCGCCCCTACCCCCAGGCGGCGGCCTCTCCAGGTGAGACACTGGTGACCTCCAGAGCAGATCGCCAGGACCTGGCTGGAGCAGTCACCCGCTGGGACTCCACTGGTGATGGGGGCCTTCAGAACTCAGGTCTGGCATCATCACGGGAGCCCTGACTGCTCTGAGGCGGCACACGTGCTCTCTCCTTCCTGTGTAGTCCTTGGGAGCAGGTTTCCCAGCCTCTGCTCCCCACACGCGGCCCCTCCTGTCCACCGAGGCCAGGCCTGGGGTCCCTCCTGGCTCCCCAGCAGACAGCCGCCTCTCTGAGACCTTGACCCTTCCCGCGGCCTCAGCCGTCACAGATTGGCTTTTTGTTACAGGTGAGGAGACAGCATGGTCCAGCAGTCAAGAGCGAGGGCATGCTCTTGGCTCAGACATGCTGGGGTGCAAATCCGGGCTCAGCCAGTCGCCAGATATATGGCCTTGGGCCAGTTACTTAACCTTTTTATTCCTCAGTTTCTTTATCCCTAAAACACGGTAATAAAATGTTCCTTACTGTTGTTATAAGTATTAAAACTGAATTAATCCATGCTGTGCATTGGGCATCGGCAGTGAGGGGCAGGCTTGTGCAATGGCTGCAGCCCGGGCTCCGGAGCCAGACTGTGGGTGTGGCCTGGGAAGGTGACTTGGTTTCCTCCTCTGTGCATGGGAAGAATCACAGTGATCTGCAGCACAGGGCTGTTGCAAGGATTGTGTATTCGTCAACTACTCAGGAGAGTGTTTAGCGTGCTGTCCGTACACATTCAGTGTTTAATACATATTAACCAGTCTTGTTTGTCATTAAAAAAATGAGGCTACCCAAAACATTCCAGAATGCATGACAAAAATTTATGTCTCAAATAGTCAACAAAAATCAAACTTGAACATACATTTACTAAAGCACTTTTATAAAGTCTAAACGAGATTTCAAAACAAATATTTTAGTACTTTGAAAGAATAACAAACATTCAAACAATGAAAAAAATTATGGAGCGTGTGGAAACAAAACAAGAGTAAGCCGTCAACAGTAAGGTAGGGCCCGCTCTATAATGACTAAAACATGGAACTGGAATGTTCCTCACACAGAGAAGCGGTGAATGGCTGAGGTGATGGACAGCCCGGTCCCCCTCGTGTGATCACTACACATGCTATGCCTGTATCAAAACATCACACGTACCCATAAATGTATATAACTATTATACCCATAATTAAAAATAAAAAATTTTAATAAAAAAATAAGTTAAAAAAGTCAAGGATAACCTGACATGGAAAAGATTCATATATACATTATTAACACTTCTCAGTGTGTTCTGGCTTTTAGGTATAAGGTCTTAAGTCCTGCTATGTCCAATTAAAGCATGTCTGTTCCAGGGACTTGTCCAGCTCTCCCAGCCCATTTAACAATGTTCCAGTCAGCATAGGATGTTGCTTATACGCTGATCAGCGTGGAATTTACAGAAAGGCAGATACACAAAAAATAGGTTGCTGGGGAAGCGCAGATGAGCAGAGGTTGTTTTTTTGTTTGTTTGTTTGTTTGTTTGTTTTTGGGACAGAGTCTCACTCTGTTGCCCGGGCTAGAGTGCTGTGGCGTCAGCCTAGCTCACAGCAACCTCAAACTCCTGGGCTCAAGTGATCTTCCTGCCTCAGCCTCCCGAGTAGCTGGGACTACAGGCATGCACCACCATGCCCGGCTAATTTTTTCTATATATTTTTAGTTGTCCAGATAATTTCTTTCTATTTTCATAGAGACGGGGTCTCACTCTTGCTCAGGCTGGTCTCGAATTCCTGAGCGCAAATGATCCTCCCGCCTCGGCCTCCCAGAGTGCTAGGATTACAGGCGTGAGCCACCGCGCCCGGCCTGACCAGAGGTTGTTGATATGACCTCATGCAATTCCCTCTGCTCCCTGCCTCCCACCCCACGACAAGTGCCATCATGTGAGGTCTCGCAAAAAGCACACCCACACTGACATCTGCACGTCTGGATTATGCTTGGAAGAAGTGGTTGAGTAAGAGCCAGGAGGGAGGATTGCCCTGGAAAGTCAACCCTGATGGGCAAAGCATGAAGTACCCCTCTGTGCCCTGCTCACATCCTTCAAAGGTTAAAGAAGATCCTGTAGGCGTCATTTCCACCCACATGCAAAGCACACTGCAGTGTTAATGTCAGAGGCTGTTGAGGGGCTACAATGTGCTTCATCCAAACATCTGGAAGCCTGTTGTGTGGCAGCACCTCACACAAAGGGTTTTTAAGGCCTCGGATTGTCTGGTGTTCTCTTTATCATAGGACAATGAATGAGATCTAAAAGAGCACGAGTTTCCTCAAGTTGCACAGTGGCTGTAAGAGGTAGCGTTACCATCCCTTCTGAGGATTTAGGATTAGTTCTTTTTGGATTATTGTTAATAGTGGGGTAATGAAAATTGAATGCTCATCACTGCAACCATTTGTTTCCCCTATACCTTCCCTCAAATGTCACCATTTGACAAATGCGTCAAAGGCGTAATGTGTCAGTAGAGGGTAGAGATAATCAGAGTGGTAATGTTAGCAGTCCCTTATATCTAGTCTTTCACACTAGAGTTTGCTAATTAGCCTCATTCAAATCATACCCTGATTAAATTCCAATACTTTGTTTAGTTCTCTGCCTCTTCCATCTCACTCCTCACAGCCCAAGAAGTTTAAAGTGTTTATTTCACAAATAGAGGACTACCATGTGCTGGAGACTGAATGGTGACACAGTCCCCCAGAGGGCTCTCCGCGTAGGGAAAGCCAGAGAGTGACGACACACTGAGGCCGTGGGACTTGGGAACATTAAGATGTGCTGTGGGAGCTCAGAGCAGGGACACACCACCATGGGGGGAGGGGACACAGGAAAACTGTTGCAGGAAGTGGCCTGGAAGTGAGCAGGACGTACCCGGGTGGAGGGGCTGGAGGAGGTGGGTAGAGAATTAGTGTCTCAGGATCTAATTTTTCTTTGCCTTTGACCCGGGAATGAGAACTGGATGTGTTCCAAGAGTGACAAGAAGCTCACTGTTGGTTGGATGAGAGTGCGTGGAGAGAAGGGAAATGTGTTCAGAAAAAAAAAGAAAATAAAAGAGCCTCACGGGCCCTAGCTAAGGAATTATGACTTGACTCGAAAGCTCAGAAGGTGTTAAGCAAGGTTTGACAATCACATTTGTGTTTCTCACTCTGGACTTTGAGTTTCCCCCTCAGTGCAGCCTCCATGGTCCCAGCGCCACCACGAGTTTGAGGACGAAGCAGAGTTTGAGGACGAAGCATCTTAGAGGCCAAACATGACCTGATCCTGCTAATCCAGGAGGCAGTTTCAGTCTTCAGCGCTGGACACGGGTGTGTCTAGGCACTGTGGCTTGTTTGTGCAGAAGTGCCACAGAGCACAGTCACTCTGGCCTGACACCTGGGATGGTTACGTGACAGATATCTACAGGATGAATTGGGCATTAAGTGTTTATAATGTTTTGGGAGAAGTTTTACTCCAGCAGAAAAATTTCATGGGGATTGAAAGAAACACTGTGAGATGGTTCACAAATATGCACTTCATGATCCTAGTCACAAAAGAGACTTTCTGTCCATCTACCTATCTATCCATCTGTCTGTCCAGCCCTGGGAAAAACAGGACCAGGGAGAAACAAACTTGATGTTTCCTGAGATTTTTCATATGTGGATGTTGCTTTTTTTCATACTTTTATCAACTTCCTATGAAATTCTAATGAGCACATACTGTGTATGTGATTTTATAATCCCATAACATGTTAAAGTTTTCTAACCCTACCCACAGACACATGAACACTTACTCTTAAGAATAGAAATTTATTTCATACCATTGACAATTCAAAAATCAGTACTGGTCTTTACGCAAGTGGTCTTTTAAGTTATACATAATTTAAAAAGAGTTAGGGACTGGAACAACAAAACAAACAAAACAAAAAAACCCAAGTTAAAGATACCAGATAATACTAGCTGATACTTATTACAGACCATTCTAAAACCTATAAATTCACTTTTGACATTGGTTCCTGCCTCATTTAGCAGGGTTTTCAGAAATGTTTAAAATGCAAACAATATGGAACTTTGTTGGAAAATTAAGTTAGTCCAAAACAACTTCATTTGTGTGATAGGAAAGGAGACAAATGCAGGGTATGTTCTCAGTGTTGTGAAAGTGTGTATGTGTATGTGTGTGTGTGTTTGTGTGCGTGTGTGTGCTTTAAATAATAGTTAAAAAAAAAGAGACTTCTTGCAGAGTTTTATATTCATTGTTGGCTTCATAGGTTTCATGGTTTGGCTGCCAATTCTGAAGTCTTCCTCACCTGGGGCCATCCATGGGGTGTCTGTCCTGCCACCTGGGGACAGAGGTCAGGGCATGAGCTGGGCCCAGTCCTCCTCTATTTCCTTCCTGGCCTTCACATCTGTGTCTGTGACATGGGCCCCAACGTCGTATACGGGTTACTCTTTTCTGAGCTCTTTTTCTTTTCATCCTCATCAAATTGAGCTTCAATCTCTGCTGGGTTGACGTAAGTGTAGAATCGAGCCATGATGGCAAATATTACACAGACGACCAGAAGCAACGCAGCAAATAGGACGTATTCAGCCCACTTTGGAGTTGGAGTTGGAGCAAGGAAAAAAAACACAAAAATAATACAGGTCATAATAATGTATAAATTGCATGTATTTATCTTGCTATGTCCAAATAGAAGGTGATTTGAAATTACATTATGGAAAATTGGTAAGTGACTAATACAGATACAGTATGGCCAGCTTTTCTGGAATGCCCAAGATAGATAGATGCCAACATAAATGACATTTTCCTAATAGCACTGGGGCACAGCAACAAAAGACTTTGGAAAGATGAGAGAGAATTTCCAGAAATCCCAAGCCTTCAGCCACGTGGCTGCTCCTGGAAGGATGAGGCCCAAGAGAACACCAAGCAGCACCTTGGGGGATAGAAGAATGTGCTGAACAGTGTCAAGTCAAGACCTCCGTGTCACCCCCTGGAAACACCTGGAGCTCATGAGCACACGGCATTAGCACGTCCCCTGATGGAACCCGGTGCAGGAAGTAGTGAAACGGCTGGGATAAGACAGCTCCCTTAGGAGGCATATCTGCTGCAGTGCCGGAGCAAAGAGTTTAAATATCAGAAAAGCCCTCACTTTATTGTAGCTGGAAAAATTACAACCACCTGTAGAATGGTTTTACCTTCAGGTGTTATGAAAGTTTATGGATAATGTGTCTGCTTTGGGGCTGTTAAGCTGCACTCATGGAAGCTGGAAGAGATGTTTCCTTTGGGAGTAAATCACATAAGGGTGCATGTACATTACACGATCTGTTCATTCGGTCGTCAATTCCTGATATAGTTTGGCTATCTGGCCCCTCAAAATCTCATGTTGCAATTTGATCCCCAGTGTTGGAGGTGGGGCCTGGTGGGAGGTGTTTGGGTCATGGGGTTGGATCCCTCATGAATGGCTTGGTGCCCTGCCCGTGGCAGTGAGTGAGTTCTTGCTCTTAGTTCACCAGAGAGCTGGTTGTTTAAGAGACACTGGCACCTCCTCTGGTGCTCCCTCTCCTGCCATGCGACACACCTGCCCCCCTTCACTTTCTTGCATGCATGCAAGTGTCCTGAGTCCTTTCCCAGAAGCAGATGGTGGCACCATACTCCTTGCACAGCGTGCAGAACTGTAAGCCAAATAAATCTTTTTTCTTTATAAATTACCCAGTGTCGGGTATTCCTTTATAGCAGCACAAAACAGAGTACGGCAATGACCAACTGCATAACACCAAGTGGACACAAGAAGAATCATCAGACACTGCCATAGGCTATTTGGTGACAGCCCTATGGGGCTGGCCTGGCAGCTTTATCCAGCCATTAGCCCAAATGGCCCTGTAGACCATGCAAACAGCTAGGGAGGGTCATGACGACTATTAGTATTGGCAGATAAGACAGGGCTACATGCGATCTCCCAGCCACCCAGTACCTGTTTGCTAAACTGGCCTGCCCCTGCCACGATGAGCACAATGATGTTGCCAACAGCCACCGTCAGCAGCCATCCTGCTTGCAGCACCGACTTCATGTTGGAAGGAGCCTGAGGAAGCAAAGCAAAGAGAATCCCAGTCTAGATGTCGGCCTCACAGCAGAACACAACTCACCGGTTCATTTCATTAAGCAGTCTACCCTACAAATGCATGTGAAATGTCAGGTTGGTTTAAATGTGCAAAGGTTCATCACGTGGGTAACATGACAGCCAGACACACAGGAGCATACAAGAGCCCCTGCGTCTCACTCCACATCCTTGTCGAGCTGATTTTTAGTTAAATGGACAGATCTACAGACAAATTCATTCTGTCTCTGAAGAAGAGTTTCCAAGCAAAGCCATCAGCACGGCATGTTCCTCCCCACAATGGAGGCTTCTCTCCAGGCTGTAACCTTGCCCCTGTGTGGCTTTCCTGCCACCTTACCAACATCTCTCTGCAGACTCTTGTCACCTGTATTACAGTCACCTCCTTTCTGTGACTGTGAGGTATCACAGAACGGGATTGTCTAAGTCACGTTCACCATCTTTACTACAAAAATGGAAGTGACTAGGCACTGTGGGACACAATGACTATGACTGCAGTTTTGTCAAAATAGTTCAAACATTAAGCTCTAATGTGGGTGGCAACAAATCTAGCCTCATTAGCCTTGAGACAGTGTAGGGACAGGACTTGGGCCTCACTCCTGACCAAGGGAGACAACATGGGGCAGCATGACCCAGTCCAATTAATTATAAAAGAGCAAAAACCAAATGACCTCCCAGCCACAGGAATTCAGCCCATACCCATATAAGCTGGAGGCCAACTTTCTGTCTGGTTTTTTTTTTTTTTCCTGAGACAGAGTCTTGGTCTTTTGCCCTGAGCAGAGTGCAGTGGCATCATCATAGCTCACTGCAACCTCAAACTCCTGGGCTCAAGCGATCCTCCTGTCTCAGCCTCCCCAGTAGCTGGGAGGACAAGTGCATGACACCACGCATGGCTAATTTTTCTATTAATATTTTTATTAGAGACAGGTTCTTGATCTTGCTCAAGCTGGTCTGGAACTTCTGAGCTCAAGCGATCCTTGTGTCTCAGCCTCCTAGAGTGCTAGGACTACAGGCGTGAGCCACCACGCCAGGCCTGTCTGTCCCTTGAGTAAAGTCTTCCAGGCCCACTGAAGCAGGATGCTCACAGTAGCTGATAAGGAACCAGACCTATCCGGATCTAACCACCTCCAGCCAGAACAGACCCCCACACTGACCTTACCGTGATTTTTCCCTCATTATAATATCATTTTAATGTTAAAAATCATGCCTAGGGGTGGACATTTAACATGCTAATGAGACATGGGACACATGAAGAAGCATGTAGTAGAATTACGCAGGTGCGAGAAAATCTCCCCCTTTATGTGGCGACACATCACCCTTTCCCCCCTGAGCCTCTTTAACACTGTCCCTGAACCCCCCTTGGTGGCGGGGTAGCCTGAGGACTCTCCCGTGGTGCTGCCTGCCTGGTGCTGGAACAGCAGCCCCAACGGAGCCTGGCCTGTGACTGTCGCTTGGCTCCGGCTAATTCCTATTGCACAGAGAGTCCAGGGCCTGCGCCAGCAACGCTCTAACAGACCTAAAGGCAGTCGTGTATTTTGACTTGTTTTGAAAGCTCGGCCTTACTCAGCATGTTTACCGGGAGCTACCGAGGGACCTGGATGGAACCTGAAAGATAATGAGGACATGGGCCTGTAACTGAGCACTTCTGTGCACAGCTGGTGCCATGTGGCTGGTTCAGAACGTAGACCCTACTGACTCTCCGGACCCTGGAGTGTCCCTAATACACTTTCTCCTCCTCAGGACTCTCAATCTCTAGTGTGTGACGTGGGAATACGGACACACGTGGACATGTGCACTCTCAAAGCTGAACCAGGTAATATTCTCATTCAGTAAAGACTTGGTGATTTCAAGGGCCTTGTTTTGGGGAAGATGCCCTAATGCTTTCTAGAACTTTCTAATACTATAAACATACAGCTATGTCCCATTTAAATTACGTTGCACCAGCATTTTCTGAAGGCAGGGGTATGGCCAAGGGGTGGTAAAAAAGATGAACAAGAGACCTGAGAATACGAGAACTCCAATCCCGTGACGGAGAAGGCCACCTCGGCACAGGTGATAAGGAAATACTGTGGGATTTGCAGAGCCATGTTCACTGTGTTGGGTGAAATATCTTCAAACTCCTTCACCTCAGGGCAGCCATCGTCCTACACCAACAAGGCAAAAGAGGGAAGAAGTTAATGTCAAGATGGCGTCCAAAATAAAATTTTTTTAAACAGGCCAGTTGAGTATGACTTTCTAGGCTTATGTGATGTGATTTATCAAGTAAGTACACATTTTCAACGTAAATACGCAACACTGCATTTTATACTTTTGGTGGGACGGCCTTTGTAGGATTTGAGAATGTGTTCAATAGTATTTTCCTCTTAAATAAGAGAGTAGATTAGGTTTGTTTGAAACATTGCCATTTCTTTGAACTATAAGATCCTGAAGTCCATGTTCATACTGTATAAGGAAGCATCAGACACTGGTCAACGTGAACTTTTAGCTAGAGGAAGTCAGTCTGTTTAATTTAGTTCTAATCGTTAACTTAAGTCAACAGTAAGTTAAAGAATTAGCGGTGAATTAATTCTGAGCCCATTTAAGACACAGATCCTAATAGTACTCTAGTTAAATCATTCCTATATCCTAAGTGCTGTGAGTAGCACTTGGGACACGCTGCAGGGAGTCACTCACTTTGCTTTTGATCACAAAGGTGTAAGCACTGCCAAACCCAAGGTAGAAAGATGTGAAATCACGTGTACACTCTGCTGGAATCTCTGCTGAGTTTATTGTGAAGCTTTTTCTATTAAAAGAAAGAACAGTATAGGTTAACATTCTTGGTATTAAAAGCTTCAATGTATTTTTGAAAGGAAAACAACTTGAAATCTTTGAACTTTGAAGCAAAGTGTTCAGTATAGGTACTTACACGCCAGAAGAAAAAAACTGATATTCGCTGGCATTGTAACTGGTGATATCTTCATAAACCGTCCCACTCATTGTCACGTTGATGACCTCATTAAAGGTATTCACAAATCTGAAACAGGGAACCGTTTGTCTTGTACCTGAACTATGGAATAATTTACTGTAGGTCACAGTACCTGTAACTGAAGTTGGGCAATGCTCCCTTTCTTTTCTAAAGGAATTCAAGGTGCTTACAGAAGATTTCTACAGAATAAAGGCAGAAAGTCAGCGATCCTAGGTTTTCCTTGCTCACTCACTCATGAGAACACACCTAAAAGAACTTACTGATCACAGTGTTTATACATGTCAGGTATTGTCCTAAGGACTTTGTGAATATCACCTAGTTCCATGATACTTCGGGATATTCAGCAGGGACTGACATAGGTACTGACCCTTCCCTTCAAGAAGGCAGCCATGCCTTGTGTTCCTTGCTTCAGAAGCTTTAGAGCTCAAGTAATGAGGGACCAAAACCAGACGCTGCCCCGTCCCTAAAAGACAGCCCCCAACTAGGGCTTCTTTTCGGGGGTAAAGGGGGAAGCCCATCCATTTCCCACCTCTAGGAGGCTGAGGCAGGAAGGGGTCCCAGGGTTGGGGAGAAGTGGCCAACCTGGTGATGAGTTTTAACAGAGATACATTTTCAAGGATAGAAAGTAATATTTCCTCCTCTTTCAGACTGATCACACTTTTATTACATTCTGAATAATATTTATATGGTCATATTGTAAATCCTGTTTATTGATCTGTTTTTTTAGATTCAATCTAGCACATGGAAAGCACAGAATCATAAATGTGATAAATGTTAACAACGTGAAACACACTGGAGCTGAGGAGAGGTGAAAAGGGAAAGTTAAGTTCTTGACCATTTATATCAGTAAGTTAATAGATGTCATCCTAATAATAGACGTCTGTCTGTGTTATTTCATGTTTTAGTGCTAACTAGTAAAAGCTAAAATCAGAAACTGTTGTGGTGACAGGGAATGGGATTGAAAGTTGAAGTGAATAGGAAACCTACTCTTATTTTTTCCCAATTTAATCTTATTTTTCATTCTTATTAAAAACTTATAGTAAATTGACTTTTTGGCATAGAGTTCTATAAATATTACAATGTATCTAGATTTGTAACTACTGTCCCAATCAGATTACGTGGCCACCCGAATGGTACTACCCCTCAGTCAAACCTTTCCTCCACTTCTAAGCCATGACAGCCATTGATGTGTTCTGCATCCCTATAGTTTGTTTTTGCTTTCCCAGAACCTCATGTATTATAAATGGAATGACAGAGCATGCAACTTTCTGAGACTGGCTCCTTTCACAGCATAATACATTTGAAATTCATTTGCAATTGTTCCTCTTTTTTGCTAAGTAGTATACACCGTATGGATGTTCTATAGTCAATTTATCCATCACCTGTTGAAGGACGTTTGGGTGATTTCTGATCTTTGGTGATTATGAATACAGCATCTATAAACATTCCTGTACAGGTTTTTATGTGAACGTAAGTTTACATTTCTCGCAAGTAAATATCTAGGCGTGGGATGGCTGAGTCATATGGTAAGTGTGAGTTTACTTTGATAAGAAACTGCCAGACTGTCTTCAGAGGGGCCATACCATATTGTACTCCCACCAGTGATGCACAGGAGTTGTAGCTGCTCTGCATCCTCACCAACACTTGGTACTGTCAGTTTTTAAAAAATTTTCATAGCTATCCTATAGGTGCATTATAACTCACTGTGGTCTTAGTTTATATTTCCCTAATGACTAATGACGTTGAACCTCTTTTCATGTGGTTATTTGCCACTTGTGTTAACATATCTCCTCTGGTGACATGTCTGTTAAAATCTTTTGCTTTATTTTTTATTGGGTTATTTTCTTATTATTGAGTTCTAAGAGTGCTTTATGTATTCTGGATACCAGTTCTTTGTTAGATATGTGATTTGCAGACATTTTCTTCCAGTTTGTAGCTTACCTTTTCATCCTCTTAAGAGTGATCTTGACAGACCATTTTTAGTTTTGGTGATGTCTAATTTATCAAATTATTCTTCTATGGATTATGCTTTTGGTGTCATATCTGAGAACCCAAGGTCACAAGGATTTTTCAATGTTTCTTATCTAAATTTTATAGTTTTATATTTTACATGTAGATCCATAATGTATTTTGAGTTAACTTTCCTATGAGATGCATGAGAATTTTTATATAATTTTTGTATAAGAATTTTGTATAACATGAGGTTTAGGTGAAGTTGATTTTTTACATGTAAATGTCCAAATGTTTCAACACCATTTTTGAAAAGACTTTCTTTAATCCATTGAATTGTCTTTGCACCTTTGGCAAAAATCAGTCGGCTCTACTCGTGTGGATCTATGTCTGGACTATTCCACTGACTTATGGGTTTATTCTTTGCTATTACAACTTTTTCTACTGTAGCTTTAGAGTAAGTTTTAAAATTAGTAGTAGTAAGACTCTTTCAACTTTATTCTTTTTCAAAACTATTTTAGCTATTCCAGTTCCTTTGCCTTTCCATATAAACTTTAGACTAAGCTTGTTTATATCTATAAAAATAATGTTATGAGTCTTAAAAATTAATTAATTTTTATTTATTTATTTTCTTGGAGACAAAGTCACACTCTGTTGCTGAGGCAACAGTGCAGTGGCGTCATCATAGCTCACAGCAACCTCAAACTCCTAGGCTCAAGCAATCCTTCTGCCTCAGCCTCCTGAGTAGCTGGGACTACAGGAGTGTGCTACTACGTCTGGCTAATTTTTCTTTCTTTCTATTTTTTGTAGAGACAGGGTCTTGCTATGTTGTTCAGGCTGGTCTCAAACTCCCGGCCTGAAGTGATCCTCTGGACTCAGCCTCCCAAATGCTGTGATGACATGCGTGAGCCACCACACCCAATGCTATGATTTAGATTTAGTGCTGTGCACTATGCCTAGAGAACAATTTGGGGAAAATTGACATCTTTACTATCAAGTCTTCTTGTCAATGAACACAGATGTCTCTCCATTTACTTAGCTCTCTTTCATAAACATTTTCTAGTTTTCAGGGCTTCAATCCTACACATGTGTTGTTAAGCTTATAGCTAAGTCTTTCATATTTTGGGGGGAGATATGGCTTTTTAATTTCTTTCTCCAGTGGTTCATTACTAGTACATAGAAATATGATGGATTTCTTTGGTGTTGCCCTCGTATCCTGTGACCTTTCTAAACTCACTTATTGATTTTATGAGCTTTTTTTGGGTAAAGTCTTGGGGACTTTCTATGTAGACAACTGTCATCTGGGTGTAGGAATAGTTTTATTTCTTCCTTTCCAATCTAGATGCTTTTACTTCTTTTTCTTGTCTCATTGCTCTGGCAACCAGAAGGATGTTGAATGGGAGTGGGAGAGTGGACACTCTTCCCTTGTCCCTGATCTTAGTGCAGAGCTTTAGACTTCCACCGTAATGTTAGCCCGAGTTTCTGTAGGTGCCCCTTTTCCCTCCTATTCCTAGTTTGCTGAGAGTTGTTATCACGGACGGATGCTGAATTTTATCAAATACCTTTTCTGCATCAGTTGATAATATCATGTGAATTTTCCTCTTTAGTTTATTAAGATGATGGCTTTTATTGATTTTTTTTTTAATATTAAACCAGCCTTATATTCTTGGGACAAACCCCGCACTCTCCTTTTATATCCTTGTTACAGCTGGACTTTACTACGGGTTTGTATTACTTCCATAAGAAGCTGATATAACTTAAGTGTTGAAGAAATATACATACCTGATTCCATTTTGTCCTTTATCTGGCTTCTTGTTAAGGCCATCATTTATCTGAGAGAGAAAACAGTAATATAAAAACAATTTCAAAATATTACTCGTCAGAATAAGTGCAGATGAACTTTTCAGTCTCTGAGAAGGCAGCGTTGACACTTATCCTAGGAGCTAAGGGCCTGATTACATTTGAAGGGTGATTTCTTCAGGCCTGATTTTCCCTTAAGGCTAACATGAGCCTCTACAGTGTTTGATCCTTGCTGGCCTGTGGTTCCAGGGAACACTGCTGTCCAAGAACTTAGAACAAACCACTCAACAGCTCCCTAATTAAGCAAATGACCAAGAGTCTTAATTCTGTATAGCAGTTCTGTAGAATCTCACTTAGTTTCACCTTACAGAACGTCTGCAACTCTTCATAGCTGCTTCATGTACTGAATGTCATGTCTACATATCTATATTTTGTCATCAAATAATTTCTATGTATAGTATTCTATTGCTTTTACCTGATATACTCACTACATTTTTTCAAAGACTGCTGTAATTTTCCAACTACTCACTGTGAATTTTTAAAATTAATGCAATTAAAAATATATTGAATCTTCATCTCAAAAAGTCCCCTGAGAATGCACGTATGTACTCTGCTTGACTTATATATACACACACACATGCACATAAACCCCAAACGATTTCTAGAAGTTTAAAAAAACAATTTTAAGTAATATTAACCCTTCCCATCCACTAGTCAGACTTTTCTTGGAAGTACTTGGAAGTCGAGTACACTTTCCAAAGTGGATTTGAAGACTGGCATTCTTGAAGAAGGGGTAGACTGAGGATGACCGCATATAATACTACACAGGGCAAAACAAAGTCACACCAATAAGAAGCCCTATTCTCACGTCCCCAGCAGCAAGGACCCAGCTGTGGGTGCTGAACTACTTACCACGCGGTAGTAACTGGGGTCCCACACGAGGAGGGTGTGGCGCTGGCCCTGCTTAAAGTCCTCAGTTATGGCAGTGACTGGTGAGCCAGCAGAAGAAATGTTTATACTTGTCAGTTTGTCTATGTCAAAAGTCATAAATTCATCTGTCTACAGATAGGGAAGGAGTCATGGTTAGTACCACAGAGTCTGGTTCGGCACTGTGCACCTGCACACTGGAACAGCACATAATTTGACAGTCCATGTTTCCAAGTTCATGTTCGTACATATCAAAACATGCCTGTGGGGAGCTGGCATGTACGTGCCTCAGTCTCCTCCCTACTCTTACGTTCTCTGTCATGAGGGTTTTTAGTATTAACACTACCCCGGGAATTAAGCTTCTCACCAAGCATTTCACTTTTATTTTGCTCTATGAAGATAAACGCTATGGAAATTATTTCCACCACTGGGCAGAGAACAGCACCGGGTTAAAAGCACCAACCCTGGTGAAAATCAATACTGGGCTGCTCCAAGCATTAAGAGTCAGGATTTTTTTTGTTTGAGGTTACTAGTTTGGCAAGGTCTCAGTTCTCCACCATGGCCAAACAGGAATGAGGCCAGCTACATCAAAATCTCTGGGGTTGGGACCCAGGTATCAGAATTGACGAAGCTCTCCAGGTGATCCCAAGATGGACTCAAGGTTGAGAATCACTGATCCGGCACAATGACCGTCTTAGGGCTTTCTGAGCTTGGCGCTGGTGACAGTTGGGCCAGGTAAGTCTTTGTTAGGGAAGACTGTGTGTAGCACCCCGGGCTTCTACATATGAGACAGCAGCAGCACACTTCAGTTGCAACAACAACACATGTCTGCAGAGATTGCCCAATGTCCCCAGGGTCCAAATCACCCTCAGGTTAGAACCACTGACCTAGATCCCTGCTGTTGAAGTGGCTCCATGCCCCGCAGCACGTGACTAGAGAGCTTGTTAGACATGCAGCATTCCAGACCTACTGATTAAGAACCTCCCTTTTCGGGTGGATTGCTCGAGGTCACGAGTTCAAGACCAGCCTGAGCAAGAGCGAGACCCCGTCTCTACTAAAAATAGAAAGAAATTATCTGGCCAACTAAAAATATATATAGAAAAAATTAGCCGGGCATGGTGGTACGTGCCTGTAGTCCCAGCTACTCGGGAGGCTGAGGCAGTAGGATCGCTTAAGCCCAGGAGTTTGAGGTTGCTGTGAGCTAGGCTGACGCCATGGCACTCACTGGAGCCTGGGCAACAGAGCGAGACTCTGTCTCAAAAAAAAAAAAAAAAAAAAAGAACCTGCGTTTTAACAAGCTCCCCAGGTGATCTGTAGACACAGTACAGTTGGAGGCACAGTGGTTTCCAGTAAAGCCAAAATGAGAACAAGATACTTAGATATTTCACTTCTGGGCTGGGCTGGGATTTGTGCAAGGACCAAGAAGAACAGCTTCCCCAATCCTATCATAACTCAGGTAAGACAATGAAGAAAGAAAAGGTTACATTTCCTTGTACTTACTTGAGACATTGGGTCAAGTGTCACCGTGTTCCCAGGAAAAAATACAGTCATGCTATCATTTCCTACATTCAAAACTTTAATTTGGACTTCGTTTCCTTTGGGAAAGACTGGAAGAGTTTTCTGAGCAAAATAAAAGAAAATTGGCAGTGAGGTCTTCAGTGGAACGTTGAAGAGAATCTCACCCTGGCCCGGGGGCACTTTCCCAGCTGTGAGAAGCTGCCTGCCTGAGACATGCCAGTCACTTGCCTCATGGCACCCACAGAAAATGACATTTGTGCAGAATATTGAAGTAGTCAGAAAGAGGGCGCTCTTTGTCCTCTCTAGCCAGGGCCAGGTCAAAGGATGCCAAGATCTGAAGCCTAATATCTGGGTGGTCAGAGCAACCACAGCCTAAAGGAACATCCCCCTTGTGGTGACACCTGAGACCGGCTCTTCCCCAAATCCAGTGTTCTTGTTACTGGAAGCCCAGTCCTGAGCCCTGGACATGGCACTGTAAACATCTCACAAATTCTTATGCCCTCCTGCCTCCACAGCTGTGCTCAGAGTTTTTGTCTTTTGTCTACAGCGGCCTCTCTCAAATCCCAGTGTCAGTGAAGCAATTCATGTCTGCCTTGGCCCACAACTCAGCTTCCATGGAGCTAGCTGTGTTCAAGAGAGAGTAAGCACCCCATGATCCTAGCAGCATTATTTAGTGTAGCCAAAAGGTAGAAGTAACTCAAGTGCCCATCCAGGAATGAAGAAATAGACAACATGTGGTATAGACACCCAATGGAATGTTATTCAACCTTAGAAAAGGAAGGAAATTCTGACACATCCTACAACATGGGGGTGAACTTTGAGGACATTACGTTAAGTGAATAAACCAGTCACAAAAGGACAAATACTGTATGACTGCATTTATGTGAGTGATCATATTCATAAAGACAGAAAGTAGACTGGGGGTTGCCAGGGCCTGGGGGAGGGAGAAATGGGAGTTATTGTTTAATGGGTGTAGAGTTTCAGTTTTGCAAGATGGAAAGAGTTCTGGAGGTTGGTTGCACAACAATGTGAATGTCCTTAACACTATTGAACTGTGCACTGAAAAATGAATAAGATGGTAAATTTCATGTTATATGTATTCACCATAATTAAAAATAATAAATTTTTAAGAAATTAAAAGAAAGGGAGGGAGAGAGAGGAAAGGAGAAGGAGAAGGGGGGGTGGGGAGAGACCCTCTCCCAGCTGTACCCATGCAGGGATAAGAACCCGCAGTTCACCCCTTCCTCACACCGTCTGCAGCTCCAGACCTTGGTTTCTAGGGACAGCCCTGGCCTCCCCTAATCCTCTCAGTCCTGGAGAAGGAAGATTCTGAACGCACCACCTGAGCCCACCAGGAGAAGATAGTGGAGAATCAGAGGACAACTCACGTCAATTTCCACCTGCACAATTGTAGCTGCCACAAAAGCCATGGAAGCCAGGAACATTCCAACTGTCATCCTCCTTAAGGAGCTGATTGGGACAAGAAGAGAGTGACTCCCACAGCCAGTCTCGTACAGAAGAGCTAATGATAAGCCGCCAAAGGAAACGCCTCCCCCAACCACCCCCCAAACAAAACTAACTTCCCTACAAAGCACATGTGCTTGAAAGGGTCTCTCCCTCTGTTGTTCATGACCAAGACTAAGGAGGATCCATGGAATATACCTTCTCATTAGCATATTTACACTTAATTTCTAGAAACTGAACTTCAGGTGATACTCCAGATTACAATGAACACTTCTGTCATCTACATACCTAAGAGAGCCTTAATGGGAGGATTTTTTTCAAGCTTCCATTAACAGCACTTTTATCTTAAAGGATATTTTCAGAAGCCTCGGCACACACGCATCTGTTTAATTCATTCTTCAAACCCCATATCTAGGTGCTGCTGTGGGCGGGGCTGCAGGTGTCCTTTCCACGGAGCCCCTGGGCGGGGACCGCAGCCCCCTGCAAAGCCCCGGGACCAAGGGAGCCTCAACCAACCCAGCCAAGCAGTCACCTACGTGAAATTGAAACCACATTTTGCAATCAGAGGATACAACACAGCATCGAAGATGGGGACCATGATAACAATCAAGATAGCATTCACAGTCTGCAGACAAAGTGGAGGGAAAACGTTAATGTTGTCTCAAGCATAACTTTGATCTCTGACAGCAACTTAAGGATTTTCTCCTACCTGCATCTGATCGGGCTCAATTTCTATAGCTCCCTAAACAGAGGAGAAAAAAAATCTCATTGAAAAATGTCATGAAAGGGAAGGAGAAAGGGGACAAAGGGACAAAAACAAAGGAGTAGTGACCAGGGAAGGTCCAATGTCTTGACATCCCAAACTTACGATTTTCCCACTCATGGTTGTTGCTTGCAGCGTCCACCGGGAGCCCTTAAAAACAAACACGGTTACTGCATCATTGGGAATGTGGGTTTTTAAAATATTGCAAGTCAGCGTTGAGTCTTTTCCAAATCAGTAATGAGGTCTGAAATGTTATGGGATTTACAATGGTTTTAAGCACCTGGTTGGCCTCCCAGCTCTATGTTAACACTAGGTGTAAAGAAACGGTTGTGTTTCTGTCGTACCGTGAACAGAGTACAGGGTATTCCAGCCCCTCATGGAGAGGCACAAAGTACTGCCCTGAGATGCAGCTGTCTCTAGAAATACACAAAGGCATTTCTGAGGCTTGCGGGAAAGCACGACACCGTCTGCAAGGTGAAAGCAGCTCTGTGCCCTGTGGATCGTCTGTATTCACCGGCCTGGAGGATGCAAGAGCATTACTACGACGGTTTAAGAGCCGTCTTTGACATTGTGTGCTGGCTGAAACCAGATCTCCATCACGAGAGTGAGTGATGGATTTAAACTGGGCACCCAGTGATAGTCAACCCATTTTATAGTGAAAGATGGCCCAGGACTGTACAAGTACATATTATTATTTCCACGGAAGACTAAACATGTAAATGTGTCAATATGAACCTGTCAACTCTACTAGGGGGAAACCTACCCCTGTCTGTGTTCTTTTTTTTTTTTTTTTTTTGAGACAGAGTCTCACTCTGTTCCCCTGGCTAGAGTGTCGTGGTGTCAGCCTAGCTCACTGCAACCTCAAACTCCTGGGCTCAAGTGATCCTCCTGCCTCAGCCTCCCGAGTAGCTGAGACTACAGGCATGTACCACCATGTCCAGCTAATTTTTTCTATAAATATTTTTAGCTGTCCATATAATTTCTTTCTATTTTTAGTAGAGACGGGGTCTCGCTCTTGCTCAGGCTGGTCTCGAACTCCTGAGCTCAAAAGATCCACCCGCCTCGGCCTCCCAGAGTGCTAGGATTACTGTCTGTGTTCTTAATATAAGCCTGTCACCAAGTACTTTACACACTTTCACTGATTGGATCCTCGTAGCCTTGAGGTGGGTTACTATGAACCTTTCAGAAGGGTCAAGAGTTATTACCCCAAGTCACACAGCTGCTAGGTGAGGAGTGTGTTTCTTGTGCACTGTGACTCCAGTATCCAGCTTGTACCCAGCATGCATGACTACCTCTCTGGTGTTTATGATGCTACTCGAAATTTCATACTTACAAATAAGGAGATTAATGTGTATGCTCAAATTTCTTTCAAGAAACAGTTACTTTTATAATAATTCATCCTGCACAATAAAACCACGTGTTCATAAATGTTTTTTTAAACTCCAGTTTCTAAAAGAAACAGTATCTGATTGCTTTGGCTGCGAACATCATGTATTGGCTTGTCTGACACTATTGTGAAAAATTCTTAGGCACCTGTCTTAAGGTTGTGGTAGAAACAGCACAAGTCAACCTTCCGGTTCCGGGTCCCTGCTTAGACAGGGATGACTTTGGTGGAGTCATTTCCCATCCCTGGACGATACCTCTAGTCCAGGCATTCCATTTGAGAGTGGAAGACACCCAGGGCCTCTCAGTTTCAATAACCTATGGGTATCACAAAAGGTCATCTTTTCATCACACTGTACCAGTTGGTAAACAAACCATTTGCTCCCAATTTTGCAAGAGTCCTGGATGGTTTGATGAAATCTTTCCCGAGGCTACTTTGCCTGATGCACCTAATTTTCTTCATTGTTTTGCAACAGAAATGTGGATAGAACCACCTAGAATTGTTTTGTTTTTACAAATGAACTCAATGTGATCTAAAATTAAATGAGTGAAATATACAAAAGAAGCTGGGAGGAACTTCTTAGGAGCTAAACACCAAGTGCGGCCGGGCACACGCAGTGCCCCGTGTGCGTTTGCTGAGTGAAGATGCGCAGAGCAGTTTCACATTACCTGCTGGTCAAACAAGGCCCAGAACATCGGGAGTGGAATGTACAGGAACATCACCCTCGTAACCATCTTAATTTGGCAGATGAGCCGCTCCTGCAGTTGGGGTGGGAGAGGACAAATCAGCCACGACCCGTGTCACTCAGCTGTCAGGTGCTGAGTTTCAGTGCAGAGGCGGATATTTGTATCCAGAGACAAACTGGGAGCTGATTCATTGATCACTGGTTTCTTTAGAAAACTGAAAATTTCTAAGCCATTTAAAATATAAGTGCAAACATTTATTTAGGAGGTAAATTACTTGAATTGACTAAATGTAAATGTCACCAAAGGTAAATCCCACCACCGCCTCCAGCAATACTTAAGTCTTCTATATTCAAACTAAATTAATTCCATGTGATCACAATCACATAGAATTAATGGCAGATTATACCAAATGAAACACTATGGAAAGGTAATATTATTTCCAGATGAATTATATCCACTATTTATCAAGTTCTTCTCAGTTAAAAAAATGCAGTCGTGCATAGTGTTGTGTGACACACTCACGAAGGCTGGGGAGATACAAGTGATAGATTTGTCCATGTGGCCTTAACAATCTGAATTGGGATATTAGACGTTCACTTCCTGCAGGAATTAGGATCACGGTGGCAATGATGGTTACTCACGTCATACTTCTCTTTAGCCCAGTCCAGCCAGTGCTCCCTCTTGGGAAATGTCTTACTCCGATGTCTAAATCGATTTTTGATGGCAAACTGAAGGAAGGAGAAAACTCAAATTTCATAACAGAAGTAATGACTTTATCAGGGAAACACATTTCAGTGAACCCTCTTAACTGGAAAATATGTTTGTGAGAAAAGCAAAACATAAAATTGCATATGTATTAGTATATGAGCATATTAAAGGCACAACTGATGCATTTATTTCTAGTCTCTTTCTACCTCAGAGCGTTTGACTTTGGGGAAACAGAGTCACCCTGTCTCTACTCTTCAGATCCCCTAGGGAAGCAGGTCCAAGAGAAATATAACAGACACATTTGCATTTAAGTTTTCTAGTAGAAACATCAACAAGCAAAAGTGAAACAGGTAAAATCCATTTAAAATATATTTACTTTACCCCAATAAACTCCAGCTATGAATTTAATATGTAACCAATATTTTTAAAATGAATGAGAATGTTTACATTCTTTGTTGATACTGAGTGTTCACCAATCAGGGAGTATTTTGCACTTTTGGCACATCTCAATTTGGATACTAAATTTTTTTTTTTTTGAGACAGAGTCTCGCTCTGTTGCCCGGGCTAGAGTGAGTGCCGTGGCGTCAGCCTAGCTCACAGCAACCTCAAACTCCTGGGCTTAAGCAATCCTACTGCCTCAGCCTCCCGAGTAGCTGGGACTATAGGCATGCGCCACCATGCCCGGCTAATTTTTGCTATATATATTTTTAGTTGTCCAGATAATTTTTATTTCTATTTTTAGTAGAGACAGAGTCTCGCTAAGGCTGGTCTCGAACTCCTGACCTCGAGCGATCCACCTACCTCGGCCTCCCAGAGGGCTAGGATTACAGGCATTACAGGCCTGAGCCACCGCGCCTGGCCTTGGATACTAAATTTTTATCAGAAATATCTGATCTGTGTTTAGATTGCATAAAGTTTATGTTTGAAAAACTACATCTACATACTAAGTTGTTCCAAACATGCTTAAAAGCTTTCTAGTAACTGATTTCAGTATCAGTTTTTAAATTTACTTTAAGAGCATGAACTGACTACATAGAAATACATTTATATTTAAAAAAGGATATAGGGAAACATTAAAATATGGTTAACACTGGTCAGGTGACCCACCCTTCATTGCATTAGGGGCTACTGCGATTCCTGGCTAGTGCTGTTTAGGAGAGGCCTTTAGGAAAAGCAAAGTGCCTTTGCCACGATGCAGCAACAAGAGAACGAGATGTTTGTCATAGCTGGGGACATGCCTGTGATTAGAAGGCAACAATTCAAAGCTATAGGCTGATTTTAGGATTCCAGGCAATACAGTTCTCATGACTCTAAACAGCTTGAAGTTCTTCTGGAGTTTGAACTATCTTGTCAGTTACTTGATAAGGAAGAACCTGGATAGATCATTGGTAAGGTCCCCTCTTTGCTTGAAAAAAGCTGTTTGGTGGGAATAGATCTACTGTTAGAAGAAAAGGGATACCTGCACCTGAATGGGAATTTTTCTTAACAGGAAGGGGGCACATTTATTTCACAAAGTGAAACATAACACAGTACTCTAAATGTATAATACAATACTATTGAAATACAGGACAATAATGCGGTGGTCTGCAACCTTTTTGGCACCAGGGACTGGCTCCATGGAAGACAATTTTTCCTTGGATGGTGGCGGGTGGCGGTGGGGGCAGGCAGAGCTCAGGAGGTGATGGGAGCAATGCGGAAGGGCTGTGACAACAGATGAAGTTTTGGTCCCTGCCCGCTGTTCACATATGCTGTGTGCCCCCTCTTCCTACATTTCATGGAAGACAATTTTTCCACAGCCTGGTGAGGTGCGGGGGTGGTTGGCAGTGGAGCTCTGTGGTCCAGTCCCTAACAGGCCACAGACTGGTACCAGTCCGCTGCCCAGAGGTTGGGGACAGCAGCAATAATGCAATAAGGCCAGGTAAAGAGAAAGTAATCTAAAATTATCTTAAGGCTGCCTTTTCATCCAAAAGATTATCCACACATTTTTTAATGTAAATAAGTTACATATTTTGCCCCGATTATACAACATATACAGTAGGTTCACTAAAAAAATGGGGAGTGTATAAGGGGAAAAATTACTTCATTCCATTATCTGAAGATTCCTATTCTCCACATTTGTTCCTTACCTATCAATGTACCTGTGTGTACATACACTATGTAGATGCATATGGAAGAGACCATATTCTGCACATTCCTATCATCAAATGTTCTTTGATAACAAGTCCGCTGATGACTGGATGTCATGGCACAGATGGACTGTGAGTGAAGCATCATTTTCCTTTTGGCAGCAATTCAGTGGACTTCAATTTTTATTTTTATTTTTATTTTTGGAGACATGGGGTCTCGCTCTTGCTCAAGCTGATCTTGAACTCCTGAGCTCAAGCGATCCTCCCGTCTCAGCCTCCCAGAGTGCTAAGATTACAGGTGTCAGCCACTGCACCTGGCCTTGGACTTCAATTTTTGCTGTTATAAATATTACAGTGATAATCTTTGCATGAGAGTCTGTTTTTAAAACTTATTTGCTCAGTCTTAATTCCTGAAAGCAGCATTATTGTCTCTTAGGTATTTGAACTCCTGAGGCTCTTGCTACACATTGCCAAGCCAGGGCTCCAAATTTTGATTCATTGTTCCCCAACAAACATCAGGCAATGGCTGCGAATCCGACAGGTGAAGAGTCACTTTGATTTGTTCTTCTTTGACCAGTGACCTTAATTTAATTTAATTTTACTTCAGCATATTAGGGGGTACAAATGTTTAGGTTACATATATTGTCTTTGCCTCACCCGACTCAGAGCTTCAAGCGTGTCCATCCCCCAGATGGTGCGCACCACACCCATTAGGTGTGAATATACCCATCTCCTCCTCCCCCCGCCCACCTGGCCGACACCTGATGAATGTTACTACCATATGTGCACATATGTGTTGATCCATTCTACTAAGTGAAGTATCACAAGAATGGAAAAACAAGCACTGATCTTATTTTATAAGTCCAAGAGCCATTTCCATTCCTCCCTTTCTGAGTTGTGTTTGTGTCTTTTTCCATTTTGGTGAGTTTTCTAAGAAATTTCAATTTATCAAAATAGTTAAGAACAGTAAAGGTATGTTTAAAGGAAAGTCAAAGCTTAATCAAATTTCAATTTAAAGGAGGTAGGAGGCTCTGGGATGATTAAATGTCATTGAGAAAGAGCTTCAGAAATACTCACACCAATGCACTTGACCACTTTAGCCATGATGTTACCCTGTGGCTGGAACTTCTTGTACATTCCACTGCCAATGACAAATACAACTAGATAGAGCAAAAGAAGATGTGTTAATAAGGTGTTTGCCAGAGCTACCTGTAACCTAGAGAGAAGTTATTTGAGTTATAACCTTGTTTTGGAAATAACTGTACTACTCATGGAATGGGCTTGCCTACCTACCTCATAGTTCAGAAAGTGCTTTTGATTCTAACAATCACAAAAGCCTCTCAGTAATGTTATATTTTTGTTCTAATGTACAAACCTTTAAGCCTAACACTGTCTACTTCCCAGAACTCGAGGCAGTTCATACACACTCAGGGCAGCTATTTAAGCACAAGTTCTATCTCCATGTAGAGGGAGACAACAGGAGTAAGGGCTTTCACGTAAGAGATCAATGTATTGTTCCACACAAACAGAAAATGTAGCTGTCAATTTGTGGCTGCAATGGCAAGAGGAATTTTCTTCCTCTTATCTTCAGGAAATAAGGAATTAAGCTGTTGAATCTTTTATTCAATCATATGTGGCAGAATTTTTTTCTGTGGTCACTGTACAGAAGCGCAGTTACAATTAATTACATTTGCAGCTACAGTTTTACAAAAGTTAGAAGCACTTTTTCAATGAGACCATTCTTCCATGGACCTTCTTAGGCGTATTATGAAAATAACTCAGAAAAAAGCATTTCTGCAAGAGACTCTGAAAATAGCGCCTGTACTAGGATTTCTGATTATCCAATACCACAACTCAATAATATAAAACCCCTGATGCCTGGCTTGAATTCCACTTGTTTTCTGCAATTAAGAGGGCCTGAGGTTTTTGATAGGTATCAATCTCTAGCATATCTCCCAGTATGTGCCTGTCCTATGCACGTCCTTTATAGCTGACGGAAGAGATGTTCATTAACATTCCTGCCCAATGCTAACCTTTCTGAACACACATGGATGGTAAAGATGTCCAACAGATTGGCTCTACATATTCTTTTGTCAACTAATACTTTAATCTTTAAGCTTCTGATTAACTGGAGCTATTTCAACAAAGACATTTCTATAGGTGGTGTTGACACATAGGATTTGGCCTGCCCTCAATTCCTGCATAAGAAAAAGCATAATCTTTGATATAAGAATGACTTGTACAGACTAATTGAGAGTTTACATAAAGTGCTTAACACAGTGTCTGGCATAAAGCAAGCCTTGCTGGAACGCTCTCTGTCTCCCACCCAGCATTAGGGAGGAGAAGGCATAAGTGAGCCTTCTAGGGCGGTGTGGCAGTATCTGCAGGATTATGGAAGAAAAGAGTTATATTAAAAAGTGGAAAATATGGAGCTCTTGCATAAATGCACGGAGAAAGCTAAATTGCTACGATGTAAGCAAAGGAGGTTAAAAATGGGCCTATTCAATACTATTAACATTTGAAAACAAAAATTGGAGAGAGAGATGTCATCGCTAGGCGAGCAAAGATGACAGCGACCTCTTCTGAGTGGGAGAAGAGGCTCTGAAGACTTGGGGTGGCCGCAGGGCTGTTTCCTTCTCACACCTTTCTCAATCGTCTTTCAAGTTAGATCATCCCATGGAGAAAACTCTTCACATTTCGTAAAAAGCCAATGCCAAGAACTAAGGTGCAAGTTAATGTATCTAATATACACATATATTCTTTCCGTAGGGAAGGGATTCTTGTAGAAACTAGAATCTCTAGTAGAGATTATAGGTTATGGAAATTTATATGTTCCTTGGAAATATTTCAATGGTAGTGGAACCAGGTTGCCATTTCAAGCAAGTTGTAGGTAAGCACATGTTGACAAAAACAAAAGCCTTCAGCCTTGGGTTCAGCTAGTCTAGCAGATTCTGTCACCTTCATCTTAATCTGCCTGGATAGTATCACCTTCAGATGTCCAACTCAGTTGATTCCTTTCCCTGTAAACCTTTTTTTTAATCCTATTCCCTATTTTCTCCGAATACTCAGAGGATGTTACCATCTCATGGCAAAGCTTCACACGACCTTTTGTGGCAACTTGTTACATGGACTTTTAAAAATTAGTCACAATAATTACTGTAGGGCCTGACCTGATCCTAGGCTTTTATTAAGTCTAGTGATTTCTACTTACTCAGGGATACAGCCATGAGGGCAGCAGGAACCCCAAATGCCAGTGGGTAACAAGCTTGTATACTGTGAATTCCACACTGTTGAACTGGGGAGAAATTACAGATTAAAATTCATTATGGCATTGGCAATGTGCATACAGTTCCCATTTTTAAAAATCACTCACTGGTTCTTACGTATTGCTTTTACTTCTGCATGGGCCTTACTGAAGTCATTACCCCCTGAGCAAAGCAGAATTTTAGCAGAAAGGCAGAGGTGGAGACAGGTTCTAATCTTAGCCCCTAAATAGATCTGTGATCCTGGATAGGCTGAAATCAATGGCCCCTGGTGGTTCCGTGGATATTCTTAGCGTGGAGGATAAATATGACCTGGGTACAATAACTTGACTATATGGGACTCAGTAAATAAAATCAAAAGTGCCTTGGAAGTGTGATTGATAATTCCTGATACTTATTGTCTTGTTCTCTTTCTCTGAGAAGTTCTTTTGGAAACACTTGAGATAATTAGGAGAACAAAGTATCACACTTTGCCCACCCAACTCTACAGAACTCACTGAAACATTACTGTGGGCAAAGCTTGAAGGCTAAAACGTCAGCTATGGCTCACACACGAGTTGCTTCTGAACAGCCGCTCATGACTCTAATCTCGTGCCATGACTAGGACTTCGCATTAATAATCACTCAGAAAGCTGCGTGCCAATGCTAAGGATGTTTCAGACTCTTCCATGGTCACTGGGGTTAGGGATTCAAATAAGAGTAGAAAAGGAGGTAAAACTTGAAAGAGAACCAGCTCATGTTCTGTATGGCAGGGCACATCCCAGCACGTAGCTGACAGCCAACAGAGAGGGCGAGAAGTGAGGGAGAAAAAGAAACAAAGAGAACAAGGACTCAGCCTTTCTACCTGGCCTTCTTCCTCCCAACTGAAAAAGGGAAAGCAGAAGTCCCTTTCAGAGATTTCTTACCTCTGAGCATGGGAGTGATGATGGTAGAAATCAAACTTCCAGCATTAATGGCCAAATAAAAGATTGAAAAAAATCTGTTTCTTTGTTTTTCCTGTCGTGGAAAGGACAGAGGTAAAGTAAGATGACTTTGGCTATGTATCAACTGAGCAGATGGCCAAGTGACTGCACTTCCCACTTCACTTTGGTCCCTGTCCTGCTCCCTGACGCACTTGAATCAAAAGGGGAACAGACTTGTGCCAGGGGCATCCGACTCCCAGAAGTTTATGGTTCATTCCTGTGGCCTCTGGGGAGGACCTGCTCTTACCTGGCCCTGTTCAAACTGATCTCCACCGAATGCAGACACGCAGGGCTTAATTCCTCCCGTGCCCAGAGCGATGAGGGCCAGGCCGATCACACACAGCGCCCTGGGAAAGAAAGGCCGTTAGGGCCAGGACGGCAGATCGCGACAGCACAAGCCTTCTCCTTCTCCTGATGTCCCTCAGAGGACCAGGCGCAGCGACCAACACAGAGAGGGGACTCAATGTTCAGGAGAAGCTAATCCACATGCACTCTGATAGTTGAATGAAAACTTGAACCCCTGGGCCTTCACGTTCCTACCCTTGTCTAATAATTTACCACCTTAGAAAGTGTAAAGTAATAGCTTAAAATCTGAACAAAGACTTAGTTATGGAGGAATTTCCAGCTCTATTATTTCTAGTATGAGAATGGGTAAATGAAATGTTAATTGAATAAATGCAAGCATTGTGTCTGGTACAGTCATAATGGACTCATAATAGTCATTAAATGACGTTGGAAACCATGATTTCCTTGCAAAGCAGAATATCAGGTTAGGTAATATGATCTTAATTTGTTTACAAAGTATCAAAGACTGGAAAGAAATATGGTAAAAGATTTATTGTCATGGCTAGGTTGTGGATTAAGGGTTATCTATTTTAATTTACTTTTGTATTTTCCAGGTTATCTGTAAGTATTTTACCTTCTGAATTGAAAATCTGACATTCAAAGCATTTATCAGCCCTCATTTTGTGGTTTTATTAAATTTCCAGTTAGGTACTACAAATTTCCAGTTTAGAAGTACCTATCCCATATCTTGTGGGTTGTTAATGTTGCTTAAAAATACTAAAAAATATTTATGAAACAGATAAAATCAAGGCAGATGTTGCACAAAGAAAGAATTCCTTAAAAATCATGCTTCCTGAATCAATCTTCCTGAATTAACTGGACAAATCACTTTAATTTTGTTTGCCTCTTAAATACAATTTGTGTTTAATATTGTTACTCTAAGCATCTTGAAAGACAACAAAACCACGGCCAGTTGAATATCAGATACTATTTACTCCTGTGAGAATTTTAGGCGTGTTCCAATACTAGCTCCATGACATGAACAATAAGCAGCTCAGATCTCCTCAGCACATAGCACCTGCCAGGCAGTGTGCTGGCCACTTCACCTGGAATGAGCCACAACAGTGCTGTACGAGGCAGGTGCTATTACACACGGGGAGACCGGGGCACAGAGCAGAGCACTTGCCCAAGGCCAGACAGCTGCTCTGTGGGAGAGCTGGAACCAGGCCCTGGCAGGCTGAGCTCACAGCCACTCCTCCCACCAACACAGTCCCCGTGGGCACCAAGGGTGTTGCATCAGGGACCTACTCTGGACAATAACCTGATCGACTGACCAACCAGAAACGCAGGGATTGCCAATCCTAATTTCAGTTTCTATTTATATTTTCCCAGCGCATACGATGGTTTACTCATAGATAAGGAACTGTAGCACAAAAACAGGAAACGTGATAATTCTCTACAATTAGTCAACTAGACCAGACTGCAGGGAATGGAAATTAACCCACCGAAGGAGCACGTGTCCCTAACACTTGTCACCGAGAGCCCAGCACAGAGGGCTGGAGCAAACATGTATGAAACTGCACTACGGAAAGAGAAGCAGAAGTGCGGTACAAGACGGAAGATGGAAGTACCAGAGGGAACCTGGTGGTGTTGGGGACCAAGGTCTGTGGGAGTTATGTCCCCCCAGGAGACGTCGGGACTAACAGGAACAGGACCACTGACCACACATCATGTGGGGTGTGACAGCCCAGGGCAGCCAAGCCTCACAGGGAGCAGCATCTCCAGGCGCCCGTGAGGATAGCATCACACTGAACACCCAACTCTTCATCCATTAGGCAGCCTCCTCCATACCCCGACGGGGGCGGGGAAGCGTCTCTGCACTCATGGGGGCGTCCAGGGAGAAAGAGGAAGAGTTAGGGCACCAAATAAGCCCCTGGTGGGAGGGAAGGGGCAGGGGTTAACGTCAACTCACACGTGGGTAGGGACACTGTCGGGGGTCCCGTCGTGGTTGTGGTCTGTAAGGTCGTTAATGGAACTTATCGAAATGACCACTTGTCCGATGGTGTAGACGATGGACAGCGACACGATGGTCCTGTGTTTAAAGGGTTAAGAGAATCCAAGTTAACTGCACTATGGTGTCCTCCTCTGACCCCACCACAACAGACCCCGTCCTTCAAAACCTACAGGAGCCCAGCCATGAGCACACTTGTCTCTCAAACTTGAGTAAAACTGGTGACTCTCAGGAACTTAGAGCAAAGTTCTGGCTGGAGGACCAGGAGAAGGGAGAGGTCCACTTTATCTTTCAACTGTCCAGAAGGGTCAATGTTTTCTTTTACCTAACAGCAGAATTTAGTATTTATATCTTCAAACAGTGAGAGTTACTTATCTTGGAATTGGTGATAATATTTGGCCAGGAGTGGACCATTGGCTATTTTTGTAGAATTCTGTTGAGGTGAATGTTCTTGCTTCCGTGCATGCTACAGTTTGGTTTGTTTGGCCCTCCAAACCTCATGTTGAAATGTGCCCCCCAATGTTGGTGGTGGGGCCAGGTTGGAGGTGTTTGGGTCAGGGGGGCAGGTTCCTCATGAGTGGCTTGGTGCTGTCCTCATGGTAATGCGTGAATTCTCACTGCATTAGTGCCTGCAGGAGCTGGCTGTTAAAAACAGTCTGGTGCCTCCCTTCTCTGTCTCTGTCTCTCTGTCTCTCTCTCTGTCTCTGTCTCACCATGTGATCTCTGCACATGCTTGTTCACAGGTGCCCTTCTGCCATCCCTGGAAGCAACTTGAGGCTTTTACCAGATCCCTAATCTTCCAGTCAGCTGAATTGTGAGCCAAATAAACCAGTGGTCCCCAACCTTTTTGGCACCAGGGACAGGTTTCATGGAAGACAATTTTTCCATGGAAGGGAGGTGGGTATGGGAGAGGGAATGGTTTGGGATGATTGGGTGGTGATGTGAGCGATGGGGAGTGGCTGTAAACACAGATGAAGATTTGCTGGCTTGCCCACCGCTCACCTCCTGCTGTGTGGCCTGGTTCCTAACAGGCCACAGACCCGTTACTGGGTCCGTGGCCTGGGAGTTGGAGACCACAGAACTAATCCTTTTTTTCTTTATAAATTGCCCAGTCTCAGGCATTCCTTTATAGCAACACAAATGGACCAAGACAGCCCACGTGCCTGAAGGAGCCTCTCCTTCCTTCTTCATTAAGTCCCAGGAAACTGTCCTTATAGCCTCCCATTGGATGTGTCCTTGGAGCTCTTCCTGTAGGGCTGGGACAGAGCTCTCTTTAGCGAGCAGGTGAGTCCCTCAGTAGCCAGGACATGTATTAGGACTTTCTTTGTTTCCCCGCCCTTAACTCTGTGCCCCACACATCAGTAGTGATAGGCACTGTCTCTGCTACTACTAAAAGAGGAGACAAAGATGTCACGTTATGTTTGTCTGGATTAGGGGAAAGGCCTGCTAATGCTCCTGGCATGCACGTTGCTAAATGCCAGGCACTGTCCCAGGCTGTCCTAAGAGTTTACGTCCCTTAATTCTCCATTCCCAGATTCCACCACCCCAAACCACAAAGCTTATATTTACCCCTTGGCTTGTTAGGGAACAAGAAAGGCCCAGCCACTCACTTGAACTTGCCCAGCCAGGAGTCGGCGATTAGCGCTCCGAGAATGGGTGTCAGGTAGCACAGAGCGACGAACGTGTGGTAGATGGCGGTGGACAGGTTGTCATCCCAGCCGATGAAATTGGTGAAGTACAGAATCAGGATTGCTTTTCGCAGAGGGCGGGTGGGGGAGAGGAACAGCGTTAGGACTGGCCGTGGTGGCCCCTGCCCTCCACCCACGGGGACAAGTGGTTAAAGCAGTTACCTCTCATCCCATAGTAGGAAAATCTTTCACAGAACTCATTGACCACGATGAAGAAGATGCTCAGCGGGTACCCGAAGCAACTCTGGCAGAAAGAAACACGGCACAGCACTGAAATGCGCCTCACCGGCGCCGTCCCCAACCAGTGCCCACGGCACGCAAAGCAGCCAGGGCACATTCAGTGACTCCCGGTGACAATCCAGAGACGGGGACTAGAATTCACACGTTTTATTTGCTTACATGAATCACTCCACAGACAGACAGCAATGGCAGAAAGCGTCTAGTTTGATGGTCTAAAAAGGACTCTACACAGCAGGATGTTGCACCCCGACACCCAGGCTCGCACAATACGTATTTGTCAGGTGAATGAACATGTAAGAGTAAAATAGATTGTAAAAGTCATAAAATGAAGATGGGGGAAAAGGAAAAAGGACACTCACCGTTGATCTGGACATTCCTGAAAGGAAAACAGAACGCCAGTATTAAAGTCAAGCCATCGTAGTACTGTTGGCCGCGTCTACACGGACACCCCCTGTCTTCTTGCGGCAGTCAGAGGGGCCAGGCAGGTGGCAGCTCCAGCTGTCCCAGGACCCCAGCCCGGGACTCGAGATTCGTATGTCGAGTGGGGCCCGGCACCTGTGTGTCCTCGCAGGGAGCTCCTTGGGCAGTCTTGTGTGCAGTCAGAATTGAGAGCCAGCGGCTCGGAGAGTCGCACCCCGACCATTTCCTCCCGAGCCCACTCCAGAGGCTGCCCCGCAGGGTGAAACCCAGACATGTTCGTATATTCTTTACTGTCTCCCAAGGTCATCGGGTTTTTGTGAGGATTAAATTACTGTAGCAGGAAACACTATGGGTGCCTGACACAGGCCTTCCTGTTGCCCATGCACAGAGGACGACAAGGACCCCAACTCTTTCCTCACTGAGTGCATCGTGCACGCACCAAAAGTCCCTAACACGTGAGACAGCAACTTCTCCGCCCCTTTCACTGTGCGGCTTCCTACTCCTGCTTTAAGTCTTGCTACCAAGACTCCCTTCCTGAAGTTTCCTCCGGCCTTCCTACGTCACCACAGTGTAGTGACGGCTAGTTTGTACTTCTGCTTCTCTTCTAGACTGAGTTCCTCAAGTGGAAGAATCATACACTATCCTTCATGCCAACATCTCCACATCCCAACATCTTATGCAACACCTACAGCTCGGAGGGGCTCATTGTTGGAAGAGTGGATCAGAAGGGCAAGAAGAAAAAGCGTGAGAATACACGAGTCGGTGCAAGCCGGGTCCAGGGCACTCTGGGGTCGGAATCCTAGAGCACCTTCCTCCCCACACTGCAGCCCTAGCTCCTGTCTCCCCTGAATCTTGGCAAGAGCTGACCTGTCCCTTTGTCCCCGGTCTTCACACATCCTGCTCTGCTCCCTGCACCAACACCCTGTGTTTATCCACCCTGTCACATGCCACGCCATTTCCCATGGAAATCCATCCCATGGAAATCCATCCCCTTCCCCGTCAGCAACCCCCAGTGACCTCATCTTAAGAGTCTCTGTTGCCAGGGCTCCCCGCACACACTCCCCTCTATTAGGAATCAGTTCCCTATAGCAGTGGGTCTCCGCTTGAGTGCGTCTTAGAGTCACCAGGGGGCTCAGGAGCACAGATCTGCTGCTGACTCTATAGGTTGGGGCAGACACTGGCTTTGCATTTCTAACAAGTTCCCAGATGTTGGTGCTGCTGCTGGTCCAGGCTGCATGCTTTGAGAACCACTGCAGCAGAGAGTTGAAAATAATCCTTAAGAGACTATCCTTTCCCCAGTGCATGCTCTCAGTGCCTTTGTCAAAAATGAATCGGCCATAAATGCATGGATTTATTTCTCGGTTCCCTATTCTGTTCCCTTGGTCTATGTGTCTGCCTTCATGCCAGTACCATGCTGATCTGGTTACTGTGGCTTTGTAGTGTGTTTTCAAGTCAGGTGATGTGATGCCTTCTGCTGTTTTTTTGTCTCAGGATTGCTTTGGCTATTCGAGGTTTTTTGTGGCTCCAAACAAATTTTAGGATCATTTTTTCTATTTCTGTGAAGAAATGTCATTGGATCCTGTCATTTGCAGCCACGTGGATGGAACGGGAGGACATTGTGTTAAGTGAAATAAGCCAGGCACAGAAAGGCACATACTGCGTGTTCTCACATATGGCAGCTAAGGAAATCAAGGTTATGAAGGTGCAGAGTAGGATGATGGTTACCAGAAGCTGAGAAGGACGTGGGGACGCAGGGGCATGAAGAAGGGTTGGTTAACGGGTCCACGGGTACAAACATACAGCTATACAGATAGAATAAGTTCTGGTGTTCAATAGGAAAATTAGATGATTATAGTCAACAATAATTTATTTTATATTTCAAAATAGCTAGAAGAAAAGATTTAGAATATTCCCAAACGCAAAGAAACGATAAATGTTTGAGGTGTTGGATATCTCAACTACCAAGATTTGAGCATTAAACACTGTATGTCCGTGTCACAGTAGTAAATGTACCCCGTACAGATGCACCAACTATTATGTACCTACAGTTTGTTTCAGTGCCTGACTCCCTGGCTGCGCGGGCCGCAGGCCGGCGCGGAGCGGCCCGTGGGAAAGGCGGCAGGATGGGAAGTCAGCGCCAAGACTGGCTTTTCTCTGCACCTGAGGGTCTGCATTGCTCACACCTTCCAAGGTCATGTTGACGGTTCCGGTCCCGGGACCAGACTTTGAGAGCCTACGCGGGCTGCGAGGGGGCGTTGCCTGATACGTCTGGTCACTTCCTGCCTCCGAGCGCCGGGCAGGCCACGGCAGGCCGATTGCAGAGCAGAAACCCCGCACGGGGGCCGCACGGCGCACTGGTCTCCTCCAGGTGCCCCCTCAGCCTGTCACACCGTCCGCCATCGGGGCCCTTCCTCTCAGATCCAGCTGCTGGTGTTTTCGCCACGCGCGGTGCAGGGCCCCGTCCCGCCGCACGAAGCCCGGCTCTGGCCCTGCCGGCCTCCCGCCCCTCCCGAGCAGTAGCCTCCCCCACCCCCGGGTCGCCTCCCGTGTGCCCAGCTCAGTGTGGCCCAGGGCCGCCCCCCGCAAAATGGCGTTGAGTTTTGCCCGATTAAGAGCATTTTCGATGCGATTTCAGTCCTTGTCCTAAGGAGGGAAATACACTATCTTGGCCTCACAGGCCCCCAGTTCCCGAGCCTTCCTGCCCAGTCAAGTCCTGGACGGAGATTCCTCAACAGGATTCTGTCTCAGAAAGCTCAAGTGCAGAGGTGATGTTTACAGCTACACTTCACACTGAACTCCAATTTCAACTGCACAAGACTCTGTTTGATTGCTACCATTGTGTTTGTAGTTGGTGTCCCAAGGGTAAATCCCACTGGCATATGCGAGTGGTCCCATGTTGCCAGCATCACTCTCCGACCCCATGGATTGATCAACTGCTCAGAGCCAAGCCCAGCTTAGAATCCAGACCCGCCAAGACCTGGCTTAGCCTGTACATGGCTCACGGGAATCACTGACTCTCCTTGGTATTC